>NC_064629.1:656957601-657572958 GCF_023864275.1 Schistocerca cancellata
TTTTTATGTGACATTGGAAAGAGGTTTCGAAACTAACAGCGGCTCAGACCACAGTCGCCGTCCGCTGTGACCGAGCGGTTATAGGTGCTTCAGACTGGAACCGCGCGACCGCTACGGTCGCAGGTTCGAATCCTGCCTTGGGCATGGATGTTTGTGATGTCCTTAGGTTAGTTAGGTATAAGTAGCTCTAAGTTATAGGGGACTGATGACCTCAGATGTTAAGTCCCATAGTACTCAGAGCCATTTGAACCATTTTGTAGACCACAGTCTCACCATAAGGAGGAGGGGTATTACGAACGTCTGTCTTATTGTTCCAAATGTAACTCAGGTAAGGTTACTGGCTTTAACAAAGAGCTTGAGTCACAAAAGTATGGCTCTGCTGTTGTAGCGAAGATAAAACTTCTTCATGAAGCTATTTAGGCTTTCACAATGTTTAAATATGTTTACTGTTAGAGAACTGGTGATATTGTATTTTGAAACGAATCATGATCGTGCCAAGTACTCACGATCTCTCTTGGCAAGCATTATAAAAATTCAAGAAGCTGGAAGAGTGAGAAATAAAATAGCTCAATGAAAAAATAAAGCAAGAGACATGCAACCAATTGGTCTTTTGTTTAATTGATGGGACTCTAAATACACTCCTGGAAATGGAAAAAAGAACACATTGACACCGGTGTGTCAGACCCACCATACTTGCTCCGGACACTGCGAGAGGGCTGTACAAGCAATGATCACACGCACGGCACAGCGGACACACCAGGAACCGCGGTGTTGGCCGTCGAATGGCGCTAGCTGCGCAGCATTTGTGCACCGCCGCCGTCAGTGTCAGCCAGTTTGCCGTGGCATACGGAGCTCCATCGCAGTCTTTAACACTGGTAGCATGCCGCGACAGCGTGGACGTGAACCGTATGTGCAGTTGACGGACTTTGAGCGAGGGCGTATAGTGGGCATGCGGGAGGCCGGGTGGACGTACCGCCGAATTGCTCAACACGTGGGGCGTGAGGTCTCCACAGTACATCGATGTTGTCGCCAGTGGTCGGCGGAAGGTGCACGTGCCCGTCGACCTGGGACCGGACCGCAGCGACGCACGGATGCACGCCAAGACCGTAGGATCCTACGCAGTGCCGTAGGGGACCGCACCGCCACTTCCCAGCAAATTAGGGACACTGTTGCTCCTGGGGTATCGGCGAGGACCATTCGCAACCGTCTCCATGAAGCTGGGCTACGGTCCCGCACACCGTTAGGCCGTCTTCCGCTCACGCCACAACGTCGTGCAGCCCGCCTCCAGTGGTGTCGCGACAGGCGTGAATGGAGGGACGAATGGAGACGTGTCGTCTTCAGCGATGAGAGTCGCTTCTGCCTAGGTGCCAATAATGGTCGTATGCGTGTTTGGCGCCGTGCAGGTGAGCGCCACAATCAGGACTGCATACGACCGAGGCACACAGGGCCAACACCCGGCATCATGGTGTGGGGAGCGATCTCCTACACTGGCCGTACACCACTGGTGATCGTCGAGGGGACACTGAATAGTGCACGGTACATCCAAACCGTCATCGAACCCATCGTTCTACCATTCCTAGACCGGCAAGGGAACTTGCTGTTCCAACAGGACAATGCACGTCCGCATGTATCCCGTGCCACCCAACGTGCTCTAGAAGGTGTAAGTCAACTACCCTGGCCAGCAAGATCTCCGGATCTGTCCCCCATTGAGCATGTTTGGGACTGGATGAAGCGTCGTCTCACGCGGTCTGCACGTCCAGCACGAACGCTGGTCCAACTGAGGCGCCAGGTATAAATGGCATGGCAAGCCGTTCCACAGGACTACATCCAGCATCTCTACGATCGTCTCCATG
Source organism: Schistocerca cancellata (assembly GCF_023864275.1). Classification (NCBI taxonomy): domain Eukaryota; kingdom Metazoa; phylum Arthropoda; class Insecta; order Orthoptera; family Acrididae; genus Schistocerca; species Schistocerca cancellata. Next base: position 656,959,455 of record NC_064629.1, read on the forward strand.
GGAGAATAGCAGCCTGCATTGCTGCGAAAGGTGGATATACACTGTACTAGTGCCGACATTGTGCATGCTCTGTTGCCTGTGTCTATGTGCCTGTGGTTCTGTCAGTGTGATCATGTGATGTATCTGACCCCAGGAATGTGTCAATAAAGTTTCCCCTTCCTGGGACAATGAATTCACGGTGTTCTTATTTCAATTTCCAGGAGTGTAGTTGTAAATCTTTACGTCTCCTAACAGATATGCTGCCGCAGTTATTGGTAGGCAACTTACGAGGCATAAAGCAATCCATGCGGTACCAATATGACCGACGACCCCCCAGTTCTACACAGATATTCTTAGCAGAGCATTTGGAGATAGCTGGATCGATTGTTTGGGAACACAAAATGTCCTGCACGCTCACTATACCTCATGGTTCAAAAGGCTCTGAGCACTATGGGACTTAACATCTGAGGTCATCAGTCCCCTAGAATTTAGAACTACTTAAACCTAACTAACCTAAGGACACCACACACTTCCATGCCCGAGGCAGGATTCGAACCTGCGACCGTAGCGGTAGCGCGGTTCCAGACTGAGACGCCTAGAACCGTTCGGCCACACCGGCCGGCTCACTATACCTAATACTTCTGGGCTTTTGTATGTGGGAAAACTGAAAACAAGAGGTGTAAAAGGAAACATAAACGAATCCCGCTGCGATAAGTCCAGACGGAATTTAACGTGCAGTATTGTCCTCCCGGAATCGCTCAAGGTCGAAATTTCGAGCATTAATCAATTGTAAATGTCAACATTTTGAGCATCTGATATGCAGTCATAATAATAAACATGCGAATCGTTCTTGACAAGGGAATGGTCCGATCGGACATGTCGAAACCTATTGTGAAATTTTTCACACACGAAGAATACACCGAAAGAAATGCACTCTCAGAATATTAGCTGCTATGAAGCACTGCAAGTATTTAAAAAACGTTAAACTACTCAGTTTTACCGCACGAAGAACCACTTATAACAGCGCTTAGTGCGGGAATCGGCGAATAAGCAGATGTAGCCGTGACAAGAGGGCGTAGCGCCGCATAGCGCGAAGACCAATGTACACACGCGCGAATTTTAAGCTCTTAAACCATACCAGAAAATGTGTCAAATCATTATTTTTGAGTAACTTGTTGTTCATATCGATAGATAAACTGCTGCAGATGTGAAACTTCCTGGCAGATTAAAACTTTGTGACGGACCGAGGCTCGAACCCGGGACCTTTGCCTTTCGCGATCAGGTGCTCTACCGATGTTATTTCACTCTACTCGCATCTACAACTGAACGCGGCAATGTTGTATTGGAATACTAGTACAAAGTTTGCCATTCTTTGCTAGTAAATAGGCGCTCATCGCACATTACAACAATGGCAGCGCGCTGGTGTAGCAACTATTCTCCACCACAGCCTCATATATATTGCAGATAATAAAGAAACTGCTGTACAGACTCATAACTGACAAACACGGGGAGTATTCATTAGTAACGACATACACTGTAATCAACTAAAGTTCAAGCTCTGCGCCCGTGCTTTCTGTGCCGCAATAGCTACAACGGTGTGCTCAATCTCAGCATCTTGCGTCTGACATTATAACGATGAAGTGACCAACCAGAAAATAACGAAAATTCTCCTGCAAATGTAAGAAGTTTGTATCTTTAAACTGTGCAAAGGAAATGTTTCTCCTAATCACGGTCTGATTTCTATGACTCCTCAAAGCTGAGACTCACCAAAAAATGCTCAAAAAAGCACTCTTTCTCTCAAATATTACATCGTATTTCGCCCCCCTTTTAACTAAAGTGTAATATTCGTACATGAAATAAAAGTAGACATTTCCAAAATTCCCGGCAAGGTACAAAACATCGGTGTTTGTCAGACGATGTAACCAGGATATGAGCTCAAAGTCAGGGGTCAATCATAATGAAATGGATTGCTAGTTCTGCGTGGAATCTGAATTATACTAACAATCTTTTCGTACTTCTCCTAAAGACAAAGGGGTCGTTATGTCCAAGCGCAGAGTCCAACAAAAGCAATGAATTATTTTCTGCAACTAGTAAGAAGACATTTTGGATGTAGTAGGGAAAGTTATTCTCTCATTTTCCCAGATTTTGCGACAGCGATTACATGACTTTTGCCACTAATCAGTCTTTTTCGGCCATAATTTGCCTTGAGGTTATTCAAGACAGATATAAAGCTGCGAAAACAGTAATTCACTGATACTTATCTCTGGATTTGTTGTTTACGAATTTGCCTTAGCATTCATCGACTGGACAAGCGACTCTTTCTTTTTTTCTCAAAATAATAATGTGTGATTTGCATGCAGTTCTTACAGGAAACCTGACTGGCTGGCTTTATACACAAAATTTTAGGGGTAACAGGAAGCTACGAATTTGTCTATAGCACTATGTATTAATGACATCTCCTCTACACATTTACTTGAAGTAAATTTCGTAAAATTGCGACTTCCTTTTCCGTATAATTTTCTGCCTGTGTTTAACCAGGCCGAAGAGCCTTGAAATCAGTGATGTTCAGCTCATTTGCAAATCAGAGGGCCTAGTCTGGCAGATATACCTCGGTAACGGTACACTGACTCCCTCGAGCAGTTCCAGATTTTTCAATCAGTTTTTCTTTCAGATTTTTGTGAGTTTCATTTTGGTGCGTATTTCTTACTGCGTATAAATCTTCCTTCCATTTATAAAATTCATTTTCAGGTTTTACGAAACGAAGCCGCCTTTTCAGACAGCTCAAGTTTAAGCTTTTTATCCCTCCTTTGTTTAACCAAAAATTTTACAGGCTTTTATTTCTGAAAACTGTTATTATACACGCTTTCCTTGACCCAGGAAGGTACCTTATTTTTGTTGTAGACTTCAGTTAGTACAGCAATCATCGCTCGAACCGGAATTCACGGAATCGTTCGAGTTCTTTCTGGATTCTTCTACTGTTTACACAATTTCTAACGAAATGGAATGTATGACCAAGAAATTAAATAATAAGTAACACATATGCAGGTCGTCAGGAGAAGTAAGTGATTTCGACTGCATACCATGTTCTTCTTATTTTTATCTTTGCGAGGTTGAAAACATTAATTGGATACCACATTACCTCGAAACTCTGGAACCTACACAAAGACAGAAGCTATTGGTAAACATATACGAAGAAAACACAAAGAAAATTAATTCAGTTTTATGGTGCAAATGATACAGCCATTGTTGCAACGAAATGGGTGTTTATTTTGTCGGTGGCCGGTTTCGGGCTATGCTCATTCTCAAACCAACCAACGTTTGTCAAGCAAAATGTCCATCCAAAATGGCAGTAAATAACGTAGATACGTATGTGTATCGTCCCAATTAATATTCGTTAACAAGCTACAATTCTGGCTGTCTCTTTTTGCATCACAATCTAAAACGAGTTGTTGTCCCGCATTACCCAGCACGTTGAAATTATGCAAATTCATGTTTATCTCCATTATTAACACTTAGCGATACTGCAAAGGCAACTTCTAATTATTATGTATATTAAATGAGTTGTAAATTCCAGCGAGTAGTAACTGAACAACTGTATTAGTGAAACTATCAATGGAAACTGAAATTCGCTTTACCAATTACGATCGCATTGTGCCATGTTATCTCTTTACCGATGTGCCGTCAGTGAAGGATATGTGCGTGCCGTGTTGCATATGTGCTGCCTGCTACAGCTACGGTAAGGGTGTATATTTTTCCAGCCACATGGTAAGCTAAGAATTTGACAATTTTCAACATTTTTAAAAATTAGCAGCCTAAATTCTGACATTGTGTCTCTGTCGGTGTACTTTTCAGGGCAAGTTTCGACATGTCATATTCGACCGTTACCTTGTGAGTAAAGTGGTTCATTAGGGCAGTTCTCTGTATGACCTGTTCTCGTAACGACGGGAGGTCGTTGAAGGCTCTTTCCAATATCGCAGAAAGTCTATATAATTTCATTAAAAAACAATATTGGTACCACAATTGGTCAGCTATAATTTTTTTTTAAATTAGTTGCGAACATTATAAAATTAGTGAGCTGTCCATTATAATTTAGCAAAACTCGCATCTCGATATATTCATCCGTTCTGGATGTATCTAGGGGTGCCTATAATAGCTCCTTCATTTTGCGCAACTGTGAGTCCTTTGCCAAAGTTACATGGATAAATGTACAAGAATTAACACCAAATTTATCTATAACGTTACTTTTTCTCACAAAACTACCGGAAGCATTGTGGTGCATTCGCCACAATTAATCTGCCATTGCGAGACGTCATGAGTGTCGCTTTACTCATTCCTTCAGCTGTATAACACAAAATATTGACATATGCTTCTTAATCTAACTACATGTCTTACTACAACAAAACAAACTACAATGGGTACAACACAGAATAACGTAAGCGATAAATGTTTAGACGTACAGATCCATCCATCTTTTGTTGTTTCACCCTTCCTGAGGTTCAAAATAAACACGAAACTAAGCAGTTCTACAAGGACACCAGACTACAAATCACAGAAAACTTTCACTACGCTACACTCATTTCTAGTTCTAAACTGCATAACTACTGCTACATATGTTCACTCCAAAAAATTCATTTCTGCCATGGCATGAAATTGCTTCTTACCTAATATCTTTCACTTTCCATTTCGGGTGGTAGAGGCCAATTCGTGTAGTGAGAATCTTCTCTTCTACTTTTCTTATCTGTTGCTTGTATGGCTACCTGTTGGGTAACGACAAGATGAATTGTAAAACCTCGATGGTCTGAAAGAATTATCTCTTTATTGGTGCAAAACATGCAATCTTTTGCATTTCAGTTCACTTGTCAGAGGTGATATCATCATATCCACAATATAAGTTAAAATTATCGGGCTGTTCGATACCTGTGTCTATGAGTTTATCTTTTCAGTGCGCTCGAAGTCAATTTCACGCTGTTGATCAACACGTGCTTGGTCTTGGACAATTTCATCAGTTGGGTTAGTAGCTATGAGATTCGTGAGAGCCTTTACTATATTTGAACGTCACTGGCATCTTTAATATGTGAGCGACCCGTCCTCTTCAGTGAAAACCAATAAAAAAATACGTCCCTTTCACAAAATCTGTCACGTGCACCTTGCATCCTTTAATTCTGCCATTACAAGTCTTATAGCTACCAAAACCTTATGTACAGAGCATTTCAGCACTCAACGCCAATTCTTGCTCCTGTGACACAACAGAAAATTCCGCGATAGTTTCCTCAACGTCCGGTTACATTAGGTTTATTGCACCGGCAGCGAGACTTTTACCCTTGAAAGCCCTCACAGTTAGGTTCACAAACATGTTCTTTAATGTTTTCACGGCCCAGTCAGTGGTAGCCACTCTCCCTACTAAGACGTCGCTTTCTACGACCGATATGGTAGCGCAGTGCTAAGACTCTGGACTCTCTTTCTAGAAGATGATGGTTCAGACATAAATATTCAGGTTTTCCCTAATTTCAATAAACCGGTTAAGGCAAGAGCTGCGTAGTCTAGCTTAGAAATCTTACCTAGTGTCACCGTTGGACTTAGACGTGTGATTGCTAGGCTCTCAAACTTTCAAGAGAATGTGCAACAGTCTGCAACGTTATGTGATATTTTGTATTCTGAGGGAGTGATTTGTACTTGGTCACATTCGAGGCCAGGAAACAAAAACTGAGCCGGCCGTGGTGACCGAGCGGTTCTAGGCGCTTCAGTCCGGAACCGCGCGACCGCTACGGTCGCAGGTTCGAATCCTGCCTCGGGCATGGATGTGTGTGATGTCCTTAGGTTAGTTAGGTTTAAGTAGTTCTAAGTTCTAGGGGACTGATGACCTCAGATGTTCAGTCCCATAGTGCTCAGAGCCATTTGAACCATTTGCCAAAAACTGAGTTCTAGTATCTTGCGATACTTAAACATCGCACGAGTTAAGACGACTTTATTGTTATTGTTAACGTGCTTCTTAGGTGCTAGTAGACTGAGCTACATTAAAAATGGTGTGAGTGAAATTGTACGATACTATACCTTAAGCTCTGTCCCACGACTACATCAGCAACTTTTTACAGTGTGACAAAACCTACACTCACTAGGAATTTTATAATCTGTGTAATCGAAATACGATGTAATCCGCCCAACTACTACTTGAGAACCTGCAGCTTTATGTAATCAATAACGTTTAAATGGGCAACACTGTTTGCGATTATTTAATTAATAAATAAATTACATTAATATATCAAGCTATTCACGCTGCGTATCCTTGGCTTACACGTTGTGCGCTATTGTTTGTAGAATAGATCCAACAAAGCAAGTAGATTATTTTGCAGATTACATGGCTCTGCTTGTAAGAAGACGGACAAATGTAGGTGTGTGCGATCCGGCTTTCCATCAGTGATGAGTTATTGCTATTCAGTAAGGCGTCGCACGTTTGTCTAGCAGTACGTGGAGTAAACTCACAGTGCGGAATATTGTGAACTTCGAATTTTAACATTACCAGCAACGGAATGCTAGAAAAATTGTTATTTTTCATAGGGGCTAAAGCCAATTTCTAAAATTATTTGTATCTGGAATTAAGTGAGGACTTTAACAAAATTTCAGTGGTTCAAATGGCTCTGAGCACTATGGGACTTAACTTCTAAGGTCATCAGTCCCCTAGAACTTAGGACTACTTGAACCTAACTAACCTAAGGACATCACACACATCCATGCCCGAGGCAGGATTCGAACCTGCGACCGTAGCGAAAATTTCAGTGAACTTCACAATTTTCCTCTGGTTCGGAACGTTGATTGATTTCAGTCATAGTGAGTAGACTTTGGTTGTTATTTTATACGCGTAAGCCAGGAGTTTGGTAGCGACTTAGTGCTTTTTTTCTTTACTCGTTCCTTCGAAATACTTAGATACGGCACCATCTACACAAAGCACGCCAATAGCTATGAATTGTAAGTTAAACGTGATTTACAGTGAATAAACATTAAATTAAAAATTATCCTGTGTCACCGACCGTCATTTAGCTACGAACCTACAATTCTGTAGTTGCAGGCTCTTGAGGTAGCTGCAGTGAGCTTCAGTTTGGACTTGAGCGACATAATACGGATGTGTGTGGTCTCCTACATAAAGGGACGGCATCTCTACAAGCACAGTTCGATCATACGACACATATAAGTGGAGCGAAGCTGGCACTGACTTTACAATCTCTTACCTCCACAAAGTTCCAACTTCGTATTTTGAAGCAAGTGTGAAAACGACAACGATCTAATTTCGAATTCTGACAGAAAGCGTGAGCAAAACAAAGTATGCACTTCAAAGATGCGTGGGATTAACTGAGAAGCCGTGAATAGCACGAACAGTCCACAATGACAACCATGGGCAACATGTCACTACAACAGCAAAATAAGTACAGCGTACCATAAACTCAGCGAAATGGACAGCTTAATAGATTGTAGCGAATTGGTTTAGCCACGGCTAGCACCATGGCTGTTGCGAATCACCTGTGCACACAACTAACTATTCTGGGCCCGAGCCCGTTCCCAGAGAAGATATCAGCTGCATGAACTGAAAGCAGTAGCGCAATGCTTAAGGTATTGGACTCGCATACGAGAGAAATGGGCTTGAAATCACTATCCAAGCACTCAGAATGAGACTTTCTGTGGGTTCCTCGAAGCGATTAAGATGAATGACGTTGAACTGAATCTTTCATCAACGTGGAGTGTGGCTCGGTGGCTCAGTGGGTTCCAAACGTCCGGGATCCAATCCCCAGTTAGTCCTAGTCACCAGTTTTTTCACCTCTGGCAGTGATATGTTAATTTTTTATACCACTTATTGTTACCAAGCTGCAACGTGGTGCCGGCCGCGGTGGTCTAGCGGTTCTGGCGCTGCAGTCCGGAACCGCGGGACTGCTACGGTCGCAGGTTCGAATCCTGCCTCGGGCATGGGTGTGTGTGATGTCCTTAGGTTAGTTAGGTTTAAGTAGTTCTAAGTTCTAGGGGACTTATGACCTACGATGTTGAGTCCCATAGTGCTCAGAGCCATTTGAACCATTTTTTTTTGCAACGTGGTTAGGAGTCCATGTCAAACTGTAGGTCTCCCTATAACTTGCTGGGTAAGCGACTCTCCGCCGGTACGGACGCGCCCAATCGAGCGACCTGCCGCACGCACCTGCCATTGAGAGTGGTGGGGGAAGCCGCGAGCGAGCTGAAGCGACATTCGTCCCGGCGCGCTGAAGAGACATCTCTTCGTCTAACGCCGAAGATGACTGGGCGCGCCATTGCAAGCTGCAAAGTCATGTCGCGTCACTGATCTTCCTATCGTGGCGCGACTGATGGAACAGTTTACGGCGGCAATGTGTAACGCTATGCAGACTGCGCTGTGAGCAATAAAGGAGCGACCTACTGTGGAGACACCAGCAGCCCCGATCGCGGTTTTTGGAGGTTTCCCTTGGTCGTGAGGTGAATGCCGGAGCTGTCCCCACAAGCCCTTCCAAATAAATTGCTAATTAGGAGAAATAAAATGTGGCCCTTCCACTTGTCAAGAAATAAACAGAGCCAACATTAAATAGTTAGTATCTAGCACCAGTTCAGTTGTCGCTCTCAATTTCCAATCCAGATCCATTAGAGTAGCGAATGAAAAAGTAAGACAGTTCAAAGGTTGGGGAAGGCATGAGCATATCACTTCCAGAAAGACCATGCGTAGTAAAACGCTGTGTGTTCATACCAAATTTCATATAGAGGACACCTTTACCTATACTTCTTTAATAGCGTGCAATCCTACAACCAAAATATTACTGATATTTCAAAATACATTTGAAAGGACGTTATTTGTACGCCTAATGCCATGGTTCTTTCAGACGAAAACATACGAGGGTCGCGCAGACAGTAATGCACCACTTTTTCTTTCTTCCGTAATTACAAGGCGCGTTCGATAAATAATGCAAAACTTTCCTTTCTGAAAGCATGTTTCTTTTATTCAGGATTCCAATAAACATATTATTCCCCACAGTTTTGGCAACAAAACCTACTCATAATCTGATTCCAGAAAGTCTTTCTCACCATCTGGTTTATGTTCTTCAAGTGAGTCGTCCGTAGTTGTTCGTTTTATTGTCCTTCTTCATGCGGGAGTGAGTAGAAGAATTCATGATGGGTGGGGAGGATAAATGGAAGCAAGCCCAGAAGATTTTTGTAAGAGGGGCGTTTGAAAAGCCCGTGCAAAGTCCGAGAGATGGCACCATCGGCGCGTATCGAGGTCATGTTTAGTTAGTAGCATCTTTGGAAAGAACTCACATCAAGTTACAGCCATATTGGTCCATTTATTTGTGTTTGGCATTCGTGTAGCCGGCCGCGGTGGTCTAGCGGTTCTGGCGCTGCAGTCCGGAACCGCGGGACTGCTACGGTCGCAGGTTCGAATCCTGCCTCGGGCATGGGTGTGTGTGGTGTCCTTAGGTTAGTTAGGTTTAAGTAGTTCTAAGTTCTAGGGGACTTATGACCTACGATGTTGAGTCCCATAGTGCTCAGAGCCATTTGAACCATTTTTGGCATTCGTGTGAATCAAGGAAGTCGAGTGATTGTCAAAAGATGGACGAAAAAGAATTTCGTGTGGTGATTAAACATTACTTTACGAAAGGCAAAACTGCTCAGGAGACAAAAGAGAAGCTTGAAAAACATCACGGTGACTCTGTACCTTCGATTAGAACAGTTTATAAGTGGTTTCAAAATTTTCGGAGTGGCCATATGGACACAAGTGATGCTGAACGTTCTGGACGCCCTGTGGAGGTTACGACTACAGAAATCATTGATAAAATCCATGATATGGTGATGGATGACAGAAAAGCTAAGGTGCGCGAGATTGATAGTGTTGTGTGCATCTCGAATGAACGGGCACATAATATTTTGCATAAACATTTGGACAGGAGAAATCTATCCGCAAAATGGGTTCCGCGATTGCTCACGCTTGACCAAAAACGGAATCGTGTGAAGTGTTGCGTGGATGGTTTGGAGCTGTTAAGGAAGAATTCGCAGGACTTTAAGCGTCGTTTCGTCACTGTAGATGAAACATGGATACACTACTATACTCCTGAGACCAAACAACAACCTAAAAAATGGGTTACCAAGGGAGAATCTGCACTAGAAAAGGCGAAGACCATTCCTTCGACCGGAAAGGTTATGGCAGCTGTCTTTTGGGATTCGCAAGGGATGATCCTCATCGACTATCTGGAAAATGGTAACACTATTACAGGTTCATATTATTCATCGTTATTGGACCGTTTGGAAACCGAACTGCAAGAAAAACGCCAGCGATTGGACCGCAAAAAAGTCCTTTTCCATCGCGACAATGCACCAACACACACCTCAGCAGTTGTGGTCGCAAAATTAATGGAAATAGGATTCCAACTCGTACTCCAGACTTGGCTCCTTCGGACTACTGTTTGTTCCCCAGTTTGAAGAAATGGCTGGTGGGTCAAAGATTTTATTCAAACAAGGAGGTGATTGCAGCAACTAATAGCTATTTTGCAGACTTGGGCAATTCCTATTATTCTAAAGGGATCAACAAATTAGAACAGCGTTGGACGAAATGTGTAAGTCTAACAGGAGACTATGTCGAAAAATAAAAAATGTTTACCCCAAACACGTAAGCAGTTTTTATTTTTGCACGGACTTTTCAAACGCACCTTGTATTTAGGAAGTTTAATCTCTGGATATTGGTTTTACAGAGGTGACAAGACGACAATCGTTGGAGTTTTGCCTTTTCTGTCAGGTTTTTCTAGACACAAGTGCAAATGTACCTCGTTAGTGCCAGCTGCTTCGTGAAATCTTGCAACTAGTTTTCTTTTCGTTCACTAGGGAGCAGCATAGAGTGGGCTTTCACTTTTATTCCTTTGCCACATCAATTTTACACGCTTTACCATGCTCTAGACACACTTATTTTTCTGGGAAACTTCACTTGTACCTCTTTGTTCCTGACCCCCTCAATTGGTCGTAGCTGAGGAAGCAAGTTCAGTGAAGTTTAATTCAGCGTTACAGCATTAGCAGCAAGTGTAACGGCATCTTAGCACCGTATTTGATATAAGAAATGAACAGAATCTGGTGGTTAGTGTTGCTGTTATAAACAGTCGTACACCTCCAAGTACAGTAATTATCATGACAGATTCAAAAGTCCGGCAGCTATCACTATTATCTGGTGCAGCGTCAACTATACAGGCCTATTAGCTATGTGTTCTCGTGTCTTGTCAGATTTTGGCAGTGGTGACATGCAGGAAAAACGTCAGTCCACTACATAGTTGGCCTGAATTAGAGGGTAGTTCCCACTTGGTGCTGTCACCCGCACATCAGTCAGTACAGCAGGCTGTCTTTTGTGGTTTTCAACCATTTATGATCGACTGTGGTGACTGATTCGCAAATATTAGTCAAACTGCTGCTGCAAATCTGTTCCAGGTCCAGCTGTTTCTAAATGATTCCTAGAGTCCCGCTCCAAGTCCAAATGTTTGTCATTATGCATTTTCCCTTCACTCTGCCCTTCCTCTGGAAACAGAGCTTGCGTTTCTTAACAACTGGATGGTAGTATGGGTCCCTCCGCCAGTCACGAGTGTCATTGTAATACTTTTCTCATATATTGTTTGTTGACTGATTCCTCTCGTCTTGTTACCAAAGACCACGAATTTGTGTAATTTAACACAGATGTTTGTGATGTTGGTTTCTGGCTATCAACTTGTGTTGATTCGGGTATCTGCTTGCCGGCGCTATTAGCGCTCTCCCCTAGAGGACGTCATTGACGCCAGCAATACTGCCGTTTACAAGATAGCGAGGCCAGCGGGAGTTACGGCACGCTGTAGACAATGGTATTCAACTGGACAGCACCACGATGACACAAATCTGTTTCCATGACTGATGAATTACCGTATTCAGGGTATTCAGCGGTACTATAGAGGTGTCGATACTTTTATAGGTAGCGTCTTTTCCGGTATCGGCGAATACTTACGTCACGTAGAACCTTCGACCATCGATTACGGACTATAGGAGTTTGATGACAGAATTCAATTTCCATGGCCGTGCTGCTTCCTAGAATCAGATAAATAGAAGAACAATTATGTGATGTGGTTTAGAGTGCTGCAAACGAACTCGGCATTGATCCATGAACCAGTGGAAGGTACAAGGAATGGTGGGTCAGAGTACGTTATAAGGGTCTCAGATGATCTAATAAAATCCTAACATCGGCCAGAACTAATGGTTTGGCTCTCACTTCGCCAAAAATACGCTACAGTTGGGATTCAAACATTTTCCAGTATGAAATGATAAGGGTCCCATTAAAAAAATTTAATAGAGTGTTTTTGACTGGCCTGCTCATAGCCTGGTTTGAGCCCATAGAATGTTAGTGTGAAGAACTATAAAAAAGAAAGATTCAGGTTTAACTCATGTCGACGACAAAGTTAATAGATGTGGAGTGTTAGTTCGAATTGGACAAGGATGGAGAAAGAAAATGATCGTGCCTTTTTTTTAAGATACCATCGTATCGTCATTTGTTTTAACAGGCGTAGGAAAAACAGAGGTAACTGCAACCACTGCGTCACTTTTCACGGTGGCTGGATAAAATAATCGCATACGGGCCATATTATTCTCCTGTAAAGCCGACACTATTCACTACAGGCGGAGTAGCCGCGCGGTTTCAGGCGCCTTGCCACAGTTCGCGCGGCTCCCCACGTCGGAGGTTCGAGTTCTCCCTCGAGTGTGTGTGTGTGTGTGTGGTCCTTAGCGTAAGTTACTTTAAGATAGATTAAGTAGTGCGTAAGCCTATGGACCGATGACCTCAGCAGTTTGGTCCTATAGGAACTTACCACAAAAAATTATTCACTATATTTCTCGAATTACAGATGCAAATTCTAGTTTTAGTGTACCAGAACATAGTGGAAAGCTATCCTCGAACTTTAGACTCTTCTATGGTAGGCAAAGAGGATCTTACGTGCTAATGTGTTCTTTGCTGGCGTCTTTGGAATAAACACCAATTAACGTCTAGTGATATTTGGGCAAATATTGCATTAAAAAAATGGTTCAAATGGCTCTGAGCACTATGGGATTGAACATCTGAGGTCATCAGTCCCCTAGAACTTAGAACTACTTAAACCTGACTAACCTAACGACATCACACACATACATGCCCGAGGCAGGATTCGAACCTGCCACCGTAGCGGTCGCGCGTTCCAGACTGTAGCGCCTAGAACCTCTCGGCCATACCGACCAGCTTGTATTTCACACGCATCGTACAAGAAACAGGAATGTAGGTCACCCTAAAAGCCTATAAAGTCTGACCACAGCGCAGAACCGTTTTTACTTCGATAGTAACGATGCCAATATGATTAAGAACAATGATGGGTGAAAGGAATGTCTGACAAAGAGCCTGCACCTATACGCTTTAGAATACTCGTGTGTTCTCCTTGTTATGCTCCCGTCACTTCCATAAAGATTAAGTACTATACGAAAGTAATGGACACAGAGAACAATCGTATCGCTTTACACCGCCAGCAGCACTTAAGATCGTTGCTAAGCTTTCGTTCCCATTGACAGACACCATATAGCTGATAAGAAGTTCATTGCAGCTCTTTTGTCGCATTTTATTCTTCCGGTGTCGAGTTTGTTAAATACTGTTGGCACTGGTCGAACGTGTGTGTTGAGCTTTCCTGACATGCTTTTCTGCAAACGAAATTATGCATTGTTTTTGTTGTCAGTACTTGTTACAAAGCACCTAGAGACTGAACTTATGTAGAGTGTAAGTGCTTTCCACTGTCACGCGATGTACGAGACCTTACCCAAATCCTGAAAACTTGGCCATTATCTAGCCAGGTTGTCGAATTCCTGCATTTCTCCTTGAGTTATACCAGTCTCTTCACCTTGACATATAGGCTACGTATTCTACTCTTTATCTTTGCCTGTTCTTATGCTGTAATCTTTTTCACTGAACCCACTGCAAAGCTGACTAGTCCAACAATGTCCTTTATTCCGAAAAGCAGTTTGTACACCGGTCTCTTTGAATATTATACGAGGAAAAGGAGGAAATTCCTCAGTCTTCCACAGACGATTTTATCTTCGTTATTTTCGTGTATGACGTGGAAACCAATTTCAGCTTGTCCTGATTAATTGTTCTTTCTACACTCCTGGAAATGGAAAAAAGAACACATTGACACCGGTGTGTCAGACCCACCATACTTGCTCCGGACACTGCGAGAGGGCTGTACAAGCAATGATCACACGCACGGCACAGCGGACACACCAGGAACCGCGGTGTTGGCCGTCGAATGGCGCTAGCTGCGCAGCATTTGTGCACCGCCGCCGTCAGTGTCAGCCAGTTTTCCGTGGCATACGGAGCTCCATCGCAGTCTTTAACACTGGTAGCCTGCCGCGACAGCGTGGACGTGAACCGTATGTGCAGTTGACGGACTTTGAGCGAGGGCGTATAGTGGGCATGCGGGAGGCCGGGTGGACGTACCGCCGAATTGCTCAACACGTGGGGCGTGAGGTCTCCACAGTACATCGATGTTGTCGCCAGTGGTCGGCGGAAGGTGCACGTGCCCGTCGACCTGGGACCGGACCGCAGCGACGCACGGATGCACGCCAAGACCGTAGGATCCTACGCAGTGCCGTAGGGGACCGCACCGCCACTTCCCAGCAAATTAGGGACATTGTTGCTCCTGGGGCATCGGCGAGGACCATTCGCAACCGTCTCCATGAAACTGGGCTACGGTCCCGCACACCGTTAGGCCGTCTTCCGCTCACGCCCCAACATCATGCAGCCCGTCTCCAGTGGTGTCGCGACAGGCGTGAATGGAGGGACGAATGGAGACGTGTCGTCTTCAGCGATGAGAGTCGCTTCTGCCTTGGTGCCAATGATGGTCGTATGCGTGTTTGGTGCCGTGCAGGTGAGCGCCACAATCAGGACTGCATACGACCGAGGCACACAGGGCCAACACCCGGCATCATGGTGTGGGGAGCGATCTCCTACACTGGCCGTACACCACTGGTGATCGTCGAGGGGACACTGAATAGTGCACGGTACATCCAAACCGTCATCGAACCCATCGTTCTACCATTCCTAGACCGACAAGGGAACTTGCTGTTCCAACAGGACAATGCACGTCCGCATGTATCCCGTGCCACCCAACGTGCTCTAGAAGGTGTAAGTCAACTACCCTGGCCAGCAAGATCTCCGGATCTGTCCCCCATTGAGCATGTTTGGGACTGGATGAAGCGTCGTCTCACGCGGTCTGCACGTCCAGCACGAACGCTGGTCCAACTGAGGCGCCAGGTGGAAATGGCATGGCAAGCCGTTCCACAGGACTACATCCAGCATCTCTACGATCGTCTCCATGGGAGAATACCAGCCTGCATTGCTGCGAAAGGTGGATATACACTGTACTAGTGCCGACATTGTGCATGCTCTGTTGCCTGTGTCTATGTGCCTGTGGTTCTGTCAGTGTGATCATGTGATGTATCTGACCCCAGGAATGTGTCAATAAAGTTTCCCCTTCCTGGGACAATGAATTCACGGTGTTCTTATTTCAATTTCCAGGAGTGTATAAGGCTTTTAGAAATATTCGTTTGTGTATTTTCTGTCCGCGTGAAAATATGTGCTGTATTTTCATATAAATGTTTGTTTTCATCCAAACTTGATCAATGGTGATTAATGACGTCTGTAATATCTGGCGTCGTAGGAATGTATAAAAAGAGTGTAATACGTTTTGTATGTACAACCAACCAAGAGAAAGCGTTTTGCAAGATTTTTGCCGCATTTGTTGAGTATTGACTAAAACCAAATGCGAACACATACATATGAACAGTGTTTGGACTGTTGCAAAATACGGCAGTCAAAGATGTGGCTGAAGGCCGGTGACCCAGAATCATAAAATTCGAGGACGATTTCACACGCCATAAAGAACATGGCCAGTGTTTCCTGTGCTGTGTTCGGGAATTTTCTTATTGATTACCTTGCAAGGGCAAAACAATAACTGGCGAATAATAGACTAGCCTTTTCGATGAAGTGGATGAAACAACATGTGAAAAGTGGTCCATATTTTAAAAGAAATAAAATTTAACTTTCCTCAGGAGTATGCAATGGAAATACTGAGAGATTTTTAAGTATGAATGGAAGAATCACCTCAGATTTGTCACCGTTTGACTTCCACCTATTACCACACCTAAAACAACTTTTTGCTGGATAATGTCTTTTTGTATTATGTTTCATATGTTTCATCTATGAGCTTCCCTAGCCTCACAGTGTAAATATCTCTTAAGCGATATTATCCATATCTATAGCTGTTCAGCTATTCCTTTTTTTTTTTTTTTTTTTTTTACAGGTCACTGCACTATTACACTAGGTATCACAGTTGTGTTAGAGGCAGTATAAACTGGCTTGGCTAACAGGTGTCAGACTACACACGCAGATGTTCGAAATTTGATTCAAGGTTAGTCGTTTCTGGCTGTTATCATTACTTACGTCTCCGGCAGTGCTTTGCGTGTGTGAACAATGTCAACATACATTGTGCGTTGGAGTCCGCGCTAAACTGTATATGCCCCAGCCTGTGTAATCCTGATGAAATACCAAATAAAACTCGGATCATGTCTAGTAAAGCACTGTAGTGTACAATCCAAGTTAATTATTTTACTATAGAAGAACTGAAAAAAATTACCCGATAAAAAATTACAGAATTCTTCGACAAAAGGAATAAGTGACATCAAATATTCATAGGGAGTGAGACAAGAAACGGAAACGAAACACGTTTAGAGCGCAGCACTGTATTAGGTGAACACTGCATAAACGCCAGTTTGTCAGACAGTAACCTATATTGTGGTCATGTGAAGTTCTTGGCCAGTCGTTACGAAATCTTGTGGTATATATATACGTGTGACTGGACAGCAAATAGGTAGTGAGAAAATGGCTCTGAGCACTATGGGACTCAACATCTTAGGTCATAAGTCCCCTAGAACTTAGAACTACTTAAACCTAACTAACCTAAGGACATCACACACACCCATGCCCGAGGCAGGATTCGAACCTGCGACCGTAGCAGTCCCGCGGTTCCGGACTGCAGCGCCAGAACCGCACGGCCACCGCGGCCGGCCCAGGTAGTGAGAGTTCAACTGTAGTGGGGCTACAAGATGTATGTCATTTCGTTAGGGACCAATTACAGGAAAAGGGAGACTTTTACCTCGATCTCGGATATTGCTGCATATTTGGAGCTACTTGAAGTTGTGACACGGGAAAACTTTGATGTCTCAGGAAGACTGTGTACGGTGGCGTAAGATAGCAAGTCGAGGATGGCATCAGCTTTGATGAAGAGTGCATTACGACAGTGATCATCTAGAAAATATAGCAGTCCACTCTCACGCTGAATCATTAGCTAACCCGACTTGCCCACTAAACCGAACTTACCAACTGACATGTCTGACAAATGGATCTGTTAACCTGACTACTCGCGATCTGTCCCATTCGTAGGTGGAAATGGACGAATACGGGTATGGTTCGGTCTGCAAGGTGCTACACTGAGGTTGCAGCTTTAGGTCACGTTCACGTGGCAACAATCTGATCTCTGGTGCTTGTAAGTAAAAACACCCCAAATTTTTAGTTTTTCAATTTCCTTGTGGGCTCAGTGCAATAAACAATATTTTTTTTCAAAATAGTAATGGTACCATTCAAGAAGAAATGGTAGGTCACTCATATCATCTATATGCATACGTAAAAAGACGTGGGACGAACTTTTATCACCGTAAATAGACCCGAAATTTCATCTAATGACGCATCCGTAACGGATGTGAAAATGGCAGCATAAGGGAGAATATATGTTATTGAGTCTAACTTGCGTGGTGGACTTAAGCGCCTAGAACCGCTCGGCTACCACGGCCGGCGTGGAATATAACAGTTCCTTTGAAGGAGGTGTAACAGATTCCCTTCTCTAACGTTGTCCCATCGCAACTTGTGCTCCAGGTATAATGACTATGTCATCGTCTCGACGTTAATTTGTAGTGTACCTTCTTTTCTTACTATTGGATGGGATTACATGACTGTATATGATCTCTGGGGATTCATTATGGCCGTAAACAGCAATGCGATGCTAATCAGAGCCTCCAAGCGTCGTGGCATAGAATCAGAGGGCATGGATATTTTTTTGGGACCTCTACGTTAGTTCTCAAAGCTCTAGCTGTGCTTGTTGGAGCACCGTGATAAGAATGTCACACACAAACGACGTCCCAGACATATCTTTATTTTACTTTTTTAATTAGTCTCAAGCCTCGAAGAACCTTTGAAGCGAAAGAACGGAACAAGTGCGGGACGAGCGACATTCCCATCGGTGTCCTTCCATCCTGATTTATGTTTCCCGATATTTCTCATCCCCCCGACCTCTTCCTCCCTCATGAAAAAAGTCACAACGTAATTCATAGAATGCAGACAAAATATAGTTAGGTTTGTGATAGTGAACACTCAAACAAGCAACACAATTCTGCGAAATGAGAGGAATTCCTGTAAGGAATAAAGTGAGTGTGACACAAGAACGTCTTTCAGACCCATGACTGATAACTCAAATTTTTCAGTTCTGCAGGAAGACCATTGAAAAAAGAACTGTAGAAAAGTACACACCTTTCATTATTATGGACGAGGATATGTTATTCAGGCAAAAATCTTTTTATGGAGCGTGTTTACTGAGTGTAAGATGCAATTCGTCTCGAATGAGTCGATGTTATTAACAACAAACATCATAACGGACTATACGAAAAGCAATGGCAAAGCTGAAATTCGGAGTCAGATGAACAACAAGCGACACGAAGCTCGCATCCAGACTTCATAGAAGGTTCACACCGCCCTTTTCTCGGCTGAGTATGTCCTTAGCGATTTTACAGCGTCATGTTACGGGAAACAACAGAGCGGAAGTAAGCAAAGTAAACAAGATTTCGCTTCTCATTGTCAGCGGCAGGAGAGACTCCTGGGCTACAGTCGTCACACTTTGTCCTTCTTCCAGTTTCCGGATGTTTCTTACCCGTGTGAAGTCATCCAAATGTTGCCTCCGGGCTATGTTGTAATTAAGAACACCACCACAGTGCAACGTGGCAACGGCCTTGCCGCAGTGGATACACCTGTCCCCGTGACATCACCAAAGTTAAGCGCTGTCGGGCGTAGTCGGCACTTGGATGGGTGACCATCCGGGCCGCCATGAGCTGTTGCCATTTTTCGGGATGCACTCAGCCTCGTGATGCCAATTGAGGAGCTACTCGACCGAATAGTAGCGGCTTCGGTCAAGAATACCATGATAACGACCGGTAGAGCGGTGTGTTGACCCCACGCCCCTCCTATCCGCATCCTCCTCCGAGGATTATATGGCGGTCGGATGGTCCCGGTAGGCCACTCGTAGCCTGAAGACGGAGTGAGTGTACCACAGTGCAACGCGACAGCTCGCTGATTGAAACACACTGGGTTTTCGCGTTCCTTCAGCTGCCTTGTGTTGCGGGGCCAGCCTCGTTTGCAGCTATAGTCACGCTGACCTCCACGCCATCTAATGTCCGTCTTTCTGTGCTCGACTGGGAGACCTTTGACCTTTGGCAACATGATCCCACATTTTGATTTATTTCCGCTGACTGGTTAATTATGTTACGATACGTTACCTATCTCGTTCTTAAGTTTTGCAGAGCAGTGTATTTATAGAATTTAGCCTTTTCTGGTTTCATAAGAAACTTCGCAGTTAATTTTCAGCTCTTCATTTTGTTCACTTAATCTCAAGGCACTGAACTTGCTTATTGGAGGAATCATGCCCCATATCAGTTTGATATAGTTATGGAGACTTTCAAGCAATAAAGTGACCATATAGTTCGCCAAAATATTACATTTTTTGCAGTTATGGGACCATACCTACCATCTAAAAAGATCAGGTATTTGCGGTCGTATACTGAAATACAATGTTTTAAAACGACAAATTTATTTTGGCTGATTTAGTGCAGTTGCTGCATTCAGTCGAGGTAGGGGGAGCTTGTACCTAAGACATAGTTTTTGTGTTTTCGATGTACACTATTGGCCATTAAAATTACTACACCACGAAGATGCCGTGATACAGACGCGAAATTTAGCCGACAGGAAGAAGACGCTGTGATATGCAAATGATTAGCTTTTCAGAGCATTCACACAAGGTTGGCGCCTGTGGCGACACCTACAACGTGCTGACATGAGGAAAGTTTCCAACCGATTTCTCATACCCAAACAGCAGTTGACCGGCGTTGCCTGATGAAACATTGTTGTGATGCCACATGTAAGGAGGAGAAATGCGTACCATCACGTTTCCGACTTTGATAAAGGTCGGATTGTAGCCTATCGTGATTGCGGTTTATCGCATCGCGACATTGCTGCTCGCGTTGGTCGAGATCCAATGACTGTTAGCAGAATATGGACTCGGTGGGTTCAGGAGGGTAATACGGAACGCCGTGCTGGATCCCAACGGCCTCGTATCACTAGCAGTCGAGATGACAGGCATCTTATCTGCATGGCTGTAACAGATCGTGCAGCTACGTCTCGAACCCTGAGTCAACAGATGGGGACGTTTGCAAGACAACAACCATCTGCACGAACAGTTCGACGATGTTTGCAGCAGCATGGACTATCAGCTCGGAGACCATGGCTGCGGTTACCAGTGACGCTGCATCACAGACAGGAGCGCCTGCGATGGTGTACTCAACGACGAACCTGGGAGCGCGAATGGCAAAACGTCATTGTTTCGGATGAATCCAGGTTCTGTCTACAGCATCATGATGGTCGCATCCGTGTTCAGCGACATCGCGGTGAACGCACATTGGAAGCGTGTATTCGTCATCGCCATACTGGCGTATTACCCAGCGTGGTGGTATGGGGTGCCATTGGTTACACGTATCGGTCGCCTCTTGTTCGCAGTGACGGCACTTTGAACAGTGGACGTTACATTTCAGATGTGTGACGAGCCGTCGCTCTACCCTTCATTCGATCCCTGCGAAACCCTACATTTCAGCAGGATAATGCACGACCGCATGTTGCAGGTCCTGTACGCGCCTTCCTGGATACAGAAAATGTTCGGCTGCTGCCCTGGCCAGCACATTCTCCAGATCTCTCACCAATTGAAAACGTCTGGTCAATGGTGGCCTAGCAACTGGCTCGTCACAATACGCCAGTCACTACTCTTGACGAACTGTGGTATCGTGTTGAAGCTGCGTGGGCAGCTGTACCTGTACACGCCATCCAAGCTCTATTTGACTCAATGCCCAGGTGTATCAAGGTCGTTATTACGGTGAAATGGTTCAAATGGCTCTGAGCACTATGGGACTCAACTGCTGTGGTCATAAGTCCCCTAGAACTTAGAACTACTTAAACCTAACTAACCTAAGGACAGTACACAACACCCAGCCATCACGAGGCAGAGAAAATTCCTGACCCCGCCAGGAATCGAACCCGGGAACCCGGGCGTGGGAAGCGAGAACGCTACCGCACGACCACGAGATGCGGGCTATTACGATGAGAAGTGGTTGTTCTGGGTACTGATTTCTCAGGATCTATGCACCCAAATTGCGTGAAAATGTAATCACATGTCAGTTCTAGTATAATATACACTCCTGGAAATGGAAAAAAGAACACATTGACACCGGTGTGTCAGACCCACCATACTTGCTCCGGACACTGCGAGAGGGCTGTACAAGCAATGATCACACGCACGGCACAGCGGACACACCAGGAACCGCGGTGTTGGCCGTCGAATAGCGCTAGCTGCGCAGCATTTGTGCACCGCCGCCGTCAGTGTCAGCCAGTTTGCCGTGGCATACGGAGCTCCATCGCAGTCTTTAACACTGGTAGCATGCCGCGACAGCGTGGACGTGAACCGTATGTGCAGTTGACGGACTTTGAGCGAGGGCGTATAGTGGGCATGCGGGAGGCCGGGTGGACGTACCGCCGAATTGCTCAACACGTGGGGCGTGAGGTCTCCACAGTACATCGATGTTGTCGCCAGTGGTCGGCGGAAGGTGCACGTGCCCGTCGACCTGGGACCGGACCGCAGCGACGCACGGATGCACGCCCAAGACCGTAGGATCCTACGCAGTGCCGTAGGGGACCGCACCGCCACTTCCCAGCAAATTAGGGACACTGTTGCTCCTGGGGTATCGGCGAGGACCATTCGCAACCGTCTCCATGAAGCTGGGCTACGGTCCCGCACACCGTTAGGCCATCTTCCGCTCACGCCCCAACATCGTGCAGCCCGCCTCCAGTGGTGTCGCGACGGGCGTGAATGGAGGGACGAATGGAGACGTGTCGTCTTCAGCGATGAGAGTCGCTTCTGCCTTGGTGCCAATGATGGTCATATGCGTGTTTGGCGCCGTGCAGGTGAGCGCCACAATCAGGACTGCATACGACCGAGGCACACAGGGCCAACACCCAGCATCATGGTGTGGGGAGCGATCTCCTACACTGGCCGTACACCACTGGTGATCGGCGAGGGGACACTGAATAGTGCACGGTACATCTAAACCGTCATCGAACCCATCGTTCTACCATTCCTAGACCGACAAGGGAACTTGCTGTTCCAACAGGACAATGCACGTCCGCATGTATCCCGTGCCACCCAACGTGCTCTAGAAGGTGTAAGTCAACTACCCTGGCCAGCAAGATCTCCGGATCTGTCCCCCATTGAGCATGTTTGGGACTGGATGAAGCGTCGTCTCACGCGGTCTGCACGTCCAGCACGAACGCTGGTCCAACTGAGGCGCCAGGTGGAAATGGCATGGCAAGCCGTTCCACAGGACTACATCCAGCATCTCTACGATCGTCTCCATGGGAGAATAGCAGCCTGCATTGCTGCGAAAGGTGGATATACACTGTACTAGTGCCGACATTGTGCATGCTCTGTTGCCTGTGTCTGTGTGCCTGTGGTTCTGTCAGTGTGATCATGTGATGTATCTGACCCCAGGAATGTGTCAATAAAGTTTCCCCTTCCTGGGACAATGAATTCACGGTGTTCTTATTTCAATTTCCAGGAGTGTATTTATCCAATGAATACCCGTTTATCATCTGCATTTCTTCCTGGTGTAGCAATTTTAATTGCCAGTAGTGTAATAGTAGGATGCTTATTGTATTTGTCGTATATTTTTGAGAACCGTAATAAAAGTATTGTTAGATTGGGATCATTTCCATGTTCCTTCAATTAGAATATTCCAAACATTTTTCTTGTATTCAGAAACGTTAGTAGTTGCGGTAATTTCCTGCGTTGGTAAGTAGTAACGGTTATCGAAACACGGTATTATCAATTCTTTATGAAATATTGGTATGGAGGACGGGGGTGTTTCTACGTAAAGCTTGTTGCAGTGCAGTTTCCATCATAGACTCACAGACTGGTGACTATCGAACGGCGTTAATTTTTCACTGTTCAGTTATGAGATGCATAACTGTTAATAGTTTGTGATCAGACTATCTAAGGTAATACAGGAAGCTGTACCAAGCTATCGGAGGAACACAGAGAACTGTGAAATAACATACTCAGGCTGAAGAGCGCTACATTCCAGGCCCGCACCCGAGGCACCTAATTCAGAGGGGAATTCACACAGATGTCCGCTTTGTGGAGCAACAGGCTCGTTTATATCACGCAGCACGAATTAGGTTGCGCGACACATGTCGTTCCGAGAATCAACCCCAAGCGTCAGTGTCCGCGGCCTCGGCTATTGTGCTGGAGGCTTTGTGAGCGCCATTGGGCAAGCTGCAGCGCCCAGACACGCCACTCACTCTGGTCTCTGCTCTCCCGCCAATAGACAGGGTCAACGAATCGCAGCTACTCCAATCAGCTCTCTTATTGTTCTGTTGTCGTGGTCAGAAATAGCCATGAACGAACCAGAAAACAGTGACGAAAAGGAAACACCGCGTTTCGAGCCAGGAAAACTTTGTGAAGGACAAGCAGCAGAATAAATTTAAGCCTAGAAAAGATATATGACAGAGTGGATGTGAGGTGCACCTTCTGAGAGGCTACGTAGATAATATCAGCCGCAGTAAACAGCGTTGCCAGTTCAGCTCTCTCTGCCCATTGAAGAAGCGCAAGTAATTCGGAGCAAACACGCAGTTTTGATCACGTGACACTAATTTACAACTATGTAAAGGAGAAGAGAAAACTTTTTACTTTACGAAACGCAAGTGGTGCTTTATAATTTTTTTATGAAGAGTCAGTCGTATTAAAAATTTCGTTGAGAAAAATGTTAAATCTTCAAACGGCAATCGTAATTTAGGTTCCCCGCGATTTCCCTAAATCCCTTCAGGTAATTGCTGGGAAGTTCCATCAAGAAGACTATGACTGATTTCCTTCGTAATAATAGGTCAGCACTCTCATTTTTCACTTCCGCAATCAGTCATAAGAGCAGAAACGTTATGCTTCACTCACAGGCACTCATCACATCCATACTGACGATAAAAGAACACCCTTGATGCATAACACTGAGTATGCCGCACGGACACATATCCAAATAGGTCGTGGCTGTAGAGTTCCAACAAACTACCAGTCAAGAACTTGGAACTTAAATGAGACAGGCCGGCCAGTGTGGCCGTGCGGTTCTAGGTGCTTCAGTCTGTAACCACGCGACCGCTACGGTCGCGGGTTCGAATCCTGTCTCGGGCATGGATGTGTGTGATGCCCTTAGGTTAGTTAGGTTTAAGTAGTTCTAAGTCTAGGGGACTGATGACCTCAGATGTTAAGTGCCATAGTGCTTAGAGCCATGTGAACCATTTTTTTTAAATGAGACACCGGTATATAATGCCGCTGTAAGCACTATGTTGTTGTTTTGGTCTTCAGTCCGAAGAATAATATAATGCCCTCGTGTAACACCAACACTTTGTGCCTATTATTGTCTATTCATAAATGTACACTGATCAGCCTGAACATTATGACCATCGACCTACTATCGATATAAACCCGTCCAGCATAGTCACCTGGCAAGGAATGACTGCTAGTCAGACACACGCACAGTGCATGCAGTATCAGTGAGCGTGCTGTCCGTTTGTAAAACGGGGAAAGCCCGCTATGAGTCTGATCGAGGGCAGATAGTGATGACAGGGAGGCTCGGCACGAGCATTTTGGAAACCGCACGACTTGTCCGGTGCTGGAGGAGTGCTGCTGTTAGTGTCTTCAACCCAAGATGAAACCACGTCCAGACGTCTTGGGGTTGGGCGACCACCCCTCATTACACACGTCGGACGACGTAGGCTGAGCAGACTGGTAAAACAGTAGAGTCGGCCAACTGTGGCGGAACTAACCTCAGACTTTAATGCTGGTCAGAGTACAAGTGTGCCTGAGCACACAGTGCACCGAAGACACCTAACATTGGGCCTCCGCAGCCGACAACCTATGCATGTGGCACTGTTAACACCACACCATCTGCAATAATGACTGAAATGGGCAGTTGGCCATCGGCACTGGACGTTGGCGCAGTGGTAGAGTGTGGCATCATCGGATGAATCCCAACACCTTCTTCATAATGCCGATGGGAGTGTGCGAATCTGTCGTCTCACAGGGGAACAGCTCCTTGACACCTGTAATGCAGGGCGGAGACAAGCTGGTCGCGGCTCCATTATGTTCTGGGGAACATTCACGTGGACATTCGTGGGTTCAGTGGAGCTCGTGCAAGGCACCATGTCGGCTAAGGAGTATTGTACATTGGTTTCAGACTTCATAGCGATCATGTTTCCCAATGGTAGTGGCAGTTTTCAGCTAGATGATGCGCCATGTCACAAGACCGGGAGTGTGATGGAGTGGCTCGAGGAACACAGTGGTGAGTTCCAATCGATGTGCTGGCGCTACAACTCGCCAGATCTGAACCCGATCGATCACACCTGGGATGTGATTGAACGAGGCGTCAGAATTCACGGGCATTGGGTGACTTGTTTGTGCAGATGTGGTGCCAACTTCCCCCAGCGACTGACCAAGGCCTTATTGCTTCCATGCCACGAAGCGTCACCACTGTTATCCGTGCTAAAGGTGGACATACTGGCTATTAGGTAGGTAGTCATAATGTCCTGGCTGTTTAGTATATATACTTTTTCGCTATATGTCGTAATGAGAAATATTTTAATGTTTGACTTATGTATGAAAAAATGTTGGTAGTCTTACTGATTCAGGCATAGGGATTGATAGGTAGAATTGTTTTCTCAGGAAAGGAAAAGCTGGAGGGAAGCACCTCTGTGTATGGGAGGTAGTTAGTGCGCCTCAGTGAAAGGCCTAAGGGCGCTTGTGAGCGCTCCAAGAGAGGAACGGTGATCAGTCAGTCGCCAGTCCATAGACCGTTAACATCTTGCGTTGCAAGCGAGGCTAAATTATCTGCAATTTTACAGGAAATAAGCTTCGGACACACGCTTGACCAACTTACTCCGACTTGGAATGTGTCTATGGTGTTTGGATATGGTAGTAAGAATTATAGTAGAGCAATTTGTGTGCTGAACTACGCTTACGCAGTACTAGTCAACGCTGTCGCCGCAGCACCTCAACACATCGTCGCCTCTAGGCAATGTACTTTTTCAATGGATTTGTAAAAATACATGAATCCGTATCTCCTTTGCTACCATCTAATACATTAGCGGAATTTAATCTTCATGTGTTCCGAGTCCTTAGTCACGTAACCTATAATATGTCCTATCCCTAATCCCAAAAGTTATCGAGTGTCAATAATGTTGACTTTAATTATAAAAGACTAATTTTGTGAATAACAACAACTGAAGAGCTAAAAATATGAGTAAAATCACTAGTTACATTAAAGAATGGCTGCACTTCTTAGATTACATAATCAGAAGAAAACATTTGCTTGCAGCAGAAAATAACTAGCAGCCGATTCCAATCTGTTTCGAAGCCATTCTTAAATAAATAAGTGATTCAATGGGTGAATACTGTGTAATGCAGTTCAGCTTTCTGCAGCTACACACACGCTCTGAAAAACACAGTGAAGTGCATGGAAGACGATACTTCCCATTTTACCAGCTATCAGGGCTTCTTCCCGCAGAAGAATAACTGTCTAAAGATATCTGTGAGCGCTGTAATTAATCTAATCTTACCCTCACGTTCCCTATTGGAGCGATACGCAAAGAATAGTAGAATATACGCTAATGAGCCTAAACATTATGATCACCTGCTTAATATCTTGTATTTCCACCTTTGGAACGAAATACATCACTGATTCTGCTTATCGTGGATCTGACAGCTTGTTGGTAGGTTTGTGGAAGTATGTGGCATTACATTTCTACTTACAGGTCATGCAATTCGCGTAAATATGTGACCCCTGATATGCGTACGCGGTGATGATGCCCGATAGCGATTTAGATGTGTTCCATAGGATTTACATCAGGAGAGTATGGTCGCCGAGACATCAACATGAGTTTACTTTAATGCTCCACAAACCACTGTAGCTCGCTCCTTGCTCCGAGACCCGGACAATTATACACTCCTGGAAATTGAAATAAGAACACCGTGAATTCATTGTCCCAGGAAGGGGAAACTTTATTGACACATTCCTGGGGTCAGATACATCACATGATCACACTGACAGAACCACAGGCACATAGACACAGGCAACAGAGCATGCACAATGTCGGAACTAGTACAGTGTATATCCACCTTTCGCAGCAATGCAGGCTGCTATTCTCCCATGGAGACGATCGTAGAGATGCTGGATGTAGTCCTGTGGAACGGCTTGCCATGCCATTTCCACCTGGCGCCTCAGTTGGACCAGCGTTCGTGCTGGACGTGCAGACCGCGTGAGACGACGCTTCATCCAGTCCCAAACATGCTCAATGGGGGACAGATCCGGAGATCTTGCTGGCCAGGGTAGTTGACTTACACCTTCTAGAGCACGTTGGGTGGCACGGGATACATGCGGACGTGCATTGTCCTGTTGGAACAGCAAGTTCCCTTGCCGGTCTAGGAATGGTAGAACGATGGGTTCGATGACGGTTTGGATGTACCGTGCACTATTCAGTGTCCCCTCGCCGATCACCAGTGGTGTACGGCCAGTGTAGGAGATCGCTCCCCACACCATGATGCCGGGTGTTGGCCCTGTGTGCCTCGGTCGTATGCAGTCCTGATTGTGGCGCTCACCTGCACGGCGCCAAACACGCATACGACCATCATTGGCACCAAGGCAGAAGCGACTCTCATCGCTGAAGACGACACGTCTCCATTCGTCCCTCCATTCACGCCTGTCGCGACACCACTGGAGGCGGGCTGCACGATGTTGGGGCGTCAGCGGAAGACGGCCTAACGGTGTGCGGGACCGTAGCCCAGCTTCATGGAGACGGTTGCGACTGGTCCTGGCCGATACCCCAGGAGCAACAGTGTCCCTAATTTGCTGGGAAGTGGCGGTGCGGTCCCCTACGGCACTGCGTAGGATCCTACGGTCTTGGCGTGCATCCGTGCGTCGCTGCGGTCCGGTCCCAGGTCGACGGGCACGTGCACCTTCCGCCGACCACTGGCGACAACATCGATGTACTGTGGAGACCTCACGCCCCACGTGTTGAGCAATTCGGCGGTACGTCCACCCGGCCTCCCGCATGCCCACTATACGCCCTCGCTCAAAGTCCGTCAACTGCACATACGGTTCACGTCCACGCTGTCGCGGCATGCTACCAGTGTTAAAGACTGCGATGGAGCTCCGTATGCCACGGCAAACTGGCTGACACTGACGGCGGCGGTGCACAAATGCTGCGCAGCCAGCGCCATTCGACGGCCAACACCGCGGTTCCTGGTGTGTCCGCTGTGCCGTGCGTGTGATCATTGGTTGTACAGCCCTCTCGCAGTGTCCGGAGCAAGTATGGTGGGTCTGACACACCGGTGTCAATGTGTTCTTTTTTCCATTTCCAGGAGTGTATTGCTGAAGGATGACACCGCCATCCGGGAAGGCATCAAGCCTGAAGGGATACAGGTAGTTCGCTGCTACCATCGTGTCTTCGATTTCTACCACAGGTCCCACGCAAGCGCAGGATAATGCCTCCCATAGCGTAATACTGCTCCCAACAGCCTGCGTCGTGGCGCGGTGCACGTTTCGATGGCGGCGTTTGTGGAGACGACCATCGACCTAGTGTAGCAAAAATGTGATTCACTCGAAGAGCCGACATGTTTCCATTGATCGACCGTCGAATTTCGATGATCCCGTGCTCACTTCAATCGTAATTGATGATGTCGTCGAGTGGATTTGTGAACACGTGGAGGTGGTCTGCTGCGGAGCTCCATGTTCAACAATGCACGATGAACCATGTGCTCCGGAATACTTGTGCGTGCACCAGCATTGTGCTCTTTCGGCAGAGATGCCGCAGATCACCATCTATCCTATGTTACAGAGCAGACAAGCCTCCAAACCGCACTTTCTGTGAAGAGTCGTCAAACTATTTAGCGCCTAGTGGTAGTGTCACTGTCCTTCTCGCCCCTTCTGCGCTTGCGACAGTAGCACTTGAAAATTCGACCAGTTTCGCCATTTTCGAGGTACTCGTTGATAGACTCTGCGTAATAATAGTCCGCCCTTTGTGAAAGTCGCTTGTCTCGATGGATTTCCCCATTTGCAGCCTGTATCTTCTTTAGGAAGATCCCCCGTCTGGCCCGCTTACATACACTCCTGGAAATGGAAAAAAGAACACATTGACACCGGTGTGTCAGACCCACCATACTTGCTCCGGACACTGCGAGAGGGCTGTACAACCAATGATCACACGCACGGCACAGCGGACACACCAGGATCCGCGGTGTTGGCCGTCGAATGGCGCTGGCTGCGCAGCATTTGTGCACCGCCGCCGTCAGTGTCAGCCAGTTTGCCGTGGCATACGGAGCTCCATCGCAGTCTTTAACACTGGTAGCATGCCGCGACAGCGTGGACGTGAACCGTATGTGCAGTTGACGGACTTTGAGCGAGGGCGTATAGTGGGCATGTGGGAGGCCGAGTGGACGTACCGCCGAATTGCTCAACACGTGGGGCGTGAGGTCTCCACAGTACATCGATGTTGTCGCCAGTGGTCGGCGGAAGGTGCACGTGCCCATCGACCTGGGACCGGACCGCAGCGACGCACGGATGCACGCCAAGACCGTAGGATCCTACGCAGTGCCGTAGGGGACCACACCGCCACTTCCCAGCAAATTAGGGACACTGTTGCTCCTGGGGTATCGGCGAGGACCATTCGCAACCGTCTCCATGAAGCTGGGCTACGGTCCCGCACACCGTTAGGCTGTCTTCCGCTCACGCCCCAACATCGTGCAGCCCGCCTCCAGTGGTGTCGCGACAGGCGTGAATGGAGGGACGAATGGAGACGTGTCGTCTACAGCGATGAGAGTCGCTTCTGCCTTGGTGCCAATGATGGTCGTATGCGTGTTTGGCGCCGTGCAGGTGAGCGCCACAATCAGGACTGCATACGACCAAGGCACACAGGGCCAACACCCGGCATCATGGTGTGGGGAGCGATCTCCTACACTGGCCGTACACCACTGGTGACCATCGAGGGAACACTGAATAGTGCACGGTACATCCAAACCGTCATCGAACCCATCGTTCTGCCATTCCTAGACCGGCAAGGGAACTTGCTGTTCCAACAGGACAATGCACGTCCGCATGTATCCCGTGCCACCCAACGTGCTCTAGAAGGTGTAAGTCAACTACCCTGGCCAGCAAGATCTCCGGATCTGTCCCCCATTGAGCATGTTTGGGACTGGATGAAGCGTCGTCTCACGCGGTCTGCACGTCCAGCACGAACGCTGGTCCAACTGAGGCGCCAAGTGGAAATGGCATGGCAAGCCGTTCCACAGGACTACATCCAGCATCTCTACGATCGTCTCCATGGGAGAATAGCAGCCTGCATTGCTGCGAAAGGTGGATGTACACTGTACTAGTGCCGACATTGTGCATGCTCTGTTGCCTGTGTCTATGTGCCTGTGGTTCTGTCAGTGTGATCATGTGATGTATCTGACCCCAGGAATGTGTCAATAAAGTTTCCCCTTCCTGGGACCATGAATTCACGGTGTTCTTATTTCAATTTCCAGGAGTGTATTTTGGTTGCCGCTTCACGTGCCCACAACGCCACCAGGCGGCATCCAACGTCGCGTAGGGCGGTGGTCATAATGTTTTGGCTGATCAATGTACCTAGATTCATAATTTTAAGCTGGTTCTCGAAACTCTGTAAGTATGCCTCTCGAGATAGTTTGTTTCTATCTTCAAGTATCTGCCAATTCAGTTTCTTCAGCACCTCCATGACAGTCTCTCACGTATCAAACAAAACTGTGAACATTCATTCTGCCCTCTCTGAATACGTTCAATATGCCCTGTTAGTTCTATTTGGTGCGTGCCCCACACACTTGTGCAGAACTCTAGGAAGGGTTGCACGAGTAATTTTTAAGAACTGTCATTTGCAGACTGGCTGTATTTCGCTACCATTCTACCAATCAATTGAAAACTGCTACTTGCTTTATCTTAACTGACAGGAGAATGGTCCAATTGCATTCAAATTTTTCTCACAGGGATAATACAACGAAAGAAACACACTTCCAAAATTTTAGCTGCTAAGGCGCACTGTGAGTGTTTAAAAAAACCTTGAAGTTACTCGGTTTTTCCGCATCAAGAACAGCTTGTAACAACAGTTTGTACAGCCATTCGTGACTGGTGCGCGATTTAGCGAATAAGCAGACTCAGCCGAGACAAGAGAACGTGGCGCAGCGTAGCGCGCTTCCAAAGTGCAAACACGAAAATTTGTAGGACTTAAACCACACATAAATGTATCAAATCATTAACTTTTTGAATAGCTTGCAGTTTATATCGATAGCTAAGCTGTTGCAGATGTAATTGTTACACAAGTGACTGACAGAGGTAATAAAATCAAGGCAGTGTATGACGTTACATTACAGACGACTTCCATCAATCGGGACTTTAAATTTTCGACATGGTAGTACAGATCTTATAATAATTTTTAAATAATGTATCTTTTACTAACAATGAAGCAATCCCTTGTACGAAGTGTGTATTGAATGATAAAAACAAACTTTTCTTTACATTAGGGACACATGATAAAAGAAAACTTAAGGCATTCAGGCAATTCAAATAATTATTAGTTTTTATTGAGAGAGAACTAGAATGAAGTAAGAAATGGTGGTGGCCATTGTTTTGCATATATTGCTGTGTAACGCGCACACTTGATAAAGTTCGTAAGACGTGGTGATGCAAATTGACAATTAGCAGATGACTGATGTTTAACAATACTATCGGAAATTATACTGTCTGACAATTTTGTGAAAAATGCACTGTGGAAACATTTCTTTATTGAGAGGCTGAATCACATTATTAGTTCCGAGTGGAATCTGAATTACATTAACAGTCTTTTCGTCATCATCCTAAAGACGCAAGTGTCGTTATATCCAATTGAAGAGTCCAACAAAAGCAATGAATTAATGTCTGCAGCTGCTGAAAATTGAACATTATTCTCTCCCATTTTTCTAGATTTTGCTACGTAGATGACAAGATTTTTACAAATATACAGTTTTTTTAAATTTTTGTCCTTATTTGAACTGAGGTCCGTCAAGAACGCTACAGCTGTGGAAACGTTAATCATCTGATAGCTATCACTGGCATTGTTGTATACGGATATGTCGACTGCACAAACGAGTCTGTCTTTATTTCGCTCGAAATGATAAAGTGCGGTTTGGATGCAGTTTTTGTACGAAACCTGACTGATTGGCTTTTTACACAGCACTTTAAGTGATAACAAGAAATTTTATTTTCATACCGTATTACTCATTCATGAAATATCTTCACGTTTACTTCTAGTACGCGACTTCTTTTTCCGTATAATTTCCTGAATCTGTGTAACCAGAAGGCCCAGTCTCGTAGATATCCCTTGGTAACGATGCACTGACTGTCATGTGTTGTTCTAAATTTTGCGAATAGTTTTTCTTTCACACTTTTGGAAATTTCATTTTGGCGCATATTTTGTTCTTCGTGTAAACCTTTCTTCCGTTTGTAAAATTAACGTTCAGATTTTACGAAACGAAACAGGCTTTCCACACTGCTTAAGAGTAAGCGCTTTCTCCTCCCTCATTTAACCAAATTATTTACAGCTTCTTCTTTGTCACTGAAAGCTATTACTGTATATGTTTTCTGTGGGGGTAGAAAGGTACTGTATTTTTGTTCTGGACTTTAATTAGCGCAATAATCATCTTTCATTCACAATTTACGGAGTTGTCAGAGTTGATTCCTGTTTGTTCTAATGTTTACACAATTTCTAAGCAAATTTTGACATCATTCGAATGAATTTCCAAGAAATTAACTAATAAATAATACATATTTAGAGCGCCAGGAGAAGTACGTGATTTCAGTTGTATACCAAGTTCTTTATATTTCATCTTTGCAAGGTTTAAAACATTATTCGATTCCACATTACTGTGAAACCCTGGAACCTGCACAAGGACAGATACTATTAGCAAGCATATACGAAGAAAACACAAAGAAAGTTAATTCAGTTTCATCTCCAATGTTAACACTTAGCGATATCGCAAAGGGAAATGTTAATTATTATGGATATTAAATGAGTTGCGAATTCTAACGAATAGTAACTGTGAACAATTGTGACAGAGAAACAATCAACGATAACTGAAATTCACTTTATAAATTAGGATCGCACCGACAACCAAGGATATCTGCCTGCAGCGTTGAGCACGTGCTGTCTGCTACAACTGCGGTAGGAGTTTACGGTTTTCCAGCCACCTGTCGAGGTGCGAATTCGGCAATTTTCAGCATTTTTAAAAAATACTTCAAATGTGCCTTAGTATCTACAATTTTGACAGTGTTTTTCTTTCGGTGTATTCTTTTTGTATAAAAAATTTCAGGGCAAGTTTCGACATGTCGGACTGACCATTCTCTTGTGAACCTAAGTGATCCGTTCGTTTCATATCCCCACAAAGTATTACACCCATGAATTGACCGGAACCAATCATGACTCGCTGATACTGTAGTCGTAGCATGCCATGTTTTGTTTCGTTTTTCTTAGTGGACAATTTTAAATTTCTGAATATTTAAAGCAAGTTGTCATTCTTTGCATCACTTTGAAATTTCAGCAAGATAGGACTGAAAATCTGTGCTGCTTCCATTATAAATAACTGTATCAATTGCGAAACGTTTGAGGTTACTACTTACACTCCTGGAAATTGAAATAAGAACACCGTGAATTCATTGTCCCAGGAAGGGGAAACTTTATTGACACATTCCTGGGGTCAGATACATCACATGATCACACTGACAGAACCACAGGCACATAGACACAGGCAACAGAGCATGCACAATGTCGGCACTAGTACAGTGTATATCCACCTTTCGCAGCAATGCAGGCTGCTATTCTCCCATGGAGACGATCGTAGAGATGCTGGATGTAGTCCTGTGGAACAGCTTACCATGCCATTTCCACCTGGCGCCTCAGTTGGACCAGCGTTCGTGCTGGACGTGCAGACCGCGTGAGACGACGCTTCATCCAGTCCCAAACATGCTCAATGGGGGACAGATCCGGAGATCTTGCTGGCCAGGGTAGTTGACTTACACCTTCTAGAGGACGTTGGGTGGCACGGGATACATGCGGACGTGCATTGTCCTGTTGGAACAGCAAGTTCCCTTGCCGGTCTAGGAATGGTAGAACGATGGGTTCGATGACGGTTTGGATGTACCGTGCACTATTCAGTGTCCCCTCGACGATCACCAGTGGTGTACGGCCAGTGTAGGAGATCGCTCCCCACACCATGATGCCGGGTGTTGGCCCTGTGTGCCTCGGTCGTATGCAGTCCTGATTGTGGCGCTCACCTGCACGGCACCAAACACGCATACGACCATCATTGCCACCAAGGCAGAAGCGACTCTCATCGCTGAAGACGACACGTCTCCATTCGTCCCTCCATTCACGCCTGTCGCGACACCACTGGAGGCGGGCTGCACGATGTTGGGGCGTGAGCGGAAGACGGCCTAACGGTGTGCGGGACCGTAGCCCAGCTTCATGGAGACGGTTGCGAATGGTCCTCGCCGATACCCCAGGAGCAACAGTGTCCCTAATTTGCTGGGAAGTGGCGGTGCGGTCCCCTACGGCACTGCGTAGGATCCTACGGTCTTGGCGTGCATCCGTGCGTCGCTGCGGTCCGGTCCCAGGTCGACGGGCACGTGCACCTTCCGCCGACCACTGGCGACAACATCGATGTACTGTGGAGACCTCACGCCCCACGTGTTGAGCAATTCGGCGGTACGTCCACCCGGCCTCCCGCATGCCCACTATACGCCCTCGCTCAAAGTCCGTCAACTGCACATACGGTTCATGTCCACGCTGTCGCGGCATGCTACCAGTGTTAAAGACTGCGATGGAGCTCCGTATGCCACGGCAAACTGGCTGACACTGACGGCGGCGGTGCACAAATGCTGCGCAGCTAGCGCCATTCGACGTCCAACACCGCGGTTCCTGGTGTGTCCGCTGTGCCGTGCGTGTGATCATTGGTTGTACAGCCCTCTCGCAGTGTCCGGAGCAAGTATGGTGGGTCTGACACACCGGTGTCAATGTGTTCTTTTTTCCATTTCCAGGAGTGTATATCGTCAACAATGTCATTAATATACGACACGAACAACAAATATTCCAAGACACATCCATGGGGACCACCAGAAGCTACCTCTAAGTATGTCGTTGATTCTCCATGCAAAGTAACACGCCGCGTTCTCCCTACCAAGAAATTCGCAGTCCAGTCACAAATTTCACTTGATATCTCACACGATCGTACTTTTGATAATAAGCGTATGCATGGTACGGAGTCAAATAGTTTTCGGAAATCGACAAATACTGCGCCTACCCTACAGGCACTTAGGATTTCATGTGAGAAAAGTGCGATTTGGGATTCGAATGATTAATCCATGCTGGTTGGCATGAGGGTCACTCTGTCCAAAACATATCTTTACAAAAATGGTTCAAATGGCTCTGAGCACTATGGGACTTAACTTCGGAGGTCATTCAGTCCCCTAGAACGTAGAACTACTTAATCCTAACTAACCTAAGGACATCACACACATCCATGCCCTAGGCAGGATTCGAACCTGCGACCGTAGCGGTCGCGCGGTTCCAGAATGTAGCGCCTAGAACCGCACGGCCACTATCTCTGTACGTTTGAGCTCAGAATATGTTGTAAGATTCTACAACAAATGGATACTAAGGGCACTGAACGGTAGTTTTGTGTCTCACCTCTGCTACCCTTCTTGCACACGTGTGTGTCCTTCCCTTTCTTCCAAATATTGGGCGTGGCTTTTCGTTCGACGGATCTACGGTGGATTATGATCAAAAGAGGGACTGACTTGGTCGCCAATTCGGTATTGAATGTGGCAGGTATTCCATCGGGCCCTAGAGCTCTGTTCAATTTGAGCTGTTTCTTAGTGCCAGTGACACTAATATCTATATAATCATCTTTTCAATTAAATTGGGGCAATATCCCCGGATTTTCATTTGTAAATGAACATTTGAAAAAGAAGTTCAGAGTTTCTGCTTTTGCTTTGCGACCCCGATTCGGCCTCTGTCTCGTCCATGAGTGTCTGGACACTAACTTCAGTGCCACAACAGCCTCTACATACGATCAAAATTTGAGTTTCGTGACAGATCTTTCCATAATATTCTGCTACCGTATTCGCTGAAGGTTTCTCGCATTACCCTCCTGACAGCAAAGCCCGTTTTATTCAGCATCACCCTATCTATAGCTCTATGATTTGTTTTACACTTCTTATGTAGTGGACTCTGTTTTCCTAAAAGTTTCTTTCCAATGACTGCATACCATGGAGGGTTCCTCCCATTGTGAACTGTTCTACTATGCATGTATCTATCAAGTGTATGATCAACTATTCTTGTAAACCTCAGTCACAGTTCTTCTACATGTTCCTTTCCAGAGCTTAGTGTTTCGAGTTCCTTATTGAGATACGACACTAACACCTATTTATCTAGTTTGCTAAAAATATGCATCCTTTTATTTGTTTTACTTGCCCTTGTGTACTTTGTAATCATTGTCACTACGACTGCTTCATGGTTACTGATACCATTTTCCATTTGGAAATCTTGAAAGAGGTCAGGTCTGCTTCTTGCTATTATTTACAATACATTACCATCATTATTGGGATTCCGAACAATCTGTTCAACCTAGTTATTAGAGAATGTATTTAGTAAAGTTTTGCAGGACGTTTTGTCACGCCCATCACTTGCAAAATTGTAATTTTCTCAGTTGTTCGTTGGATGATTTAAGTCTCCTGCAACGATGACAGTATGACTGGGTAACTTACACGCTAGTTAACTTTAGTTTTCTCTAAAATTTTCCGTCTCCTGAGGAGATGAGTCTGGTGGTCGATAGAACGATCCGATTATAACTTTATGTTCACCATTGATACTGACTCTTGTCGAGACAATCTCACACACAGTTTCAGTTCTTATCTCTGTGGAGTTGAGTTTCTTGTCTTCTGCGACAAACACATCAACTCTATTTATCATTCTCCTATCTTTTCGATATACGCTTAAATTTTCCCCAAGAATCTTACTTCTATGAACTGCTTGTTTTAATTAACTTTCTGTACATGGTATTATGTGAGCTACACTGCTTTTTAATAGTGCTTCAAATTATGGGACTTTGTTGCGAACGCTTTGGCAGTAAATTACTAGAATTTTAATACTCTCGGCTGTAGGAGGCATTTCTTTTCTTTTTATACTGATTCTTCTGGGTCCCCTACATCCATCGTCATCTAGACTATATGAAGAATCACCTAATCTAACAAACAGTTGTGTGTACTCGCGCACACAGTCAGTTACCTCTGATGTGCAGTGCAAGTCTGAAACATTTAGGGCGGCCGTGAATTTCTCAACCATATGGCAAAAGTCCAGGAATTCATAGCCTAGCTTTTCTCTGGTTCAGTTCCTTCTCTCGTCTCAGAACCTAGAGGTCATTATCAGTCTGGGTACAACGCTGCAAACTGTGAGCGTTGTTGAAACTCCGTGAGCAATACTGGTCGTTTCAACTTTCTCTGCCCATCGCTGGAATGATCCAAGTATGACCTCGGAGATCAGACGAAAGGCATCGTTTGTTCTATCGTGCAACACAATCTGCACTTGGTTGCACCCTCTTCTCTCAGTGGTTGCCGGAATAGTCTCTTCAACGTGTTGAATGAAGTCACCCAGGCATACACACTGAGTACACCTGCTATTCCTTCCCACTCCTTGCTGCTATTTCCCTAAGTGGCACCATTATTCGCCGTACGTTTGGGCTGCCGAAGATTAATAGACTCTTCCGTTTTGCGCTGGCCTGCGTTTGGCACTGGACACTGCAGGTGAAATGAGTCTCAATGTCTCATTTCCAGTGTCAGTGGAAGTCAGTAGATAATGTTGTGGGGAAGGCGAAACAAAGACTGCGCTTTGTTGGCAGGACACTTAGAGGATGCGACAAACCCACTAAAGAGACAGCCTACATTACACTTGTCCGTCCTCTGCTGGAATATTGCTGCACGGTGTGGGATCCTTACCAGGTAAGCATGACGGAGGACATCGAAAAGGTGCAAAGAAGGGCAGCTCGATTCGTGTTATCGTGCAATAGGGGTGAGAGTGTCACTGATATGATACGCGAGTTCGGGTGGCAGTCACTGAAACAAAGGCGGTTTTCTTTGCGGCGAGAAATATTTACGAAATTTCAATCATCAGCTTTCTCTTCCGAATGCGAAAATATTTTGTTGACATCCACCTAAGAAAAGAGAAATGATCATCATAAAAAAATAAGAGAAATCAGAGCTCGAACGGAAAGATTTAGGTGTTCCTTTTTCCCACGCGCCGTTCGAGCGTGGAATGGTAGCGAAATAGTATGAAAGTGGTTCGATGAACCCTCTGCCAGGCACTTAAGTGTGAATTGCAGAGTAACCATGTAGATGTAGATGTAGATGTAGATGTAGATGTAGATTGTTGCTTAGGGGAATGGGCGTAACACGACAAATTGTCCCTTGTTTCTGTCTCTCCTGTTCAGGACACCTAGCCTTACCAGTGACATGCCACTCATAGTCGAGTAGACGACTAATGACAGGTCCCGTGCTTCCTGCAGGGGAGATAGGATCCACAGGACAGAATAGTACTTTAGGTACGACACTCACGTGAGCCAGCGTTCCAAACAATTTTTGGAATGTGTTATTGTACTGCGATGGCCCCTGTATTCTAGAAGTAGGTTTGCTCATTACTTGAATGGATATCATAAGAAAAAGCTAGACAGTTCAGTTAGCAAACGTTATTGAGAGGGAGAGGTTTCCTCGTCCATTAATATCTCATTGTAGAGAGCTATATAGCAACTGATGACAGTGACTGATTTTGCGAATCTCTCCACGCTCGAGATTTATACCAGCAGGTTCCATTTTATCTGATGAATCTCTGAAGTTTAAAATTATTAACACCTATTTCCAAATCATATCTCTTATTTGGACTGGTTGATGTATTTCTACGTGGGTACAAGTAGTTAAAACTGCCAAACGACTCCCTGTTCCAATGCTGCTTTCGAATCTATATACCGAGCGAGATAGCACAGTGGTTCGCACATTGGACTCGCATTCGGCAGAACGACGGTTGAAATCCGCATTCGGCCGTTCAGGTTTAGGTTTTCCGTGAATTTCATACATCGTTCCACTCAAATGCTGCCATGTTTCGTTCCCCATACTTGAAACAATACTAGGCTGTGCTCCGTCTCTAATGACCTCGGTGCCAAAGGGACGTTAAACTGTATTCAAATGGTTCAAATGGCTCTAAGCACCATGGGATTTAACATCTGAGGTCATCATTCCCCTAGACGTAGAACTACTTAAACCTAAGTAACCTAAGGACATCACACATATCCATGCCAGAGGTAGGATTCGAACCTGCGACCGTAGCAGCAGCGCTGTTCCGGACTGAAGCGCCTAGAACCGCTCCGCCACAGCGGCCGGAAAACTGTAATATTCCTTGCTTCCTTCTAATCTGTATTCTCCTGTATAAAACAATTTTGTGTTTTTGATACAAAATAAATAGTCCAATTGCTTAAAATTCATTAATTACACAATCATGGTTATAAATCCTGTAACATTAACTTGGTACCGGTGTCTTACACTCGACCTTCCTCAACAATTTTTACCCCTCAAACTGACGATTCATTTTGCCTCATCATGTGTCCTATCAACCGATTCATTCTTTTAGTCAAGGTGAGAAACAAATTTCTTTTCTGCCCAGTACTAACATAATACTTGCAGCTGTACCCTTGGAGAGTATCACAAGATATATTTAGACCGGGATTAAAATCTCATAGTTCAGCAGTCTGTCATACGCAGGATTAAGTACACTATTAAAGCCATTAGCGGTCGAGCCGAATAATTGGTAACTTTGGAACCATCTACCAAATAAACAAGGATAAGGTTTCTGATATGTACAATATTAGTGCGAAGAGTAATGGAGGAGCTCTGTAATTCCTTACCACTTGCCGTTAGGTACTTGAGGTAAATATGTGTTTAGTAGAAGAGCTAACTGCAAAGTCATGCGCAAATAAAACGACGACGGGTTTAATATCCCGTCTACGACGAGACCATTATACACCAATTGAGGAAGCATAGGGAAAGAATTCGACTGTGTTGTCGTCAAAGGAACCATTTCGCCATTTCCCTTCAGTAATTTAGGGAAACCACGAGACACCTAAACCTGGATAGCCAACCGAGGATTTGAACCACCGTCCTCCAGAATACCAGTGAGTTATCAAACTGTCTGTGCCGGCCGCGGTGGTCTAGCGGTTCTGGCGCTGCAGTCCGGAACCGCGGAACTGCTACGGTCGCAGGTTCGAATCCTGCCTCGGGCATGGGTGTGTGTGATGTCCTTAGGTTAGTTAGATTTAAGTAGTTCTAAGTTCTAGGGGACTTATGACCTAAGATGTTGA
Organism: Schistocerca cancellata; assembly: GCF_023864275.1. Classification (NCBI taxonomy): domain Eukaryota; kingdom Metazoa; phylum Arthropoda; class Insecta; order Orthoptera; family Acrididae; genus Schistocerca; species Schistocerca cancellata. Next base: position 657,000,389 of record NC_064629.1, read on the forward strand.
GTCCCATAGTGCTCAGAGCCATTTGAACCATTTTTCTCAAACTGTGTGATCTCATTTGTGCATATGCTGATGAGTTTTAGTGGGCTACTGTGTCACGAGAAGAAAAACCTTTAGTTCCTTCAGGCTCTGCAGATTTATCTTGTAATTGCGACACATCCATCATATCCTTCTGAAGTGTATTCATTGGATTTTATTTCCGATGAATTGCTGCCCACGGCATTCGAATGATATTCTCACACTGCAGTGTGCCGTTCATTAATAATTTCTACGGAGACGAGTATTGTCGTCCACGAAATTCAAGGATCTACCGATTGCACAAGCATAGAACAGAATAAGCATTAGAAGTTCCTCTACAACTCAAAATTTTCATAGTCATTTCAAATTACGTTGATCTCTGTATATCCGCCCGTGTTTATCCTTAAATTCGCCATCCCTTTCTATCACGTCAGAGTGTCACTTCCACACGAGAACGGGGTTTTTCTCTGTAGATATAAATGAGTCGGTCGTCAGATTTTAGTGACTGACTACAGAAAGAAATACGACTCGACATATATTTCTCCGATGTTATTGGCAGCTACTACCTCATGCCGTTAATTATGGCCGGCCGATGTGGCCGAGCGGTTCTAGGCGCTCCAAAAAAGAATGGTTCAAACGGCTCTGAGCACTATGGGACTTAACATCTGTGGTCATCAGTCCCCTAGAACTTAGAACTACTTAAACCTAACTAACCTAAGGACATCACACACATCCATGTCCGAGGCAGGATTCGAACCTGCGACCGTAGCGGTCACGCGGTTCCAGACTAAAGCGCCTAGAACCGCACGGCCACACTGGCCGGATAGGCGCTCCAGTCTGGAACCGCGCGACCGCTACGGTCGCAAGTTCGAATCCTGCCTCGGGCATGGATGTGTGTGATGTCCTTAGGTTGGTTAGGTTTAAGTAGTTCTAAGTTCTAGGGGGCTGATGAGCACATATGTTAAGTCCCATAGTGCTCAGATCCATTTGAACCATTTTTGTTAATTGTGTACTGTGAACGTATCTCGGTAAATACCACTTCCAGGAATATGACTATAATCAGTGAAATTATATGTAGGGCATTCTGTTCCTGCATGTAAGTCTGGTTGTATTCTACCTCTGAATGTGGTGCAACGTTAGTTAGTAAGTCATTGTTTGTGGAAGTCGTAAAGGGACGTTGCGTGTTGGTTAAGCCGCTGTGCTCGTATTCGGGAAGAGAAGGGTTAAAATCCCGGTCCCGTCTCCTGATGCGGGTTTTCCGTGATGACCTGATATCATTTGAGTTGAACAGTGGAACTGTTCGTTCAGTAAGGTCGATTCCCTTCCACATTATTGTTTATCCTAGCTATTGCTATGCGTCTATAGATTTCTACGTCCCCAGCTTGTGAAACTTACACATTCATTTTGCGGTGATCTGCCTTGTCATAATCTTTTTAACGCTTTACTGCATTTGGAAACTAATACACCACGTTAAATTGAACTCTGTGACATTGAAGTGTCGTAGGAAAAACGCAGCAGAGAATGAACAGCTTCTGTCACTGCGTTGTGTCAATGCACGTCTCGTTCTGACAAATAACGCTATTGAGGCAATGCCACCTGAGCTCTTCCCGGAATGAATACCAGAGTTGAACCTGGTAGATTTGTGGAGCTCAAATACTTGATTATTGACTCCTTTCAAACTGCAGTCGGTCAGTGAGTCACTTTGGTACGTTACCTCCCTTCCGTTTCCGACGCTACACTGCCAGGTACATCCGGCATGTGAAATGGCGTAAACGTGTCGAAACGACACCAGTCCGAGGTATCTGTGGACGCTAAACCACATATGTATGTTTCCGCTTATACGTTAAATATGGATCGTTGCTCGCACTTTTACCCACGACTACAGTAACAGTTTTTCAACATCGGCAATTGTCTGCCTCGTGATGACTGGGTGGTGTGTGATGTCCTTAGGTTAGTTAGGTTTAATTAGTTCTAAGTTCTAGGGGACTGATGACCATAGATGTTAAGTCCCATAGTGCTCAGAGCCATCTGAACCATTTTTTTTTTCAACATCGGCAAATCAGAGCCCCCTGACCTCCTCAGGGTGTCCAGTATCCATACTACGGTATTTTACAAAGAAACGTACTGACCTATTAACACTGCAAAAATAATATGGTTTATCATTGTAGTTGATTTTAACGCCACAATGTCCTGTGCGAAGTCTGTTAACTGATTGTTTAATGGTTCTAATATACTTCAAGAGTACCTTTCCAACTAGAAAGATATGTTCTATTTGATGGGATTTGACATTTCCCTCATTAGCCAACGCCACCAAAAAATCTTCAAACTGTAGTAACGCTTATCGCTGGACACTTGTAGATCTTGCTCTCACGAATACTTCCTTCTTCCGCTAAACCAGTTCCAGAAATTTGGTTCTACCAACCAACTAAAACTGTTCACTCAACTCTTCTTAAATATGCATGTTATAAATTACAATACTACATCAATCTGGACTACTTTCTTCAAATTCTATATCTTAAAAAGAAGGAAAGAAGATTTTGGTTTAATGTCCCGTCGTCATAGAGGTCATTAGAGACAATACAACTACGAATACACAGTAATACCGTCGTTGGCGAACTAAACCGAAGATCAAACCCTACTTAGCTTGTAACTAAATTCTAAAAAGATAGCACTTAGCATAAAAAGTACATAAGCACCATCTTGAACCAGTAACCTTTCCAAGTACGCTTAAACAACATCGTAGCTGAGATCCCTTACGGGTAATATCTCAATTCTCTGCTCGTTGAGTTATGACTGGATATGAATTGTAATCATAAATGAGGACACCGTCTGTGTCACATAGTATATCTTATTAGGAGGACCGGTTTTGGGCAGCGACACAGGCCTCTTAATCTTCACCTCGCTCAGAAGCTGCACTTTGAAGTAATTGGAGGTATGGATCTGAGATGACTTGGGTCGCAGGTCGAAAACGATTGTCGCAATAAAACATATCAAGTAGCCCAGACGTGTCTTTCTTGTTTAGAATTACGAGTGGCCACGGTTCTCTGAAAGATTGTCTTCAGTTAGGATACAGATTTTAGGGCGGCGTGAATTTGATGACATTCATATCGAGTGAGTCGACAGAGGAGAGATATCCTAAAGGCCTCTGAAACATTAGTTGCGACACAAGTAACAATGAGTGCCATGATGGATTTAGGATTTGTTGAAGAGAAATTGAATGCCACAACAAACGATGTTGAGTGGACGCTTGACTTAGAATTTGAGAATATTCACAAGAGTGAAATCTGCTGACTCTTGACTAAAAGGGAGGGATCGTAATTGTAGGAGTAATTTTACGTAGTCTGAATTGGAGCTACCCTGTAGTGGAGAAATCGGACACTGTGATCTGAGAAATTATTTATCATTATATTTTATTGTTGTCCTCCGTACTATTTCTCCTCGTAATGAGATCATTACGATTGTTGTCTTCGGGAGCCGACAGTGAATTTATCGTCAGGAGTACTCGACGGAAGTCTAATACCACCGTTCTTGTTCCCTACGTACGTAAACAATCCGACAGATAGGATCAGCAGCAATCTACGAATGTTTGCTGATGACGCTGTATTGTACGGGAAAGTGTTGTCGATGGGTGACTGTAGGAGGATACAGGATGACTTAGAATTTATATTTGCTCTAAATGTAGAAAAATGTAAGCTAATGCAGATGAGTGCGAAAAACAATCCTGTAATGTTCGACTACAGCATTAGTGGTGCCTGTTTGTCACGGTCATGTTGATTAAATATCCAGGCGTAACGTTTCAAAGCAATATAAAGCGGAGTGAACACATAAATTCGGTAGCAGTGAAGGTGAATGGTCAACTTCAGGTTATTGGGAGAATCACGGGATTGTACACCTCACCTATAAAGGAGAACGCGTATAGAAAGCTTGTGCGACCCATTCTCAAGTACCGCTCGAGTATTTGGGAGCCCAATCAGATCGGATCAGAAAAGGACATCGAAGCAATTCAGAGGTGTGCTGCTAGATTTGTTACTGTTAGATTCGATCAACACGCAAGTATTACGGAAATACTCCGGAATTTAAAATGGGGATTCCTGGAGGAAAGATGGCGTACTTTTCGTGAAATACTGTTACGAAAAAAAAAAAAAATTACGAAAATGCAGCCAGGTGACGTCGTCGACAACCGCCGATTTTTCGACATGTGCACACCCTGTCATTTTCAAGGCAAAACAGCGTAAACTGCACACACATACGCACACAAAAACACACACACACACACACACACACACACACACACACACACGCACACACACACACACACACACACACACTGTAAACATTAGAGCCATCACATAACCAAAGGTGACCGACGTCAGAAGTTATGGATAGTGAAAATTAATACTCAACGGGTGAAGGAGCATTAAATCAACGGTCTATTTTTCACAAGGGGGAGAGCTGGATTCCACTCACAGTTTACACAAAAACCTCCATCTGAATCTGTAAGGTTACTTGCTAATTTAATTTCAACTGCTTCCTAACAATACTATCTCAATAGCTGGAACTGCATACCAGAGTCTCCGTGTTGTTATATATAGCAGATCTGCTCGGCTGTTGGAAACGAGTGTGACGCTTATGCTTAGTGCATTAATCCTACACAGTCCTGATAGTCTGATCAATATATCACTTGTCACAATTGCATGGAATACGGTAGATACCCCCCATATGCAAACCGAGATCATCTTACGGAACCTAAAAGGACCCTAATATTAGATGGTGGTCGAAAAACACATTTAACATCATATTTACTAAAAATACGACCAATTCTGTTGGGAAATATTCCCTGTGTAAGGCAAAAAGAGCTTAGACTTTGGTGCCACCGCGGTATTATCATCATTCACCCGGTGCACGGCTGGTCGATAACGCCACGCACATCTATAACTTTTCTGACGAAAGGTAACCTCGAGATGGCTAACTCAACTGACAAATACTCGGTCCGAGATGACGTGGGCCCTGTGAACCAAGGTACTAAGTGCTCTATCATGCTGAGCTGGATGCTGACAACTATAACCCCACTGATACAAGTCACTGCCATTACGGCTTCCGTCCGCAGCTCGTGGTTGTGCGGTAGCGTTCTCGCTTCCCGCGCCCGGGTTCCCTGGTTCGATTCCCGGCGGGGTCAGGGATTTTCTCCGCCTCGTGATGACTGGGTGTTGTGTGATGTCCTTAGGTTAGTTAGGTTTAAGTAGTTCTAAGTTCTAGGGGACTGATGACCACAGCTGTTAAGTCCCATAGTGCTCAGAGCCATTTGAACCATTTTTTTAAATTACGGCTTTCAATAAACGGCACGCCCCAACGTACCATCAACCTTCCTCCTGACCAAAACACCATGGAAGGCAGCCATCCATTCCCACATCCATCGCGAAAAAAATATTCGGCTGATTGAATTCAGATGTTCTAAAAATTCGTTCAAATTCTCACTGCCATGAGGTCAAACAGCAAAAGTCTCATCTGCATATATGAAAGACCATACAGGTTTCAAAGCCACCGCCTCCAAGGCACGAGCCTCGAAGACTTATGTAAACAAATTGCCAACAATAGGTGATACCGGGTTTCCATCGCAACTCCAACTTTCTGCTCATAGTAGTGGTCATCGAATAAAAAATAAATGGAATTCAGTACATGTCGAAATAGGTTCGGTAATACAACACCAAATCTAACTTCAATTAACTGTAACGAATCAGCCAGAGAAACGCGAGTGAAGAGAGAGACGACATCAGAACTTACTAGAATGTGGACGTCATTCAAAAGCATTCCCTGTCATCGACGCAAGAAATCAGCCTAGTTCTTGATGCGATGTTCACACCGACCAACTAGTGGACTCTGTTCAACAGAGTAGCAAGCTGTTTTGCTACATGATACGCTGGAACACCAGTGGTACTCAAAATCAACCTAAGAGGAACCCCATCGTTTTGGACCTTCGGTAGGCCATATAACCTATGGGGAACGGCACAATAAGTATTAAGACTCTTGATAGTCTTCCACGACAAGGAACTTTTCTTCAGGAGGTTGTCAGTCTTTCTTTCAACACTTTTTGTGGGGTCAGCACCGATCCTGCGATTCGTCCAATCAGAGAGTAAAGACTGCATCTTTTGAATGTAATCCGGCTTGTCGAAAACGACTGTAGCATTGCCCTTGTCCACAGGTAAAATAATAATATCCGAATCATCTATAAGTGAACGTAAGGCATCCCTCTCAGTTGCTCAGGGATTTTCTCTGCCTCGTGATGACTGGGTGTTGTGTGATGTCCTTAGGTTAGTTAGGTTTAAGTAGTTCTAAGTTCTAGGGGACTGATGATCATAGATGTTAAGTCCCATAGTGCTCAGAGCCATTTGAACCTCTCAGTTGCTGTTATTTAGTCTCCGGTGAACGTGCCACAGTAAACACACAACATGCCTCCCTCTTAGCCTCCTTTACAACATTAGGAAGTAGTTGAAAAACAGCATGTTCAACAGAACTAATAAAATCAGCCACCAACTAACGCTTGGGAGTCGGTACAAAATTTAAACCTTTCCCTAGCACGTATAAGCTGCGCCGTCAGAAGCTTTCTCCATGAGATTGATCACAGATCGTCGTGATAACTGTAGTATATGACTCCGAGCCACGGAACATGTTTTCAAATTTGGAAAAAAAACCTTAATTTTTCGGACTAACTTTTGTAATTTCAGAAAAATGCTGCACCACACATAAAGCGAATGTTAGCATTTAAAAATGGAATAAAAAATATATTAAATTTCTATTACAGGGCTGGGTAGAGTCGAAAGTTTGACAAGTGTTCCAAAGTATAACATTCTCTCTACTTAATTTCCTTTAGAAGCGTGTTCATATTAAATATATTGCTACTGAAAATGATGTATTTACTCGTTGCGTGTTCCGATCTTTTTGTTTCTGTTTCGATACAATTCAAGTCATACTCGACGTCAGCGCAATCAGAAGCATTTGGTAGATATCATCAGAAACTTCCAGATAACTCATTCTCCGTGGAAAGCATTGTTTCATCTAAGACATCCGGATCTGTACTCGCAAGAAATACCACATTTATTTCTTGACAATGCAACATAACAGACTGCTTTGCTGCAACTGTAGTGGTATATTGTAAAAAAAAAAGCCCGTCGACGACAATGTAATTAGGGACAGAAAAGACAAAGGACATCGGCCATGTGCTTTTCAAAGGAACGATCTCGTTATCTGCGTTAATAGATTTATGGAAACCACAGAAGACCTAAATCTGTATGACCGGACGGATATCTAATCCGCTGCACTCCCAAAGGCAAGTGAGGTTGAGACGTGGCATGATGGCGTGTGTCCTGAGTTAGGATAGGCGAACCCTGAACGAAGGTGGGCGTGGCCGACTAACACAGCGAGGTGACAGCAAACGTCAATGTCCCTGGCCAGGGACCCTGAGTGGGCGAGCCAACACTGACAACAGCGTGCGCCGGGCCAGCGCGTCAAGAGCAATTCCCCGAAATTTCACATCCAAGACGGTACCTAATAGCTGTAGTTCGGTGCTCCCAGAGACGGCCGCCATTTCAATAATCTATCAGTATAAAGTTGCGATACCTCCACCAATACAGGTAGTATTTGTTAGTCTAAAAACCTTTCGACTCAGAAAAAATATACAGACTGTTTAAGAAAGTTTCGCCTTCCATTCTATGATAAATGACCTACTCATGACAAAATTAAAGAACCCGTTTCAACATTTACTTTGAAAATTGATAACTCCAGTAGGAAAAGTCACAGCTGTAATGAAGGTGCTATTCGGCGATCCGCTTCACGAGGTAGCAAATGATATACGAAAAGTATGATTAATATTCAAAATTCAAGCGTTTATTGCATATAATTGAATAGTTAAGTAATTGATTTCAGAGTAAAATAAAAATTTATTACAGTAGTAAACTATAGCATACCATAGAAAATAATAACATTAAACATTTTGTTTCAATCAAGAAACTGGGCAAAGCCTATTTCCTAGAATTAATTACCTTTTAAATCTGAGATGTCACTAATTTTCATATTTAGTGAGAAATGGTAAAGTTACGTCATGTTGTCATCACAAGGAGAAAGATCAGAAAAAATCCTTTGAATTCTTAATTTTAATGATTCATTTTAAATTAATCAAAGTATAGTAACTTATAATAACTGAAATTTAATAAATGACTGCTGAAGTCAAGCAATTAACGCAAACACCACCGTGTTTGTTGTGGATGGATGCGGCTTTGAAAGTGGCACAGTGTGGTGCCATTAGTATTAATGTAGATTATAAGATGTAGTTTTTATCATAATCTTCCTGTAGTTGGGCAATAAAGGTATGGGATTTGGAGGCAGAGTGGGAACGCAGGTACACTGACTGGGAACGCAAAGTGAGAAGCAGTGTATGAGCCAGGGATTTTCTGAGTCGGATTCATCTGTATTTTGAGTCGGAAAGTTTAGTGTGAATAGAGATAGATTATGGGCGGCCAGAATGTTGCAGCATTGAACTTTATACAGTTCGGTGTGGAATAGCAAGTTTGAGACTTAATAAAAATCAGCGTGCATTGGCTTATCGTGCGTCATATCGCGTTCGACGTTGCAGAGTTTTCATGTGGTAGCACCTAAATTTAATAATTTAGAGTGAACAATCGGAAACTTGAAATTTATTGGAGTTTTGGCCGCAGTCTTCAGCTTAGTTTACAGGGCTGAAATTTGAAAAAAAAAAGACTGCAGTTGAATCTGAAAGGTACCCTCACTCTCACTCAATCTCATGATGGACTTACGATACTCACGTGCCCACTCTCTGTAACAGATTGCCGATATTCATTGCCAATTCTGTTGATTGAACGGAATGTGAACCCAATTCTCGTGTGTTGCCTAGAGCCATTACTTCTTATTACCCACTTATTATACTTTAATAATTACTGTTTTAGGAAGCAGAAATTTTTTAACTTCATTGGAAGATGAGCGACTGTGTGGGGTCGCTCACCTCGACAACCAAAACCCAACCATTTAGGGACACATCGTTTCAATTTATTTAGTGCTGAAAGAGAACCTTATTTCCGGACAAGGAGTTTACCGCTGCGCCACCAGGAACGGTCTTCGCTAAAAAAATAATCGTATCCATACGTACATTACGACAGCTGAAAGGAATTCAAACTAGTTTCACTCAAATATACACTCCTGGAAATGGAAAAAAGAACACATTGACACCGATGTGTCAGACCCACCATACTTGCTCCGGACACTGCGAGAGGGCTGTACAACCAATGATCACACGCACGGCACAGCGGACACACCAGGAACCGCGGTGTTGGCCGTCGAATGGCGCTAGCTGCGCAGCATTTGTGCACCGCCGCCGTCAGTGTCAGCCAGTTTGCCGTGGCATACGGAGCTCCATTGCAGTCTTTAACACTGGTAGCATGCCGCGACAGCGTGGACGTGAACCGTATGTGCAGTTGACGGACTTTGAGCGAGGGCGTATAGTGGGCATGCGGGAGGCCGGGTGGACGTACCGCCGAATTGCTCAACACGTGGGGCGTGAGGTCTCCACAGTACATCGATGTTGTCGCCAGTGGTCGGCGGAAGGTGCACGTGCCCGTCGACCTGGGACCGGACCGCAGCGACGCACGGATGCACGCCAAGACCGTAGGATCCTACGCAGTGCCGTAGGGGACCGCACCGCCACTTCCCAGCAAATTAGGGACACTGTTGCTCCTGGGGTATCGGCGAGGACCATTCGCAACCGTCTCCATGAAGCTGGGCTATGGTCCCGCACACCGTTAGGCCGTCTTCCGCTCACGCCCCAACATCGTGCAGCCCGCCTCCAGTGGTGTCGCGACAGGCGTGAATGGAGGGACGAATGGAGACGTGTCGTCTTCAGCGATGAGAGTCGCTTCTGCCTTGGTGCCAATGATGGTCGTATGCGTGTTTGGCGCCGTGCAGGTGAGCGCCACAATCAGGACTGCATACGACCGAGGCACACAGGGCCAACACCCGGCATCATGGTGTGGGGAGCGATCTCCTACACTGGCCGTACACCACTGGTGATCGTCGAGGGGACACTGAATAGTGCACGGTACATCCAAACCGTCATCGAACCCATCGTTCTACCATTCCTAGACCGGCAAGGGAACTTGCTGTTCCAACAGGACAATGCACGTCCGCATGTATCCCGTGCCACCCAACGTGCTCTAGAAGGTGTAAGTCAACTACCCTGGCCAGCAAGATCTCCGGATCCGTCCCCCATTGAGCATGTTTGGGACTGGATGAAGCGTCGTCTCACGCGGTCTGCACATCCAGCACGAACGCTGGTCCAACTGAGGCGCCAGGTGGAAATGGCATGGCAAGCCGTTCCACAGGACTACATCCAGCATCTCTACGATCGTCTCCGTGGGAGAATAGCAGCCTGCATTGCTGCGAAAGGTGGATATACAATGTACTAGTGCCGACATTGTGCATGCTCTGTTGCCTGTGTCTATGTGCCTGTGGTTCTGTCAGTGTGATCATGTGATGTATCTGACCCCAGGAATGTGTCAATAAAGTTTCCCCTTCCTGGGACAATGAATTCACGGTGTTCTTATTTCAATTTCCAGGAGTGTAGTTCGACTGTCTTAATCACGTCCTACTTCTACCGATGAGTCCAGATAACTTTGATCATCTATCTCACAAAATAGTCAGCAAGTGCTCCCCCACAGCTGTGGTTTGATATTTCCAGACATTCATGAAGAAAAATCTTCCGTGACTACTGTGGGAGACGAAGTGCACACTCTACGAATAGGGCCAAAGTGTCTGTCATCAGGTATTGTGAAGACAAATTTGATTAGGTAACAAACGCTCCGGTGAAAACGTCGAAAGGCAATGCATTTATGACAAAATAAGACAAATTTTCTTTATGTCGACCTATCTTTAGCAGGACAACCAACGTGCAAACTTATTCGTTAGTGTAATCTTATTTTGTTCAAAGGAAATAAATGAAATTCAAATAGAAAATAAAAGAGAATTATTTCTGTAGAATCGACAGAATCAGATACTGTAGTTACTAAAAACAGATTGCTAATACATTACGCACGAACTTACAACATAGCATCAATTTGTCACTTTTTGCAGCTCAATTACTGATGTCACATTGATTTTGTAAGTCAGTAGTACTGCCTTTTGGAAGAAGGCGAAAGCCACTAGAAGTAGGACACAAACTCAGATATGGAAGGATAGCAGGATGGATCAGCCATATTCTTATTTAAACAACAATCCGTGAATTTACATGAAGTGCGCTCGTGTGGTGGAAAATCTAAACCGAGACCTCCAGACAGAAACTGGAAACACCATTTGTATTAAAACACCATTTCCACCTACTGTCGAGTTGTTTCTATCACAGAATGCAACAAATTATCAAATTTTGCGGCTGTTACACAAATTTAGTCATCTGTTATCTCATCTATAATTTAGCTCAACTGCGATATATACAAGATGTACCGAACTCTACCGACAAAATTTCGGAGATTGCTCAAGCATATTTTCGTACATTCTGGTATGAAGATCTGTGGTCTGTGGCGCATTGTTACTTATTTGGATTTTGTTTGAGTTTTTACCACTATTAAACTTTGTATATATATTGCAGTGAAAAGACCTAGACAACAACACAAATGTCGACGGTATGTGCTGTGTGTCTTGTTTGGAAACGAATTTGCATCATTCACTCACAGTACTTGTCAGTGAAGACAGTAATTCCTACTTTACTCTTCACCCTCGTTCTTGTATTCAGCACTACTTGGTTGTCTCTGGTTTGTTTTTTTGGCAGTATCCTTTTATTGCGAACAGTAAGAAAAGTAAAATCGTATGGCATGAAAGGCTGGAAGACCCCAAAGGGCAGGTTCAGCAACCCAATTAGAAAAGTCTTCCCTATCCTTCGCGAAGTATGAAAACTGTGTGTGCAAGTCGGTCTGTAACTGTAACGGGTATGTGTGTAGTGTAATGTCATGTTTGTGTTGGAAATGGTGAGAGAAGAGCACCAAGGGGGCCATCAAGACTAACATCCCCGTCCAAGAGCACCAAGGGAGCCGCCGAGGTTAACATCCCAATCCGAGAGCACCAAGGGGGCCGCTGAGCTTAACGTCCCCATCTGATCGAACCAAGGGGGCCGCCGAGGTTAACGTCCCCATCCGAGAGCACAAAGGGGGCCGCCGAGGTTAACGTCCCTATCTGAGAGCACCAAGGGAACCGCCAATGTTAACGTCCCTATCTGAGAGCACCAAGGGGGCCGCCGATGTTAACATCCCTATCCGAGAGCACCAAGGGGGCCGCCAAGTTTAACGTCCATATCCGAGAGCACCAAGGGGGCCGCCGAGGTTAACGTCCCCATCCGAGAGCACCAAGGGGGCCGCCGATGTCAACGTCCCTATTCGAGAGCACCAAGGGGGCCGCGGATGTTAATGTCCCCATCCGAGAGCACCAAGGGGGCCGCTGAGGTTAACATCCCCATCCGAGAGCATCAAGGGGGCCGCCGATGTTAACGTCCCCATCCCAGAGCACCAAGGGGGCCGCCGAAGTAAATGTCCCCATCTGATAGTACCAAGGGTCCGCCGACGCTAACGTCCCCATCCGAGAGCACCAAGGGGGCCACCGAGGTTAACGTCCCCATCCAAGAGCACCAAGGGGGCCGCCGATGTTAACGTCCCCATCCCAGAGCACCAAGGGGGCCGCCGAAGTAAATGTCCCCATCTGATAGTACCAAGGGTCCGCCGACGCTAACGTCCCCATCCGAGAGCACCAAGGGGGCCACCGAGGTTAACGTCCCCATCCAAGAGCACCAATGGGGCCGCCGATGTTAACGTCCCCCTCCCAGAGCACCAAGGGGGCCGCCGAAGTAAATGTCCCCATATGATAGTACCAAGGGTCCGCCGACGCTAACGTCCCCATCCGAGAGCACCAAGGGGGCCACCGAGGTTAACGTCCCCATCCAAGAGCACCAAGGGGGCCGCCGATGTTAACGTCCCCATCCCAGAGCACCAAGGGGGCCGCCGAAGTAAATGTCCCCATCTGATAGTACCAAGGGTCCGCCGACGCTAACGTCCCCATCCGAGAGCACCAAGGGGGCCACCGAGGTTAACGTCCCCATCCAAGAGCACCAAGGGGGCCGCCGAGGTTAACGTCCCCATCCGAGAACACCAAGGGGCCACCGAGGTTAACGTCCCTATCCGAGAGCACCAAGGGGACGGCCGATGTTAATGTCCCCATCCGAGAGCACCAAGGGGGCCGCTGAGGTTAACGTCCCCATCCGAGAGCACCAAGGGGGCCGCCGATGTTAATGTCCCTATCCGAGAGCACCAAGGGGGCCGCCGATGTTAATGTCCGTATCCGAGAGGACCAAGGGGGCCGCCGAGGTTAACGTCTCCATCCGAGAGCACCAAGGGGGCCGCCGATGTTAACGTCCCTATCCGAGAGCACCAAGGGGGCCGCCGAGGTTAACGTCCCCATCCGAGAGTACCAAGGGGGCCGCCGATGTCAACGTCCCTATCTGAGAGCACCAACAGGGTGACAGATGATCACCATCGACAGTGTCACATGCCATCTCTTCACGAGACACTGCAGAAAGGTTTTGAATTTAATGCAGGACATTAGCGCAAACCTTTTGATCAGGAACTTTACGCCACCACCCTTCCTGTCCCCTCTGCCGCAACGGCACCATGAAAATGGTCAGCAGCTGGTTGCATACCCGGAAGTTTAACCATCCAAGCACAGGCCATGCCCGACACAGCTTAAAATTCGATGATCTGACAGAAATCGGTGGAAAGACCTCGGTTCAGCAGTTAACTACATTGACAGCGATACACAGCAGTATGGATAGGCTTACCAATGTGCACCTCATATATAGGATCCCTGAAGGCAATGGAAGAGCGGCAGAACAATGTTTTGCTGAGCTGTTACTGCAGCGACGGCAATCTCACCACAGGTGTTTTGCATTGCACATTGATTCCTACGAGAAAGTGGATACTTGCATGCCATGATGCATGCGTATTACAAGCTATTGTGGGTCTTTTCACATAAACAAAAGTAACATAGGCATCAAATCGAATAAATCATAATTACATTATTATTCTGTAACGAACCTTCGGAAACTATAGGTTCCTTCTTGTGTGTCGTCCGAACAAGACACAGCCAGGGCAAAAGCATCACAGGCGCAAAGATGCGAGCTGCTGCCAGTGCCATAGAGACTCGCCACTAGTGCGAGTTCCACCAGCGCCACGGGCGGCGCTGAGGATGAAGATATCGACTTCGCCTCGGCCAATTGCCGGTCGAGTAAAATCCGCCAATTACGGGACGACAACAGACAGAAGCCTACTCGGAAGATGGAAGAGCAGCTCTCGCCCACTTGGTTATAGATCATCGTCCAGGGCTGACTTAGATAGGGAACGTCCTTTTGTGAACTCTTAGAAGTGAACAGTCATTGTAAATTACATTTGCTATCTACGGTGAAGTTTACCTACGATTATTTGCACTTAGCCATTGAGGGCCTTTTTGTGTTATATTAAATGCAGTGTTGGAGACTTCATTATTCGACGAGTCACAAAGATAAGTAAGCCTTTTTCAACTCAGTTGTGTGACTTCGTTACTAATTTGTTAGAGTGTTGTAGAACCTTCGTTTTCCCATCCTGTTACGTGACCCTGGGGCATAGCTGTTAATAGTGGCAGGGAGAAATTGTCTTTGAATTTTTAACATATTACAGCCCTGTCAGCAACTGTGATAAATTAATATGTCAAAAATCCGCCTCAGTTGCAAAATGTTACTGGTCTTTACCCAGGTTTCAGCTAGAGTAATCTAGCCTTCTTCAGGAGCATAAAATAAACTAATGCATGCCAGAATAAGGCACGGTCAAACATAAAAAGCTTAAGTACCGTGGGGTACCATGTCAAGCTACGTTATTTAGCTGAGAATCAGCCCCGATCCCACTTCGTGGAAAGCGGTCGGTTAGCCGCGGAAGCTACGTTGGCACCGCTAAGTAACGTAGCTTGCCATGGTACCCCACGGTACTTTAGCTTTTTATGTTTGACCGTGCCTTATTCTGGCATGTATTAGTTTATTTTATGCTTCTGAAGAAGGCTAGATTACTCTAGCTGAAACGTGGGAAAAACCAGTAACATTTCGCAACTGAGGCGGATTTTTGACATAGAAACTGCCTTAGCGGTGTACTGCACCAGAAGCCGTTTCACGAACTCACAAACTCGACCTACCGTAACAGCATTGGCAACTCGGCCTCCACAGCAGTAGCGACGAGGCCTTTACAAAACGGACGACAAGGGTTTATAAAGCCTTCTACCAGAATACTCAGAAATTATTGAACAACATCTGAATTTTTTGCGACAGAGGTCGGGTTCACACGGAATGTTGTACGTCGCACAGTGAATGTTAAATGACACGCAGTTAATCGTCTGTGCATAATATTCAGATACATAATTCACAGAGTTTATGAAGTGCGTTGCATTATGTTCGTACAGTGTACTAATTCTATTAACTTCATTCATTTGTGTCAACCTGCTGCTTTCACACAATGTCATATAAAGGAAATAGCACTGTTGTTTCGTTATTCGATATTGTAGTCTTGATACGTACGTTAAAAACAAAAACGCTGCTATAGTGATCGCAAGCGATACACGGGCTGAAAACGTATTTGATGAAATTTTCCCGGGTTTTCAGCCGAGTCCTGGCGTCGTATTGTCGCAATGTTTTGACGTGTTTCTTACTCGTCAGCTACAGGCGAAAAGTCGGGTTCACATCCAGTTCGTTCCTTTATAGCAGCTAGCCGCAGACTCCTCTGTCGACGGGTTATTTGCGCTGCCTCTTTGATGAACGAATTTCAGAACCCGTTGAGGCGGCACAGCACTTTATTTGTTCAAAAACAAACGTATGTCCTTGGTTGATGCCGTGCTCTGCCACTGCAGACTTGTGCATGTCACGCTTGCAACGGATGCTGTAGGCGCCAGATGCGCTGGCAGTCTTGGCTGTGGACGGTCCTGCGAATGGAAGGAAAGCCAGGCGCTTGGTTTCTTCTTCTGAATTCTTTTCTTTCTTCTTCTTGCTCGGCTGGGAGCATGTCTTATTTTTCACTTCGAGTATCCGTTCTTGCGAAAGATTTCGCGCAGATGCTGCAACTCGGTAGACAGAGCTCGTGCTGTGTGTGCCAGGATGGTAAGCACAGATTTGCGCTGCACTGGATGGCGGCAGCTGTTGGCGTTTTTAAGTACAGGTCTGTGTGTGACTTCTTTCTTTAGACGAGTTGTTCCTCCGTGTCGTCAGGATTCTCGTCTATCACAATGCCTAGGAATGGTCGGCATCGATGTTCTTATGTCTCCATGGTGAACCTGACGTAATCTTATGCTGTTAAGGTTGCACGGAAACTCGTCCAGGTTTTGCGGCAAATCTATGAATGTACCGTCTGCATAGCTGCAGAACAGGTACGCGGTCCCAAGGGCTGTTTTCTCGAAGTGCTCGACACACAGATTAGGGCTGCCAGAAGATAGAGGGGATCCCAAGGGGACTTCGTCTATCTGTTCGCAGAACCTCCCACCACAGTGGAAGCAGATGGTGGTGAGTGCGTGTCTAAACAATTTTACCATGTCACTGTAGAAGTGATTTTCTAGTAACATCATGGAATCTTCTAGCGGTACCCATGTGATGAGAAACGTGTCTTCGAAGCTGACTAGGAGATCAGGCTTGTCCAGACTTGTCTCTTGAAGCACTTCAACAAATTCTGTCTAGTTCTTGAGACGGTGTGGACAACAGACCACGACAAGTTTTAATAGCCGTGTCAGTTGTTTGGCTATACCATCGTTGGAGAAATTATTGGGTTCATTATCGGGCGCAGTGGAGCTCCTTCTTTGTGTATTTTCGTTAACCTGTAAAACTGTGGTGGCACCAGTGCTCTGGGGTACAGCTCTCTCATCATATCCTTCTCCAGTCCTGAGTTCTTGAGACGGTCTGCCCCGTCAAATGTAGTGTAGGATTTTTCTATACTTGTTTGTGTGCCAGATCCTGTAATAGCATCTGAACCTTCTGCCGTAACAGCACCGTCGAATTGCGTTTGTCAGCTGCTAGGACGACTGTGTCATTGTCCTCATGTAGAACAATTGTAGTCCTGCAATCGGCCAATGAGACGTTATTGTTCAGCATTTTGGCTTTATCGAGGACCCTACAGGCCTCCCTTTTCACCCCTTTGGCAGTATCAGAGGGGAGTCCACGGATCGCCTGCACGATGACTGCAAGTGTGGCATGAAGTACATTGGCGAGACACAAAGAAGCGTCTCGCCGTGCTGTTCAGATCATGTAAGGAGTGTTCGCCTCTGCCACACCAACAAGTCTGCAGTGGCAGAGCACAGCATCAACGAAGGATACATGTTTGTTTTGGACAATCGAGGTGCTGTGCCGCACCAACGGGTTCTGACATTCGGTCATCAAAGAGACAGTGGAAATAAGATTACATGACGATCTTGTCAAAGGGGATAACTAAGCTCAGCATGGAGTGTGGCGTTAGCAAAAATAGGCCAGGAACGCTTTGATGTTAAAATGGCGGAGACAGCGGAAGGAACAGTAGGCACCGCCACGACTCAACGACCGGACCCCTCCTCCATCCCACCACTTGAAGGCGCAGCGTCGAGAAAGCCATCTGTGTGCTCCCCTTTAATACTGGCAAAGAGATGAGAAGAGAGACCTGCAGGCTCCTTGACAAAACCAAAATGCCAAACAGTATTCCCAGTGGTAGAATGCGAGGCTATACGTCACCTTCGTGAGGACAATGACGCAGTCGTCCGAGCACTTTTTTATGCTACTACAGATTCCGGCAAAAAAACAAATGAAGAAGGATCCTACACCACATGTGACATAGATGACCATCTCATACCTTATGAGCTCAAGACTGGAAAAGGACATGATCAGAATGCTGTAACTCAGATCAAAGGTACGAACCACGGCTTGATGGCTTCCCGCAAGAGTGAGTTCCACTACATCCGATAGTGAACACCACACTTTCTCGAACATATGGCATAGCTAAATACCTGGGACACTACTAAAACTTCTCGTGGGTCACTATCCACACCTGGTCAAGAATTCGATAGAATTTGTGAAAGTGCTTTATGAGATACTTCTGGACAAGGGTGATATAGTCAGCTATGGCACCACATCTCTCTTCATGGGTGCCACTAGAAGATTTGATTGGAAGTGCTCAAATGGTTCAAATGGCTCTGAGCACTATGGGACTTAACATCTGAGGTCATCAGTCTCCTAGAACTTAGAACTACTTAAACATAACTAACCTAAGGACATCACACACATCCATGCCCGAGGCAGGATTCGAACCTGCGACCGTAGCAGTTGAGCGGTTCCAGACTGAAGTACCTAGAACCGCTCGGCCACACCGGCCGGCTGATTGGAAGTGCCAGAGAATCACTTTGTCAGCGATACAATTAAACTATTTTAACACATCCTCACTGCCACCTACTTCCAGTTTGATGGAAAGAACAGATAACTGGAGATCTCCTGTAGCGTCAGGCATTGCTAACCTATACATGGAACATTTCGAGGAAAATGCTCTAGAAACAGCACGCCTGAAGCCAGGGACGTTCTACAGACATGTGAACGACACATTCATTTTATGACCGCGTAGTTTGGATAGCCTACAAGAATTCCTGTGTCAACATAACAGAATACAAAACGTCAGGTTCACCATAGAGGTGGAAGAAAACGGATGCCTACCATTCGTAGACATTCTGATAAAGAAGAACCCTGATATTACGCTGGAGCATTCTGTCTGCAGAAAGAAGACACACACGGACCTGTAGCTAAAAGCCAATAGCTGCCACCATCCAGCAAAACGCAAATCTGTGGTTACCACTCTACGTAGAGAGCAAGGCATATGCGACAAGGCAAGTCTGCCTTGTAAATTACAGGATCTGTGTGAAAACTTTTGTAAGAAAGGCTACTCGAAGGTACACGTAATATGCTCTTCCAACTGAGCAAGAAGAAGAAAGAAAATAATCCAGAAGAAGAAACCGAACACTTGGCATTCGTTTCATACGCAGGACCGCCCACAGCCAAAATTGCCAGAATGATGTAGAAGCGCAACATTAAAATAATTTCCTGCTCAACGGTTGAAATCAAGAATATACACTCCTGGAAATGGAAAAAAGAACACATTGACACCGGTGTGTCAGACCCACCATACTTGCTCTGGACACTGCGAGAGGGCTGTAGAAGCAATGATCACACGCACGGCACAGCGGACACACCAGGAACCGCGGTGTTGGCCGTCGAATGGCGCCAGCTGCGCAGCATTTGTGCACCGCCGCCGTCAGTGTCAGCCAGTTTGCCGTGTCATACGGAGCTCCATCGCAGTCTTTAACACTGGTAGCATGCCGTGACAGTGTGGACGTGAACCGTATGTGCAGTTGACGGACTTTGAGCGAGGGCGTATAGTGGGCATGTGGGAGGCCGGGTGGACGTACCGCCGAATTACTCAACACGTGGGGCGTGAGGTCTCCACAGTACATCAATGTTGTCGCCAGTGGTCGGCGGAAGGTGCACGTGCCCGTCGACCTGGGACCAGACCGCAGTGACGCACGGATGCACGCCAAGACCGTAGGATCCTACGCAGTGCCGTAGGGGACCGCACCGCCACTTCCCAGCAAATTAGGGACACTGTTGCTCCTGGGGTATCGGCGAGGACCATTCGCAACCGTCTCCATGAAGCTGGGCTATGGTCCCGCACACCGTTAGGCCGTCTTCCGCTCACGCCCCAACATCGTGCAGCCTGCCTCCAGTGGTGTCGCGACAGGCGTGAATGGAGGGACGAATGGAGACGTGTCGTCTTCAGCGATGAGAGTCGCTTCTGCCTTGGTGCCAATGATGGTCGTATGCGTGTTTGGCGCCGTGCAGGTGAGCGCCACAATCAGGACTGCATACGACCGAGGCACACAGGGCCAACACCCGGCATCATGGTGTGGGGAGCGATCTCCTACACTGGCCGTACACCACTGGTGATCGTCAAGGGGACACTGAATAGTGCACGGTACATCCAAACCGTCATCGAACCCATCGTTCTACCATTCCTAGACCGGCAAGGGAACTTGCTGTTCCAACAGGACAATGCACGTCCGCATGTATCCCGTGCCACCCAACGTGCTCTAGAAGGTGTAAGTCAACTACCCTGGCCAGCAAGATCTCCGGATCTGTCCCCCATTGAGCATGTTTGGGACTGGATGAAGCGTCGTCTCACGCGGTCTGCACGTCCAGCACGAACGCTGGTCCAACTGAGGCGCCAGGTGGAAATGTCATGGCAAGCCGTTCCACAGGACTACATCCAGCATCTCTACGATCGTCTCCATGGGAGAACAGCAGCCTGCATTGCTGCGAAAGGTGGATATACACCGTACTAGTGCCGGCATTGTGCATGTTCTGTTGCCTGTGTCTATGTGCCTGTGGTTCTGTCAGTGTGATCATGTGATGTATCTGACCCCAGGAATGTGTCAATAAAGTTTCCCCTTCCTGGGACAATGAATTCACGGTGTTCTTATTTCAATTTCCAGGAGTGTACTTGTCAGCCCAAGACCTACTAGGGCTACAGGCACCTGGTGTCTACAGCATCAGTCGCAAGTGTGGCAGGCAGTACATCGGCCAGACGCAGCGATCCATCTCGCAGCGGTGATCACAACAAGTGAGGAGCTTTCACCTCGGACACACCGGCAACTCTGCAATACCAGAGAACAGCATCAACGAAGGACACATGTTTGTTTTTGAACACACAAAGGTGCTATGCCTCGTCAATGGGTTTGTAGGAATAGGTTGTTTAAGAAGAGTGGATATAAAAGTTACTTGATAATCTTACCAACTGGGACACCGGTTAACTGTGCTCGGTATGGGATGTGGTTTTAGCAAAAATACGTCAAGAAAGCTTTGATGTTAAAGCGGTAGAGGCAGTGGACGTAATAGACCGACAGCACCAGGGTTCGATGCACGAACACCCCTGCAGCCCCCGCTCACCCCCCTTCACCACACTCCCCAACACCGGCCAGGACATGTCTTCCAGAGGCACGCGCCTGGCCCATCCCGTGGGCCTTCAGCAGAGGGTTCTGTGGTCCAGCTGCTATAAAGAAACGTGATTGGCATAAACCCGACACTTCACCTGAACATAACGAGTAACAAACTCGTCGAAAGGTTGCTACAACGCGACGTCACGACCCGGCTGATAACATGACAATATTTCATCAGCCAAAATCGCAGAGAAAGCCTATACTCCAAGCACATTTTGGTTTAAACCAGACTTCTGGCCGAAAACAACTCAGCAATGGTAGAGGGAAGTGAGTTTTCTGACAGTATGCTTTCTGCATACCTTGTGTGCCTATCGACAATAATACCGGAATGGTACCCAGTTTTGCGTCACTTATTGCACTCGCAGATGCATCCAAGCAAATAGTGAAATGTGGATTTTCCTATACATAGTTCCTTTCTTTTTCTTGACGTGATCAGAATGGCGGCGCTTTCAGAAATGATTTCGATCGTGAAATGCAGCAGCCTTGCAATCTTACATACATATTGGCAAGTGAAGGTATTCATCAGATACTACGTTTTCATTTCAGCAAGAGATCGACTAGAAGCCAAATAAAAGTTTATTGAAATTTTTATAGGTGTAAAGTGAGGAAAGTTAAGGACAGTTGCCACTTTCTGGCCCTAGACGGGTCAATTGGGCCCGACCGATCGCTTTGTCAGCCTCTTCCAATGACGTCATTGGCTGCAGTACTGAGGGGCATGGGGTTAGCACACAGCTCTCCCGGTCGTCGTGTTTAATGATCGTGGAACCGCTATTAATCGGTCGAGTACCTCCTCAGTTGACCTCACGAGGCTGAATCCACTCCGTAACAGTCCTCCCATCAAGGAAAAATCCCGGGTGATACCGGGAATCGAATCCGGGTCTTACGCAGGCAGTCAGCCGCACAGACCACTCACTTACGTAGGCTGAATTTTATAGACGCGCGACTTAGAAAAGGGAACTGATATTTTCATACAATGTACTAAAACCTGCTGGAATTCACACATACCAGCGGTAACAGGTTATCTGCAATGAAATTAAAATGAAATGATAACTACAGCCATTTGTAAAAAATAAACAACTAAAAACTGTTTTCATGTAACGTTGTGAGATTGTAGTCTTAGACAGGGAGAATTATACTTCGAAACGTCACTCAGTTTCCATAACAGACTTCAAAATTTGATTGGTGCCAGAAAATACAGCTTTCGCTAAAAGAAGCCTTTGATAGAAATCGTTACTGATTTGGGAAGTGCAATTTCATCATGGAAAAAAGTAAAATCTTTTTCTTGACTTTAATTTAAATACTTCATAGTTCTGTCACAAATTAAAGGCTCTGTAGTTACTGTCTCCAGAATACATGAATAAAACTAACCGATGTTTAAGGTCTGTTAACCTTTACTTTAATAATGAAGCGGCTTTAAAACCGAACAGTCAGAAGGCAACCGAGCCCTACCGCTCTCAGATAACGTACATTAAGATTTATATGTGTCTCCACTCCTCCCCACTGTAGATATCTGCTGACGTGTTGCTGTTGCTCTCACTTTTGCTAAGGCCGACCTGTCGTTGTCACTTTCTGGTGTCGTCCTTGGTTGTGCAAGATATGTCCTTCCTTCCTCATTCCATTCCAGTTGTGTTTAAGATACGACCTCCCGCAGACTGAGAACATGTCCAGACTCTACAATGATTGGAGAAGTCATCAACACTCGACTCGTGTTCGGGAGGTCAGCCGTTCAAGTTCCCGTCCGGTTGTTGAAATTAGATTTCTCCTGGTTTATCAAACGCACTTAAGGTAAATGCCAGAATGGTTTCTCTGAAAAGGACGTGTTCGATTTCCTACTCTATCGTTCCCCAATCCGAGTGTACGTGTCGTCCTCACTTCCTTCGAATGGGGCCACGGCCGATTTCCTTGTTTATCCTAGTTCAACTAAACTACTGCTCCATTTCTAAAATCTAAACGAACTACGCTTCATTCTGAAATAAATGTAGTAAAGATTCGTAACGAAATTTCTAAGCGACTTCATCACATCACATAATCTTTGAATGGAATTTCGGTTGATGTTAATTTTGATTATGGTTTAACCCGAAGGGGTCTCTTAAACAGAATTTGCAAATGGGATAAAATTTGACATTTAACTTCATTCGTCTCATGAAAGGGTAGGGGCAAACTTCTTCGAACTACATTGCTCGAAAAAAAAGTGAAGCACACAGAAGACATGGTGAATATGACATGTAACTTTACACGTACGCACTATTGGCGGGTATGTAAATGATTACAATTGCAGTTTTCTGTGGCAAGTAGAACGGCCACCACAGTGCGTTAGTGTCGTTTGTATTTAGTGTTCTTGCCGGGCATGGTGGCGTATACAAGTGTCGTTTGTATTTAGTGTTCTTGCCGGGCATGGTGGCGTATACAAGTGTCGAGAACAGCGTCAAACTTTGAGTTAACTCTATGAAGGACACAGAGATGCCGCATAGTCGTGTGAGACATCGTTATCAGCACTTGGAGTTTTAAAGGGGCCCCATAGTGGGTCTCTGTTTAGCCGGACCGAGCGAGGTAGCGCAGTGGTTACCACACAGCACTCGCATACTAGAGGACGACGGTTCAAACCCGCGTCAAGTCATCCTAATTTAAGTTTTCCGTGGTTTCCCTCAATCGTTCCATGCACTTGCCAGGATGGTTCCTTTGAAAGGGCCCGACCGATTTCCTGCCTTATCCTTGAAAAAACCAGAGATTGTGCACCGTCTCTGACAACCTAGATATTAACAGACTGTTAAATACTAATCTTCCTTCCTACCGCTAATCGAATCGTGCAATATTCAGACTTTTGGGACATTCATATGTGACAGTGGCCCGAAGTTGAACCACATGGGAACGCGAAGGAAGGTCAAGGTTCCGGCCGAACACGTCTGACTACCCAAAAAGAAGATCGCCGTACTGTGCACCAAGCACGACGTAACTCCTTCACATCTGCGCCCGCCAATGTACGATGGTTGCCCAAAAACAAAAGCACCGCATTTTTTTCTCAGCCGGAAACAATGCTACGAATGCGAATCATTACGTACACTATGTGATCAAAAGTATCCGGACACCTGTCTGAAAATGACTTACAAGTTCGTGGCGCCTTCCATCGGTAATGCTGGAATTCAATATGTGTTGGCCAACCTTAGCCTTGATAACAGCTTCAACTCTCGCAGGCATGCGTTGAATCAGGTGTTGGGAAGTTTTTTGGGGAATGGCAGCCACATTATTCATGGAATGTTGCACTGAGGAGAGGTATCGATGTAGGTCGGTGAGTCCTGGCACGAAGTCGAAAACATCCCAAAGGTGATCTATAGCATTCAGGTCAGGCCTCTTTGCAGGCCAGTCCATTCCAGGGATGTTATTGTTGTGTAACCACTCCGCCACAGGCCGTGCATTATGAACAGGTGCTCGATCGTGGCCGGCCGGAGTGGCCGAGCGGTGCTAGGTGCTACAGTCTGGAACCGCGCGACCGCTACGGTCGCGGGTTCGAATCCTGCCTCGGGCATGGAGGTGTGTGATGTCCTTAGGTTAGTTAGGATTAAGTAGTTATAAGTTATAGGAGACTGATGACCTCAGATGTTAAGTCCCATAGTGCTCAGAGCCATCTGAGCCATCTGCTCGATCGTGTTGAAAGATCCAGTCGCCATCCCCGAATTGCTCTTCAACAGTGGTAAGCAAGAAGGTGCTAAAAACATCAATGTAGGCCTGTGCTGTGATAGTGCCACGCAAAACAACAAGGGGTGCAAGCCCTCTCCACGAAAAACACGACCACACCATAAAACCACCGCCTCCGAATTTTACTGTTGGCACTGCACACGCTAGCGGATGACGTTCACCGGGCGTTCGCCATACCCACACTCTGCCATCGGATCGCCACACAGTGTACCGTGCTTCGTCCCTCCACACAACGTTTTTCCACTGTTCAATCGTCCAATGTTTACGCTCCTTACACCAAGCGAGGCGTCGTTTGGCATTTACCGGCGTGATGTGTGGCTCATGAGTAGCTGCTCGACTATGACATCTAAGTTTTCTCACTCTCGCCAAACTGTCATAGTACTTGCAGTGGATCAAGATGTAGTTTGGAATTCCTACATGATGGTCTGGATAGATGTCTGCCTATTACACATTACGACCCTCTTCAACTATCGGCGGTCTCTGTCAGTCAACAGACAAAGTGAGGCTGTACGCTTTTGTGCTGTACGTGTCCCTTCACGTTTCCACTTCACTATCACATCGGAAACAATGGACCTAGGGATGTTTTGTAGTGTGGAAATCTAGCTTACAGTCGCATGACACAAGTGACACCCAATCACCTGACCATGTTCAAAGTCCGTGAATTCCGCGGAGCGCCCCATTCTGCTCTCTCACGATGTCTAATGTCTACTGAGGTCGCTGATATGGAGTACCTGGCAGTAAGTGGCAGCACAGTGTACCTACACTACTGGCCATTAAAGTTGCTACACCACGAAGATGACGTGCTACAGACGCAAAATTTAACCGACAGGAAGAAGATGTTGTGATATGGAAATGATTAGCTTTTCAGAGCATTCACACAAGGTTGGCGCCGGTGGTGACACCTACAACGTGCTGACATGAGGAAAGTTTCCAACCGATTTCTCATACACAAACAGCAGTTCACCGGCGTTGCCTGGTGAAACGTTGTTGTGATGCCTCGTGTAAGGAGGAGAAATGCGTACCATCACGTTTCCGGCTTTGATAAAGGTCGGATTGTGGCCTACCGCGATTTCGGTTTATCGTATCGCGACATTGCTGCTCGCGTTGGTCGAGGTCCAATGACTGTTAGCAGAATATGGAGTCGGTGGGTTCAAGACGGTAATACGGAACGCCGTGCTGGATCCCAACGGCCTCGTATCACTAGCAGTCGAGATGACAGGCATCTTATACGCATGGCTGTAAGGGATCGTGCAGCCACGTTTCGATCCCTGAGTCAACAGATGGGGACCTTTGCAAGACAACAACCATCTGCACGAACAGTTCGACGACATTTGCAGCAGCATGGACTATCAGCTCGGAGACCAAGGCTGCGATTACACTTGACGCTGCATCACAGACAGGAGCGCCAGCGATGGTGTACTCAACGACGAACCTGGGTACACGAATGGCAAAACGTCATTTCTTCGGATGAAACCAGGTTCTGTTTACAACATCATGTTGGTCTCATCCGTGTTTGGCGACATCGCGGTAAACGCACATCGGAAGCGTGTATTCGTCATCGCCATACTGGCGTATCACCCGGCGTGATGGTATGCGGTGCCATTGGTTACACGACTCGGTCACCTCTTGTTCGCATTGACGGCACTTTGAACAGTGGACGTTACATTTCAGATGTGCTACTACCTGTGGCCCTACCCTTCATTCGATCCCTGCGAAACCCTACATTTCAGCAGGATAATGCACGACCGCATGTTGCAGATCCTGTACGGGCCTTTCTGGATACAGAAAATGTTCGACTGCTTCCCTGGCCAGCTCATTCTCCAGATCTCTCACCAATTGAAAACGTGTGGTCAATGGTGGCCGAGCAACTGGCTCGTCACAATACGCCAGTCACTACTCTTGATGAACTGTGGTGTGTTGTTGAAGCTACATGGTCAGCTGTAACTGTACACGCCATCCAAGCTCTGTTTGACTCAATGGCCAGGCGTATCAAGGCCGTTATTACGGCCAGAGGCGGTTGTTGTGGGTACTCATTTTTCAGGATCTATGCACCCAAATTGCGTGAAAATGTAATCATATGTCAGTTCTAGTATAATATATTTGGCCAATGAATACCCGTTTATCATCTGCATTCCTCTTGGTGTAGCAATTTTAATGACCAGTAGTGTGGTTTGAAAAACGTATGTTTTTGAGGGTGTCCGGGTACTTTTGAACACGTAGTGCATGTACTATCTGAAGTCTCCTGAGGGAGAGCGCCAAGTTTCCGTCACTTCCGACAGATAGCGTAGCTGCAAGACAGTTTAAAAATGGCGTCTGTTGGTGATGTACGTTACAAGCAACGTGCCGTCATTGAACTTCTCACTGCAGAGAAAGAAGCTGTGGAGAATATTCACAAATGCCTGTGAAAAGTCTATAGAGCGTTTGCTGTCGACGGAAGTACAGTTAGTTGCTGGGCACGGAGGATGAAGTCATCAGAAGGCGGTTCGGCGGAGCTCCACAATTTGTAGTGGCGGGGGAGACCATCCACTGGTGTCACACTTGACAGCCCTGAACTATCCCACTCGTACTTGCACTTGTTTGTGTCATTAAAATATGTCATTTGTGGAAAACATTTTGAGGACGATGAAGAGTTGATTCACACAGTGGAGCACTGGCTCCGCTACCAGGACAGGGGCTGGTACCGACAGGGCATACACGTCCTTGTTTCGCGCTGGAGGAAGGCCATAGAAGGGGATTGATATCACATGGAAAAATAGGCTGTGTAGATAAAACACCATTCTTTCGTGAGTGTAATTCTCATTATGTTAAATAAAGAATTGTTGAAAAAAAAATGCGTCGCATTACTTTCTGGGCAACTCTCGTAGTATTCAGCAATGAATCGCAGTTCTGCACTACACCCCCCCCCCCCCCCCCCATGACCATCGCCGGCGAATGCGGTCCAATGGTATGGCTTCATGTGACGGCTAGTAGTGATTGACGGAACTCTGACGGCAATGTTACGTCACGTACATCCTGCGTCCTCATGTGTTACCTCTCATATGACAGAATCGTGGTACCATTCAACAGGATAATGCTCGTCTAAACATGCCGTTTGTATCCATGAACTGTCTGTGTGACCATGAGGTACTTTCATGGCCAGTAAGAGCCCCCAGATCTCTGCATCATAGGACATGTGTGAACCACACCGAACGTTAACTCCGGCCCAGTCCCAGTATCCAGGCTATCAAGGACCAGTGAAGACAACTGTGGACCAGTTTGCCTCAGAAGAAGATATAACGGTTTTATAATATCCTTCACAAACGAACCAGTACATGCATCAAGGCCAGAGGGGGTGCAACGTCATTCTGATAAATGGGATCATACTTCCAAGTTCTTTGTCAAGTTGATATGGTACTGCAATCACTGAAATAACATCATACACCCTCTTAATCCGTGAAGTTTCATATCGATACCTTCTCTCTTTCTGGGTGCTTCACCTTTTTTATCAGTCACTGTATATTATACATGAGGTTGTTGTAGTCCAGTCTGACGAAAGGCTTCATGCAACTCTCCACGCTATTCTATTAATTGCAGCGCTATCCATCTCTATATAATTATTGCAACCTATATCCATCTTTACCTGCTTACTGTAGTAAAACTGTGGCCCAGGCCTACAATTTTCAGCACCTGCATTTCCTTCCATTAGCAAATTTACAATTCCTTGAAGTAACAGGGTGTGTGCTATCAGTCGCTTCCTGCTTTTAGTCAGGATGAGCTATAAATATCTTTCTTCTCCAATTCGGACCAGTACCACTTCACTAGTTATCTGATCTACCCCTCTAATTTCCAGTATTCTTCTGTAACACATCATTTCAAATGCTTCTGTTTTCTTCTACATCTACATCTACATCCATACTCCGCAAGCCACCCGACGGTGTGTGGCGGAGGGTACTTTGAGTACCTCTATCGGTTCTCCCTTCTATTCCAGTTTCGTATTGTTCGTGGAAAGAAAGATTGTCGATATGCCTATGTGTGGGCTCTAATCTCTGATTTTATCCTCAAGGTCTCTTCGCGAGATATACGTAGGAGGGAGCAATATACTACTTGACTCCTCGGTGAAGGTATGTTCTCGAAACTTCAACAAAAGCCCGTACCGAGCTACTGAGCGTTTCTCCTGCAGAGTCTTCCACTGGAGTTTATCTGTCATCTCCGTAACGCTTTCGCGATTACTAAATGATCTTGTAACGAAGCGCGCTGCTCTCTGTTGGATCTTCTCTATCTCTTCTATCAACCCTATCTGGTACGGATCCCACACTGGTGAGCAATATTCAAGCAGTGGGCGAACAAGTGTACTGCAACCTACTTCCTCTGTTTTCGGATTGCATGTGTATTCGCAGCACATTACACTTGTCTACATCGAGATTCAATTGCCATTCCCTGCACCATGCGTCAGTTTTTGTCTGAATGCTTCATCGTAAATCTATCACTTCCGTACCAGCTACACTCTAGAAAAATACACAAAGAAAAGACTTTCTGACACCTAAATTTATATCCGATCTTAACAAATTTCTTTTTTTAGAAACGCATTTCTTTTGCTGTTGGTATTCTGTATTTTATATCCCCTCTACTTCGGCAGTGCTACCCAAGTAGAAAAACTCATCGACTACTTTTGGCCGGCCGTGGTTGCTGTGCGGATCTAGGCGCTGCAGTCTGGAGCCGAGCGACCGCTACGGTCGCAGGTTCGAATCCTGCCTCGGGCATGGATGTGTGTGCTGTCCTTAGGTTAGTTAGGTTTAGTTAGTTCTAAGTTCTAGGCGACTGATGACCTCCGAAGTTAAGTCGCATAGTGCTCAGAGCCATTTGACTACTTTTGGTGTTTCATTTCCTAATCTAATTCCCCCAGCATCGCCTGATTTAATTCGATTACATTCCATTACCCTTGTTTCATTTTTACTGATATTCATTTAATAATTTCTTTTCAAAACACTATCCGTTACGTTCAGCTGTACCTTCTTTGATAGTACTGCGTCATAGTGAAACTTCAAAGTTTTTACTTCTTTTCCAGACTTTAATTTCCTATTCAAGTTTCTCCTTGGTTCCTTTTCTGCTTGCTGCACGGAGAAACTGAATAACATCCAGTAGAGGCTTCAAACCTGCCTCACTTCCTTCTCAGTTACAACTTCCCTTTCATGTCCTTCGACTATTGTAACTGTAATCTTGTTTCCGTAAAAGTTGTAGATAACCTTTAGGTCGCTGTATTTTATCGTTGCTACCTTCAGAATTTCAAATATTCTATTACAGTCAACATTGTCAAAACCTGTCTCTAAATATAAGAATGCTATTCACATATGTTTGCTTTGCTTCGGTTTATCATCTAAGATAAGTCGTAAGGTCAGTATTGCCTCTTGTGTTCCTAGACTTCCGCGAAATATCTTACTGACCTTACCCGAGGTTGTCTTTTAGTGTTCTCTCCATTATTCTGCAAATGATTCGTGTCAGTACTTTGGAAATATGACTAACTAAACTAACAGTTCTCTAATATTCACACCTGTCTGCAACTGCCTTCTTCCGAAATGGAACTGTAACATTTTCCTTTCAGTCTGAGAATATTTCATTTGTCTCGTATATCTTGCAAATCGGGTGTATTTTTTTCAAGATTAGTTCTTCCAAGAATCACAATGATTTTGAGGGAGTATTATCTACGCCAGGTGCCATGTATCGACATAGCTCTCGTTTCATATATATCTACTGCCTCTTTCCTGTTCTGTATTCAAGTTAGTTTCCTTTATATAGCCCTTCTATATATTCCTTGCGCCTTTCAGCCTTTTCTTCATTGCTTAGTACTGGCCTATCTTCTGAGCTCTAATTATTGATACAGTTGCTTTTCCTTTTTCAAAGATCTGTATTATATTCTTATAGACGATATCTGTCTTTCCCATACTCATTTATGCTTCTACAGCTTTGCATCTCTTCTCTGGCAGTTACTTGTTTGTCATTCTTCTACAAAGAACACCGACACTATAATTTAACCTAATTTTGGTTTGTTAATGTCAATAGACATTGTACCAATTTAAAAAGTGTATGTCTGCACAAAAAATACACTTTCTAAGTATTATTGCAATCTGTTGATTGGCTAACGATACGAGCCCTGACTACCAATCCATTCGGTGAAAACCGCACATCAATAGCACTTTCTATATCCGCAATATTTGCAGTGCAAATTTTAATTGATTCGCCGTGTACATCGTAGGACATCAGTGACTGAAGGCTATGTATAAAGACATAGGGACCAATCTGTTGCCATTTTTTACAGAAGAGTAATCCATAAAAAAGCACATGTCATAAATATTTAAACTTATACTGTTCATGTCGAACTAGCAGAATCCTCTTACAGAGTACAATTTAAAACACACAAACTTTGTTTACACTCCACGTTGTCCTACTATTTTTCCTTCTTTTCCTTTTCCTACTATCATTCTAGTCCTCCGTCACAATTAAATATTTGTCTTCCATAATACTATGATTTTTTTTATTAAATTTCATCTACATTCTATAAACCTCTTTGTCATCGTCAGAGCTAGTAGGCATAAATGCTTGTACTACGAAGTGCACCCAGAAAGTAAGTTCCGATCGCATCCAGAGATGGTATGGGTAGTCGGATAGGAATATGCATGCACAGGAGTAGAGAGGAGGTACGTGAGAATAATGCAGCGCAGTTTCGGCCTTGTGAAGACAGCGGTTACCACACAGTAGCCGCTCTGGTCTTGTCTCCCGCCAACTGCGAGGTTCATGCAGTTATTCACTCTATGAGAGATCCATCGCCAACTGTGCCGCGTTTACGGACACGACGTTATGAGCGACAGTATGGTCAGACGATGGTGCAAGCAATTCGATGAATAACGGATCAATATTCACGACGAAGACCGTAGTGGCTGACCGTCCGCGGTGACACCACAACTGATGGAAATTGTGCGGCAAGCAGTTTTACAGAACCGGCGCTTCACATCTGAAGAACTCTCTTGTCAATTCCCCCAGATGTCTCGCTCGCTGGTGCGTAACATTGTCTCCCGGTGACTTGATTTTCATAAAGTGTGTGCAAGAGGAGTGCCAAGGCAACTGACAGATGAACACAAAACCAAACGTCCGGCCGCAGCATTGACATTCATACAGTGGTACTCAGAAAAAGGTGACGAGTTTCTCGGCCATGTTGTCACTGGGGATGAGATGTGGTTGTCGCATACCACACCAGAAGCAAAACAACGGTCGTAGCAGAGGCGGCACAGTGGCTCTCCTGTGAAGACCAGGTTCTGGCAGACAGTCTTTGTCAAAAAAAAAAAAAAAAAAAAAAAAATGTGCACTGTCTTCTAGCATCGACGCGGTGTCCTCCTGTGTGAGTTTTTACCGCGAGGAGAGACCGTCACTGCTGATCGGTAAGTCAGACATTGAAAAATCTAGGGAGGGCGATCCAGAACTAGGAACACTGGATGTTGACAAGATGCATTAAGCTTGCGCGCGACAATGCAACACCTCCTACAGCCAACACTCCACGAAATTTGTTGAATCAGCTGGGAAGGGAGATCTTCTACCATCCGTCCTGTGACCCAACAGACTTTCATCCGTTCCGTCTCATAAAGCGTTTTCTGGAGGAAGCGGTTCCATAACGACGCTGAGGTGCAGACTGAAGTGACTCCAGGCGTTGGTGGTAGACTACTATGACATGGGCATACAACTGATGGTGCACCGTTATGACAAGGATGGAAGGAATGAAGATTGGGTTTAACCTCCCGTCGACATCGAGGCCGTTAGAGATGAAGCACAAGCTCGGAATGTGGCAAGGATATGGAAGTAAACCGGCCGTGCCTTTTCAGAGGAACCATCCCGGCATTTGGCTGGAGCGATGCAGGTAAGTCACGGGAAACCCAATTTTGGATGGCTGAACGTGGGTTAGAACCGTTCTGCTCCCGAATGCGGGTCCAGTCTATTAACCACTGCGCCACCGCGCTCGGTCGATCTGACAAATGCCTCAGCAATGGTGGTGACTATGTTGAGAAGTAACCAGTGAATCTATATCAACATTCCAATAAATATTTCTTACTTAGTGTTCTTTTCTTACTTTCAGGCTCCAGCTCGTACTAAAGTGGGTATTGGCATTGCTTCCATCTTGGTTACGATAATGCGTTCACTATGCAGTTCAGTAACTCACGCACATTCCTATTTTATTATTCATTATTAGACATACACCTGCATTACCTCTATTTTATTTTGTTCTGATAAATAGAGGAATTTAACAATATAATTTTTTGATGTGTACTAAAATACCTAGTGATAGTAATACAGAACATGTGTGACATAGAAACAGCTATATGAGGAGGACTCGCTTTCATTGTTTTGCTAGAAATCTAGTTTTGCAGACGGGAATTTTGTTGCTAAGACAATTAACACTTTTTCCACTTTTACACGTAAACGTCGGACTAATGATAATTTGGTTTTATGCTTACGATACTCCTTCTGGCATACACTGTCAATTTTGTAACTATTTTTTGTGTTTAAAATGCCGTCGTCTCTTAATTTCTTACTGAATAAGGTAACGAAACATTAACCGTTGTCTGATTTGGGATCTTCGTTATATTGAAAATCTACAACATCTGATATGGATAGAGTTCTCTCTCGTCCAGTTCAAAACCACACCAATGTGTTCTGCCCTAATAACGGAATATATACACCAAAAAAAGTCTAACGGAAGGAAATACTAAAACTCCAGTTAAATCACCTCTGCAAAAATTTTAAATTATACGACGTCTTAAGGTGTTTCAGCTATTACATCTAGATGATATAAATCCCTTAAATGATTTCTGTTTCACGGAAATAACTGCAGAACTGGATCTCTGTCGTTCAACAATTCCTATCAGCAGCTTGCAAACAAGTTATTCAAAGCAACTGGTTCATGTAGCAGAGAGGTAGTCTAGTAACGGACATTGTTCTCCTACATATTGCTATGAAATACACTCCTGGAAATGGAAAAAAAACACATTGACACCGGTGTGTCAGACCCACCATACTTGCTCCGGACACTGCGAGAGGGCTGTACAAGCAATGATCACACGCACGGCACAGCGGACACACCAGGAACCGCGGTGTTGGCCGTCGAATGGCGCTAGCTGCGCAGCATTTGTGCACCGCCGCCGTCAGTGCCAGCCAGTTTGCCGTGGCATACGGAGCTCCATCGCAGTCTTTAACACTGGTAGCATGCCGCGACAGCGTGGACGTGAACCGTATGTGCAGTTGACGGACTTTGAGCGAGGGCGTACAGTGGGCATGCGGGAGGCCGGGTGGACGTACCGCCGAATTGCTCAACACGTGGGGCGTGAGGTCTCCATAGTACATCGATGTTGTCGCCAGTGGTCGGCGGAAGGTGCACGTGCCCGTCGACCTGGGACCGGACCGCAGCGACGCACGGATGCACGCCAAGACCGTAGGATCCTACGCAGTGCCGTAGGGGACCGCACCGCCACTTCCCAGCAAATTAGGGACACTGTTGCTCCTGGGGTATCGGCGAGGACCATTCGCAACCGTCTCCATGAAGCTGGGCTACGGTCCCGCACACCGTTAGGCCGACTTCCGCTCACGCCCCAACATCGTGCAGCCCGCCTCCAGTGGTGTCGCGACAGGCGTGAATGGAGGGACGAATGGAGACGTGTCGTCTTCAGCGATGAGTCGCTTCTGCCTTGGTGCCAATGATGGTCGTATGCGTGTTTGGCGCCGTGCAGGTGAGCGCCACAATCAGGACTGCATACGACCGAGGCACACAGGGCCAACACCCGGCATCATGGTGTGGGGAGCGATCTCCTACACTGGCCGTACACCACTGGTGATCGTCGAGGGGACACTGAATAGTGCACGGTACATCCAAACCGTCATCGAACCCATCGTTCTACCATTCCTAGACCGGCAAGGGAACTTGCTGTTCCAACAGGACAATGCACGTCCGCATGTATCCCGTGCCACCCAACGTGCTCTAGAAGGTGTAAGTCAACTACGCTGGCCAGCAAGATCTCCGGATCTGTCCCCCATTGAGCATGTTTGGGACTGGATGAAGCGTTGTCTCACGCGGTCTGCACGTCCAGCACGAACGCTGGTCCAACTGAGGCGCCAGGTGGAAATGGCATGGCAAGCCGTTCCACAGGACTACATCCAGCATCTCTACGATCGTCTCCATGGGAGAATAGCAGCCTGCATTGCTGCGAAAGGTGGATATACACTGTACTAGTGCCGACATTGTGCATGCTCTGTTGCCTGTGTCTATGTGCCTGTGGTTCTGTCAGTGTGATCATGTGATGTATCTGACCCCAGGAATGTGTCAATAAAGTTTCCCCTTCGTGGGACAATGAATTCACGGTGTTCTTATTTCAATTTCCAGGAGTGTATGTTCCGCATTGGTCAGGAATACGTGAAAAGTTTAAGGGTAATACGTGGAAGCTTGGTCTTTATCAATATTAGAAAAGAGCAAATGCTTTGATTCCCCCCCCCCCCGACCCTTAATTGTACAAACAAATTTAAACCATCCCTTGTGAAGTTGAAAATATATGGAAGTGTGAGTTGTTAGAAACTATTTTTTACTTTCAGGCGTAATTCAAGAAGTATTATCAATAATCCTACAGGGTATGGACAAAAATTTGGCAACACCATAAACACAACATAATAGCATGCCTAATACCCTGTAGGAAAACCATTGGCATCAAAACAGCTTCCAGTGGTCTCAGAACGGATAAATATAGGTCCTGTATTGTCTTCAAGAGAATCTTATACCTTTCTTCCTGCAAAATAGTCTCACGTTAGGTAACGATGATGGAGGCGGATAGTTGTCACCCACCCTTCTGTCCAAAGCAGACAACAAAGGCTCAATGATATTGAGACGTTGGTAACTGTAGTGGCGACAATTCATCCTCGTGTCCACAGTATCAGTTCTGGACCGGATGTGTGAACCGGACTCCTGACGTCTAGGAAGACAGCATCGCCATTGAGGAACAAACTTTGTATCGTGGGATGGATCTGATCAATCAAAATGGTCACATAACCCTTGGCAGTAATGTGACCTTGCATAGTACCCACAAGGCCCATGGAGTACCACGATGTGGCTGCCCAAATCATAACCGAAACCGTCGCCTTGTTTCAGTCTTGGGACGTAAAGTCGACCAGAAGTTGGTAATGGTGTGAGACTAGACTCATCTGACCATATGAAATTATTTCGTTGCTTCATAGTCCCGGTTTTGTGGCTACGGCGCTACGTTTTTATCTTGTGGGCATTTACATAATCGATGGGAGGTTTTGGAATTCCAGTCGTCCTGCATTTCCCAGCTTATGGAGCTCCCTTCGTGGTTTTTAGATGCTGACGGAGTCCGCTAGTGCTACATTCAGTTCTGCAGTGACTTCTGCAGCTGCCGTCCATTTATTTTCCATCACAGTCCTCTTCATTGACCGTTTGTTATAATCACTCAACTAATTTCGTCCGTGTTGTCACTTAACAGATAATGTTTTTCGCTTTCCCTATATACGGTATAATTCTTCAATGTGGTGCTTCTTGGACATAAAACACTACGGCTACCTTGGTTACAGAAGCAATACGAGTACTAAGAATGTGTCCACGTTCAATTTCACTTAGCTTCGTCTTAATGTACTCACAGCTACCCAGAACACTGTTCTGAACACGATTGACGCTTGCACTATATTGAGAACATTGTACAGGTGTCATTCGTGGTCAAACACAACAACGCAACGTGCAGGTTTCGCTAGCATCTGCGTTTATGTTCGAGCAAGCATTTGTCGCGGTATTTTCATTTGTGTTCAGCCCTTGTACGTTACATAAAAAACAGTCGAAATCTACACGATAGGTCTGTAATATGAATCAGTTAATGAAGTCTATGATATTTTTCGCTTATGATGAGTTATTAAAGCCCCGCTCTTGATATATTAGACAATGAATAAATTTAGACGATGCCTTTCGTGTTATTTTTTTCACATTTGTCCATATGAAATCGCGTATTCTCGCAGTGAAATCTGAAACACTTTATTATTATAGCAGATATTTAAAGAATAGCATACGTGTGCCAATGTGCAATGAAATCGTTATACATGTACACACAGTATGCAAAATAAATCATTATTCCACGGATGCCTTTTAACGTATGGAATCGAAAAATATTTTTTTAATTTTTTTTTCGTTGTCTACTGACCAGTCGAACGGTTTTTATCAGAGACGGAATGTTATGTTAGTTTGTTAACGGTGAGGGAAGGAACGGACCAGCACAGTACTCCATGCAGAATGAATTATTAAAAATTCTCCTGAATTGGCTACTATCTATGAAAACGACATGCAATTACAGAAAGAAGCGATTAAATTTATATAACGATAAAACAATAATATATACATTAATTCAGTGGTGGAGCAAACCTCCGATGGCACGGTATTATCATTCTGTTCCACAATATTCGTTCCTTCCCTGAAAAACAAATCCCCATTTTTGCACACACTCTTCTTTACGATTGGGATAAGGACTCATAGATTTCACACCCATAAGCCCTACTAAAACAATTAAAACCAACCTGAGTAAGAAACACAATAAAATGCTGGGGACTAAACCCTGAGTATAAAGCATCATGGAATCTATATTAACTGTTCTATGGCAAGCCCGACACAGACTAAAACTAATAACTGGCCGAGCATGGGATTGTATCTCTCCACCAGACTACATATCCACAAATCCTCTATCCGCCATATTTCCATTTCAATAAAACTCTGTCACTCCCTGAAAACTCTTGAATGCTAATCACCATACAGTTGTCCCTCCTTGAACGACTCCATTATCGGTTCATAAAATTCCCGTCTATCCTTATTAACACTGAACACCTATGAATTCCATAAACTAAACCTACACAATTCCATCGTTTCTCCACTAATTCCCAGTCCTGGTACATTGCAGTATCTACACCAAAACATCATTTTGATCACACACCTACGTACTCTCCAAACGTATTCCAATTTTCTGTGAGAGGCTCTCAGCTCTAGTAAATGAAATCGATCACAGCATCAATCCATTTTATCAGATCTAACCTATCCCCCTATCTACCCTTTTCTATATGGGAGCTCTGAAGCACTATTCCCCTTTCTCGCAACCACGTCACTATGGGACAACCTCCTCCTTTCTTACACAAACTCAGACTCCCGCGTTGTCCCACCACCAACCCTTGCACATTACAACAATACCGCACGCCAATCCAGTAAATCCATTGGTACCCTTCGTACTCTCAAAGAACCAGTCAACCTCAGAGTTGATTAGTTTTGTGGAGGCGCGAGGTGCGACCAACTGTTAGATTGTATTGTGTTCGAGTATAATGACTTTTCTGGAGACTAGAAATCTACTCTGTAGGAATCAGCATGGGTTTCGAAGAAGACGGTCATGTGAAACCCAGCTCGCGCTATTCGTCCACGAGACTCAGAGGGCCACAGACACGGGTTCACAGGTAGATGCCGTGTTTCTTGAATTCCGCAAGGCGTTCGATACAGTTCCCCACAGTCGTTTAATGAACAAAGTAAGAGCATATGGACTATCAGACCAATTGTGTGATTGGATTGAGGAGTTCCTAGATAACAGGACGCAGCATGTCATTCTCAATGGAGAGAAGTCTTTCGAAGTAAGAGTGATTTCAGGTGTGCCGCAGGGGAGTGTCATAGGACCGTTGCTATTCACAATATACATAAATGACCTGGTGGATGACATCGGAAGTTCACTGAGGCTTTTTGCAGATGATGCTGTGGTGTATCGAGAGGTTGTAACAACGGAAAATTGTACTGAAATGCAGGAGGATCTGCAGCGAATTGACGCATGGTGCAGGGAATGGCAATTGAATCTCAATGTAGACAAGTGTAATGTGCTGCGAATACACAGAAAGATAGATCCTTTATCATTTAGCTACAAAATAGCAGGTCAGCAACTGGAAGCAGTTAATACCATAAATTATCTGGGAGTACGCATTAGGAGTGATTTAAAATGGAATGATCATATAATGTTGATCGTCGGTAAAGCAGATGCCAGACTGAGATTCATTGGAAGAATCCTAAGGAAATGCAATCCGAAAACAAAGGAAGTAGGTTACAGTACTCTTGTTCGCCCACTGCTTGAGTACTGCTCAGCAGTGTGGGATCCGTACCAGATAGGGTTGATAGAAGATATAGAGAAGATCCAACGGAGAGCAGCGCGCTTCGTTACAGGATCATTTAGTAATCGCGAAAGCGTTACGGAGATGATAGATAAACTACAGTGGAAGACTCTGCAGGAGAGACGCTCAGTAGCTCGGTACGGGCTTTTGTCAAAGTTTCGAGAACATACCTTCACTGAAGAGTCAAGCAGTATATTGCTCCCTCCTACGTATATCTCGCGAAGAGACAATGAGGATAAAATCAGAGAGATTAGAGCCAACACAGAGGCATACCGACAATCCTTCTTTCCACGAACAATACGAGACTGGAATAGAAGGGAGAACCGATAGAGGTACTCAAGGTACCCTCCGCCACACACCGTCAGGTGGCTTGCGGAGTATGGATGTAGATGTAGATGTAGATCAGGAGGGTTAGGACGTCAGAGTAGTTGCAGTGAGCCCTGGTAGGAAACGGCGGTCGAGTGAAGTATGTGTCCGGAGGAAGGAAGGCGGGCCATAGTTATGGAGAGAATACAATACACCTCTCAACGAGTTTGCTGTTGAAATTCGCCGCGCTATTGTATTCTCGGCGTGATAACCGTTTATGAAGCAGTAAATGTGTTCAGTTCCACAACAAAAGCACAGCCTTACTACCAGGAAGGCAAATAGAGCGCTTGTACGCATAT
This sequence comes from Schistocerca cancellata, assembly GCF_023864275.1. Lineage (NCBI taxonomy): Eukaryota > Metazoa > Arthropoda > Insecta > Orthoptera > Acrididae > Schistocerca > Schistocerca cancellata. Next base: position 657,040,057 of record NC_064629.1, read on the forward strand.
CTTAAAAGATCAACCAAACATGTAGAGGTTTTCACAAGTTATCGGTGCGTTCATACCGCCACGAACAAAGCACAGAGACTGGCGTGCAGAACGGGCCGCGCGAAGGCCAGCCCGCATGGCTTCACCTCGAAAGTACTGAGGAGCAGATAATGACTACTGCGATTGTAGTCTAGCGCGCAACATTGAGGAATGCGTGACGGACGCTGGTCTGCAATGGTAACCTGTTGCATAAGAGCCCTGCCGTTACCCATGGGACGACTCCCAAAGCTGCTTTCTCCCCCTCCTGTCTCTACTATCTGTCAGACTTTCGAAGACTTTTCTAAGTAACAACAAAAGAATACTACTGAATCTGACTGTAGCTAATGACACGAACGTGTTTTTCATCACAATATGTGCGAGAAATGTTATTGTAATCGCTGCAGTGTGGCCATTACTTTGATATAGGAAAAAGGTAAAGGGAAAAGGGTGGGAGAGAGAAAGGAAGAAAAATAAGAAAAAGAGCATTCTATTTTGTCTCGCAAGCAGCAGGCTGTGAACAAGCCTAGCTTAAGTTTTCAGATCTGACCCTGGTTCGGTACGTTTGGTACCAGCGACGCTGCCTGTACATATGCAAGCATTCCTTCAAATGATCTCACCCCGTTCACAAGTGCACTCAGTTCCAGACTGCCTGACTCGTAATAATCATGGAACATGTATTGGTTGCTGAACTCTGAGCTTCCGAGTAAGCAACATCGCCTACCGCCAGAACAATGAGACAATCTTACGGGTGCCTATTGTACAGGATATTGTGTAATTAAATGTGAAATGTCCACGAATATGTGTCTTTGCTTAAGTTAACTAAACAGGTGTCTAGGAATAAATACTGAAGATCAATATATGATTTACGTGTACAGTTAGTAATGGTAAGAAGTCATAGAGCAGCATAGCTGAGTACGCTACCGGTGTCCTGGTGAAAAAGAAACTCCGTAAAGTACAAAATTCCGACACTGAACACAGAGAATGCCTCATGGTGTGCGACAGAACTCTCCTACTATCCAGTTCAGTTCACTCCACCAGCTACACTCTATGATCGAAAGTACCCGGATAACTCCATAAACATACGTTTTTGATACTAGGTGCCTTGTGCTGCAACCTACTGCCAGGTAATCCATACCAGCGACCTCAGTAGTCATTAGACATCGTGAGAGAGCAGAATGGGGCGCTCCGCGGAACTCACGGACATCGAACGTGGTCAGGTGATTGGGTATCACTTGTGTCGTACCCGAGATTTCCATGCTCCTAAACATCCATAGGTCCACTGTTTCCAATGTGATATTGAAGTGGGAAATTGAAGGGACACGTACAGCACAAAAGCGTACAAGCCGACCTCGTCTGTTGACTGACAGAGACCGCCGACTGTTGAAGAGGGTCGTAATGCGGAATAAGCAGACAGCTATACAGACAATCACATAGGAATACCAAACTGCATCAGGATCCACTGCAAGTACTATGACAGTTAGGCGGGAGGTGAGGAAACTTGGATTTCATGGTCGAGCGGCTGCTCATAAGCCACACATTACGCCGAAAATGCCAAACGACGCCTCGCTTGGTGTAAGGAGCGTAAACATTGGAAGATTGAACAGTGTAAAAACGTTGTTTGGAGTGACGAACCACGGTGCACAATCTGGCGATCCGATGGCAGGGTGTGGGTATGGCGAATGCTCGGTGAACGTCATCTGCCAGCGTGTGCAGTACCAAGAGTAAAATTCGGAGGCGGTGGTGCTATGGTGTGGTCGTGTTTTTCGTGGAGAGGGCTTGCACCTCTTGTTGTTTTGCGTGGCAGTATCACAGCACAGGCTTAGATTGATGTTTAAAGCACCTTCCTGCATCTCACTGTTGAAGAGGAAATCGGGGATGGCGATTGAATCTTTGAACACGATCGGATTCATAATGCACGACCTGTGGCAACAATAACACCCCTGTAATGGACTGGCCTGCACAGAGTCCTGACCTGAATCCTACAGAACACCTCTGGGATGTTTTGGAACGCCGACTTCTTGCCAGGTCTCACCTACTGACATCGATACCTCTGCTCAGTGCAGCACTCCGTGAAGAATGGGCTGCCATTCCACAAAAAACCTTCCAGCACTTGATGGAACATATGCCTGCGAGAGTGGAAGCTGTCATCAAGGCTAAGGGTGGGCCAACACCATATTGCATTCCAGCATTACCGATGGAGGGGACTTGTAAGTCTTTTTCAGCCAGGTGTCCGTAAACTTTTGATCATATGGTGTACCTTCGTTTTGTATTGGAGGCTATTTTGTGTGCCACTATCACTTCCCCTTTTCCTGTTACAGTCGTGAATTCGCTAGAAGAACGATTGCTGGTAAGCTTCTGCGTGAATTCGAATCTGTAGACGCTATTGGGAACGTACGCTCTAGTAATTTTAACAGCAAACCACATCGTTATCCAGAACGCCTCTGTTGCAGCGTTTGTCACTGTAGTTGACTGGGTATCTTCGTGACGCTTTTGCGGTTACTAACTGAACCTGTAACGAAACGTACTGCTCTTTGCTGGGTCATTTCTATTCTGTCTATCGATTCTATCTGTTACGAATCCCAGAATGACGAGCAATATTCAAGTGTTGGCCGAATCAGGATTTTGTACGATATCTCTTTATTGGGTGGACTACACTTCCTGAGAATTATTACAATGAATCTGTCTAGCATCTGCCTTACCAACTATTCGTTTTATGTGGCGTTTTTAAATTGCTCCGTACTCATACTTCTAGATACATACAAAAGGTATGGCCAGATATTCAGGAAACATTCCTCAGGCATAGAGGAAGGAAGTATGTTATATGGACATGGGTCCTGGATCGCTTTATTTCCATGTCAGAGCTCATTTTCTACTTCTCTTCACAATCGCCTTAATCATGGTAAACCATGTTATGCTGGTACCTTCTATTTATGTGTGTTTTTCATGATTGATGTAATTATGAAGAGCGCTAGAAAATGAGCTCTAACATGGAAATGAAGCGTTTCCTGCCCATGCCCAAATAACATATTTTCTTCTTCTATATGTAGGAAATTCAAATGGCTCTAAGCACTATGGGACTTAACAGCTGAGGTCATCAGTCCCCATTCGGGAGGACGACGGTTCAATCCCGTCTCCGACCATCCTGATTTAGGTTTTCCGTGATTTCCCTAAATCGCTTCAGGCAAATGCCGGGATGGTTCCTTTGAAAGGGCACGGCCGCTTTCCTTCCCCATCCTTCCCTCACCCGAGCTTGCGCTCCGTCTCTAATGACCTCGTTGTCGACGGGACGTTAAACACTAATCTCCTCCTCCTCCTCCTCATCAGTCCCCTAAACTTAGAACTACTTAAACATAACTAACCTAAGGACATGACACATCCATGCCTGAGACAGGATTCGAACCTGAGACCGTAGCAGCCGCGTGCTTCCGGACTGAAGCCCCTAGAACCGCTCGGCCACCGCGGCCGGCTATATGTAGGAATGTTACCTTAAAGTTTGGTCATACCTTTCCGTTACACCCTGTACTATGGATGTGACTGCTTCCCGTGACTCTTCTTCAATCGTGAACTCATATAATAGTGGGCCTTTCTGCCTTTTTATGTGCAATACGGTACATTTGTTTATGTTGACGTTCAACTGACTATTCCTGCACCAAGCATCGATCCTCTGCTGGTCTTCCTGCATTTCGGTACATTTTTCTAGCTTTGCGACCTCTCTGTATACAACAGCATTATTCGCGAAAAAGCTCAAGGTACTTTCGAAGTTATCCAACAGGTCAGTTATATACAGGGTGAGCCAAAAGTATGTAAACATTTGAAAATTCGACACTTCTCGGAATACTGTAGGTAGAGATGTAATATTGACACACGTTCTTGAAATTATATAGAGTTCACTGAAACCAATAATTTCACAAAATTATCAACAGATGGCGCTTCATATGATACAAAAGCAATAATTAGCATAACAACTGATTCTTAGCAAAGACGATGTTCTTTGTAACAAATGCTCAACATGTCGGCCACCACTCGTCAACGATACCTTTAGTCGAGGGACAATGTTGTGAACAGCACTGAACAACAGATCAGTAGGTATAGTGAGAAATTGCCGTCTAGTGTTGTCCTTTACCTTCCCCAATGAGGTTGGACGACCGCGGTAGACTTCCGACTTCAGGTAACTCCGCAACCAATAATAACACGGATTGAGGTCTGGAGACCTGGGAGCCGGCCGGAGTGGCCGTGCGGTTCTAGGCGCTACAGTCTGGATCCGAGCGACCGCTACGGTCGCAGGTTCGAATCCTGCCTCGGGCATGGATGTGTGTGGTGTCCTTAGGTTAGTTAGATTTAATTAGTTCTAAGTTCTAGGCGACTGATGACTTCTGAAGTTAAGTCGCATAGTGCTCAGAGCCATTTGAACCATTTGAGACCTGGGAGACCCAGTGCGACGGACTTGGCGGTTCATCGCGCGATCCTCGCAAAACAATGTGTGCAAGAGACCTTTCACACGTGTAGCAATATGGGGTGGAGCGCCATCCTACAAGAAAATCGTACCTTCCAGCAGGTGTTTATCATCTAAGCAAGCGATGATATGACTCCCTCTCTCACTAAAGCTCATTTTCATGCTGCGACACTGACTTGCTGCTGTCCAGCGCCATCTGTTGACCAGTTTTTGCACTCGTTTTTTGTTTGAATAAAACCACATGTAATTTTAGACGCGCATGTCCATTTTTACCTCTCTGCCTTCGTTATTCTATGAATTACTGCCTTTCAAATGTTAACGAACTTTTGGGTCATCCAGTATATTGTGAAAATTTGTGGCTATACAGGGTGATTTTTTCCACCGTGTGAAAACTCTACGGATTGGTCGATGAGAGGATACGGAACAAAAAAGGTCTAATTAACTTATGTCCGGAAATGCATGGTTTCCATGCTAGAGACCGTTTATTCAATCATACATTGCTACAGAGACTTTGGTCTAATACGTGCAGTACCATGCAGCCAGAGTTACAGTATGTGCTGAAAATGGTTTCCACGTGCCTCAACGCAAGCGTGTACGCGCCGTAACATGTTCTGTCTCACACGTTCACATCAGACAGGATGCATCCGAACAGTGTCAAAGGCAGCATGAATATGCTGCTCCAGTGTCTCCACATCTGGAATGGGCTCTGCATACACAATACTTTTGAGATGGCCCCATAACCAAAAATCGCACGAGTTGAGATAAGGTGAAAGAGCAGGCCATGGAACTTGACCCCCTCTTCCGATCCATCGACCAGGGAAGACACGACTGAGATGCGTCCGGACGTTAAAGGCGAAGTGGGCTGGAGCACCAGCATGTAGCAGCCACATAACCCTTCGAATCATCAGTGGCACTTCTATCAGCAGGGGAGGCAAAGTCACCCGCAAGGAACGCCGACAGTTCTGGCCTGTTAGGCGACGTGGAAGGAAGACTGGTCCCGAAATACGGTAGTAACAATTGTCCTGGAGAATGTTCCACACGGTTGTCTGGCTTACCCTGTATTGGCGGGCCAACTGCCTGGTACTGACACTGCGGTCGCCTTCCACAGTGTTAAGCAGAGTTTCCTCCAAGTCGGGTGCCCGAACATTTCGGGTACATCCTTCATGATATCCTGCTTTCTGAAACGATCCTGTCTCAGACAAACGGCGAAACACAGTTGCAAACATTGAATGCTGTGCTTGTTGTCAGCGGGGACAGGTCCCCTAATACAACATTGCTGCTCGCCGCCCGTTGCCATTTGCCTTTCCGTAAGTAAACACCATGTCGGCAAGCTCTCGAACCACTGCGTACAACGCTGTATCGCATGCACTACAAGGTGAGTCAGCAACCGAAGTGAATCGGACACATTACCAGTTACTAACAAGGGAACCTCCCCATCGCACCCCCCTCACATTTAGTTATAAGTTGGCACAGTGGATAGGCCTTGAGAAACTGAACACAGATCAATCGAGAAAACAGGAAGAAGTTGTGTGGAACTATGAAAAAAATAAGCAAAATATACAAACTGAGTAGTCCATCTGCAAGATAGGCAACATCAGGGACAAATAGCGCTTAGGACCGCCGTGGTCCTGTGGTTAGCGTGAGCAGCTGCGGAACGAGAGGTCCTTGGTTCAAGTCTTACCTGGAGTGAAAATTTTAATTTTTTATTTTCAGACAGTTATCAAAGTTCAGACACTCACACAAAATCAACTTCGCACTGCAAAATTCCAGTAGATGTTCAGATTTGCTTGGACGTATGCAGGATTAGGCGGTCTACACACGGAAAAATTTGAAAACGTTAAAAACATGTTTTGACAGAATACAGGGAAAACTGTGCGACTGTGAAACTGTTGCATTCATTTGTTGCAGTTTATGTGACAAACTCTTACGTTTTCATCACTTTTTTGGGAGTGATTATCACATCCACAAGAAAACCTAAATCGGGCAAGGTAGAAGAATCTTTTTACCCATTCGCCAAGTGTACACGTTAGGTGGGTCGACAACATATTCCTGTCATGTGACGCACATGGCGTCAGCCGTGTCGTATAGAATATATCAGACGTGTTTTCCTGTGGAGGAATCGGTTGACCTATGACGTTGCGATCAAATGTTTTCGGTTCCCATTGGAGAGGCACGTCCTTTCGTCTAGTAATCGCGCGGTTTTGCGATGCGGTCGCAAAACACAGACACTAAACTTATTACAGTGAACAGAGACGTCAATGAACGACCGGACAGATCATTACTTTGCGAAAATAAAGAAAGTAAAATTTTCACTCCAGGAAAGACGTGAACGAAGTACCTCTCGTTCCGCAGCTGGTCACGCTAACCACAGGACCACGGCGCTCCTGAGCGCGCACTGTCCTTGATGTTGCTTATCTTTCAGATGGACTATTCAGTTTGTATATTTTGCTTATTTTTTCATAGTTCCACACAACTTCTTCCTGTTTTCTCGATTGATCTGTGTTCAGTTTTTCAAGGCCTATCCACTGTGCCAACTTATAACTAAATCTGAGAGGGATGCGATGGGGAGGTTCCCTTGTAAGGCAGAAGAGGGCGCTAGGGCATTACGTACCACCCTCTAGGAGGAACCCATGCGTACTGTAATTGTGGCTGCATGGAATTAGACCGCAGTCTCTTTAACAAAGTATGACTGAATAAACGGTCTCTAGTACGGAAACCATGCATTTCCTGTTCATTAGATCTTTTTTGTTCCATATGCTCTCATCGATCAGTCACTAGACTTTTTACACGGTGGAAAAAGTAACCTCGTATAACACTTCCTCGGGGCGCTTGGGAAGTTACTTTTACGTCTGAAGATCTCTCACAGTTGGGAATCACATACTGTGTTCTGTTGTTTTCAGAACCCATGTTGATTCCTGCAGAGGAGATTTTCGGTTTCCAGAAATGTCGTAATACGCGAGCATGTACCATGTTCGAAAATTCTACAACAGGCCGATGTCAGAGAGATAGGCCTATTGCTTGAAAACGGGAATGACTTCCGCTTTTTTACAGTGACCTACGGTACACTTCTGCTAGAAGAGGAGCAACTTCTGTAGCATGGTATTCTTATCTCATCAGATCCAGTGTCCTTTCCTCTCTTGAAAAATATCAGTTGTGTTTCTGTCTCGTAATTATTGATTTCGATATCTGTAATTTTGACATTCGTGCGACGATTTAAAGGAGGAACCACAGTACCCTCTTCCTCATTGAAACAGTTTTGGAAAAAGGCTTTTAGTATTTTGGCCTTCTCTGTGTCATCCTCTGTTTGGGGATGTCATTATGGTCACAGAGTGTCGGACAGGTGACTTCGAAACGTTTTCTGATTTAAAATAAGAGCAAAACTTCTTAGTATTTTGCTTTCAAACTCGTTGAACGCCTCATGTATTTAGCTACACCTCCAATGAGCACAGGAAATACTGATTTCTTTAATTAGTAGAGGGAAACGTCAACGGTATGAAGCATAGTCCGATGGGCTACCACAGTCCTCGTACAGACGAAATTCATGTTTCCTCTGGACAATGATAGCAGTTTGGAACGTAAGTTTGTACTTGTGCATGGATGGAAGGTACGCCTAGGTTTAAAGTTCCATGAACGACGAAGTCATCGGAAACGGAGTACAAACACAGATTGGACAAGTATAAGTCAAGAAATCAGTCGTTGTCCTTTCAAAGGAACCATCCGTGCACTTGTATTGAGTAATATAGGGTAAGCACGGCAAATATAATTTTGAAGTGGAAGGGCGGGATTTGAACCCCACTCCTCTAGAATGAAATTTCACTGCCTTAACAGTTTTTTTTTTTTTAATCTCATTTTGTTCGGTTTCGTTCGTTGCATCTGCTCGGGGCGGACGTCGTAAGACATCCATTTAAGATCGTTGTTGATCGATTAACTCAGTTTTTTTTATTACAGAGGGCAGCTAACCCTCTGACCGAACACGCTGAGCTACCGTGCCGGCAAAGAGTTGAGCAACCACGTTCTGATCTTGTGTGTAGGTTTATAGTCTCATAACACAGGAAACCTCTTGCTACTGATCTTCAGTACCTCGTAAGACCTATGAAGTGAAACAATCTATTGTGTTTGCTGATAGCATTTCCTTGATTTTTGCAGCACTTTTATTGAAGACACAGCGGTAATTAGTTCCCACACAGATAGAGAATTCCAGAAACATAAATTTGGTTTTTCGTCTTTAAACACGGATATTGTTGCTGCATCCATAATGGGCCTGAGGAAAAATTATTTTGCGTCATGTTCTCGTAGAAACTATTTCATGGTTTCTGCAAATGGTACCTCTATGAAGTTGGGAATGTGCAATACATCCAGTTTTACATTGAGAATACGGGGTCTGAGAATGAAATGGGAAGATATCAGTTGGTTGCTGAAGAAGCAATTTTTACTGTTTTATTACGTATTTAAGTGGAAGTCAAATGAAAACAGACAGATGGAAGAAAGTAAGTAAAGTGTTTATTATTTCAAATGTAATCGCCGTAACTGTTAAAACGTTTATCCCACTGTAAGATAAGAGGGTCAATGCCTTTGTGTAAAAATGTTTGTGGTTGCCTACGGAACTATCATTGTACGCTGGCGTCAACCTCTCCGTCCTAAGCAAATCAACGGCCAAGAATGTCTTCCTTCAGATCTCTAACAAATATGGAAATTGCGTGGGGAGAGATCTGGACTGTATGGGGGATGTGTAAGGGTTTCCCAGTGAAACTTTTGCAGCATAGTCGATGCAACAGCCACGCCAACTGCGGGAAAGTCATGATGACCTTTTCCTTTGACTGCAAGGGCCGGATGCTCATTGATTTTCTGAACACGATGCCGCAATTAACGCACAGCGGCACGCGGACAATTTGCAAAAATTGAGCGCGCTATCAAGTCCAAGCGCCCAGGAATGTTGACGGACGGCATCATTCTGTTGCAGGACAATGCCCGCCACATGTTGTCAAGGTTATTTCGAGTACTCTGCAGAAGTTTCGCGAGTAAGTCCTTACATACCCTTCATACAATCCTGATCTCACCCCATGCGATTTCCGTATTTTTGGAACCGTGAAGGAAGACATTAGTGGCCGTCGATTTGATTTGGACGAAGAGGTGCTTGCCTGGGTGCAATCATAGTTCCATAGGCAACTGAAAACAAAAAATGGCTCTGAGCACTATGGGACTTAACATCTGAGGTCATCATTCCCCTAGAACTTAGAACTATTTAAACCTAAATAACCCAAGGACATCACACGCATCCATGCCCGAGGCAGGATTCGAACCTGCGACCGTAGCGGTCTCGCGGTTCCAGACTGAAGCGCCTAGAACCGCTCGGCCACAACGCCGGCAACTGCAAACATTTTTCCATGAAGGCATTGACCGTCTTGTCTCAGAGTGGGATAACGTATTAATGGTGACGGTGATTACATTTGAAATAATAAACAGTTTACTTACTTTTTTCATCTGTCGCGTTTTCATTTGACTGTCTCTTAGAAACTGATTGTACGATAACAGTCGTTACGGGTACAACACCAACACAAAGACGTTTTTGACTGAACACAATATCCAGCAAATGCCCTCCGCGCACTATGCTCTGTCTTTTCAGCATGAAGATTCTTCTCTGAGGTTAACGAGAGTTCACCAACATTCTGTACCTTAAGTTTTGGTTATTCACTAAACCGGAGAAGTGAAAGTGCGTCTCGTTACTAATCCACGTGTTGTTCACTTTGATGCGATTTTCATCAAGAATCTTGACAATATGATCGCAGAATACGGTTCATTACTGATAGTCGCTCCAATTAAGAGATTACACACGCTGAAGAATTCTCGGAGAACCCTTCCCCTTACGAGTCACTTATTCCAAGGTGTAAGGCATGTTACGCGGTTGATCGACATGGATTTTTTAAACCGCTGCTAGTTGAACTGCTGCGATGTTTTCAAAGGTCTGAAGCGTTTTTACACTACCGCCTTTCTCTTTGAACGTCGGTTCGACTCGCTAGAGGTTGCTTATCAACATTCCAGTCGCATTGTCTGATCGAACAAGCTGGTTACGCCTAATTTAAAAATGACTCCGAAAGTTACGTGGTGGTTTCACCAAACTCTTATTATTCTGATACTATCTTTCAGTGCGTAGCCACGGCGACCACCCGACCGACGATCCATTGCACCTAAACGGTACGCCGTGCAGATGGTGAGGGCCAGTAACCTACACTCCGACCACCTCCCGACTGTGTCCCATAGCTACATAAAATCTTCCCGTTTAATTGGTGGCGCTTTTATTCAGCATATACTGCATACGTACAAAAATAGGGGGGAAGGCGGTTAATAGGTGTTTAGTACCTTCAGGCAATCATGAAATTAGAAATAGAGCTGGATACAGTGTATGAGGAATACACGAAAAAGCAAGGATTAACGAAAGATCAGAAATGCATGAGAGTCTTTTTGGTTTGATTAGTTCAACTAGAGCGGCTCACTGTCCTCACAGACGAGAGTCCCGCACAAGGTCGGGTAACCGCTGTGTCGCAATTCCTAAAACTGTTATTTGGCACTGCCGCCAGAAGCGCACCGAAATACGCATCACCTATTGCTGCTTACCGGTCTTGTTTTGCAAAAACTTTAAAAAACATTGGAAGTAAGTATTTAATGTTATAAGAGCTTCAGTGGTCGTCCTGCAGTCTTAACTGTCGTATAAACAATTTCATCGGTTCTTGACTTAGAGCTTTTGTGACTTCGCAGAGCTCACATCATCTGATGGTGTGGCAGCTGTGTCAGGGAAGAGAGCGACCGTTGCTTGCCAGTCTGCAGTTTCTGGGAACGACTCGGACAATGGTTGTCTGAAAACAGGAGATGCTGCAGTACGCCGGCTCTTCTGAAGATAAGGAGAGTAGGAATAAATATACCGTCGATGACCCGGGTGTGGACAGCAGTGGGAAAGGAAAGCGCACGTGTCCTTTTCAGAGGTACGGTCCAAGCATTTGCCTTGAATGCTTCTTTTTTATTTTTTAGACTTCAGTCTGGATGGCTGTACATGAATTTGAATCATAACCAAAAAAAAAAAAAGTTCAAATGTGTGTGAAATCTTATGGGACTTAACTGCTAAGGTCATCAGTCCCTAAGCTTACACACTACTTAACCTAAATTATCCTAAGGACAAACACACACACCCATGCCCGAGGGAGGACTCGAACCTCCGTCGGAACCAGCCGCACAGTCCATGACTGCAGCGCCCGAGACCGCTCGGCTAATCCCGCGCGGCGAATCATAACCTTCTCGAATACACGTGCACTGTGTTAATCACTCCGTCACCTCATTCGACAACTTGTCTGAATTTCGTTTGCCGACAATTTTTCACTTTCGTGTATGGTAATGTTCGACCAGTGCCCCTTCACCTATTCCCAAGCGCATGTCACACACCAAGTTAATGCTAATGTTCACTGATCATCTCTCAAACGAAGTCTCGGCACGACTGCCAATTAGAATTTCGTTTAGATAGTCTCGAAAGTACGGCCACTGCTTTCACAGACGAAACAGTGCAGTGAAAGTTATTTTCGAACGTGGATGCTTTTGTGACGGATGGCAGCTCTGTACACGTCTCGAAGCTGTGTGTCAGCTGCCTGTATACTGAATTTCGGCCTATTTGATTTTCACATATAATTAGTAATAGCAGCAGTAACTGTGTAGACTGAAATACACGGTACGCCCGCAGTAGAAGAGAAAGCATTTTTGGAGATACAAGCTCATATCAATAACAAACTTGCTGCGAATGAAGACTGTATCATCCGTGTTCAGCTACAAAGTGCAGAATGGTGTGGCACAATGATGACTCCGGACTCACTCGTGGGAGGAGCGAGATCCAACCTCCAATACGGTCATACAGATTACCATTTCCCTCAATTTCTAAGGTGAAGGTTAGGGAAGTTCATCTGAAACAGACAGAGCTGATTTTCTTCCCCATCCTTGCCAAAGCCGAAGCTGCTTTCCGTCTCCAGTTATCTCGTTGAGCCGGCCGTAGTGGCCGAGAGGTTGTAGGCGCTACAGTCCGGAACCGCGCGACCGCTACGGTCGCAGGTTCGAATCCTGCCTCGGGTATGGATGTGTGTGATGTCCTTAGGTTAGTTAGGTTTAAGTAGTTCTAAGTTCTAGGCGACTTATGACCTCAGAAGTTAAGTCACATGGTGCTCAGAGCCATTTATCTCGTTGATGATGAAACTCCCTGCTTCTGTCGCAATAGTGGGCAGGGGCACTACGTCAGTAATGTGTGGATAAGCTGAGAATTTGGGTCTGACGAAAGGCGTCCTAGGGTAGTAGAGTAGTCCGTGCATTTGCGATGACCAGTGTGTCCGGATGGCTTAGTGGTTAGAGCATCTGCCTAGTAAGTAGGAGATCCGCGTTGCAACCACAATCCAACACAAATTTTCAACTTTCCTCTTGGTGTAAATCTACGTCCGCTGCCCCCCCCCCCCCTTCCCGCCCCCGGTATATATGTATATAAAGGGTGGTTCATTGATTGTGACCGGGCCAAGTATCTCACGAAACAAGCATGAAACGAAAAAACTACCAAGAACGAAACTCGTCTAGCTTGAAGGGGGAAACCAGATGGCGCTCTGGTTGGCTCGCTAGATGGCGCTACAATAGGTCAAACGGATATCAACTGCGCTGTTTTAAATAGGATCCCCATTTTTATTACATATTCATGTAGTACGTAAAGAAATATAAATGTTTTAGTTGGACCACTTTTTTCGCTATGTGATAGATGGCGCTGTAATAGTCACAAACGTATAAGTACGTGGTACAACGTAACATTCTCCCAGTGCGGACGGTGTTTGCTTCGTGATACATTACCCGTGTTAAAATGGACCGTTTACCAATTGCGGAAAAGGTCGATATCGTGTTGATGTATGGCTATTGTGATCAAAATGCCCAACGGGCGTGTGCTATGTATGCTGCTCGGTATCCTGGACGACATCATCAAAGTGTCCGGACCGTTCGCCGGATAGTTATGTTATTTAAGGAAACAGGAAGTGTCCAGCCACATGTGAAACGTCAACCACGACCTGCAACAAATGATGATGCCCAAGTAGGTGTTTTACCTGCTGTCGTGGCTAATCCGCACATCAGTAGCAGACAAATTGCGCAAAGGGGTGAGGTACACGTACACACGAGGTTTCCGTTTTCAATTACGGAGTGGAATAGAGTGTGTCCCGACATGTCAGGTCAATAGATGTTCAATGTGGTGACCATCATTCGCTGCACACAATTGCAATCTCTGGCGTAATGAATGTCGTACACGCCGCAGTACATCTGGTGTAATGTCGCCGCAGGCTGCCACAATACGTTGTTTCATATCCTCTGGGGTTGTAGGCGCATCACGGTACACATTCTCCTTTAACGTACATCACAGAAAGAAGTCCAGAGGTGTAAGATCAGGAGAACGGGCTGGACAATTTATGCGTCCTCCACGTCCTATGAAACGCCCGTCGAACGTGTACCTCACTCCTCATGGTAATGTACATGTGCGTCAGTGAAAAAGACCAATAAAAAGGTGTTAGCTTGTGGAAGTAATGTGCTGTTCCAGTCTCTTCTGTACCTAAGGTCCATCACCGTTCCCTTTGGATCTCGGTGCTCTCCGATACACACGATCGAACAGCGGAGGAGTGGTACTCAAGCGTCAACTTTAGGTTACAATATCTCCGGATGTAATTAACATTTTACAATGCAACAAACGGCACTGATTACGTATTTGCTTATATGTTCAGATGTGCTAACAAAACTAACGGGGTTCGATTTTAAAAAACCGTAGGTTTGTGTTAAAAAACATACTTCCGTGCATTTTTTTTATGGTTTGTATTAACCAATTACACTAGCCCCTCTCCTCACGTTCGGTCTGTGGAATCGATTCGTCAGTATTTGATGTGGTTTACGAAATATATCCAGCGGTAATGTTAGGTGACTCACCATGTATATGGTGTCTTTCCGGACATGCCCGAAAGAACAGATACCATTTTGATCCTGCAGCCATCAAAAATCATGACACAAAGGAATGAACGACATGTAGCTGCGTACTGGATATTGATTTACATCAAGGGGAAAGTTGATAATTTGTGCCGGACTGGGGTTGCAACCCGGATCTTCTGTTTACTAGGCAGATGCTCTGACCACTAAGCCATCCGGACACACTGATCATCGCAAATGCACGGACTACCCTAAAACGCCTCTCATCAGACCCATATTCTCAGCTTATCCACACACTACTGACGTAGTACCCCTGCCCATTATGCTCATTGCTCAGGGCTTTTCGCCGATTCCCGTAAGAGTTCGAGCGTGATGTGCATCTACACCGAAGGGATCATTGACCAGCCTCGTCTTGATTATATCCTTTAGAGAACACTATAAAGTGTAACGAAAATGTCCTGCAGGAGACTTTCCTCAAATGTAGACGAAGAAATTAAGTTATACGAACATGGACCTGGAAACGCTTTGTTTCCATGTTGCAACTCATTTTCTTCAACTCATTAATCACTGGAAAGGTACACGAACGGGATGCACCAGCAACTCTTTCGCACAGGAGATGTTCAATATGCCCTCCGTGGACATTGATACATGAATCAACCCGCCGTCGTAGTGAATCTCGGATGCGCTGATGTATCCCAGGAGTATTGCGTACGGTTTCGCAGCCTTCCATAATACGGACACGGAGACTCTGAACATCTTGTACTGAGGTTCCCCGCTTTCAAATGCCTCCACAAATAAAAGTCGAGTGGGTTTAGGTCCAGGGAGCGTGGAGGCGAGGCAATTGGTCCATCTCTTCGTATCCATATGTCACCGAATCTTTTATTTGGAAGCCGACGGACATTTACACTAAAATGAGGAGGTGCTCCATCGTGGAAATAGGCATCTCCCATCTCTGCATTTGTGTACACTGCCACTGCACGAGTCAAGTCTGAGATTATCTCTATGTAGTAGCCTGTGTGCTTGCAACGATCGTACTGATCGATGGAACAATTGATGTTTTCTGTAAAGAAGTAATGACATCGCATGGCAACAGGACATGTATCACAAAGCAATAGCGATGCACAACGTCACCAGATGTCACTAGAGTGTGTGTTCCCCATGATTGTAACGTTCTGTTCTTGTGTGTTTTCCATGATTAATGAGCTGGAGAAAATGAGCTGTACCATGGAAACAAAGCCTTTCCTGACCCATGTTCAGGTAACATAATTTCTTAGTCTACGTGTGAGGAATGCGTCCTGCAACTTGTGCTGTACATGTTTGTTACACCCTGCGTATCTGAAGAAGATAGTTTGACGTACTGTCGTCATCGAAGCCATTCGAGACGAGAGACAAAAGACTCCAGACCCACATAATTCACGCGATAGATGAACTCCATGGAAAAGTACATTTGCCAAATTAGAAATGGTTTGTGGATGATTTTGTACATCCCTATAGTCAAATATCATTAGTTGCCTTTCTCCCCCAAAGTTAAAGACGTCAGAATAAAGTCTATCAAAACGTGGATTGCTCTGTGCATAGGCAGATAGCTTAAACGACGCTCTTGTTTGTTAGAATATGCAAAAGTTATGTGGCTTTAGTAATGGCAAGTGGCCTCACAGATCACCGTCACTTTCTACTGTGAGGAGTAGCTTTCTTTACAACCACGAAGAGAAGAGTAAATGAAGCAGAAGAGCTCATTATCCTTCGATGTAGTTTTCCCTGAAGATAGCAGGATGAAATAGAAAAAATGGTTCAAATGGCTCTGAGCACTATGGGACTTAACTTCTGAGGTCATCAGTCCCCTAGAACTTAGAACTACTTAAACCTAACTAACCTAAGGACATCACATACATCCATGCTCGAGGCAGGATTCGAACCTGCGACCGTAGCGGTCACGCGGTTCCAGACTGTAGCGCCTAGAACCACTCGTCCACCCAGGCCGGCGATGAAATAGAAACCTAAAAAGTGTAATATATGTTACAAGTTTCACACAGAAAGAAGTCTATCGTAAAACAGCCAAGAATGAGCCACAATGTAGATAGTAGGCTCGAAACACCACTGGAGATTCTTAAGAAATGAACTGAAGAACTTGAAGCAGATATTCAGCTATAAAGCACAACATTTTCCTGACTGTTACGTCCCTCTCGAGTCCGTAGCTGCATCTGAACGGAGTGTTGTAAAAAGTAAAATCAATTTGTGTCGGAATTTGCGTGACAGTGCATGCACCACTTTCGAATGGGTATGTGATAGAGATAGAGAGATAGAGAGATAGATAGAGAGAGAGAGAGAGAACAGTCTCAACCGGAAGTGAGCGTCTTGAAAAATCTTTTTCAAACTCTTACGATCTTGACACTATACTCTCTAAAATACTTATGTGTCCATATAGATCTGTCATATTCCGTTCAGTTCTACTGTGTTATTAGAATGAACCAACTGAGTTTGTTTTATGTCTTCTAACATAGGGTTCGTCGCATGTACCGTAAGCTACTGCTAGGCAGTGATACTCTATAAACGTTGTAACAGTCTCCTAGATTTTAGGTATGAGTCTGGTGTGTACTAGATCTGGATATTCCTCGTAATTTGTGGGAGACATCGGAGGGAGGGAGTAGGGGGGGGGGTAGGGGTCACGTCCAAATATGCTCTCCTACGGCGCCCGTTGTAGCTAAAATATCCTTTTTATGTCTAAAAAGTTCGATCTGTTACAGACAGGTTAGTTTAATACAAACCCAAAAGTCGTCATTACTTGTTTGTGTGCGATCGCAGAGTGGATAACTGGGAGTGAGACAAACAAGCTGGTACTCGTCCAGATAAATAGGAGAGATTGTATGCCTGGCTCCGGGGCGAGTGGCCAGGAAGTGGCCGCGCAGCCCGAGGCGCCAGCTGCTGACCTCCGCACTAACACCGGCTGAGCACGTGCAAGTCCTGCTCAGCGTCTGCGACTCCAGAGGGTGTTACCGGCAGCACACGCCCTGGCGTACTGCCAGACGCTCACACTGAGCTCAGTTCGTAAATGGAACCGAGCAATTTCATTAAAATTTTTCGTTTAAGATGGATCTCGTTCGAGGAATGCCAAACCTATTTTTTCAAGACGGGTAAGGTCGATTCTTTTCACTCATTGTCCAGTACACTTTGTATTCAGTCCCTAATGATTCTCGATTTATAATGGACGTTGAACTCAAACTTTCGTTCTTTCCTTCCCATAACGTAGTACGTTAAGTTAACTATTGAGTTGGATTAGAAACACCCTAAGCCGTGTACCAAATAGCTTGCAAGCATAGACGCGTGAACAGATAGACCTATCAGTTGCCTAGGATAGTCAATTGATAACTAAAATGATGTCTTAGAGTGTAGTTTCTAGGATTCAGCTGCAGAGTTACTAACTTGGTACGCTAAACCATCGGATGTAACATCTAACTCAAGAAATGGCTGCTGTTAAACCTGATGAGAGCAATGAGGTCCTTGGAGACGGAACTCAGACTCAACTGAAAGTGAGCGTCTTGAAAAATGTTTTTCAAACTCTTACGATCTTGATACTATACTCTCGAAACCACTTATGTGTCCATATGAGCTGTCGTATTCCGTTCAGACAAAGAGTGTGGACAAATTCCGTATCGACCCTCTTATTCTGAATGATTCCTCCAGTCACATGAATTTCCTCTCCCCCCCACCCCCCCGAAAAAAAATCACAGAAGCTGCAGCAATGTTGGTTGACGTGGATCCGTTAGGGACATTAATCATTAACAAATTAACAACACTGTAGTACGGATTTTGCCCACGGAACTCGCCCAAGTCACGTAATGTTTAAATTTGTTTTACAAACAGAAAAGACTTATAGCGTGACAAAATGCATAATCGGCAGGCAAAAAAAAAAAAATGTTCTAATGGCTCTGAGCACTATGGGACTTAACTGCTGTGGTCATTCAGACTGTCAATCCAAAGCGCCCGGGTTCGATTCCCGGCTGGGTCGGAGATTTTCTCCGCTCAGGGACTGGGTGTTGTGTTGTCCTAATCATCATCATTTCATCCCCATCGACGCGCAGGTCGCCGAAGTGGCGTCAAATCGAAAGACCTGCACGAGGCGAACGGTCTACCCGACGGGAGGCCCTAGCCACACGACATTTCGTATCAGTCCCCTAGAACTTAGAACTACTTAAACCTAACTAACCTAAGGACATCACACACATCCATGCCCGAGGCAGGATTCGAACCTGCGACCGTAGCGGTCGCGCGGTTCCAGACTGTAGCGCCTAGAACCGCTCGGCCACTCCGGCCAGCATCGGCAGGCAGCTGGGGCTTCTCATTCTGTTCTAACTATGTAGAATACCCGTGGTTCTAGTTTACTGCGCTGAGAAGTACTGAAAATCAAATGTTTACTTTTCGTAACGTAAAGGATGTGTGAATACGAATCAATAGATATCATCAATCAGTCAAATTAATCTTATTCTGCTTTTGTAAGAAATAAACTGAATTACTGGAGTTAATACAAGAATGACTGCCAGTGCATTGCAAATATTCCGTAGCAATGTTATTCCAGTACACGTAAAGTAGCACACGTAGAGTTGAAGAACAACAAGCATTCCTACATTGAGCTCAATTTACAATATTTAAGTTTCGTTAACTCGAATAATGTATTCAAGTTGTAGACACATGGACGTGCAGGCATAGCATATGTATCTGCACGTAGCAAATTTACTGTTGAGTGTTGCGCACCTTCCTGTATTATCAATAATTGATTGATTGGTGAATGAACAAAATTAAAACTCGCCCCTAAGAAATAGATGCAGGGGAATGTCTCTAATCTACTTCTTTTCCTTGTGCCTTTGCCCTACATCGGGACAGGTGCGGCATTCTTACTAACGGATTCCGAGTAATTAATTTAAGTGGTGGCCGGATACCCTTCCTTAGCAACCCCGTTACTCCCCAGGATGTAATACGTGTACGCCAACTGTCTGCATATTGTGTTTTTCATGTGAAAGTGAGCGCGAGTTTTCTTAATCTTTCCGGATCGTGTAACTGACGCGAGGCTTGGATACCAGCCCAGTATTCACCTAGTGGAATCTGGGAAACCGCCTAAAAATCACAGCGAGGCTGGCGGGCACAGCGACCCTTGTCATCAGCCCGCCGGCCGGATTCGATCCGGTGCCGGCGCACCTCAGTGTCCACGAAACGGCGCTTCCACACGCATGGCTACCAGGGCGGGTTGAAAATTCGCTAATAGAGCTCCTTTCCTAACATGGGCGGTTTTAATGTCGCTACATAGATAATAGAATATCTTTTCAATTCAGGGTAGAGACAATGAAAAAAAAAACTCTTTGTGCATAAAGCTCTCTCGATTCGCATAGTGCAAGTTGCACGTAATTACACATTTGTAAGATGTTAGAAACTGGTCTCAGAATCTGCTGGCGGAAGAAGTAGAAGACTGCGATCAAAGAACATCCACTCTGGACTCGAGCCACGTCGAGCTGGCACTCCTGCAATTCATGCTACTATCGATTATCGCAGCGAAGCGGGCGCTGTTGCTAAGGGCTATCGTCGGTAATCCCAAGTCCTGTCGCGGTGTCATACAAGCAGCTCTCTCCCTGTCTTTCCTAGCGTTCAAACCGTCGGACGATATCCGCTGTTAGTCATAATTTAGCATAGGCTATTTGATTTATTTACCTTTGGGACTGGATGTCCTTTCTGTCACCACAGTCGCCGTTTAACGTCAGGGAGAGAATTCGTCTGTCAATCACCTAACTTTCTTCTGCGTGTTACCTCACCGGTATATAAACTGCAAGTGTATCGTATTTTCCGCGGCGGTGGCTAAGGACCATCTCAGACACTTTCTAAACTAGCATCGAAAACCGCCTGAAAGACTTTTAGGATGGCCAGTGTACCAGACCAGCTGTCGTTAATTCGGCAGGCTGATTCGCTCGCACTCTGACTTATCTCTCTGTTTAGCAAACTATCGAGTTTGAAGTAAAGCTGTTCGAACAGATCGTTATACGAGTACCACTAAGGCGCAAATTTCAGTTAACTGATAGGAAAATTAACTGTTGGTGAACCATCTGCACATTTGTAGTTGATGGTAAGGCTCAAATATATTACTTGGATGTCTAACTGTCTGGTGAAGTGAAAAGCATACTGAACAATTACCAAACCGCCTTCTACTGCGCCCACTAATAGATAATAAAAATAAAAAAAAAATCAAGCGAAAATCACAAAACGTAAAAGGAGAGAGTACAAGGATAACTATTCTTTAACGTGCTTGGTAGAATAAAATAGTTACTGTCTCTGAGAAAGACAATAGAGGGGTGGGGGGGGGGGGGAATTGGTGGAAGATGGTTAACTTTCTTTGAACGTTATGTTCTTTAATGTGATAAACGACAAGTATGAGTAATTATTTCTTAAAAATTGTGTCGATACCTGGGTGAAATCTTGTGAAGGTACATTTTTTGTATTATTACTTACGTATTTCAAACGACTGTTTCTTAGGTCTCCACTTCCAGGCATGTAAATGTGACGAATAATCCTGATCTCTAGGCCTAATGCATCGATGTAAGAACTAATTGCAGAAATTAGAACGACTAAGGAATAAAGATATATAAGGATCGAGTACTTAGTCACTTCCTCCGTTTAAATACGGCTACTTTCCGTACTTGTAAGCATTGTAAACATCAAATATCTACATATTCGAACAATTAGTGCATTATTCAAGTACTAGTGGGGAAGATGTCAGTAGACAGCACACTTACAATGCACAGAACCAGACCAGTAGTAACAATAAGCGCCACAAACAACGCTGAAAAGTGGTGGCAACCAAACCGAGAATCCAACCATATATTTAAATTATTATAACCACGACTGGAATGGAGGATATAAGTTTACTTCTGGTTAAGTACTGGGACCGAACCGGTAGTCGAACATGAGCTCGGGTTTAGCAAGTGTAGGAAACGCCACGTCGTTGAAGAGAGTAGCTTCGTGTAGCGCGTTCATTGGGTAATGTGAGCGAAACATTAAACGGAAAGCCAAACGCGTACCACCACCTCGGAATTTGAAGCCGGCGCTCTCAAATGCGAGCCCAGGATTTCACTGTCGCACGAGTTCTAGAACGGGCTTTTCCTGTTCGTAAAAGAGAAAAAGGAAGGGAAGAGTCGGCGGAAAAAAGGCATCATTAATTTTGAATCGCTAACGGTCTCTTCTCGATAGCCAACGCGAAACAGCAAGACGTGGGCACGAGAAAGGCGTGTAGTGAGTGGCACTGACCTGTCGGCGTCCATGTCCCGGCGCTGCGGCCAGCTGACTGCGCGTCGCCCACACGCAACGCAGCCGCCGCGGCGCCGGCAGCCCCCAGACGCCAGCCGCCACTAGCGCCGCACCGCGCCTGTCGCCGACACCACGCATCACAAAGCACTCGTGTGTTCTTTCTGCCACAGCGAAATCGTGGCGGCTGACGATTTCGTATGGTGGAGTAGTGGTAAGGCACTCATCTCGCATACGAGAAGACAACAGCTCAGATTCACTTTCGGAAATACATACACTACTGGCCATTAAAATTGCTGCACCAAGAAGAAATGCAGATGATAAACGGGTATTCATTGGACAAATGTATTATACTGGAACTGACATGTGATTACATTTTCACGCAATTTGGGTGCATAGATCTTGAGAAATCAGTGGCCAGAACAACCACCTCTGGCCGTAATGACGGCCTTGATACGCCTGGGCATTGAGTTAAACAGAGTTTGAATGGCGGCTTCAACACCACAGTTCATCAAGAGTAGTGACTGGCGTATTGTGACGAGTCAGTTGCCCGGCCACCATTGACCAAACTTTTTCAATTGGTGAGAGATGTGGAGAATGTGCTGGCCAGGGCAGCAGTCGAACATTTTCTGTATCCAGAAAGGCCCGTACAGGACCTGCAACATGCGGTCGTGCATTTTCCTGCTGAAATGTAGGGTTTCGCAGGGATCGAATGAAGGGAAGAGCCACGGGTCGTAACACATCTGAAATGTAACGTCCACTGTTCAAAATGCCGTCAATGCGAACAAGAGGTGACCGAGACGTGTAACCAATGGCACCCCATACCAGCACGCCGGGTGATACGCCAGTATGGCGATGACGAATACACGCTTCCAATGTGCGTTCACCGCGATGTCGCCAAACACGGATGCGTCCATCGTGATACTGTAAACAGAACCTGGATTCATCCGAAAAAATGACGTTTTGCATTCGTGCACCCAGGTTCGTCGTTGAGTACACCATCGCAGGCGTTCCTATCTGTGATGCAGCGTCAAGGGCAACCGCAGCCATGGTCTCCGAGCTGATGGTCCGTGCTGCTGCAAACGTCGTCGAACTGTTCGTGCAGATGGTTGTTGTCTTGCAAACGTCGCCATCTGTTGACTCAGGGATCGAGACGTGGCTGCACGATCCGTTACAGCCATGCGGATAAGATGCCTGTCATCTCGACTGCTAGTGATACGAGGCCGTTGGGATCCAGCACGGCGTTCCGTATTACCCTCCTGAATCCACCGATTCCATATTCTGCTAACAGTCATTGGATCTCGACCAATGCGAGCAGCAATGTCGCGATACGATAAACCGCAATTGCGATAGGCTACAATCCGACCTTTATCAAAGTCGGAAACGTGATGGTACGCATTTCTCCTCCTTGAACTAGGGAGCACAACAACGTTTCACCAGGCAACGCCGGTCAACTGCTGTTCGTGTATGAGAAATCAGTTGGAAACTTTCCTCATGTCAGCACGTTGTAGGTGTCGCCACCGGCGCCATCCTTGTGTGAATGCTCTGAAAATATAATCATTTGCATATCACAGCATCTTCTTCCTGTCGGATAAATTTCGCGTCTGTAGCACGTCATCTTCTTGGTGTAGCAATTTTAATGGCCAGTAGTGTATTTTCTTTTTTGTAGTGTAGGGACAAGCAAAATGAGTGCTGTCTGGTTTTTCTCACAGTCCGAACGAATGAACATAACAGTTGCAAAGCGAGGGTTGCTTGAAACGACAGTACATATATTTTTAAAAATAGCCGCGTCTTCCTCACCGAGACACCCGAGCCGCACGGGCGCTCACTGTCGTTTTTGCTGAGTAACGGTCCGTCCTGTCAGTGGCGAGGCATGAAAAACGCTTACCGGGGCGACCGAGCGCCGCTCGCTACAGCATCTCCTGGCGCCTTACACGCTACCAGACGTCGTGCTTTCCCTAAATCTCCTAACACAAGTGCCAGGATGGTCTTTCCTTCCATGTCCCTGCATAATCCGCTCTTGTGTTCCATCTATAGCAACGGTTTCCAACCTAGCGGTAATTAAAATTTTCTCAGAGGTAAAATCAAAAGGGTGCACGAAAATTTACTAATTTTAAAATATCTCTTTTCAACAAATCAATTCCAGTAGCTGCAATGTCATATTTATTTGTTTGTATCTAGATATTTCTGCACAACGAGCTTCTCTTTTTTGGCTTACAATTCCATTTTCTAGTGCACCCGTGGGTATTGTGAATAATGAATCTTATTTACAACTTACTTATGATCAAGAATGCATTTTTATACAGTACATTTCTACTTACGTCTAGACGGAGTTGACGATCATATGGCATCCAGGGGCCAACTGCGAATCTTCTGTTGGGAAATATTATATTATTGTGAAATATTGTTATTATAACCAAGTAGCTGTCCTGACAAAACTCTACCATCTGGTGAGAAAGATGTATGAGACAGGCGAAATTCCCTCAGACTTCAAAAGAATATAATAATTCCAATACCAAAAAAGCAGGTGTTGACAGATGTGAAAATTATCGAACTATCAGTTTAATAAGTCACAGCTGCAAAATACTAATGCGAATTCTTTACAGACGAATGGAAAAACTGGTAGCAGCCGACTTCGGGGAAGATCAGTTTGGATTCTGTAGAAATGTTGGAACACGTGAGGCAATACTGACCTTACGACTTATCTTAGAAGAAAGATTAAGGAAAGGCAAACCTATGTCTCTAGCATTTATAGACTTAGGGAAAGCTTTGGACAATGTTGACTGGAATACTCTCTTTCAAATTCTGAAGGTGGCAGGGTTAAAATACAGGGAGCGAAAGGCTATTTACAATTTGTACAGAAAGCAGATGGTAGTTATAGGAGTTGAGGAACATGAAAGAGAAGCAGTGGTTGGGAAGGGAGTGAGACAGGGTTGTAGCCTCTCCCCGATGCTATTCAATATGTATATTGAGCATGCCGTAAAGGAAACAAAAGAAAAATTCGGAGTAGGTATTAAAATACATGGAGAAGAAATAAAAACTTTGACGTTCGCCGATGACATTGTAATTCTGTCAGAGACAGCAAAGGACTTGGAAGAGCAGTTGAACGGAATGGACATTGTCTTGAAAGGAGGGTATAAGATGAACATCAACAAAAGCAAAACGAGGATAATAGAATATAGTTTAATTAAGTCGGGTGATGCTGAGGAAATTAGATTAGGAAATGAGATACTTTAAGTAGTAAAGGAGTTTTGCTATTTGGAGAGCAAAATAACTGATGATGGTCGAAATAGAGAGGATATAAAATGTAGACTGGCAATGGCAAGGAAAGCGTTTCTGAAGAAGAGAAATTTGTTAACATCGAGTATTGATTTAAGTGTCAGCAAGTCGTTTCTGAAAGTATTTGTATGGAGTGTAGCCATGTATGGAAGTGAAACATGGACGATAAATAGTTTAGACAAGAAGAGAATAGAAGCTTTAGAAATGTGGTGCTACAGAAGAATGCTGAAGATTAGATGGGTAGATCACATAACTAATGATGAGGTATTGTATAGAATTGGGGAGAAGAGGAGTTTGTGGCACAACTTGACCAGAAGAAGTGATCGGTTGGTAGGACATGTTCTGAGGCATCAAGGGATCACCAATTTAGTACTGGAGGGCAGCGTGGAGGGTAAAAATCGTAAAGGGAGACCAAGAGATGAATACACTAAGCAGATTCAGAACGATGTAGGCTGCAGTAGGTACTGGGAGATGAAGAACCTTGCACAGGATAGAGTAGCATGGAGAGCTGCATCAGACCAGTCTCAGGACTAAAGGCCACAACAACAACAGCTGTTATAATATGAAATTTTTCTTAATACTAACTGTTTGACAGCTATTTGCTAGCTCGGATCCTTAGATGCTATATTCCTACGGAGTTTCTTATGTCATGCATGATCCCAAATAGAAAAAAAATCTGTAAATATGTAGCATTTAAGAGTCCCAACTGTCTAGTAGGTGTCAAACAATATATAACAAGATTATAACAGCTACGTGATTATAATAACAATATTCCACAACAAAAAGCTCACAATTGGTCCCTGGATGCCATACGGTTGTCAACTACACCTAGACGTAAGTAGAAACGTAATCTATAAAAATACGTTCTTGATCATAAGTAAGATGTAAATTACATTCATTATTCACAACTCCCACATGTGAACCTGAAAATGGCATTGTAAGCCGAAACAGGCAAGCTTGTCGTGCAGAAATATATAAATACATGCAAATAAATACTACATTGCATCGACTGGAACTGATTTTTTAAAGAAATGTCGTATTTCGACGTAGTTCATGCTACAGCCCTACTGAGACAGAAACTTTTAAAATATCTTACTATTAACACTATTTCGTAATACTGTAACACTGATAACGTAACTTACCTCTAATTACATTTTTTTAAATACTAGAACCGGTATTAACGTGTGACACAATGTGATGGAGTTTACTACTTTTGTGAAGTGAATGTTTAAACTATATCTTCCTCACATAGACCATCCACTACAAACGTGCTTTGTTCCATACATTCGCAACACCAAAATTGAGACATATCATCACACATGCTTAAATATCTGATGAAAATGCCTTCTTCCACTTGACAGTAGTTCATGAAATACTTTAGAACTTGCTTCGTTATTGACTTTGCAGCGATAAATGAACTGACGCCACAAAACAACAGTAAATACAGAATGACTTGTAAACTGCTGTAGGGCCTGCACTGTATTATTATTATTATTATTAGTAGTAGTAGTAGTAGTAGTAGTATCAGTGACAATGGTCAGACACAAAGCGTTGGCAGCCTGAAGTCTTCCAATTTCTATCAGTTCAGAAGCAAGGAGTCCAGCAATTAAGTGATTTACGAACAGTGGGCCTCAGTATAGTGCACACACTTTAATTTGGTTGATTTTAAATGGGGGATGCGAGGTGTGGGTGGAGCTAGAGTCGATATGGGGAGGAGTGGTGCAGCAAAAGTGTTTTGCAACAAGTGTCTGCCCTCAATGTGGTTAGTTAGCTTTCTTTTCTGCTCGTAAGAAGGAGTTTTAGGTAACAATCACGATGCACTAAGCATTGCCTCGTTATTCCTTAAAAATAGTTGTTACAAATAAGCAGTACCAGTTGTATCACTGACTCATTAGCTCATGGTTCAATCAAACACCTACAGTAACTAAATTTATTATGCTGTATTTCTAGAAAGCTGGGAAATGCCGTTAAGGTCCAGCAGCCGGTAACAAAATATAATTTATCATTAAAAAATAAAAGCAAAGCGACCATAAAATGACAACAGTTGCAAAAATACAAATATGCTCGAGAGTTACCAACCAGATCGCGAGAAGAAGAGACATCTGTGTATTATAGTCTGCGAAAGATAACGCGCTGCACCAAAGATATAAAAAAGAACTAAAAACCACTGACAGAACGTAAATAAACCAGCTGTGAGAAATAGGAAGCGTAGCAGAAAGTTAATGCCGTAATAGGCTTCGAGCTGAAAGTAACTATTCGCACAAGATAATAACAGGTCTGAAAGAAATGCGAATTTCCAAACTTGAAGAATAAATTCAGAAACTGATTGCAAATATAAATGAAGAGCTGTTATGTTAGGTAACGTTCGAATCACCAAACTCGAGGTCTGCAGTACCAGACGGAATACCTGTTAAGTCATACATGCAACTTTCGGATGAAAATTAGTTAAAATACTAAGTGAGATACTACTAAAAACAAAAATTCACTCAGTATTTATATAAAGTTTAGCAATATCGTGCTACTGGTGTAAAATCCACGTATTATTAGATCAATAGTTGGCTTCAGAGCCATTTCCTTTCTTCCAGTCTACTTGCAAAATATTAGTAAGGTGCACTGCAAAACGAAATGAAGCTCTTAATACATAACCCATTGGACGCGAACCAAGTCGCCGGTGTCAGTGTAGGGACATAATTGGACACAGAACGCGAAGAAGAGTCAGGCATCGTTTATGTCATTGGAGAAACAGGAAAGACTATTTCGATTTAACGTCTTGTCGATGATGAGGTCGTTAGAGGCGGAGAGTTGCCCGGATTGTAGAAGGTTCGTAAGGATTGGGAAGGAGTTAGGTGGTATCGTTTTAAAAGCAACCATTCCGAAATTTGCCTTAAGCGACTGAGGGAAACCACGAAAAATCCTAATCTGAACAACTCTCCTCCCGAATATTAATTCAGGGTGTTGACCAAGGCATCATCTTTCTAGGTGTTACAAGGTATATTAAAAAATGGCGCCATTGGAAAAGTAGGAACAGGGCAGTTTTCTTCTGCAAATCAAATAGAGAAATCAAATTTTCTCTTATTTTGAAAGTCTAGTATGTTCAGTTTTACTAAAAAGTATAATCCATCTTGCTTAAGGGATGGGGTAGGTGAGTTAGAGGTGATTTTTCGAAATTTCATGCAGATGATGATCTTCCTCCTTTTTTGAAGATCTGAGTTGCAAAATTAACAAGGCCGGAATAAAACAGAAGATTTGTGTAAAAAGTAACCCCAAGGAACCTGGATACCAGCAACCCGCGCCGCTTGGCACGGGTGGCCGTAAGCATCTACGGCCAGGTGACTTGTCTGGCATAGCTGTAACAAATAATATACACAAATCTTCCTCATAAATCAGTCTATCTATTACTGAAAACAGTAACAAAATCCCCACAGTAGTTCGTGAGATTAACCTTCATACACAGACAGAAACGCGTGACGAGGGACTTTAAGTTATAATATACAGGGTGAGGCATAAAGGATGAACGGTTTCAAATGAACAATACATCATTAGGAGTGCTTCAAAAAAAATTTAATTACAGAATAACACTCAAATAATGTTGCCGTTTAACAAAATTAATGCTTGAAAACAACATCTCCCAGGTGACGGCTGTTTTCATCGATGCACTTCTCAAGGCGCTCTCGGAAGTTGGCTCTGCAACATGCCTCTGTCTATCTGGACGATTTCCACACGAACAGCTTTCTTCAATTCTTCAAGTGTACGTGGTTTATGCACGTACACACGTCATTTGAGGTAACCCCACAAAAAGTAGTCACATATGGATAGGTCAGGGGAACGAGGAGGCCAACGAATGTCTCTGAACTGGGAAATAACTCTACCACGAAAAACAGTCTTAATTGCTTCCATAGTCAATCTTGCCGTGTGGGCTGTAGCTTCATCCTGCTGAAACCACACTCGCCGGATAAGAGTACGTTTTCTTCTTAATTCAGGTAGGAAGAATTCAGTGATCATCTCTCTATGTCGTTCAGAGGTTACGGTTACAGTGTTCTTGCTCTCGTCTCGGAAAAAGTATGGAGCGAGAACATCTGTACCTGTCACAGCACACCAAACAGTCATCTTGGGACTATGTATTTGGTTTTTCATGCAGTAGTTTTGGGTTTTCACGTGCCCAATAACGACAGTTTTGCTGATTTACTATTCCATCAAAATGGAAATTAGCTTCATCACTCATAAGCAAAATAATGTTGTCATTTTGCTCAAATATGGCCTCCATTTCTCGGGAAACGTTTAGCCACTGTTCATAATCTCTTGGGTTTAATTTTTGCCCAATGGCCAATATGTAGGGATGAATTTTTAGGTTAGTGTGCAAAATACACCTTACTGAGCGATTACTGAGGCGCAGCTCAGTCAAGTGTCTTCTAGCAGATCGACCAGGACTACGGAATATGGCTTGCCGAACTCTTTCCACATTTTCTTGCGTCCGAACTGTGCGAGGAGCTCCTGGTGGTTTTTTGTTCATAACTGTTCCTCGTGTTCGAAATGATTCTACCCAATGTAAAATGGCGTTACGAATGGGAACACTATCATGTCTAGCGAGATTGAAATGGCGACGAAACTCACGCTGCACTGCAACGACAGACTCACAGTTGTGCTAAACACACGATGGTGCACGGTCCACAGCTGCATACCCCTGACTAAACAAAATGGCAGGAGCTACCGATCACGTTACCGCATCACTCCCCCCACTCCGACCGGCTGAGCCTGAATACTAGCTGTTCTAAAAACGTCCATCCTTTCTGCCTCACCCTTTATATAGAAAATATGTATGGATTCTGGTCAAGCTTCGCTGCTCTGGAGTTGCGGGAGCTGTTTACTTCACTGCTTGTCCTGCCAAGTTACCACCTCCTCTGTAGCTTACCACCTCGCGGCTTCCATCATTAACACGAGATGTCACTCCAAACGCCTGTGAAATATGGAACAGATAACAATAAACATATGATACAGCCATCATTAAGATATTTATAAACTAGATACATAAATTTTATTCTTGGATCAGTCTATCTATTAGTGAAAACCGTATCATAATCCCTACAACAGTTTTCGAGATTAATGTTCGTATACAGACAGGAAACCGTGAAGGGGGATTTGAATTTATAATACTTCTAGATGTTGTGACGTGTTCTGTGAATGCCCCTGGTTTGGCTCAAATTATGCTATAGAACATGAGCGATTAAAGCGAGGAAAATATAAAATTTGTCTGTCAGTTGACATTGCGTGATCCTATTTTTTATTTTTGTGGTCGCTCTCTCTCACGTTGTGTACATACGCTTTTCAGATCCATTTCAGTATTTCAAATCGGTTATCACGACTTTACTGTGTTGACATATACGAGTCTGTAATGTTTCCCAAAGGTCGAACTGTGGTAGCCGTTGACTACAGCGCAGTATAACGAATACATTACCAGGCCAGAGAGACTTTGCGACGTGACACGGATCCAAATTAGTGACCTGGAGATGAGGCACTTACTATTGTCCACGCAGAGGACGTTTTCAGAGGACGATCTATTGACCAAGTGCGGCCTGTGTTTTCTGAAGAGTCATAAGGTTCATGGCATTGCAATGCCAGCCACTTGAGGAAAGTGGCTAGTCGACACCAGCGCGTAGGTGCCTAAAAGTCCTGTTCGTATTTGCTACACAGCAGCAGATAAAAGAAGCTACACAGCGACTCTGATTAACACATGAGCTGTATTTCACGCAAACTGAAGAAGGTCAATTATCCTGCAGGGGAGACCAGGTAGCGCTATAA
This sequence comes from Schistocerca cancellata, assembly GCF_023864275.1. Taxonomy (NCBI): domain Eukaryota; kingdom Metazoa; phylum Arthropoda; class Insecta; order Orthoptera; family Acrididae; genus Schistocerca; species Schistocerca cancellata. The sequence continues at coordinate 657,070,853 of NC_064629.1, forward strand.
TCAGTGGGAGTTAGTACTGGAACATAGCGGATAGTGACAGAAGTTGGCTGCAGAGACGAAAAGTTCTTGTAAACGACAGTCTTATTGTGGTGCTAAAAATTGTTTTTTTTTTTTTTTAAATATTGATGTTATTTGTGGCTTACGCTTAAACTGGGGTAAGCATTGCAGTACTTCCAACTGTAATAATCATAATGTAGGTAGATATTATGTTTTCTATTGCGTCTTTCAGCACTGATTTTGTAACTTTCCGAGCAATAGGAGTCCCATTGAAGACTGGTCTCTGCCTTGATGTCTGAAAGGAGTAATATCGACAGGCGAATATGGGGCAATGTCAACCGGGCATTGACATTTTCCCATGCTCTGAACTTCAAAAAAGAAGTTGTTTACAATTAAGTAACGCCTTACACGTAATTTCAGATGGCAAGAACAATAACAAGAAAATCAGAGAAGAAGCACTTAAAATTGAGTTAAGTTTAGTGAAGTCAGGGAGATCACTGAATATCATATTAAAGGAGCTGAACATAATACAATTATAGTATATGATAGAATAAAATCAAATTCAGACACGCAACATTCCTCAGGAAGAAGTTATTTTCTTACTCCTGAACAAGAACAAAAATTAATGTCATTTGACTAAATTGGCACAATTATTATATTTCATTTCCCTGGTTGAGACGCTGAGAATTTCCTATGATCTTTCCGGCAAACTAAGCCTTAAGCACTATTTCAATAATATTACCGAGAAATCCTGAAACAAGCTTAAGAAAACCATCAGCGATAAGTATCAACAGAGTTAGAGGCTTCAATAATGCTGAAGTCCATTTATATCTCTCCAACTTGAACACCTGTATACGTATTTTGATACTTGTTAAAGTAATAAAATGTGTTATTTTCTTAGAACAAAATTTTTTCTGGCTGTATTTCATACTAAAGGTGTCGATATTACCCAGGTACTCGGGGCAATAAAGACAAGTTGTAGACTTAAGAAAATGTTTATGTCGCTTCGAAGGTATTAAACATTTTTCAATTTTTCTGGTACAGCTATGTATCTAACATTCTGGATCACACAGGGTGCTATGAATTTTTTCGTGGAAGTGATTCCGAAATAAAACGAGAAATCTCTTAAGGTGCCGGTATTCCCCCGGTCACGCCTACATCAGGGCCGAAGTAATCGACTTTGAATGCTGTTGTTTAGATTCAACGAAGTGCTCATCCTAAGGGCCAATAACTGTTACCTGTTAGGTGAGTGTGCACAACCACTCAGTGGCATCATTCTCAAACAACATACGGATTTTGGTAAAGGAGCTGCAGAGAAGGCGCCGCTAATGAGTCCGCGGTATGCGCGGATGTATTGCATCGCCCTATACTCACCATTGTCTTCTAAACCTAAGCAAATCGCTGTGATTGTTAATTGCTGATAAAAATTTCTCGTTTCTATGAATTATCTTAAGACTGGTTGATGCCTGTCGTATTGTTATTTTGTCTTGAATGATACTCGTCTTAAATGTAACCACACCGTTTATTACACCATTCCTTAAATGTGACTGTAAGCGCCTGATGACTATCAGTGAAGCCCATAATAATAACAGTTCGTCAGTTACCAGTTTATCTGAGCACGATGCACTAAAGATTTTACTACTTTGTAGTTTGGCACTCAATGAAAATGGAAGAAATTGACAATCGATGGACAATTCGTTATTAATACAGTTCGAGGTATTACAAATTGACGGACATCGTACAACTTAGAGAAACTGAAGTGAAGTGTGTTTACGCAGAAGCAAGATTTGCTTTATAAAAGCTAGGCAGTACGGAGAGGCAGAGTTCGTATTACGACTGTAACGTTTTTATTCCATCATATGTCAGTTTTAGTATGGACAACTGCACGGAGAGCGTGGGTGCGAGTCAGTTTTGTTGAGTTGGATGTGTATTGATATGTCTGTTCCTAATGATGGTGATATTGTTGGATAAATTGTAGTGTTGATCAAGCTTTTGTGTCCAGAGAATGTTATTTCTTGTACAAAAGAAAATACTCTGCTTTTGGCCTCAGAAAAAGTTATTAATAATGCTTTGGAGAATTTGGTCATTCCAGCAGTAGTAAATGGTGTCTGATAACGGCAATATACAGCTTGAACTCGAACTCCAGAAATAAAATTGAGGAGGCTGTTCAAGAATACTTTCCGAGTATTTTAGTGCAAGGGACGCATTGTCTGCGGTGGCTCGTTACGGAATAATAATTTAATGCTGACTCATTGTTGCCCAATTAGCTTTACTTCTATGATAATACCTTCACACTAGTGAAAGAGTCAGTAGTCACCAAAATGTAAAGCAAAAAACAAAGAGTAGTACAACAACCTTCAGATGGAAAATCAATATGGTTGCTGTCGGCGTGGAAACAGCTCAGCATAAAGTCGTTGTGCCACTCTTCCATTGCCGTCAATAAACCCACAACGAGGTGCATACAGGCCAAACCATTATCAGTAAACCTATCCATACTGCTGTTTATCACTGTTAAAAGTGCAACTAACGCTATAGGAAAACTAACCGAGACAGAACCAAGCAGTACTGAATACCAGCTCCTGGGCGAACAGTAAGCTTTACTGCTGTCATAACCAAGTGTAATGAGTGAACGGAACAAGTTTGTTTCGGAACAAGGTCCATAGCACACTCTGTTGAAACATGCACTTTCGTGCAGATATTTTTGATTCGATACAGACACGAGGATAAATTGAATAAGAAATCAAACAAAATGCAGTTTCTCTGTAATAAGTCGCGGGAGACCATGGGTCCCTTATATCAAAATACTCAGAAAGTATTCCTAAACAACTTCCGACATTTTCACTGCGGAGGTCGGATTCATCCTGGATAAACGTTGCAGCAGATACACATTGTATGCGGGATCAAGCAACTGTAGTGTCACCTTGCACTTCACATGAGGGCGACAGGTGCAAACGCTACTGACAGAGAAGCTGACACGGTCAACAAGCAACAGTCGGCTAGTCTGGCAGAGAACTTGCTGAGCAGCAGGGAGATGGGCTGACATGCCTGAGGAAATGAGAACAATAGCCAGAAACATACCGACATATTAATCCTGGAAAGCACGGGCTGCGTCTCTCAGACTCAAGCGCATTTTGTTTTAAAAATATCCACAAGGGTACGCTGCTTATGAGTAAGTCATTCATCGTTGCTGTTAGTTGACGCACCTAGAGGCGATTACTTATCAGTCCATTTTCTTTGCCAGTTCATTTTTGACTCGGGAAGGAAGGTGTTGTGGGCCTGAGACACGCAGCTCGTCCGTTAAGTCAGATTTTTCGTTTTGCACTTCTCTTGTTATAGGGACTGCGTGCAATAAAACGGTTCAAAATTGGCTTGGCAGCATCCACTAAGTCAGAAAGACATTGAAAAACTGTTATTAAAATGTGATATTGACTATTGAGATATATATATACTGATTCTAACACTAATCGATATTCTCTATTAACTAGTGTGTTTGATTGCGATCCCTCTTCAAGTGATTCATCATCTTACTAAGTGTCGAGAGATGGACAAACTTAATGACTGAAAAATGTTCCCAACCAAAATGTCCGCATGACATTTCACAATATAGTTACGGTATTCATTTTCCTTGTGTCAGTGGCGAAGTCAGAAATGCTAATATCATTGTCAAGGCCTGGAAACTGTTCGTTGACGATGATTGCTCGGCTTGGATTTTAGAGCGCACAAACACGTACATAGATCACGTAAGACTTCTTTATAAAAGTGACAAAAATACCACAAGAAACTTGAAAAAAAAGGACTTAAAGGCATTTTGGGACTTTTGTACATTTCTAGCGTTCTTCATGGAGGAAAAATGAATATGGAAGAATTTTGAGACACTTGGAGCATATACCTTCCCTACTAGAATCACATTGCGAAGATTTCGTTATCTTTTGCGATGTGTTATATTAGATAATATTCACACAAGAGAAGAACGTTAGTGATGTCAAGGAGCGATTCCCAAAAAACTGCAGAATGCATTACACAACAAGTGAATACCTTACTGTGGATGAAATGTTACTACCTATTACGGAGCGTTGTTCTTTCAGAATGTACAATCCTTCAAAACTTGGAAAGTTGACATGAAAATATTTATCTCTATTTATCTCGAAAGATGCAAAAACATATTCTGTAAAAAATTTGGAACTGTATATCGGACAACAACCGTCAAGTTTCTTACAAGTTATTCGTTGTAATTCCAAGTTAAATAAATAAGACGTGCCTCTTGCTTTCACAACAACAAGAACATTTTTTTATTTACTAAGGCGGAAAGTATGACATGAAAATATTTATCTCTATTTATCTCGAAAGATGCAAACACATATTCTGTAAAAAATTTGGAACTGTATGTCGGACAACAACCGGCAAGTTTCTTACAAGTTATTCGTTGTAATTCCAAGTTAAATAAATAAGACGTGCCTCTTGCTTTCACAACAACAAGAACATTTTTTTATTTACTAAGGCGGAAAAGAGTCATACAAAGCCATTATAATACATAATACTACTGTGCCCGGAAACGCTCCCAATCCTGGACAAACTGCGCCGGTATAACCACTTGGATCGGCCTGATAATCTCTCTTCGCTCCGGAGTAGTGAGCAAAAAGAGTCCGTCCCGGCCAATTCGTAAGTCACTTACCCTCGCCCTTTTCCACATACGAGGATATTGGGACAAGATGTCTTCTTGGAGAAGGACCATGTCACCGATTCTGATCTTCTGGGTTCTGCCAACTTTCTGAACTTGGAGGAAGCTCCTGAGTAGCCGTAAGCAGTCCTTGCTCCAACGAGTCCCGAAATGTTCTGGGATGTGGCTGATGTCATGTGTTCAGAATATAACGCTGGAAGGCAAAAAATAGGCAAGCCATCGTACGTGTTTCGTGCCATCTTGAACATTGCTGGTTTAAATGCATTTGTAGTACACAAAGCAGACACACGATTGGATATCTGAAGACTTTCAAAGATGCTATTTCTCAAGCAGCTGGGTTAGGCATTGATAAGACTACACACGGCACAGGGAGATAACCAGAAGAATCTCAGAAGGAATATTCGTCACCCCGGAGCACGGCTACCCTGGATTATTACTGAGGAAAACGTGGTTCCAGAAAGCAGAGTTATCGTTTTCATAAATTCAAAGACAACAAAAGAAAAACAAAAAAATTGCAAAAGATACGGAAAGCGGCTGTCTGTCTCATTCTGTACCGTCATGTGAAGACTGTTCAGAAATTACGGATCTGTAACATGTGTATCGCAAAAAGGGGCAGTCATTTTTTATTTAATTGAATTTGCACTAAAATGTGTAATAATGTGGAATGCTGTGTATAACAATCCTAAATTCATAACTTGAAAGGATGTACAATTTTAAAATTCCAAAAACTGTTTTAAACATCCAATAATATTTTTAAATGTTGAATAATTTTATTTTTCAGATTTTTGGATGAATATAACCTTATTTTTAAATAAATGTATGGTAAATTTAAATACTAATAAAAAGTGAAAGAAGTATTTTTGGCATTACTGTTTAAAATTTATGCCTTACATATGTCTGTTCCGGGGTCAAGTGAGAGAGAAGTTAGGTAACACAGTGCACGAGGAACTTGAGGAAAGACTCAATTGGGTCTGATGTTGCAGTCCTCCAGGGTCGGCAGGCTGTCAATTGAAAGGTGGTCGCGAAACATTTCGAACCTCGGGAACAGATGAGGAAGATCACTGGTGATGCTGAAGTTAGAGTACATCTTTGCTTCAGAGAAATGAGTTAGATGTTTGCCGGAGTTTTGTAATAAGTTTTTAGCACCGTTTAGATGAGGTGCAAAGTACGTAGATCATTGAACATGCAAATGGTACTGAGTAGGTTTTGGATATAACTGTCAGTATCAAAGAATGGGCGTAATATACAATGTGTAACGTATATAAGTGCATATATTTGTGTATATGGTACCTTAATATGTGCACACATTGATGTGTTGATAGTTTTTTCTCTGCTTCTAACAGTCTTCCCACAAACGCGTCACAAATTTTGCGACTTGATGTTTCCTGCATGGTTGTACTGCACCACTAAGTGGACTACACCTCTCAATAGACCGCGCGAGGTGGCGCAGTGGTTAGCACACTGGACTCGCATTCGGGAGGACGACAGTTCAATTCCACGTCCGGCCATCCTGATTTAGTTTTTCCGTGATATCCCTGAATCGCTCCATGCAAATTCCGGAATGGTTCCTTTGAAAGGGCACGGCCGACTTCCTTCACCGTCCTTCTCTAATCCGATGAGACTGTCTGGTATCCCCCCTCAAATCAACCCAACCTCTCAGTATAGACTAACCGTTTTGCGTCCGCGTATCCACACTTCACCTTCTGACCTGCTGCCCGGGGCAAAATAAGCATTAACGGCTTGCTCTTGTCACCTGTACGAGGACGCACTAACCAACCTAAAAACGTACGGCTTGTAGTGACTATACTTATTAGTCTACAAATGACGTAAATGCTGATGTAATGTTGTTCAGTACACCGCCCTAAGTGCTGAATAGAAATATCTGCGCTTATACCCTTTACAACCTTTATGCGTAATCGTCAAGGCTTCACTACATTGCTAAGAACGTAATTTTAGAATAAAAGGAATTACTGTTCGACACAATTCGCTCGTCAGTCAGTATGTTCTCAATCAGGAGAAAGTAGCATTCTGCGCTGTGTCATGCGTCGATGGGGCCACGTATAAAAGTTTCTGTATGAAATATCTATCTATATACTATTAAGTGATGGTGTAAAGCACCATGACATCAAAGATCTTCTTGGGACTTTATATTATTTCAAGTATCGCAGCATTAGTAATGTGCTTCAAATTTAGCTATACTTGCCAGCCAGTTGGTATAAATATGCCGAGTGTGGAGTACAACAGCACTTAAAAAAAATTCTTTATTCTTCAATATATGATACATAAACAACCCACCACCTTAAACAATTAGTGGGTCCTAATTGATACAATACAAGTGTTATTACTGCAGCTTATTCTACAAAGGTTAGTTCTTTTGTTCACACTATGGGCACTTTGTGCAACAGCACTATGTGCGCAATCTCGCCAGCCACGTGCAAGACAGCTCTAATTGGGCCACGAACAATTGAGGGTTTTATTGAGACAGAATGAGAGCTCGCTGATACAAGAGAACCATATGCCGCAAGTCAGACGCTTAGCCGAGGATTGACTCATGTTAAGTACACACGTTGTCCAGTAGATTTCAGAAATCGCCCGAAAAAAATTCGGTAAAGCCAGTGGACTCGCATAGGGAGGGGTGGGGTTTAGATTCCCTTCCAGCCATCAACATTTAAGTTTTTCGCGGTTTCTCTAAACCGATTCAGTCGAATCCCGGGGGGGGGGGGGGGTCCATTGGAAAGGTCGCAAATTTTTCCTTATCCACTCATGCCTTATCCAACCTTATGCTTAGTCCCTAAAGACCTCATCGTCGATTGGACGTTAAGGCCTAACTTTTTTCCTTCTTTCCTTCTGAAGTAGCAAGGTACGCAGTAAGTGATTATGTCACCAACCCTATCCATGAAGGCAAGTTAATACGTATTGTCGCCACGACTGTGTATGCTTTATTAATGTTGGGCACAAGATCAGAAGTAAGAGATGTTTTTAGAGAAAATCTCTAAATGCAAAAAGAGTTTGAAAGCCACAGCCATTCATGGGGAGTTACTGGAGCGAGTATATGGCGTAAAATGTAAAGAGGTAGATTTTTATTTATTTTCTCGTGACAGAAGCATGCTAAATATATACAGTTCCACAGATAAATATACACTTGATTACATAGCAATCATAATTATATCTACATAGATCACAAAAAGTAAATTAACAAGCAAAGGAATTGACCAACTCCACATTCAGATAACGTTTCTCCAAAATTGAGCCACATCTAGGACTTCGTCACTGGTAAACAATAGATCTTGTTCTCAGCGTGAAAATCGGCAGAAACGGCGGAACATGTGGCTGACTTCCGCTCTTGGCCAAAGTCGCGATTACTGTCCCATGATGTGAAGTCTCATGACTTAAACGATGATTTAACCCTGACGACACCAGTTGTTACTCGGTTAAGGGACCCCCAAACATGCCAGTCCTCATTGCAGCCAGCAGGGAGATGTCTACAATGAAAGTCTTGTCTTATCTGGAGGTAGGTACTTCCAAAGGTTTTGATGTCTGGAGGAAACAATTCCTTGATTTCAGCCTTTGTTGAGACTGTTGATGGCGAGGGTGAGCTTCAACGTTCTCAGCCTTCAGTCGTTCTTGATCAGCAGTGACTCCTCGACGAATACATGGAGGTGCAATGCCTTCAAGACAGTATATCTTTTTTACAGGGGTTGGTTTCAGGCATACAGTGATTAACCTGCAAACTTCATTTAAGGGTCTACCGCCTGGGAATAGGCTGACCTATACCACACAGGGGATACATATTCTCCAGCAGAGCAGAACAGAGCCACTGCTGTGATTTTAACAACCTGTTGTTATGCACAAAAATTTGTAGCTCGTAACATCCTCAGGATGCTATTTCTGGCACTGATTTTATGCTTGATGTTGGAGCAGTGTGTTTTAAAAGCGTGAGAGAGATCCAGTGTTACTCCTTGGTGCTTTGGGGTGAAAGAGTGTTCCAAGAGGACTTCATTCCGAGAGAAATGTAATTTCCTCGACTTCTCCCTGCTCCTGAGTAGCCCTGTCAACGAAGACTAAAAAATATCGACTGCGGAAAGAATTTATTGTAGTCGAAAAATTTTGTACAGTGGTAGGGTGCCACGAACAGCATACTAAAAATCCTGACCGATGGGATGTGAGCATTTGGTTGAGGATGGGGGGGGGGGGGGGATTTAAAGGTTACTTTTTTTCTCATGCATAAGTCGAAAACCACGGCTTCTAGCGAAAATGTTTTCCAGCACAGTTTCCGCATTGCAGGGGATGGAAAAATCGCAGATTATTAAAAATATTGTTTCAACGGTATAAAATTAATGTTCATTTTTAAATGAAGTGGGTCAACAACAAACATTAAATGTGTTTTGTGGGTGTAAGAGTGAAGGGCGGGGGAGGGTGTGTGGGGTAAGGAGCGCGAGGGAAGGTAGGTCACCGGACTGTGATCATGCCCTTCCCTCCTTCATAATTCCGCAAATTGAAGATCGATCAGGCGATACCCTCCCTCTGTCTACCCCACTATGTCACGAGAAGCAATTACAGGATGTTTCACAAAGCTATACCGACCCTCCACAGCATGCTTTATGAATCAGTATCGAGTGGTGACGCAGTGCACAGACATGCCCGGTGGATGTTTATTTTCCGCAAAATGCGTTAACACTAAACGGAATGCAGATATGACTTACTAATAACACTAATGCGCATAAGCAGAATCTTTGTAAATCTCTGCACACTGTTCTACACTGCTAGAAAAAAACTGGCTGTTACTCACCCTTTACGGCAGCTGTAGTATTCTTCCGGGACAGGCAACGTCCCCCACCACGAGTGCTGTAGTGTTAGCGCGCTGAAAATAAACACCCTCCGGGCACGTCTGCGCACTGCATCGCCGTGATTGATAGAGTGGGCTGTCCAAGGTCGGTATAACTTTGAGAAGCACCCTGTAATTGCTTGTCGTGACGTAGTGACGTCACAGATCCCCCTTACCACCCCCCCCCCCCCCCTATACACTGTTACATAGTCGGCACACAATGTATCAGTTAATACGGCTTTAAGACACTTAGATGTGGTGCAGGCATTTAATATTTGTTTTTAACCCACTTCATTTAAATATAAACATTTATTATATATCGTTGAAACCACGTTTTTTCCTTCCCGTGTAACATGGAAACTATTAGTCCCAGAAAAAAATGAATGGGATCATTTTTGCAGGAAATTTAATGTAGTTTAATTTTGTACTGGGAAACGTTTTCTCTGGAAACTGTGGTTTTCGAGTTATTCAATAAAAGCTTATAAACGTGATAATTAAACAACCCCTCAGCCCAACGCTCATACACCATTGTTCAGGATTTCAAAACTTTGCAACTACTCCAGTTTTTTCCATTTACTGTACTACAGGTGGAAAGCTCAAAAATGGGATTTTGATGGGTTTGATCTTAGATGGTTAGCCTTGCAGTATGTGCCAAGTTCCTCGTGGGCGCTATGATGAATGAGTTCTACCTCATCGGAGGATGCACCGTGGCAAGCTATTACAAGGTTGCCTGCATAGACAAAACTTTTTGTGTTGTTGGACAGTGGTTGTCATTAGTGATGATAATGGAGCCAGCATGCTTCCTTGGAGCAATCTATTTTTCTATATTCTATATTTACTTTGTTGACCCAGAAGGCCAACGACAACCCTTCGATTCTGTAACAAGGTTTACATATAACTGGTAAGTTTGGAGTCCTTCGTGAGCACAACATCTTCTGTAATAATATACGGTAGTTCACTGTGTCAAATGCGACACTGAGACCAGTGAAAGCTACTCCTGTGGTTTGTCAGATTTCAGATCCATCCTCAACGTAGTCAGTGAGAGTGAGAACGTGTGCTCCTGATTTGGGTAGCTAAATAATTCAGAAGCTAGTATCTAGAACAAATTATGTGGGGAAGTGAGGGTGCAAGTTTGGGTCTTGGAATAACTTTTCCAAGAGAAGAGAAATTTGTTAACATCGAGTATAGATTTAAGTGTGAGGAAGTCATTTCTAAAAGTATTTGTATGGAGTGTAGCCATGTATGGAAGTGAAACATGGACGGTAAATAGTTTGGACAAGAAAAGAATAGAAGCTTTCGAAATGTGGTGCTACAGAAGAATGCTGAAGATTAGATGGGTAGATCACATAACTAATGAGGAAGTATTGAATAGGATTGGGGAGAAGAGAAGTTTGTGGCACAACTTGACCAGAAGAAGGGATCGGTTGGTAGGACATGTCCTGAGGCATCAAGGGATCACCAATTTAATATTGGAGGGCAGCGTGGAGGGTAAAAATCGTAGGGGGAGACCAAGAGATGAATACACTAAGCAGATTCAGAAGGATGTAGGTTGCAGTAGGTACTGGGAGATGAAGAAGCTTGCACAGGGTAGAGTAGCATGGAGAGCTGCATCAAACCAGTCAGGACTGAAGACCACAACAACAACAAGAGAGAGGGAGGAGTGCATCAAAAGAGTGTGCTGAAAAGGTTGTGACACTTGCCACATGAGCAGAAGATTGTTTTAAAAGCCATTTACTCAGTACAGGGATACTGGAGCGAGTCTCGGAGCATTAAAAGTGTGAGAGACATATTACGTGAGATGGAGAGAAAGGACATACTAATTTAATAATTTAATTGAGAGACAAAAGTGATGGAGTGGTTGTATGTGCTTAAACACGTCGCAATATAGTGTGTCGTTTTCAGCTGTGCCGATTTCTCCACATGTGAATATGTCTGTGTCACTTAGTCCAACGCGATGGAGATGTTGTGGTTCAAATGATTCAAATGGCTCTAAGCACTATGGGATATAACATCTGAGGTCATCAATCCCCTAGACTTAGAACTACTTAAACCTAACTAACCTAAAGACATCACACGCAGCCATGCCCGAGGCAGGATTCGAACATACGACCGTAGCGGTCGCACGGTTCCAGACTGAAGCGCCTAGAACCGCTCGGTGACAACGGCCGGCGGAGATGTTGTGCATACGGTCCATGTCCTGTAAGAAAGTGGACCATACCATGTGTCGGATCTATATATTTCTTGCTCATTCGTTCTCGGGTGTTCGGGAAAAATGTGTATACTCTGCGTCCTTTATCTATTGTGTCCCATTCGGTCTGCCAGGTGTCATTTCACCATTCATTAAATTGTTTCTTGTCAGTTATTTGTTGGCAAGTAATTTGCTGTACTTTGTCTTGTCGGCTATTTTTCATCCAGTATGGTGCAGCTCTGAAACTTACAGGAATGTCTACTGGGCATACACCCAGGACGACACATAATGCCTCTGTAGATGTTGTCCCAAACACTCCTGACATTCTTAAAAGGATACTTCTCTGTCCGCCTCGTACTATGGTTTTGTGTTATGCGAGGCAGAGACTATGGGCCCATGTGCTGGCTGCAAAGCTCAGAATGGACTCAAACAGGGCGATATGGTAGATTCGTATCATCTGTAGTGGTAGTCTAAACTACGCAGTGTTGAGTTTGGCTAGTTTATGCATCAGTTTCGTCGCTTTTTCAGTTGCGAGTTTTTCGTGGTCTTTGAAAGAGTTCGTCAACATATACTCCTAGGTATCTTGTCGTACGTTTTCGCTGTATGATGGGACTGCCAAGTCTGATTGTTTCGGTTTCTTTGTAATGCTCCCTTTAGCAGTACGTACGCAGTTTTGTTGGCTGCTGTTTGAAATTTGCTGTTGTTACACCAGTTATTTACTTTTTCCAATATCTGTGTTGCCTTTAGTTCAAGATTTGCTATTGAGGTGGCCGATATAATCATCATTACGTCGTTTGCATACACAATTACTCCTGTCACCCTGTTGTCGTCATCAAGAATGTTTAAAAGAGGTTCTACAGCGATGTTCCACAATATGGGACCGCATATAGACCCTTGTTGGCAGCCTTTCGTAATTCTTTTGACGACCCTCTGATGGCCTGCCCGACATTCTACAACTCTGTTTTTGTAGTAGGCTAGGAGACTGTAATTGTGGTGTCACCGCCAGACACCACACTTGCTAGGTGGTAGCCTTTAAATCGGCCGCGGTCCGTTAGTATACGTCGGACCCGCATGTCGCCACTATCAGTGATTGCAGACCGAGCGCCGCCACACGGCAGGTCAAGAGAGACGTGCTAGCACTCGCCCCAGTTGTACAGCCGACTTTGCTAGCGATGGTTCACTGACAAATTACGCTCTCATTTGCCGAGACGATAGTTAGCATAGCCTTCAGCTACGTCATTTGCTACGACCTAACAAGGCGCCATTATCATTTGCTATTTATCTTGTGATGCATGTACGGTCAGACTGATGTTCACCAATTATGGATTAAAGTTAAGTATTCCAACAGCTACGACCTTTTTTGCTAAAGTCTAACTTCCTTAAATGTTCCAGACCTCACGCCAGCCTGCGTGAGCTTAACGCGTGCCTTTCGGCTACCAATCATCGTGGCTTGGCTGTCTTGCCAAGTCACAACAGTAATATAACGATGTGGGTATGTGCATTTCCATAAATCTTGCGAATAGTGCAGGCCATCAGAGTTATCAAAGGCGTCGGCTATATCAATTAAGATCGCAAATACATATTTGTCTTGTGTCGTTTGTATTGTTTGCAGTACATTGTTAATGGGGTCATCTATAGATTTCCGTGGTCTGAAACTGAATTGGTGGGGCTGAGGCTGAAGAGCTGTCGGTGCGGCTGAAGTTTGTCGCACAACAGTCTCTCCTGAACCTTGGCCAACATGTTTATCAAGCAAATAGATCTGTATGTCTTCAGATCCGTCGGGTCTCTGTCCTCAGTCTTCTTGATGATTGCTACATTTTCAGATTTCCGTGTTGTGGGTATCTTGTGTTGTAAGGCGCCATTTAGTAATTCAGTCAGAAATGGCATGATCTGCGGTGCTGTATTCCTGATTGTCTCTGAGTGAATTCCGTGTGGGCTTGGGGCTTCTTTGGGTTTGAGTCGTAGGAACGACTGTGAGGCTAGGTCTGTAGAAATGTCACGTAGACGGAAAAGAATTCTTCTGCTAGGCGACCCTCACGAGAGAGGTGAAGGCCAATTGCTACAGGAGAATCTAGATTTGAAATACCAAGTCACAAGCATCGTGAAACCTAGTGCCAAGCTCAAGCAGTGACAGTGAGCATAGGTGCCTTGTGCAGAGATTTTGATCAAAGAATCAGGTATTTATACAGGGTGAGTCAGGAGGAAAGGTAAGAGCTTTGAAGGGTGGTAGTATTGGTGCTTCTAAACATAAAACTCCAAATGAGCATATGACCTTTTCTTAACCGTATCAGACATGCACCTGTTTGAAAATCGCGGGCGTCAGTCACATGTCCTTCTTCATCTGCGCTCACATGTGAATGCAACTAAAGCAACATTAGGCCACGCAGTGTTGTCTTTATTGACCGTTTCAAAGTGCACTTCACTTACCGTGCAGTGTTATTGATGATCAATTCATCGATACATTTGTTTTAGATAACCGTCTTAAGGGAGTACCGTATCTTGATTTCCCTCAAAATCTGTTACGAGACTACTTGGGTTTTTTTTTTGGCAACATAACGTCGAATATACTTTGAGCACGACGTAGCTCGTGCACATTCCATATGGCCAGTGACACAGTATCTCACTGAAACGTATCATGGGCGTTGGATTAGTCGCCATGGAATTATTTCTGGGCCACCGCGGTAAACCGATCTTGGCTTAAGAGCAAAGTCTACAAGCGCAGAGTGGACACAAAGGAGTAACTTCTCGTTCGTATTTAAATGCGTGTGCTCAAGCAAAGGACGCTAGGAATGAACTCAGATCAGCAACACAACAACTGTGTTCAAGAGCTGCAAAATGCATTGCAGTTGATGGTGCATATTTTAAACTTCTTTTTTGAGGAAATGTACACAATTAAACAAAACATTAAAACACGATGTTCCATTTACTATCACCTGTATTTTTCCTGTTCCCCACTGTATCCATTACTTTTTTCGAAAACTTTTAATAACAGGACGTATGTTTATATGACGTTTTTGTTCAAAATCACTAATATTATCACGCCTCAGAGAAAGTACCTTTCCTCCTGACTCGCCTTGTATAGCAGGATCAGGAAAAAACCTAACTAGCAACTTAGAACATAGCGTTAAAAGGTAACCTGGAGGAAATAGGAACAGCAACAACACAATCTTGTGTAGAGTTTGAGGAAGTTTACAGTGCCATGACAAAACCTGAATTAACATGGCTGTTAGCTATGTCAACAAAGAGCTTAGCGGATTGCTTTTCACTGTAACAATGTCTCATAGCTGTACCGTGCCTGTTGCTGCAGTTGGGAGATACGGATACACAAACTGTGGATTGCAACTGAATAGGAGGGTGAAAGATAGGTTAGCTGAGCATCTTGTAGAAGGTGTAAAGGGAGCCACAAGAAAATAGGACAAAACCCCTGTGATTATTGGAGTCAAAACGGGCACAAATTTTAGGTTTGAATCATGTAACACACAGACTGTATTGAAAGAAATTAGAGCAGAACAGGACCATAATATGTGTCACAATTTTCAGAAAAATAAAATTAGTTTTCTGAAGTGACAGGTATTTTGTGCCTCTCTGAACACGATGTACAGGGGATAGGCAAAATAGTGTGAACACCTGTACTTACTTGGGAATGGTTTATTAATAAGGGGTTGGGCCCCCATTCGCCCGTAATACAGCTGCGATTCTTCTGGGAATACTGGCATATAATGATTGTGTAGTCTCTTCGATCAGAACCTCCTCTAACTCCTGCAGTGACGAGGGAGGTGGAAATCTGCTCCTGAGTCTGCGCTCCAATACCGCCCACAAAGATTCGATTGTGTTCAAGTTCGGGGACTGTGCTGGTCAGAAAATGCGCTGCAGTTCAGTTGCATGTTCCTCATACCACGATTGTATTGTCCTGGCTGTGTGAATGGGTTCATTATCGTCCTGAAATGTTGCATCATTGTTGGGGAACAACATTTAAATCATGAGGTGCATCTGATCACGTAAAATTTTCACATAATTGTTGGCTGTAGCACGGCCTTTGTTTGTAATGATGGGACCAGCAGAATACTATGATATGGCTATCCACACTATCACACTTCAACCTCCATACTTAACCGTTGGAATCAAGCAATCAGGATTGTAGGCTTCTTTTGGAGTTCTCCAGACGTAAGCCCGTCCCGATGTTGGAAATAACGAATACGTTGACTCTTCGGACCATACGACCTGTTTCCACTGATCAGCTGTGCAGGATTTATGCTCATGACACCATGTTTTACGCGGACAGTGTCGATAGATACGGGGTCTCTTAGATGGCTATTGAGCTCTGCAGTCACTTTAGCCGCCGTAGTTTTGTGTTGTTTTGACACAATTCGTGTTAGCGTACGACGATTTCTGTCATTTAGTTCTGATTTGCGCCCACTATTACGTTTACGCGATGATGTCTTTCCATGTTTTTTGTAGGCTGTCACGACTGTTGAAACAGTTGCTCTTGAAAAATTCGCTAAGTTGGCTGTCTTGGTCAATAATGCTCCAGCTAATCGGACTCCCACAACCTGCCGTCTTTGGAACTCTGTTAGGTATATCATTGAAAATGACTCTCAAAGTAGCTAGGATATGAAATGTAGGTTGGCTATGGCAAGGAAAGCGTTTCTGAAGAAGAGAAATTTGTTAACATAGAGTATAGATTTAAGTGTCAGGAAGTCTTTTCTGAAGGTATTTATATGGAGTGTAGCCATGTATGGAAGTGAGACATGGACGATAACTAGTTTAGACAAGAAGAGAATAGAAGCTTTTGAAATGTGGTGCTACAGAAGAATACTGAAGATTAGATGGGTAGATCACGTAACTAATGAAGAGGTACTGAATAGAATTGGGGAAAAGAGGAATTTGAGGCAAAACTTGACTAGAAGAAGGGATCGGTTGGTAGGACACGTTCTGCGGCATCAAGGGCTCACCAATTTAGCATTGGAGGGAAGCGTGGAGCGTAAAAATCGTAGAGGGAGACCAAGAGATGAATACACTAAGCAGATTCAGAAGAATTTAGGTTGCAGTAATCATTCGGAGCTGAAGAGGCTTGCACATGATAGAGTAGCATGGAGAGCTGCATCAAACCAGTCTCTGGACTGAAGATAACACCAACAACAACCCCTGTAATAACAGTCATGTAGATGTTAAATACCACGTATCGTTTTCACGTGGAGGTAGCATGACAAAAGGAGGGGTTGCAACATATTTAAGAGTTGGACACAAAGTCGCAGATACTAAAACAAATAGCTTTTCATTGATCAGAGCCTAGAAACATGTGCTTGTGAGTTGTTATTGCAGAATACCTCTCTGATAATTGTGACAGTCTACAGATCCGCTCTAGGAAACTTTCAGCTGTTTATGACACACCTAGATGCATTATTGAGCTACCTTCCAGACAAGAAGAAATATTTGGTAGCTTGTGGAGATTTCAATGAAGATTTCTTAAAAGATAAAGACCGGAGAAATGAACTAGACTCATTATATGGATCTTTCAATCTAATTTCAATAGTCAGTAATCCATCTCGTGTATAGCAAGACAGCAGGACCTGGCCGATAACATTTTTGTAGACAGTGCTCAGGCTGAAACAATTTTAATAGATTATCTGATCATGATGCACAATTAATGGAAATAGACAATATGGTAAATATGGCCCTGAGGGAGCTTCATGTAATGCAGTGAGGCTTATCAATGAGAGCAGGATATAGTGTTTTAAGAGGTACTTTATAGAAACTGGTGGTGATGTCACGTTCAATTTATTCGACAGTGAAATTATTTTAGTATTTGAAAGTTGCTTTTCTAAAAAGTTATCCAGAAGATCCATTAAAGGACGGGTAAGCCTGACAGAAATTAATAATGTGGACAATAAAATTAAAATTAAATGGGATATTGTCAAATGGGAGACAGGACATCCAGTAGGTGTACAAGATACCACAGCAGTTAAACTAAGTGACATTCTTGTGACCACTGATTCACAAGCTGCAAGTAATTGTGCATAATAACTTTCTGAATATAGCAGTAAAAATGAGATTAAATGGTTCAGTTGAAGAAGCAAGAAAATAAATTAAAAATGTCACTCCACGAAACTTTAAGCAACTAAAAGCAGCACCGACATCCTTCGCTTAATTTCATGAATAAATTCTAAAAAAAAGAACCCTCATGTGGTTGTCGATGGAATTTCAGAGTTCTGAAAAGTTGTTCCAACTTAATAAATACTGACCTTAGTAATATAATATGTAATCCATCACTGGTATAGGGAATATTTCAAGACAGGTTAAAATATGCAATTTTTAAACTTATTTATGAGAAACGTGACAGGAAATACTTAAAACAATTGTCATTCCGTTTACTTGCTGACGTCTTGTTCCAAAAAGTCAAGAAAGTGATGTACTCAGGAGTACTCTCAGATTTACTGAGCATATCACAGTTCTGCTTCCAGAAGGGGCACTTGACTGAGAATACATTCACTCGTCAAAAGTACATGCCTTAAATAATAAAATATCGCCTGTTGGCTATTAGTGATCTTTCCAAGGCATTTGATTATGCAGAGTGTGTTACTCTCATAGGAAACTAAACTTTTATGGACTTGATGGCTTTATGGCTGGTCTGAATCATACTTAACAATCAGAATGCAAAAAGTTGTGCTGAATAATTCAAACAATGTTGGAAGGATAGACAATTTTAGTCACTGGGGAGTAATCACAAAGGGACTCCAACAGCGTTCGATTTTGAGTCCACTCCTATTCCTTGTATATGTGATTGACGTTCAACAAAAAGAATTAGTACTCTTTGCAGACAGCAGTAGTGTTATAATAAAGTCCATCAAAGAGAAAACAACAGAAGAAATTGCAAATGACGATTTCAAAACAGTTATTGAGTGGGTCTATGAAAACGGTCTCTCCTAAAAAAAAAAAAAAAAAAAAAAAAAAAAAAAAAAAAAAAAAAAAAAAAAAACCACAACAAATGGAATCATATCCACACTTGATGTACACTACTGGCCAATAAAATTGCTACACCACGATGATGACGTGCTACAGACAAGAAATTTAACTGACAGGAAGAAGACGCTGTGATATGCAAATGATTAGCTTTACAGAGCATTCACACAAGGTTGCCGCCGGTGGAGAGACCTACAACGTGCTGACATGAGGAAAGTTTCCAACCAATTTCTCATACAAAAACAGCAGTTGACCGGCGTTGCCTGGTGAAATGTTGTTGTGATGCCTCGTGTAAGGAGGAGAAATGCGTACCATCACGTTTCCGACTTTGATAAAGGTCGGATTGTAGCCTATCGCGATTGCGGTTTATCGTATCGCGACATTGCTGCTCGCGTTGGTCGAGATCCAATGACTGTTAGCAGAATATGGAATCGGTGGGTTCAGGAGGGTAATACGGAACGCAGTGCTATATCCCAACGGCCTCGCATCACTAGCAGTCGAGATGACAGGCATCTTATCCGCATGGCTGTAACGGATCGTGCAGCCACGTCTCTATCCCTGAGTCAACAGATGGGAACGTTTGCAAGACAACAACCACCTGCACGAACAGTTCGACGACGTTTGCAGCAGCAGGGTCTATCAGCTCGGAGACCATGGCTGCGGTTACCCTTGACGCTGCATCACAGACAGGAGCGCCTGCGATGGTGTACTCAACGACGAACCTGGGTACACGAATGGCAAAACGTGAGTTTTTCGGATAAATCCAGGTTCTGTTTACAGCATCATGATGGTCGCATCCGTGTTTGGCGACATCGCACATTGGAAGCGTGTGTTCGTCAGCGCCATACTGGCGTATCACCCGGCGTGATGGTATGGGTTGCCGTTGGTTACACGTCTCCGTCACCTCTTGTTCGCATTGACGGCATTCTGAACAGTGGACGTTACATTTCAGATGTCTTACGACCCGTAGCTCTAATGCACGAGCGCAAGTTGCAGATTCTGTACGGGCCTTTCTGGATACAGAAAATGTTCGACTGCTGCCCTGGTCAGCACATTCTCCAGATCTCTCACCAATTGAAAACGTTTGGTCAATGGTGGCCGGGCAACTGGCTCGTAGCCGGCCGGAGTGGCCAAGCGGTTCTGGGCGCTCAAGTCTGGAGCCGCGCGACCGCTACGGTCGCAGGTTCGAATCCTGCCTCGGGCATGGATGTGTGTGCTGTCCTTAGGTTAGTTAGGTTTAAGTAGTTCTAAGTTCTGGGGGACTTATGACCTCAGCAGTTGAGTACCATAGTGCTCAGAGCCATTTGAACCATTTGAGCGAACTGGCTCGTCACAATACTCTTGATGAACTGTGTCATCGTGGTGAAGCTGCATGGGCAGCTCTACCTGTACACGCCATCCCAGCTCTGTTTAACTCAATGCCCAGGCGTATCAAGGCCGTTATTACGGCCAGAGGTGGTTGTTCTGAGTACTGATGTCTCAGGATCTATGCACCCAAATTACGTGAAAATGTAATCACATGTCAGTTCTAGTATAACATATTTGTCCAATGAATACCCGTTTATCATCTGCATTTCTTCTTGATGTAGCAATTTTAATGGCCTGTAGTGTAGTACATGGGCAAGAGTCAGTAAGTAGGGCAGAATGCTTCAAATTTATGAGCTTACATATGGATGAAAACTTGAACTAGAAGAAGCATATTATTGAGCTTCTCAAACAATTAAGTTCAGCCACTTTTGCTATTCACAAAACTGGTAATCGTGGAAACAAATCAGTTAATCTCCTGGTATATTTAGCTTATTTCCATTCAATACTCTCTTATGGAATAATTATCTGGATAACTCACCACTAAGAAAGATGGCACAAAAGCGAGCAGCAAGAATAGTAAGTGGTGTTCACCCAATGAGGTCATGAAGGCACCTCTTCAAGGAGGTAGGCGTTTTAACTGCGCCATCACAATACATATATTCGCTAATGAAATTCGTCATAAATAATCCATCATAATTTAAGGACAGTGAGTTCCATACCTACAGTACCAGAGAGAAAATTGTCCTTTATTGTCCATTATTAAAGCTCTCAGTGGCTAGGAAAGTAACAACAAAAATCCTCGATCATTTGCCTAACAACATAAAATGTCTGACAGGTGACAAACTAAATTTTAAAGCTAACCTAAAATCATTTCTCCTGGACAACTCCTTCAATTTCACAGACGAATTTCTGTTTAAAAACTGGTAACCCCTATAAAAATGTTTTTAAGTGTAACTGCATGAATAGGACTGAAAATTAATATGTTCCTATCAATGTTAACACTAATCGTGGCTACCTATCCTGTAAACTATACCGTTCCACATCATTTCATAAAAGAATCATTCATGTGATGCACAGGATGTGTAACTAATTGACGAACTAACTATCTTTGTAGGTGCCATGGGGATATACAGTGTGTGAATTTTAGTATGAAGAGCTGCCACCTCTGGTAGCTGCAATGGTTATAAAACAGCTAGGCACCGAGTTAAGCTGAGCTTGGATGACAGATATGGGAACATCATTCCATGTCTATGCCACAGTTAATCAATTGTATTGGGTGGTCGGCAGTGGTGTAACAGTCTATAGCCTATCCATGACCAAATGTTTTCAATGGGTGTGAGATCTGTAAAACGTTATGGCCAAGTCCAGAGTTGAACACTTCTCGTAATGATGGAGATCGGGTTAGCATGGGAAACATGTGATCTTGGCCTTCTTGTTGAAAGCTATCGTTTTGGAGATTTCGAAGCGAGGGCATAGCCACTGACCTCAACAGGTTAGAAATCTAGTGGCTTCTGTCAAATTCCCAGCTATACGAACCAGAGATGATTGTGTTGTGTACCCAACTTCATGTAATACCATCTTGGTAGGTGTTTGTTTTCATGACAATTACGAATGGAATCTGGCAATATTTGTTCTCCTCGGAACCGTCGCATACGAATCTGTCCATCGTGACACTGTATGCAGAACCAGGACTGATCTGCCACTCCTCTGTTGTTTTGTCGCTTTGTGCACTACTTTCAGAGCCCCTCTCTTTCCTGCCATGTCTAGAGCAACTATAACAATGGTCACCATGCTGGCAGGTCACAGCACTCCATATCTTGCGCACGGTCCGTTTGGATACCTGTCTTGTTGCAGACAAACCTACATCCTGATACGTGGTGTGGTTGTATGATACTGCACAGCTGAGGAAACAATGTCTCTACTCTCATGTGCTAGTTATGTGTGCCATTAAGAACCTGCATAGCTTTAAGAATGATCCCTGAACCCATCAAATAACAATTTCGATCTCAGTTAAAGTATCACAACTAACTGGAGCAGCAATAGCATGAGATGTTAAACTGACATCCTAAAAGGCCACAACCCTGCTGCTGTCGAATTATGTCATATTCTGGATGATGTTTCACCTTATTACACAAGACATAACACAGTCGTCTAAAACATAAACAACATTCAGATGTGATTTCTAAATGAAAAGCCTGCTGCACCATATTTCGTTTTATACGTAATTTAGATTACGTTACTTCAAGAAACTTTGTGTGATTTTATTTCAATGCTCACCAGTTCCATATCCAGTCATGTAGTACACTTCATGTGAATTTGACTTTGTTGCTAGCCACCAGTGAGGGGCTTTGAGGAATAATAGTACATACTGTATTATTACCAGGTCTTCCCCTAAGGTCACCCATCTCACTCCTTTCCCCCCAACCCTCCACACCCCTACTCCTCTAGGCCAATTGTCTTACATGTGAATGGCACTAACTTCAAGGTCAGTGATGGGCTGTTGTCCTACGAGTTAGCGATACTGGCGCAAAATGCATAGTTGCCACATTTCCCCCACCCCAAGATTACCAAAATGGCGATCCATGATGGCGGCCACTATGATGTCACAATTCAGAACGATATTCGAAGATGGCAGCTACACCAAAATGGCAGAAGGTCAAAGGGTCACCAAGATTATGGATGTGAGAAGTGTCATATTGGTCTAAAAAGTCAAGATGGCTGAACTATCCTTCAGAGTCACCTCAAGCATATCCCATACCTCTATGACATCCCGATGTAAGATGTTGGGCAGTTAAAAAACCAAATTTTAAAATGGTGAGATATCTTGTTTGAGATATTTTAAACAGTTACATATTACATGATCTATTTATTTAAGCATTTGGGAAGGTTTTGGGTCGCCCTTCGACTTGTGAGTAACAGTATTTAATTATAGACACATTAAAGACATACCGCAGATGATGCAAGACATTAAAGAGCTCTTACAATTACATTGTTAAAATGTTTTTATGTTATCGAACTGTACCGCATGGAAGCAGGAAGGAATGCCGTTTCTTTCCGAAAATTTGTAACGTCCATACCCACCACTAGGAATTTCAGATTATGTGCCCGCCGCAAACAACTGCATCTTATGATTATGAGCACCAACCACGATCTGCTGCCAGCCCTATTAGCTGTGGCGATCTCCTGAGCGCTGCCAGCCCTGATCTACACCTAAATGTCTGCCATCAGTCTCCCTTAGCTACAAGAATATCCTACGTATCAATGGACCTGAACTTGCTCCCAGATGCCAGCTGTGACAAACTCCTGTGCATTGCTGGGCCTGACTTGACGCCCATCTGCCGCAACAATGTCCCATGTGCTGCTGGCTGTGACCTCATGTATACCGTATATGTCGTTTTAACTTCCACCCAAAGATCTAAGCGCAGGATGTGAACCTTGCCTCGAAGGCAACTGGAGGACTGTGCATGTACACCCCCCCATCCATTCTACTGTTGGCGACTACATGGATAAGTCACAGCTTCACAAGTGGAATTTACATCAGTTTTAATCTGGCTTTTACCATGGAATGTTTATTTGATCACTCTAGACAGGGTGATGAGGGATGTAGACGTCCTCGTCTGATATACACATCATACCACCCCCACTCAAGGGTGATGATAGTGCAGATGATACAGACTGCAGAGGTAAGAAATGGGTGCAGTGGTGGACCCAATACCGCTAAGTAATTATTATTGCCTACATATGTACCAATTCGTATATACATGCTCAAAGTACACTGAGTTCACAAAAATCATAGGTTACCTCCTAATATCATGTCGGACCTCCTTCTGCCCAGCGTAGTTCAGAAACCCGATGTGTCATGGACTCAACAAGTCTTTCGAAGTCCCCTGTAAAAATACTGAGCCATTCTGCCTCTATAGCCGTCCATAACTGCGAAAGTGTTGATGGTGCAGGATTTTGTGCATGAAATGATCTCTCGATTATGTCCCATAAATGTTCAATGGGTGGCCAAATTTCTCGCTCGAATTCTCCAGAATGTGCTTCAAACCAATCGTGAACAACTGTGGCATGGTGACATGGCACCTTGTTATCTATCAAAATTTCATTGTTGTTTGGTAACATGAATTCCATGAATGGTTGCAAGTGGTCTCCAAGTAACTGAAAATAACCATTTCTAGTATACGATCGGTTCAGTTGGACCAGAACACCCAGTCCACTCCACGTAAACACAGCCTACCAGCCTAGACGATTATGGAACCACGACCAGCTTGCGAAGTACTTTGTTGACAACTTGAGTACACGGCTTCGTGGGGTCTCTGCCACACTCGAACCCCACCATAATCTCCTGCCAAGTGAAATCGGCACTCATCCGACCAGGTTGCGGTTTTCCAGTCGTCTAGGGTCCAACTAATATGGTCACGAGTCCAGGAGAGGCGCTGCAGGCGTAGTTGTGCAATTAGCAAATACACTCGCGTTGGTCGTCTGCTGCCATAGCCCATTAACGCCAAATTTCTTCGCACTCTCCTAATGATTACGTTCGTAGTAGTACCTACATTGATTTATGCGGTTATTTCGTGCAGCGCTGCTTGTCTGTCAGCGTTGACAATATGCAAACTCCGCTGCTCTAGGTCGTTAAGAGAAGGCCGATGCCGACTGCAGTGTCCACGGTGAGAGTGTTGTGCAGCCATAATAACATCGGAAACTATTTCACATGAAACACCTGAGTATAACTGGCAGCTCCACCAATGCATTGCAATTTTGTACCTTGTATACGTGATACTACCACAGTATGTATTTGTGCATATCGCTATCCTATGATTTTGGTCAGCTCAGTGTAGTTTATGCTTGCATAAAATGGTTATCCGACTTTTTTTTGTTTCCCAGCACTTCTGAATGATATTGGCGTGCTGGGTTCACCTACTGTGGGCTCTCTGGACTGGGATCCGAACACAGGCAAAACCGCTACATCTTTCCCAGGTCTGTTGAATGATGGGACGAGCCCACACGGTGAAGGCACTGCATTGGTTCTACAGTTGACCCTCCATGTAAGTAATATGTCTCTCTCTCTCTGTCTCTACAAACACACACACACACACACACACACACACACACACACACACACACACACACACACACACAGTGTACAGTTCTTACTTACGTGCTGTCATCTTTTTTTAGAAAATTCAAGCCAGTAATGTAATGTATGTAATGGGCTGGTACATCAGCAATGTCCAGGTTTCTGATGATGATGATGATGATGATGAAGCAATACGATGATGGCAGCCCTGAGACACGAATATGTCGGAATGGGGTGAGGTGGTGTTGTAAATACTCGAAGATAATGAGTGTGTGTGTGTGTGTGTATGTGTATGTGTTTGGATCTTACGTGTGCCCAACAGTGAGGCCATCAACGCACTTACACTTATTAAAACAAACGAATGAATTTTTTTTGGAATCATCAGGAGTAGTCTTGCATCAATTCAAAGTCCATCATGATCACTCCAACTGGGGCAGTCAACATCATCACGCTCACCCCTGTCATGGCCATCGACAGGACAACCACCCAAGTCATGGATTTGATGAGAAAGAGACTGTTAATGCTTACTACTTATTCAAGTGGCTTAAATCTAAAATTGTATGTAAACTCCTTTCTGAAATTTATAAAAAAACTTACAGAAACTGTTGTAATATGAATATAATTCACTATTTTTTTACTAAACAGCTGAATTCCTTTTTATGTAGTATTTCATACAGCTTTCACAAATTACCTCAAGTATTTTACAGCGATATACTTACTTCTAAGTATAGTTGTTGTTACGATTTGAATTGAGAATGTCCAGTGAAAGGCCCTTCTATTAAAATGCTTTGTCATGGTTGTAAAAAGGAACAACTAAAAATGTTTTTCTGTGTATTATCAGTTTTTTTAATAAAATAATTATCAGAATGCGCAGTCATTATAGCTTAATCAGTACTCTATTTTTGTAAAAACTTCTGTTTAAGAATAAATTACCTTACAGACTGAGCTACACTGACTGTCAATCTTAATAAACTTTTCGCTCATTTTAGACGTAAAAAGACAGTTTTTTTTGGGAGGGCGGAATAAAACCTGTTACCATTTTGTAAAAAATGTTATTGTTTTTTATATATGTTTTGGCAAGATTATTATTTGTATATTGTTGAAACGTAGTTACCATTCACAGCGATATGTTGTCAATAACTGGATTTTGTAAGCTTTAAATTTGTCCTGTAATGTATTGAGACCTTCTGGAACAACGATAGATGCAGGAATATAGTCAGTAAATTCACCTTATGCTGAATTTCTACTTATAAGAGTAAATTAGGAGATCT
Source organism: Schistocerca cancellata (assembly GCF_023864275.1). Classification (NCBI taxonomy): domain Eukaryota; kingdom Metazoa; phylum Arthropoda; class Insecta; order Orthoptera; family Acrididae; genus Schistocerca; species Schistocerca cancellata. Next base: position 657,097,157 of record NC_064629.1, read on the forward strand.
GGATTTAATGGTCTTACATGCACTTATGCATATGCATAACTCCTCAACTGCACAAACTTTATGTTGTATCACATACTCACCAACATCGTCATATGGCATTGTTGTGTACATAGTTCTGCATAGTCAGCGCGTACACAACTTTCCCAATAGAGCACGCCCCGCTAAGCGCAACAGCGCAGGTGCAGCGCTCGTCCGTCTCTGTCCTACGAGATGGCGCTGTCTTAGAGACGGACCAAATTCTGCTTCCGCCGGTCCGCGTACTAATATGTAACGCAGCCAATGGGATTGCTGCTAATGTGGAACCTTTTCTCCTCGTGGATCACACTCGTACAGTGATACCTGAACGCTCGAGGTATTATAATGAGTGTACAGACCTCCAATTAGTCAGTCTGCATTAGTCTGCATCAGTCTGCATTAGTCTGCATTTGTCTGTACCAGTCTATAGTCAAGTTTCAGTCTGCGCCTAACAAGATTACCATATTCCTGTACATAGCCATGAAGATAAATGAATAGACACTTTGTCAAGTATCAGAGATATGTGAGAATAAGATTAACGTACCAAGACCAAAGGAACTTCAGATTGTCAATTGTAAACAGCATCCAGAATCAAGTTATGTAATATCTATGCTTTTTATTATTTTAATAAATGTGTGTGAAAATTAATCAAGTTCTGTTTAAAGTTGGTCACCCTCAATCTGCTACTCTAAGCGTGCAAGTGGCATTTCTATCGTATGACCTAATGGCAGAAAATAAACATGCCATGATAAGACCACGAGACATATTGCTGGCACTCCCCTACTTCGTTAGAGCGACAAGTCAAATAATCTGATGGTGTGTGTACTGAAGGTCTTACAGTACGCACACCACAGGCACTATGACTGATGACCGCCATATACTCAGTGTATACGAGCAGTCCATATGGCACATAAGTCCACAACAATTGCACATTTTAAATATACACTCTGCCCCAAGTCTTGTCATCTTGGCTTCAATGTGGAATTACCAAGTACACTGACAATGGATCTAATGAAGGTCCTGAAGCCGATGTTCTGAGGTAATTCACTGTAGTCAGGCTGATTCTCGATATACTTTAAATTACTGGTACATTTCTTCCCACTTCTTGCCAGGTAATACCACCTTCACACCTTGATGAATATTTTCACCTTCCAATATACCTTCAAAATCTAGGTCCTGTGCTAGATACACACTGATGCACACATGGCAAGTAGTAGTGATGAATAACATTCTGAAATGAATTAGCTAGATGAGTCAACTGATGAGGCTTGTATGCACACAATACCTCCATACCTTCACTATAAAAAAGTATAGGTGAGAAGAGGGAAGAACGTACTGCTGTGTGATCCTGACAGCTGGTGGGCTAGTTCTGCCATCTTGGATTTTGATATTATTGTAGCAGCCATCGTGGCTTGGTGGACCTATATAGCTCTTCCTGTATCTGTCATCTTGGTGACTATTTGGCCATCTTCCATCTTGGAGTGGCCGCCTCTTGGAGTGGCCGCCATCTTGGATCATCACCTTGTAATGTGACGTCATAATGGCCACCAACTTGGCTCGCTACTTTCGTGACCTTGGGGGAGGGAATTCGGTAACTATAATGGCTGTGCACCAGTATCCCCAACCATTTCCGATTTTGAATTCCCTGGCATTTATGTTTAAGGCAATTGGCTTAGAGGGGTAGGTGAGGGGAGGGGAGAGGAAGGAGGATGTGGTTTGATCGTTGGGGGGAAATCTGACAACAGTGGAGTCTGTGTCAGTTTGCCCAAAACCATCTTACTTCCATTTTTGTGGCATTGCAATTTTAATGGGGAGAACAGCACTTATCTTGAAAATTATTTAGAAAAAGTACGTCCCAAAACTGCAGGCAGAGATGAAATTATTGAGAAAGTATGCAATTCGAAAGTTGAAAATCGCTGATCAAAGATAGAAAAAAAAAAATATGCTGCATTCTGGGAGAATAATTAAAGTATACGAAGCTTCGTGTCATAATGCTAAAACGAATGTTTGAGGTATTTACAGACTTTTTTTGGCACAAAAGGAATCTCTTATTGATTACCATGCAGAGGGTAAGATAAATAGCGCGAAAGTCACTTAAACACTAAAGCATCTTCCATTATTACAATTGCGAGCAGGGGAGGCTTGGTATTCGGAAAACTGAGTCATTTGAAGTACGAATTGTGGAAACAGTCGCACTATTTCTTATATTTGGTGCCTTCTAACAATATATTCCCACACATAAATAAGTTTGTGTATGGACAATGGTTTCAGCCCAGTTGAGACATAATGAGAAGTGTAGAGATATATTCTAGCCATCTTCAAGAAGCTGTTTACTGAACAATGAAGTTGAACGATCTTTGGTGTCCCAAAAGGAGACTATAACGGAAAACAAGTTTTTTTTTTTATATTAACTAACACACTTAGTTTTAAAAAGAGCAGTGAATAGTGTAGAAGTTGCTGTTTGTCCTCACAATCATATCATTTTTTTTAAACTTTCTGTTCATTGCACTCGATTTTATTACCCTTCTGATGTTTGCAGCAAAGGCAGACAGTAGTTTAGATAGATTATGTGATCGCTTTCCTTGCAGCTCATAACCCTGATTACGAGAGTATATCGGAGCTCTTTGCCTTTCTTTGTTGGCTTTGGATTCCGAGGCTATGCTTAGAACTTATTGCAGCACACTATGAATAATGGATGGAGTGTTATGTAACCACATGTTCAGGATTTTTTCCCATTTTACTATCTCTGATATCTAAAGGGTTTTAGACGGCAGATCATCTGCCAAATGACACCTCTAAAGGATTTGGTACAGGAGTTTATCAATACTGCCTTCACTTACTTTTACAGACCCAAATGCAGTCCTACTGCTAAACATGCAGATGTATCAGACAACGCATTTAGACTGTCGTGTCATTAGGTTGTCATCTGAAGGTTTTCTATTGTGGTAGCAAACTACGTAACTTTCTTGTCAGCTTGTTAGAGTTTTACCCAGTTATTACTATCTTCTTGTTTTACGATTTCGGAAATAGTTTACTTATCAAATACATGTCAATTCCCTTTCATGCTTGGCCATGCTGATATTGTTTTCATTCTAATGAGTAACAGTTTTTCGCAACTGCTAGTCTTTAGTTTCTAACAGGTTTGATACACCTGCTTATAAAGTGTCATTCTGCCATAAATCATTGAACTGTATGATATAGCATACAAAGTAGTTGTGCTAGTATGATTCCAGTTGATAGAGATAAAGGTTTTTATACCTACTTTGGTATTTCTGAGCCTTACGCCATCACCAACATGATATGAAAACCATTCCAGTCACCTTTGGATGTGGGTGCTTAATCTCATCCTTTCCCTAATACCCTAAGTTTGTAAGTTAAACGACAATTTTTTTCTGTAAGTATGCATCCATCGAATTTTCTAATGTTATTAATTAAAAGAGAACATCATAAGGTTTTCATTTTGATATGCGAAGCTGAACATATTGCACCTCAGCACGAAAAGTGGCACAAACCAAAAATTGGCAGTTTTTAATTTGTCACCGAAAAGTACAAGTGAAGTGCCCTAGCGTACATGGAAAATATGACGGAATTTATTGCCAACAATAATTACTTCAAACTTAAAGGAAGCTTATACTACTTCAATATAACTTAGAAAGCTTATACTATTTCAATATAATGTTTACAGAGTTAATTCTTTAAGTTGAATTTTGTCAAGTATTCATTTTTGAGTTCTATGACTGCTCTTGCCAGGCTGTGGCGTCTTGTAGTGCTATTCCCGCATTCCCCATGAGAAAATTTCTGGTAGAAGTGACCAGAAATAGTAGGATTAAATGTCAATTACTCTGTTTGAGTCACACCTGGCGCCACGCTCATCTACTCTAACAGCACAGTGCTCCACCAACATAGCCTTCACACAGCCATTGTTTCCTGTGGCATATCTACCTCTGTTGCTGAGGCTGCTAACACATGCTTGTACACTGGCCCTCAACTTATAGATAAGCTGTTTCGTATCCTGATGGTGGACGAAATTTTCATTGCCAGTAATTAGCCGGAAAATGGAGCAGGGGTGGTGACATAGAGTTCCTCATCACCTATCTTTGCCCCAGTGCCATTCAAAACATCTCTGCAATGTCTCATTAAGTGAAGACAGGTGACAATGTTGACGGTGATCTGTCCGTCTAATGGTCACATTAAGCCAATATCACTTGGACGTTTAGCTGGCATGGATTAAATTCAGTGGTACCCTTGGTGTTATTCGAGAGCAGTATACTATATATCAGCACTGGGTTTCACTCTCTCCCTTCTCTCATCATCACCACCGCTCAACACAGGAATTACACCACACTGCACATCCATTACACATGCTGCAAAACCCCACTAGTATTAAAGTGAAATGTACCTGGTTCTGAATTAATCATAAATCAAGCACATCCTTGAGATTCAGTGCTGATTTACTGAAGCCATAATTTATTTCGGCCCTAGCAGTGAATCTGAGGGTGGGGGAACTGACATAATATTGGCATAATATTGGCCATTAAAGAGGACTGAATGTGACAAGAAACTCAAGGTTTAAGGGTACTCAGTGGTTTGTTATAAAACACAATTGTTGTTATAAAGCGTCAAAAAATTATACCTGTCCGCAACTTGTCAGCATCTGATACTTTCTAAGTGTCCAAAATGATGCAGTTTGCTCCTTTCTTCCCATCAACAAAACGCATCCACCAATTCTCTCAAAAGTTGGTACAGCTCGCCAATGGCGTAACTTTTCTTTAACAAAATATCGCGCCAAGAAACGGCGAAACTTCAACAAACCAATGAACTGAATTTCTTCCTCTCTTTTCTAAAACTAACTTCCTACTAAATTTTACATCCTCCTAAAGTCACTTCTGACACACCAGTCGGTGCTAATTTAGCCACCAGCTAGTCTTGTTTTACAGCTCCTGTCAAAATGTTCAAAAACTATGGATGAGGCTTGTTGCTGCCTTTGGTGCAACTTAGATTAAGTAGGCCAGAGCTGTTTCGTTATGTTTTTGCGGAAGCCGGAGATGGTTATCTATTCATGTATTTCTTTTAACAAGCTCCTAGCGCCTACCACACGCTGACAGAGATCCGTCTTTTAGAATGAAGGCTTTTTATCTCGGCCATCACGCAGACTGGGCTATAAAACAGACAATGGCCTGCTCACTATTCGGCAAAGCGACCTTCACCGCTCCCCCCCCCCCCCCCCTCCCATCCTCCACCGATATGCAACGACGTTAAACCTGTACTTCTCCTCCCTATGTTTCTGCGAAGGCTGGCGTGTCCACGGTTCCCTGCGGCTGGTTTCGCCGAGCCTCACTTCAAGTATCGTGTCTCATATTCACAGCACTTCTCACTTCCAAAGCTCGCCCACAAAGCAAACTGATACACCCAGAACCACGCTAGATTACAAAAGGTTAAGAAGAGCAAGTGAAATCATGTTATACAAACGTTGTAATAATATGACTTCCGTTAATGTAATTCAGCTCCCCTCCTATTGAATAATTAAAGGTGAATAAATGAAAAGACGTAAGCCAAAGTATTTGGCACCTTTCAGTTATACAAATATGCATTAGACACAATTCACTCGTCTTTAATAAAAGAACCATTGTGCACTGTGGAAGATTACCTTTCATGATTAGGCGGCTATGCCAACTATGCTTTACATTTATTTACTCTTGTGGCGTTTAGATGACATCATCGTCATTCCCATCTGTGCTTACCGTTTACGCCGCTACCGTGGAGTCGTAAATTAGGGAATATGTCCTCTACTTTGGCTTTCCTTGTGGGACAGGAACGTCCACGTATTGCAACAGTTAATCAGTTACTAAGAGCTGTAAGTGTTTTTTGTGTACATGAAGTAGTAGGTTATCAATATTACTTTCTCACAAATGCTTTTGCCATTAAGCTAGTTAATTACGAAGTATGTGTTCATGCCTAACTTTGATTTGATAGTTACGTTAATTATATCACTTCCACTGATGATGTTTATACAGTTTGACTCTCATAGAGCACTCACTTCAACGTCGATAATGGCGTTCGTATTTCACACATAGACTTGACGAGGCAAACACCATATTATGTCGCCATCGATGGCAACGAAGTACCTGTGGAAATTGCAGCACCTCCGACCGCCAACGCAGCAAACGCAGTGCCCCCCCCCCCCCCCCCCTCCACAGTACACAGCTTTCAATGTTATGGGCACTTATAGTTCAGTTTCTAGTGGCTCATTATTGCTGCCTACGCAATCCCTAGGAGTAAGCAAATACGAGCCACTTCCTAGCTTCGAAGACTGCACTAACCACTGACCACTGACTGTCGCAACTTCTTGTAGTATGGATCCATTTACTACTGGTGCCAAAGACTACTGTTTATGAGGATCGCCTGCAGTTATCAGAAACAAGGCACTTCTCGAAACAGGGTTATCATAGCCACTGTAGCCCTGCCGTTAGACCAGTAGACACGCATCACCTCATTAATACCATCACCTCGGAGGCCTCAGTAGCTGGAACTTCTGCACCCAGCAGAAAATAACTTTATACAGGAGCAGAATCGGTATAGGTAGTCCCTAAAATCTGTCAAGGACATGGACCTCCACCTTCGTAGTGCAGACTGCGCCAAATGTGACTATCAAATGGTTCAAATGGCTCTGAGCGCTATGGGACTTAACAGCTATGGTCACCAGTCCCCTAGAACTTAGAACTACTTAAACCTGACTAACCTAAGGACATCACACACATCCATGCCCGAGGCAGGATTCGAACCTGCGACCGTAGCGGTCACACGGTTCCAGATTGAAGCGCCTAGAGCCGCACGGCCACACCGGCCGGCTGTGACTATCCACACAATGTACAAGCAGAACGGACACCGAATCGGAAAATTTCTCCCAGCCACCACCCTCATCTTTGGCTGTACTTTTGATTGATACACTGCACTTGTCGGATGTCAATCACACTGTGAATCACCCAGTATATCAGCTGAATCGTCTCGCTCTGTTTTCGAGCTTCTTCATCTCCCAGTACCTACTGCAACCTACATCCTTCTGAATCTGCTTAGTGTATTCATCTCTTGCTCTCCCTCTACGGTTTTTACCCTCCACGCTGCCCTCCAGTACTACGAGTAAATTGGTGATCCCTTGATGCCTCAGAACATGTCCTACCATCCGATCCCTTCTTATAGTCAAGTTGTGCCACAAACTCCTCCCCAATCCTATTCAGTACCTCCTCATTAGTTACGTGATCTACCCATCTAATCTTCAGCATTCTTTTGTAGCACCACATTTCGAAAGCTTCTATTCTCTTCTTGTCCAAACTATTTATCGTCCATGTTTCACTTCCATACACGGCCACACTCCATACAAATACTTTCAGAATTGACTTCCTGACACTTAAATCTATATTCGATGTTAACAAATTTCTCTTCTTCAGAAACGTTTTCTTTGCCATTGCCAGTCTACATTTTATATCCTCTCTACTTCGACCATCATCAGTTACTTTGCTCCCCAAATAGCAAAACTACTTTACTACTCTAAGTGTCTCATTTCCTAATCTAATTCCCTCAGCATCACCCGACTTAATTCGATTACATTCCATTATCCTCGTTTTGCTGCTGTTGATGTTCATCTTATATCCTCCTTTCAAGACACTATCCATTTGAAAGAGAGTATTCCAGTCAACATTGTCAAACGCTTTCTCTAAGTCTATAAATGCTAGAAACGTAGGTTTGCCTTTCCTTAATCTAGCTTCTAAGATAAGTCGTAGGATCAGTATTGCTTCACGTGTTCCAATATTTCTACGGAATCCAAACTGATCTTCCCCGAGGTCGGCTTCTACTAGTCTGCAAAGAATTCACGTTAATATTTTGCAGCTGTGGCTTATTAAACTGATAGTTCGGTAATTTTCACATCTGTCAACACCTGCTTTCTTTGGGACTGGAATTATTATATTCTTCTTGTGTATCATACTCTGCTTTAAGTTCAGTGGTTTACACACCACGTGCGCAAACGTGGTACAAAGTTGAGACCGTCATCTGTCAACTATGCTAGCTGCAGTGACGGATATGACATCATGTTCAGACTTCAGCGCGACTGAAAGAAGCACACGGTACTATAGGCTCCGGAATCTTGGGGCACTGTGCTGGCTCAGCCTCCTGTGACACAAAGCCGGGCAGCCACGTAGTGGCGCGCACTAAACCTGCACTGCTCAATCAAAACAAAACAATCTCTCGTCTCTTTATTGCCCGTTGTGTTACACAGTAGCGATATTTCTTTTCTCCGAGAAGCGCTGTCGCTCACTATCAATAAAGTTCCGAGATACTCTGCAGCTGTCAGTATCGGACCAGAAGCCGGAATGGCAGTTATTTTCAAACATCGCATTTCTGCATAAAAATTTCTCGGTTTATTGCCGTATCAAATTCATATACAATTCCGAGCTTTCGGTGAATGCGTCCATCATCATCGAAAGGTCGGAATTTTATTCGAATCTGACGCGGCAAGTAAACCAAGAACTTTTAATGCAAGGACTGGTTCAAATGGCTCTGAGCACTATGGGACTTAACTGCTGAGGTTATCAGTACCCTAGAACTTAGAACTACTTAAACCTAACTAACCTAAGGACATCACACACACCCATGCCCGAGGCAGGATTCGAACCTGCGACCATAGCAGTCGCGCGGTTCCAGACTTTAGGGCCTAGAACCGCTCGGCCACACCGTCCGGCAATGCAAGGACTCCGTCGCGAGTAACTTTGTAGCGCATTCCTTGCTTCCCACATGCTACCTTGTACGACTTTGTACTTGTTAAAAGTTACTCTCCATTCAGCTAACACCTCAAAATTTTATCAAGTAAGCATCATGTACTTATTCAGCAGACTTTGCTCGCTGCTCCTTTTGGGCGGGTATTTTAGTTGTGTCCCATTTTAAATGAATCAAGCGCTAGAATTCGATGCTTCTGAGCACTGCGGACATTCGTCCAACAATTACACCTTACGCAAACAATGGAACACAAGCATCCTGATATTTTATACACTCACATGATGTCCGATTCGGTCAGCAGACTTGACCGTTCCTATGTGCATTACTCACTTGGTCTATTCATTCCGAACTGTGCCGAACTACTAAAGACAAAACTCGTAAGTACATACATAATATGTTCATGGATCCAATCGATAGATTGAAAAGCACTTATTTGCAATATTTTCGGCGTGTTTTACTCACAACTGCTGTTCAACTCTAATGATAGGACACGTGATACGTTGCCGAATTTTATTTGGATCTAAGTTACTTTGTTGGAGCCGCTCTCTGGAATCTCAAGGTCTGTATAAGGGGACACTTTCCATGCAGAAAGTTCAGAATCAGCTCTTGGCGGAACAGACAGCTCCATGATGATCTATACTGAAATATTCGTGTAATTTTGTAGCCAACATATTTTGTTCAGAAGAAGCAGGTCCATGAAATCTTTAGAACATGGTGCTCTGTCGTACGAATTATTTATTTTTAATCCTCAAATTAATCTTCTGTGCTTTACAGAAATAAGTCCAAATGGTTCAAATGGCTCTGAGCACTATGGGACTTAACATCTGTGGTCATGAGTCCCCTAAGAACTACTTAAACCTAACTAACCTAAGGACATCACACACACCCATGCCCGAGGCAGGATTCGAAACCTGCGACCGTAGCAGTCGCGCGGTTCCGGACTGAGCGCCTAGAACCGCTCGGCCACCGCGGCCGGCAGAAATATGTAATAATAACTTCGTATATATTGGTTTGAGTGAAACTGAACTGTAATTTTCGTCTCCTTTCAGGATGAATTTCAGTACGCATCGAAAAGTCACTATGTATGTATTGGGATGTTGTGACTACAATGTCCCATAATTCTACGCAACTCGAAATGGCCTTCAGTTTAGGCCAATGTTTTTCACAGGAGCTATTCAGCTCTGATCAGTGATCCTGATACAATACAGTAACTGATATTTGATACTGCGAGAAGTTATGTATACTGTAGTATCCGTCTTGCACTGATCAAGAATTGTGAACGGTGTTAGATGGTACAGGGTGACAATTATTGAATCATATGAAATAAAATCGTCAAAATTTCTGAACGGTTTGCGTTAGGATGTTCAAACTGCACGGTTGGCCGCGGGGCATGATGGGAATTAGTATGCGCACGCATATTGTTTGGTTCAGCGACTTTCATTTGAATGGAATCGTCAATAAGCAAAACTGGCGCATTTGGAGGATTGAGAATCCGCATTTCGCGATCGAGAAGTATTTTCACCCTCAACTGGTGACTGTGTGGTGTACAATGTCCAGTCACGGAATAATCGGTGCGATATTCCTTGATGGCACGGTGACTACCGAATGGTACGTGAAGGTATTGGAAGATGATTTCATCTCCGTTATCCAAAGTGACGCTGATTTCGACAAGATATGGTTCATACAAGATGGAGCTCGACCCCATCGATGCAGGAGAGTGTTTCATGTCCTGAATGCGCAATTTGGGGGCAGCATTCTGTCTCTGGGGTACCTAGAGGCCACTGGCATGGGCATCGATAGGTCGCCTAATTCTCCGGATCTGAACAATTGTGAATCCTTTTGGTGGGGCTATATTAAAGACAAGGTGTACAGGAATAACCCAAAAACCACATCACCTCAATTCAGTGGGTCATATACAGCATAGATGTTCCGACACTTCAGTGGGTCATGCAGAATTTCGCTATTCGTCTGCGCCACATCATCGCCAATGATGGTAGGCATAATCATCACCCTGTATGTTCCGTGGGGCATACCTTCGTTTGCATGGACTAGACTACACTTTGCAGTTGGACTGGGGAAACGTCGACTCCATCTACTTTCGATTTGTCATTCTTTGTCCAATTGGACTGCAGTTTTCGACCTGTTTAGTACTGCGCGTGTTGACTGGAGAACTCGTCCATTATTGTTTAGGTACTATGCCTCCACGCTTCATCAGTTACGTGGCATTCCCCAGAAAAGAACACTGGCGAATTATAGATGTTTCCAGAATGAGATTTTCACTCTGCAGCGAAGTGTGCGCTGATATGAAACTTCTTCGCAGATTAAAACTGTGTGCCCGACCGAGACTCGAACTCGGGACCTTTGCCTTTCGCAGGCAAGTGCTCTACCATCTGAGCTACCGAAGCACGACTCACACCCGCTCCTCACAGCTTTACTTCTGCCAGCATCTCGTCTCCTACCTTCCAAACTTTACAGAAGTTCTCCTGCGAACCTTGCAGAACTATCACTCCTGAAAGAAAGGATACTGCGGAGACATGGCTTAGCCACAGCCTGGGGGATGTTTCCAGAATGAGATTTTCACTCTGCAGCGAAGTGTGCGCTGATATGAAACTTCCTGGCAGATTAAAACTGTGTGCCCCACCGAGACTCGAACTCGGGACCTTTGCCTTTCGCGGGTAAGTGCTCTACCATCTGAGCCACCGAAGCACGACTCACGCCCGGTCCTCACAGCTTTACTTCTGCCAGCGTCTCGTCTCCTACCTTCCAAACTTTACAGAAGCAAAGGTCCCGAGTTCGAGTCTCGGTGGGGCACACAGTTTTAATCTGCCAGGAAGTTTCATATCAGTGCACACTTCGCTGCAGAGTGAAAATCTCATTCTGGAAACATCCCCAAGGCTGTGGCTAAGCCATGTCTCCGCAGTATTCTTTCTTTCAGGAGTGCTAGTTCTGCAAAGTTCGCAGGAGAGCTTCTGTAAAGTTTGAAAGGTAAGAGACGAGATGCTGGCAGAAGTAAAGCTGTGAGGACCGGGCGTGAGTCGTGTTTAGCTCAGATGGTAGAGCACTTTCCCGCGAAAGGCAAAGGTCCCGAGTTCGAGTCTCGGTCGGCCACACAGTTTTAATCTGCCAGGAAGTTTCATATAGATGTCTATTCCACAATTTCATCTTTCTCATCTTAACCCTGGCCTGATTAGCCCCGCGAGTATCCTTTACTTTCCTCACCCTTCTTCAAGCAACCTCCTTAACTAGCTGATAAACTCCTGTTCAGTGGCTAGTTTTAGCTCAGGAGACTATTTTTTTTCCTTGCTTCGATTAGTGCATTAGCACGTGTGTCGTTCTTCTGAGCTACTTTTCACACCGATGCGAGTCCCGAAAAAAGGACAATTCTAGTGATAAAAGAATAGGCCTAAGCTTAAGCTTGCAGGAGTTAATATTCTTCTCAGTTTTGAAAGAAGAACAAATTTTGGTTGACAGGTCAGTGAAGAAATTTTATTTTTCTCAACAACGAAGACTATTAGGAAAAAAAAAGAAAGAGTCGTCGAGACTGCTCACGAAAAGTAGTGAATTATGCTATGAGTTCCCATCTGGGACAAATTTTCATTTGCCACGACTTATTCATTACACTTACAAGTTCAGCACATCACAACGGAATGCACTCTTATCATTTGTATGTCACTGCATCTCCACGGATTTCATTCCCATCTAGACATCTGACACTCCTAGTTTCAAACCCGGCTACGCCTCGTGTACCCTTTCAAAAGCGTTAACAGTTATTACGCCTCAAATGTTTCCAGCTTTTCAGTAAATTGCCTTGACTCTGACATACAGTAGGTGAATATCATTGAAGTACAGCACCTACCCTCTTCATTAAATCGCCAAATTACTCGATCTTATGACTTGTTACGTTACCAACACAGGAGTCAGAATAATAAAATGTTTATTAATGATGTTCCGTAATAAAATACTAATTAAAATAAATAACAATAATAATGATAATAGCAGTAAACAAATATGGATAAAAGCTTGCTTCAGTTTACAATCTTATCCATTTACCAAATTTTACAAGCATTAAATAAAAAAAAGCAACGGTTCGTATTTTCTGTGAGTCACATTATTCTCCATCACAAATTGAAGTTTTATGGGATTGTTGGTATAGCCAAGCAACAGATAATGTCACATCTAACCAAAAGAATGCATGAAGTACTACTTAGTAATTCAGCTAATATACGTAATTCTGACTGGGAAGGAATCACTTGTGGGGTTCCCCAAGGCTCAATCTTTGGTCCAGTGTTGTTTCTCATACATGTAAACGGTCTTCCGTTGAATACACAATAAGCAGAATTAGTTCTTTTCTTGATGATACTAGTATTATAATTTATCCAAACATACATACAAAACCGAAGAAATAATAAACAATGTTCTTAAATTCTACACTTAAAACTTCAACACGTTACATATTAGAGTTACATTTGTTAAAGAAGTTGTTCCTAGTGTAGTCACAGCATATCGATGCAATATTGCACTTATCCCTGGAGTGAGTTATGAATTCTTTCAAACAGCCGCCAATTGTCAGTCAACCTGATCGCTTCGGACTGCTGACGACACGGCACTAGGAATAGGCGTACTCCTACATTCAGTGTCGTCGTTTTCTAATTCCATTTTTGTACCACCATTTATTTTCTTAAATTCTGATTCAAATCACCTTACATTCACATCTAATGCTTTCAAGTTTTTTTAAATCTTTGCTTTCAATTCAGTATCCTAAACTATGTGGTATCATGTATAAAGTTGTGTTGTAGCTGTGATGCAATGTACCGCTCGTTATGTAATGCCTTTACCATTCGACTGTATAGATACAACCCACAGGAACATTTAAATTGTTTTTGTGCTTTTTCTGTTATGTAATATATTACGTTCTTATATCACACGTGAAATTATCTAACCTATAGCTTTCACATTTATTAAAATTAGTCTGTTTTTAAAGATATAGATTATGCAACATTTTAGAAATGTGTAGACAGTATTCTTTTCTACGTCTTCTAATACACTGATGTGCAAAGCTGAAGGAAGAAAATAAATTTCACATACCGTGTCAATGCCAAGAACGTAGCTCGATGAAACTTTGACCAAACATAAAAAAACTGCTACAATATAGTACAGAAGGTAGCTGAAAGGAATACACAATGAGACGAACAGAAATGACACTTTTATTCAAAGACAATAATTACAATGAAGCCACTGCGACTTATGAAAGTCCCTTGAACATCACAAAAGGTCGAACATAGCTCTTAATTGAGTGTATGATCACCTCGGACGACAATGCAGCTCTGAAGATCTAAAACACGCAAATACACTGGCGGGAAAAAATCACAACACCAAGAAGAGATCGTGCGGCATAAACGAAAGTTGGTAGGCGTGTTACTACATCTGAAAAGTTGTGTCAAGTCAAATTTCATGCCAGTCGCTTAAGAGTGGCGCTAGTAGCTCCACTATGAGGATGAAAATCATGTTTGCTTTAAATACACGCTGTAACGGTAGTGACCGTTCGTTACCAAGGAGATAGGACGTGGTGAGTTGATGTTAGTCAAGATTGCCTTTAAGGCGACGAAGACGCCATTATCAACGCCTCACTGAGTTTGAACGAGGTCGTGTAATAGGGCTAGGTGGAGCTGAATGTTCCTTCTGCGATACTGCAAAAGGACTTGGCAGGTACGGTTGCAAGAGGCCCGGGCTCCGGACGACCACGTGGCACTGCCCCGAGGGAAGACCATCGTCTTCGAAGAATGGCTCTGGCGCATCATACTGCATCTGCCGCAACAATCTGAGCAGCAGTTGGCGCCGCAGTGACTCAACGAACTATTCGAAATAGGTTACTTCAAGGACAGCTCCGAGACAGACGCGTTGTACCGTACATTCCACTGACCCCAAACCACCATCAAATGGTCCAAATGGCTCTGAGCACTATGGGACTTAACATCTGAGGTCATCACTCCCCTAGAACTTAGAACTACTTAAACCTAACTAACCTAAGGACATCACACACATCCATGCCCGAGGCAGGATTCGAACCGGCGACCGTAGCAGTCGCGCGGTTCCGGACTGAAGCGCCTTGAACCGCTCGGCCACCGTGGCCGGCAAACCACCATCATTTGTAACTTCAGTGGTTTCTAGCGAGAGCTCGTTAGAGGTCAGCGTAGAGGTCTATTGTCTTTCCTACTGAAAGTTGGTTCTGCCTCGGTGCCAGTGATGGCCGTGAGTTCATTAGAAGGTGGCTAGTTGAGGACCTACAACCAACCTGCCTGCGTGGTAGACACACTGGATATACACCTGGAGTTATGTTTCGTGATGCAATTTCGTATGTCAGCAGGAGCACTCTCGTGGTTATCGTACGCATCCTTACTGCAAAACTGTATATCAGTCTGGTGATTCGATCTGTTGGGTAGCCATTCGTGAACAGGATTCCAGCTGTTGTTTTCCAACAGTATAACGCTCGTCCACATACCGCTGTTGTAACCCAGTATGCTCTACAGTGTATCGACCTGTTGCCTTGCTCTGCTTGATCACCAGACCTATGTCCATGTAGGACATCATAGGACGACAACTCTAGCCTTGTCCACAGAAAGCGTAAACCGTCCCTGTATTGACCGAGCATGTGCAACAGGCATGGAACTCCATCTCACAAACTCCAGTACTTGTACGACACAATGAATGCACATTTGCATGCTTGTTACAATGATTATTAATGTACTAGTATTTTACATTTGCAGTGGAATATCTCACGCATACATTAACCTTTGAACTCGCAATGTAATCACTTAAATATGTTACCTAGACAGAATTCCCGAAATTTCATTCTCTATATTAATGATTTTATGATGTTGCGATTTTTTTCCGTCAGTTTACTATGTGTGCAGACCATGGAAAGAGTTGGTGGTATTCTGAACCACCGTATTCGAAATACTCTACGTCTTTACTGAATTAACATTTAACTAATAGAATACAGTGTGCTATAACAGCTGACTATCGTCGAGATCTTCTCTGGAGTGTAATTTCACATCACCAGTCAGGCACACACTTGGTCCTATATGTGTCAGTGCGTCTACTCCCGTTAATAATCTTTGTTATCAGAACTAACATACCTGAACAAGAGCAAAATAGGGGCTCAGTGTCACACTCTACTAGAAGCGTATAGGATTACCGTATATAGTGTTATGGCAACATACAGGGTGACAGTTATTTAACTATATGAAAATAAACGTAAATTAGTTATAAACTTTGGCTTGCAAACGCTTTATTCAACATGTAAACGTCACTACAGATATTCGGATATAGGTCATGACATGTTCGACATGCTTCCTATCATTGGCGTGATGTGGCGCAGGCGAATAGCGAAATTATGCCTGAGCCGCTGAAGTGTCGGAACATCGATGCCGTTGATGACCTCCTGAATGGCTGTTATCAGCTCAGCAACGGTTTTGGGATTATTGCTCTACATCTTTACTATAGCCCCAAAAAAAGAAGTCTTATATGTTCAGATCCGGAGAATATAGGGGCCTATCGAGGCCCATGCCAGTGGCCTCTGGGTACCCCAGAGCTAGAATGCGGCCCCCAAAATGCTTCTCCAGGACATCAAACACTCTCCTACTTCGATGGGGTCGAGCTCCGTCTTGCATGAACCATATCTTGTCGCAATCAGCGTCACTTTGGATAACGGAGATAAAATCACCTTCCAAAACCTTCACGCACAGTTCGGTAGTCACAGTGCCATCAAGGCATAACGCACCGATTATTCCGTGACTGGACACTGCACACCACACAGTCTCCCGTTGAGGGTGAAGAGACTTCTCGATCGCGAAATGCGGATTCTCAGTCCGCCAAATGAGAGAATTTTGCTTATTGACAAACCCATTCAAATGACAGTGGGCTTCGTCGTTAAACCAAACCATACAGCGCATACTAATTCTCATCATGCCTCGCGGACAACCGAACAGTTTGAACGTTCTAACGCATTCATATAGTTCAATAACTGTCACTCTGCATATGGCTCCATGATACATCGGAGCAGGATACACAGATTTGTCTCCAGACTTTTCTTTGACAAAGCATGCTGTTTTTATGTTAGCCCTGTATCATCACCCTACAGGTAGTAGTAACCAGTATGGCCATGTCTAAGCCAGAAGCACATTGCATCAGCTGTTATAGCTGCCGTATTTTCCACCCCTTCTTATTTCTCACACGCCTGGGAGTAACACAGTAAACCACGTGACAGGGTACTAACCAGAATGCACCTATTCCACCGAAGTGTCTTGTAGTTCCCACTGTAACAACAGCACAAGCCAGTCACCGACTGTAACTTTTAAGTTAGGTCAGTAGTACTAACATGTGTGCCTTCCAATAGTTCCTTCTTCATCCAGTTTATCACAATACTTTCCCTGCAACCCATGCTTATTTTGCTTAGAATTTCGAACATCTATTTGCTCTCTATTTTATAGAACCAATCGTTAAGTATTTAGATAAACGTCAAGGTCGATTTATTGTTATGAAACGAAAGGTCTAAGAGTTAAGTTTTCTGGTGCGCCTTCTTGCAGTTTCTTCCAACACATAAACGTTACCAGGTATCTTCCTATCACGTTACTGTGCGTTGGGAAGAGTCTGTGACACATTTGGCTGTCAAGAGGGTACATTTCCAACGAGAGAGCGAATAGATGTTTCAGATTCTAAGCAAAATAAGCTTGGTTTACAGGGAAAGTGTTGTGATAAACAGGGTGAAGAAGGAACTATTGGAATGTAAGCTCAAGAGCGGGTGAGATGGTTTGATTGACATGTGGTACGACAAAGTTACAGCACTAGTCAACTACTGTTTATAATGTACATCGAAGAACCGGAAGCTACAGCGATATTGCAGATGTTTGCTCCATCAGAACATGATAAACTGTAGGTACGGCTGTAACTTTGTCTTACCACCTGACAATCAAACCATCACACTCGCTCTTGAACTTACATTCCAATAGTTCCTTCTACATCCTGTTTATCACAATACTTTCTGCATCTACATCTACATCCATACTCCGCAAGCCACCTGACGGTGTGTGGCGGAGGGTACCTTCAGTACCTCTATCGGTTCTCCCTTCTATCCCAGTCTCGTATTGTTCGTGGAAAGAAGGATTGTCGGTATACTTCTGTGTGGGTTCTAATCTCTCTGATTTTATCCTCATGGTCTCTTTGCGAGATATACGTAGGAGGGAGCAATATACTGCTCGACTCTGCGGTGAAGGTATGTTCTCGAAACTTTAACAAATGCCCGTACCGAGCTACTGAGCGTCTCTCCTGCAGAGTCCTCCACTGGAGTTTATCTATCATCTCCGTAACGCTTTCGCGATTACTAAATGATCCTGTAACGAAGCACGCTGCTCTCCGTTGGATCTTCTCTATCTCTTCTATCAACCCTATCTGGTACGGATCCCACACCGGTGAGCAGTATTCAAGCAGTGGGCGAGCAAGTGTACTGTAACCTTCTTCCTTTGTTTTCGGACTGCATTTCCTTAGGATTCTTCCAATGAATCTCAGTCTGGCATCTGCTTTACCGACGATCAACTTTATATGATCATTCCATTTTAGATCACTCCTAATGCGTACTCCCAGATAATTTATGAAATTAACTGCTTCCGGTTGTTGACCTGCTATTTTGTAGCTAAATGATAAGGGATCTATCTTTCTATGTATTCGCAGCACATTACACTTGTCTACATTGAAATTCAATTGCCATTCCCTGCACCATGCGATAATTCGCTGCAGATCCTCCTGCATTTCAGTACAATTTTCCATTGTTACAACCTCTCGATACACCACAGCATCATCTGCAAAAAGCCTCAGTGAACTTCCGATGTCATCCACAAGGTCATTTATGTATATTGTGAATAGCAACGGTCCTATGACACTCCCCTGCGGCACACCTGAAATCACTCTTACTTCGGAAGACTTCTCTCCATTGAGAATGACGTGCTGCGTTCTGTTACCTAGGAACTCTTCAATCCAATCACACAATTGGTCTGATAGTCCATATGCTCTTACTTTGTTCATTAAACGACTGTGGGGAACTGTATCGAACGCCTTGCGGAAGTCAAGAAACACGGCATCTACCTGTGAACCCGTGTCTGTGGCCCTCTGAGTCTCGTGGACCAATAGCGCGAGCTGGTTTTCACACGACCGTTTTTTTCGAAACCCATGCTGATTCCTACAGAGTAGATTTGTAGTCTCCAAAAAAGTTATTAAACTCGAACATAACACGTGTTCCAAAATTCTACAACTGATCGACGTTAGAGATATAGGTCTATAGTTCTGTACATCTGTTCGACGTCCCTTCTTGAAAACGGGGACGACCTGTGCCCTTTTCCGATCCTTTGGAACGCTACGCTCTTCTAGAGACCTACGGTACACCGCTGTAAGAAGGGGGGCAAGTTCCTTCGCGTACTCTGTGTAAAATCGAACTGGCATCCCATCAGGTCCAGCGGCCTTTCCTCTTTTGAGCGATTTTAATTGTTTCTCTATCCCTCTGTCGTATATTTCGATATCTACTATTTTGTCATCTGTACGACAATCTAGAGAAGGAACTACAGTGCAGTCTTCCTCTGTGAAACAGCTTTGGAAAAAGACATTTAGTATTTCGGCCTTTAGTCTGTCATCCTCTGTTTCAGTACCATTTTGGTCACAGAGTGTCTGGACATTTTGTTTTGATCCACCTACCGCTTTGACATAAGACCAGAATTTCTTAGGATTTTCTGCCAAGTCAGTACATAGAACTTTACTTTCGAATTCATTGAACGCCTCTCGCATAGCCCTCATCACACCAAATTTCGCTTCGCGTAATTTTTGTTTGTCTGCAAGGCTTTGGCTATGTTTATGTTTGCTGTGAAGGTCCCTTTGCTTCCGCAGCAGTTTTCTAACTCGGTTGTTGTACCACAGTGGCTCTTTTCCATCTCTTACGATCTTGCTTGGCACATACTCATCTACCGCATATTGCACGATGGTTTTGAACTTTGTCCACTGATCCTCAAAACTATCTGTACTTGAGACAAAACTTTTGTGTTGAGCCGTCAGGTACTCTGTAATCTGCTTTTTGTTACTTTTGCTAAACAGAAAAATCTTCCTACCTTTTTTAATATTTCTATTTACGGCTGAAATCATCGGTGCAGTAACCGCTTTATGATTGCTGATTCCCTGTTCTGCGTTACCTGTTTCAAATAGTTCGGGTCTGTTTGTCACCAGAAGGTCTAATATGTTATCGCCACGAGTCGGTTCTCTGTTTAACTGCTCAAGGTAGTTTTCAGATAAAGCACTTAAAAAAATTTCACTGGATTCTTCGTCCCTGCCACCCGTTATGAACTTTTGAGTCTTCCAGTCTATATCCGGCAAATTAAAATCTCCACCCAGAACTATAACATGGTGGGGAAATCTACTCGAAATATTTTCCAAATTATCCTTCAGGTGCTCAGCCACAGCAGCTGCTGAGCCAGGGGGCCTATAGAGACATTCAATTACCATGTCTGAGCCTGCTTTAACCGTGACCTTCACCCAAGTTATTTCACATTTCGGATCTCCGTTAATTTCCTTCGATACTATTTCACTTCTTATCGCTATAAACACGCCTCTCCCTTCACTCTCCAGCCTGTCTCTGCGGTATACATTCCAACATGAGTTTAGGATTTCATTACTGTTTACGTCTGATTTCAGCCAACTTTCTGTCCCTAGTACTATATGGGCATTGTGACCGTTTATTAATGAGAGCAGTTCTGGGACCTTTCTATAGACGCTCCTGCAGTTTACTATTAGCACATTAATATTGTAACCTATGCTTATTTTGCTTAGAATTTCAAGGATCTATTCGCTTTCTCGTCGGAAATGTACTCTCTTGACAGTCAAATGTGTCGCAGACTCTTCCCAACACTGCAGTAATGTGATACGAAGACACCTGGTAATGGTTATATGTTGGAGGAAACTGCAAAAACTTACCAGAAAATTTAGCTATTAGACCTTTCGTTTCATAACAACAAATCGGCAGCGACGGCTTCTGGTATTATATATCAAAATACTTAAAGATTTGTTCTGTAAAATTACAAGGCACTCAAGTTAGCATTACTGATCAAACTTACAAGTTAAAGTGCGCTTGGCGGTGACTGACTGCTGATGATGATCGGTGTGTAGGGCGCTCAACTGAGCGGTCATCAGCGCCTGTACGGAGTCCCAACTTTACACAGTCCATTGTCGTCACTGTCACGAATGATGATGATGAGGAGGAGGAGGAGAACAACATAACAGAAACACCCAGTCCCCGGGAAGAGAAAATCATCAAACCGATTGGGAATCGAACCCGGAACCCCGTGATCCAGAAGCGGGACAGCTAGCCAGTAGACCACGAGCTGCGGACTACGCTGTTATTACAGTGGATACTGCAAGACACTTCGATGGAACAGGTTCATGATGGTTAGTAACCTGTCGCGTGGTTTACTGTGTTACTTTCCAGGCGGGTGAGGAACGTGTTTGTAGACTTGAAATAGTATTGTGGTGAAAATAGGGCAGCTACAAATAGCTGATGGAATGTGCTTCTGGCTTAGACATGGCCATGCTGGTTGCTACTTGTAGGGTTATGACATAGGGGTAGACTAGAAACAGCATGCTTATTCAAAGAAAAGTCTCTATACGCCTCTAGTAGAGTGTGACACTTAGCTCTTGTTTTGCCCTCGTTCAGATACTGCCTACAGAGAACCACTTGTATGAATATCAAGAGCTCAGATGGAAACCCAGTTCTAAGCAAAGAAGGGAAAGCAGAAAGGTGGAAGGAGTATATAGAGGGTCTATACAAGGGCGATGTACTTGAGGACAATATTATGGAAATGGAAGAGGATGTAGATGAAGATGAAATGGGAGATACGATACTGCGTGAAGAGTTTGACAGAGCACTGAAAGACCTGAGTCGAAACAAGGCCCCGGGAGTAGACAACATTCCATTAGAACTACTGACAACCTTGGGAGAACCGGGCCTCACAAAACGCTACCATCTGGTGAGCAAGACGTATGAGACCGGCGAAATACCGTCATACTTCAAGAAGAATATAATAATTCCAATCCCAAAGAAATCAGGTGTTGCCAGATGTGAAAATTACCGAACTATCAGTTTAATAAGTCACAGGTGCAAGATACTAACGCGAATTCTTAACAGACGAATGGAAAAACTGGTAGATACCGACCTCGGGGAAGATCAGTTTGGTTTCCTTAGAAATGTTGGAACACGTGAGGCAATACTGACCCTACGACTTATCTTAGAAAATAGATTAAAGAAAGGCAAACCTACGTTCCTAGCGTTTGTAGACTTAGAGAATGCTTTTGACAATGTTCACTGGAATACATTCTTACGAATTCTAAAGGTGGCAGGGGTAAAATACAGAGAGCGAAAGGCTATTTACAAATTGTACAGAAACCAGATGGCAGTTATAAGAGTCGAGGTGCATGAAAGGGAAGCAGTGGTTGGGAAGGGAGTGAGACAGTGTTGTAGCCTCTCCCCGATGTTATTCAATCTGTATATTGAGCAAGCAGTAAAGGAAACAAAAGAAAAATGCGGGGTAGGTATTAAAACCATGGATAAGAAATGAAACCTTTAGGTTCGCCGATGACATTGTAATTCTGTCAGAGACAGCAAAGGACTTGGAAGAGCAGTTGAACGGAATGGACAGAGTCTTGAAAGGAGGATATCAGATGACCATCAACAAAAGCAAAACGAGGATAATGGAATGTGGTCGAATTAAGTCGGGTGATGCTGAGGGAATTAGATTAGGAAATGAGGCACTTAAGGTAGTAAAGGAGTTTTGCTATTTGGGGAGCAAAATAACTGATGATGGTCGAAGTAGAGAGGATATAAAATGTAGACTGGCAATGGCAAGGAAAGCGTTTCTGAAGAAGAGAAATTTGTTAACATCGAATATAGATTTAAGTGTCAGGAAGTCGTTTCTGAAAGTATTTGTATGGCGTGTAGCCGTGTATGGAACTGAAACGTGGACGATAAATAGTTTAGACAAGAAGAGAATCGAAGTTTCGAAATGTGGTGCTACAGAAGAATGCTGAAGATTAGATGGGTAGATCACATAACTAATGAGGAGGTATTGAATAGGATTGGGGAGAAGAGGAGTTTGTGGCACAACTTGACTATAAGAAGGGATCGGTTGGTAGTATATATTCTGAGGCATCAAGGGATCACCAATTTAGTATTGGAGGGCAGTGTGGAGGATAAAAATCGTTGAGGCAGACCAAGAGATGAATACACTAAACATATTCAGAACGATGTAGGTTGCAGTACGCACTGGGAGGTGAAGAAGCTTGCACAGGATAGAGTAGCATGGAGAGCTGCATCAAACCAGTCGCTGGACTGAAGACCACAACAACAACAACATCTGAATTACGAAAGGTTGTCTTTATTTCTCACTCACTGGGTATTCAACTTTCATACGCACTGAAATGAAACGTGCATATGATATTACCGGTTGGGAACCCCATTTAGGTATTTGGCCGCCTGGTGCAAGTCTTTATACTTGATGCAGCTTGCGTCTCAGTGATGGTGAGGACAAGATTCGCACTCAGTCCTAAGCGGAGAAGATATGCATCCCGTCCGGGAACCTAATCTGGGGACCTGTAGTCGAGAGTCAGTAACGCTAACTGCAAGACCACCAGCTACTGATCTTAGATACTGAAGAATATAGCTAAATCAAGTTAAAATTCTACCGTTTCTTGTCAGTAACCGTCCCACCTGTCCCAGGATATTCATACAGCATGTTTCAGCTGAAACACTAGCAGTAACACAAGAAGTCCGATGCTGCAATGGTCATGGTGATTTATGCAGTGGTGTTTGAGAGCCCTTCTCGACTAGCACTATACACTGAGGAGCATCTATTTTCTTCATATCTCGAGGCAGCTGGACGTCTCGTCTGCCCAACACATTATAATAATAAAGATATAAAAAAGGGGATAAATCGGATGTGAACAACTATAGAGGAATCTCCTTACTTGCCGTCACATACAAGATATTATCAGCTTGTCTTCTTGAAAGAACACAAAAACTGCTAGAACCCAAAATCTCAGATTTCCAAGCTGGTTTCAGACCAAACAGATCATGTCCAGAACAAATTTTAAACTTGAAATTGATTACAAGGATGAGACAAATGCGAAGGAAGCCTACAGTCTTTGTCGACTTTAAAAAGGCATATGATTCAATTCACAGACCCACACTATTTAAAATTCTTGAAGAACAAGGACTGGATAAGAAGACACGGAACATCATAGAGCAGACATTAACAAATACAAAATGCAAAGTGAAATTCATGGGAAAACTTTCAAAATCATTTGAGATAAAAACTGGGGTTAGACAAGGTGATGGATTATCACCTCTGTTATTTAACTTAGTTCTGGATAGAGTCATGGCAGAATGGGAAAAAGAACTCAAAAAAGAAAAGTACTGGAAACCAATATCACTGGGAACCAAAAAAGATGACCTACAAATCCCCTACTTAGCCTACGCAGACGATCTTGCAATAATGGCAGATTCTAGTGAAATGGCAGTCAAACAGATAGAAACCTTAAAAGAGTGTGCAGGAAAAGTTGGCCTACAAATATCTTTTGAGAAAACGGTGTTTACAACAACAAATCTAGAAATTTCTAAGTTACAAACCAAATATGGAGAAATTAAGAGGGTACCATACTTTAAATATTTAGGAGAGATAATTTCTGAAAAATACTCACAACAAGAAAGAATATTAAAAGCTCGTAGGGGTCTAGGGCTGGTCCAAAACATTTACAATAAAAAATGTCTATCTATAAATACAAAAATTAAACATTATAAGTCGGTAATTAAACCAATAATGCTATATGCCAGCGAAACCTTGACACTTAAAAGAAAAACAGATATGGAAAACCTGAAGAAAGAGGAAAGGAAAATCATTAGGAAAATTCTGGGACCAAGATGGACCAAAGAGGGGTATAGATTACAGAAAAATTCTAAAATTGAAGAATATTCTAACATAGAGATAGACATGAGGAAGAGGCGTCTATAATTCTATGGCCACATAATGAGACTTCCCGATCACAGACTTACAAAAAGAATAGTAAGATACGTAGCATCCCTTGTTAATGGAGGAGAATGGATCAAAAATGTAAAGAAAGATCTGGAATTAGCCAACATTACTACTGAAGACATGAACAAAAGAAACAATTTCAAACTTAAAGTTGACAAATGGGAGGTCAAACCAGAGACAAAAGCGCCGAGAACTGGAACAAAATGGAGCGAAGAAAGAAAAGCTGAATTCTCGCAAAGAATGAAGACCTGGTGGGCAAACAAGAAGAATAAGAAGCCCCAGAAGTGAACCATCTTTACTTAGCGTCTTCCATGTTGGGAGCTTTACGACTAATAATAATAATAATAATAATAAAGATATTCTTGTTAAATGAAGATCTTGTGTATACTGGAACGATGGTGCTGTTTGTTTTCGAAACAAGTCCATGCTATTAACAGCAAACGTTAATTGTCTGTTTTTACCGGCCACTCATTCTGCTGTGACAGTTCAAGAGTAATTAAAAGAATGGTCAGTAGCGCGTAAATACCCAGATATGCATTACTAGTTGGAGGCGACCCTATCCTAGCGAGTATAGGCTGGAATATCTATGGATTCACTGCATGGGTACAGATAGACAGTCATGCGAAATACTTTTGATCACCTTTTCTGTAAATGGAAATACCTTAGGCCTTGCAGCTACAAATAGACCGGACCTTGTCGACAACATCAGTATAGAATCGTGGATTAGCGATCATGACGTCATCATAGCAACTATGCTTAAGAAAGTTCATAAATCAGTTAAGAAGGCTAGGAGAGATAAACAGTTGTTAGCATCTCACTTAGACAGTGAACTGCCATCACTCAGTTTCAGTAATTATGGACAAAGTTTAAGCATGTTGTAAATCGTGGTCAGGAGAATTATGTGCCAAGTAAGTGGATTAAGGACCGAAAAGACCCACCATGGTTTAACAAAGAGATTCGGAAAACGCTGAGGAAGCAGAGGCTGTTGCTTTCTCGGCTCAAAACAGAACACGTATATGACGACAGGAAAAGGTTAGTAGAGATTTGTGCGTCTGTGAAAAGATCTATGCGCGAAGCATACAACCATTGCCACCCTCATACCTTAGCAAAAGATCTGGCAGAGAACCCGAGAAAATTCTGGTCCTATGTAAAATCGCAAAGGGGGTATAAAGCTTCCATCCAATCACTTATTGACCAGTCTGGTGTGGCAGCTGAAGATAGCAAGACGAAAGCCGAGGTTTTAAATTTCACGTTCAAGAAATCGATCACGAAGGAGGATTGTACAAACATACCGTCGTTTGACCATCGAACAGACTACCATACAGACGACATAGTAATGGGCATCCCTGAAGTAGAGAAACAACTGAAGGAGTTGAAAACAAATAAATCACTAGGCCTTGATGGAATCGCAATTCGGTTTTTCATAGCGTACTCTACGGCATTGCCCCCTTACACAGCTTGAATTTATCGCAAATCTCTGGCCAAGTTGAAAGTCCCAAGTGACTGGAAAAAAGCAAAGCTGATTCCTGTCTATAAGAAGAGAAAAAGAAAGGCCCCATCTCCCTAACATCGGTTTGCTGCAGAATACTTTAACATTCAGTTCGAATACAATAAATTTTCTTGAGACCGAGGAGCTTATGTCCACGAATCACACGGTTTTAGAAACCATCACTCTTGCGAAACTCAGCATGGCCTTTTCTCACGTGATATTCTGAGAACTATGGACGAAGGCCAACAGGCAGATTCCACTTTTCTAGATTTCCGGGAAGCGTTTGGCACAGTGCTCCATAGCAGACTATTAAAGAATTTACGAGCATATGAGTGGCTCAAATATTTTCGAAGTTATGTAACCCAGTATGTTGTCCTCGATGGCGAGTGTTCATCAGAGACAGGGAGGGTATCGTTAGGAGCGCCCTAGAGAAGTGTGACAGAACAGCTGTTATTCTCTACATACATTTGTCGGGCAGGGTGGGCAACAGCGACCAGTTGTTTGCTGATGATTCTGTGGTGTACGGTAAGGTGTCGAAGTTGACCGACTGTAGGAGAATGCAAGATGACGTAGACAAAATTTCAAATTGGTGCGATGAATGTACCGAATGTGTGTGAAATCTTATGGGACATAACTGCTAAGGTCATCAGTCCCTAAGCTTATACACTGCTTAACCTAAATTATCCTAAGGACAAACACACACACCCATGCCCGATGGAGGACTCGAACCTCCGCCGGAACCAGGCCCCTCAGACCGCTCGGCTAATCCCGCGCGGCGGTGTGATGAATGGCAGCTAGCTCTAAATGTAGAAAAATGTAAGTTAATGTGTCTGAGTAGAAAAAACAAAGCTGTAATGTTCAGATACAGCATTATTGGTGTCCTGTTTGGCACAGTCACATCGTATAAGAATCTAGGCATTACGTTGCAAAGCGATGTGAAATGGAACCAGCATGTGAGGATTTTGGTAGGAAAGGCTAATGGATCACTTCGGTTTATTGCGAGAATTCTAGGAAAGTGTGGTTCACCTGTAAAGGAAGCCGCATATAGGACACTAGGGCGACCTGTTCTTCAATACGTTCGAGTTTTTGGGATGCTTACCAGGTCAGCTTGAAGAAAGACATCGAAGCAATTCAGAGATAGGCTGCTAGTTTTGTTACCGGTTGGTTTGAACAACACGCAAATTTTACGGCAATGCTTCAGGAACACAAATGGGAAGACGACATTCTTTTTGAGGTACACTATTGAGAAAATTTATATAACCGGCATCTAAATCTGACTGCAGAACGGTTCTGTTGCCACCAACATACACTGTGCGTAAGGACCTTTCTTTCTTTTGCTTGTGCCTTAACCTGCGGTTTCGCAGGGTCGGCATGGTGAGGTACGGATTTGGCAATGTTAATGTTAAGGGGTGGCTGCATGCTCTTCCTGCCGCCACCCCGTACTCCCCCCCCCCCCTTGGGAAACAATTAGTGTACCCCAGCTGCTTGCATCAAGTGTAATCCAGGGAATAGTGCGAACGTGGTCAGATGTCTGCGCGTCGTGTAACTGAGCCGGGACGTGGGAACCAGCCCGGTATTCACCTAGGGGGATGTGGAAAACAGCCTAAAAACCACATCCAGGCTGGGCGGCACACCGGCCCACGCCGTTAATCCACCAGGTGGATTCGATCCGGGGCCGGCGCGCCTACTCGAGCTAACCTGATGGCTACAGTGTGTGTAAGGACCATGGAAATAAAATATGTGAAATTAGGGCTTATAGGGAGGTTTATAGACAGTCGGTCTTCTCTCGTTGTGTCTGCAAGTGGAACACGAAAGAAAATTACTAGTAATGGTACAGGGAACCTTCCACCAAGCGCCGTAAGGTGGATTGCGTAGTATCGATGTAGATAAGTCAGTAGATGTACCATGAAGTCATAAAAATTCCCAGCCTATTAAATAGGTGCCTTAATAGTGTGGTAGGATGTGTACAAAATGACCTTGACCTTGAGATAAGAGGTCACTGATAAGATAAAAGCCTCTTCCTCTTCCCCAACACAGGGTGCAGTCATCAAGTCAAAGTACCAGCACATGATGACCTTGACATTGAGAGGAAAGATATGACCTACTCTCACCCCCCCCCCCAAAATCTGACACATGGAAAAGTCATGGAACCACAGTACCAATAGAGGATCGATGTCACCCCCTGTCCATGATATATGGCAAGGTCATCATAGCACAGTGAGAGTTCTGAAATAAATGAGGGTCTAGGATGAGGTCACCCTCTCCTGGGTCAATAGGAATCAAGTTCCACCTCACCTTTCGTCTTCTTCTACGTGATCAGGCCCTGTGGCTGCTACAGGCTGCTATAGGCTGCTACAAGATTCCTCCTTCATTGTATTCTGTCCATTGCTGCTATCCGCCATCCGTCCACATCTATTGATGCTTGGTTTAAATCTTCATGGAGGCCATCCCTCCAACGCTTCTTGGGTCTCCCTGGGGGTCTATTTCCTGTAGGTGTGAAATCCAGGAGGTTCCGAGGCCCAGGAGGTTTCGAGGCCATCTGTGATCTTCCATCCAGGCCACATGGTCACCCACTGCATTTGTTTTGCTTTGACAGTTCCTGCTATGTGGCGCTGCTGGTAGAGTTCCTCAAGCTCTTGTTTGTGTCTGATCCTCCATTCCCCTATGTCTGCATTCAGAACCGGACCGAAGATCTTCCAAAGCACTTCTCTCTAAAAAATGAGGAGCTTATGGAAGTCCTGTTTCCGGATACTCCATGTCTCACAGCCATATGGAACAACAGGCTGGATCAGGGTTTTGTACAGTCGAATGTTGAACTATCTGGAGAGATATCTGGACCAAAGCAGTTTTTTTTACAAATGGCTCTGAGCACTGTGGGACTTAACTACTGAGGTCATCAGTCCCCTAGAACTTAGAGCTACTTAAACCTAACTAACCTAAGGACATCACACACATCCATGCCCGAGGTAAGATTCGAACCTGCGACCGTAGTGGTCACGCGGTTCCAAACTGACGCGCTTAGAACCGCACGGCCACACCAGCCGGCACCAAAGCAGTTGTGATAGGCCGTGGTAAGATCGGTTTCCTCCTTGTATTCTGGCACCGATCTCTGCTTCACATGACGAGTTCTCAGTGAAAAGTGCCCCTAGGTATTTAAATTCATGCACTCTCTTGTAGGACTGGTCTCCCACTTGCAGTGACTGTAGATGACCAATAGTCTGACTTTGACTACGCGTCATAACGAGGTACTCTGTCTTGGCTTCCTTTATGTTTAGCCCAATTTGCTGGCAGCCTCCTTTAGTGCTCTGGTCATTTGCTCCAACTCCTCCTCAGACCTAGAGAGCTAAATAGATGTTGTCTGCATAGGCTAAGTATACCAATCTCTTTCCTTCCATTTCAATCCCTTCGTTCTCTTGGAAGGTCTCGCGTACGATCTTCTCGAGGGCAAAGTTGAACAGGATAGGGGACAAACCATCTCCTTGCCTGAGTCCTGTCACAATTTCAAATTCCTCATTTACGCGATTTCCCATCCTCACCTTCGCCCATCTTAATAAATAATATTGTTATTTCTGCTCTGTATGCCATAGCGAAAGGAATATGTTTGTTCGGAATCAGGGTGTAGGTATTTATTTCTATAAATAATAATAATAAATTTAATAACAGGTGTATTATAAAAAATAATTTTCTTCAACCCCTCCCATCCTACTTAGGAATTGGCTTCAAATGTCCAATGCTGATGTTCTACACTGTAGCTGGAAGCATTAACTACCGTAAGATACTATGAGTATGCATCTGGAGTGAGCCAAAACCAATGCTAGGTTCGGATTCATTTGCCTGAATCATAATGGAGTGTACTTCATCAACCGCAAAAGAAGTGCGCTACAAAACACCTATCAGATCGATCTTCCTTTATGAGTAGCCGTGCGTTGGTCTGAAACCCTTCATTTAAGAGGTACATATTAATAGGTACAAGAGGCAGTCAAATTAAAACGTAACAAATGGAAAGAACTCACCAAGCACGAGAAGGACGCACATACTTGTTTCACAGTAGAAGTAAAGCAAAAAAACGAAAATTCTTATGTTGTAATTACATGACATAAAAAAAAATATTCCCATTGGAACTTACAATGCATTCATCATCAGCTAAAACCATAAGAGAATAATATTGGTGTGTGCAAACATAAAATGTAAGGTGAAGTGATATTTTAGTAAGTAAAAAATATATATATATATTTTTTATTAAATCTTGTCTCTCTCTCTCCACATGTATAAACTGAAGTCCCCTGTTTAGTAGTTGTTGGCTCCTGTAGACGATGGCGTGAATACAAATGAAGGTTTATTTGCACAGTTGTGGCTAAATAACTACTTGTGTACACGATTACTCTGTTTCCACGCATGCGGTGGGGTTTTTCATTCGGCTGTCGGCTGCCGTCCCAGCAGTGACTGGCACCGAACTAATTTTCTTATAACAGGGATTCAATTGATCGTTAATTACCATGATCAATAGGACAGCACAGGGTAGCTAAAGGCATGAGAAAATGTCTGTTCTGGTAAAATATACAATATTGTTACTCCAATAAACACCTAATAAACTGGCGAGGTACCCTGACACATGAGTGTAACTTTAAATTTATGAAATCCAGCTTCTATTGCTTCTTGCAGCAGGACAAGAACATAAAATACAACCATTCTACCTTATGCAAGGCATGAAATTGAAACGGTCCAGCCCTTGAACTTCGAGAGAGTGCGAGGAGAGAAAAGAGAGAGAACTTTCTTCACTAACATGAACGGTAACCGAATCCCGGCCAGGGCAATTCAAACAATTAGTTCAAATGGTTCAAATGGCTCTGAGCACTATGCGACTTAACTTCTGAGGTCATCAGTCGCCTAGAACTTAGAACTAATTAAACCTAACTAACCTAAGGACATCACACACATCCATGCCCGAGGCAGGATTCGAACCTGCGGCCGTAGCGGTCGCTCGGTTCCAGACTGTAGCGCCCAGAACCGCACGGCCACTCCGGCCGGCAACAATTAGTTCTGTGTCACCTTAAATAGCCCTCGGTCTATTGCACACTGAATGATAAGCTGCATAACTACGGGCGCTTCTGAATGTGAGCTCGGCATACTGTGCACAAAGCATGCTCACCGACTCGAAGATGGCTGCTGGTTCCGAACTCATGACCGTCGTAACAGCTCACCTCCGTTCAACTCGTTAACTAGTCAGAACCGGCTATCGTGGCGTCTCTCGTCACTTTAGTGGGCAAGGAGCCTTCGACACGATAGGCTTTCACCGACAAGAAGAGGAACGAGTAGCTAACCTAACCAGCGCCGCGATTACCGTTAGCTTACATGTGCAGCGTCGATAAGCCATGAACCAGGGGTTGGGACTGCTGAATAGGCGGCATCTTCCGTGAAAATGGTGAGCACTCTAGTGTCCTTTTGCGGCAAGTAGCCCGGCCTGAATCCGAAACTTGTCTAAACTCTGCCAATATTCATCATCTTGCGATATTATAGAATTAATCAAATTTGGACCTAGAAAATTCGTCCACCCCGAGGAGCCCATAATACTTTGGTTAGGCAGGCCGACGGTGGTCTCAGATCGTCGGGAAAAATTACTGTGATGGAGAGTAATTAAAGATTAATTATGGTGACTAATTAAATAGCAATTTAATCAACTCTGGATGCATATCAATCGAAAGGTAATTATCTGAACGACCTCAATCTGATGTCAACGGTACTGATTTAATTTAGTTAGTGCACTTTCCGTTTGTCACGGAGCTGAACTGTGCAGCAGTAGAGACTGTTGGCAGTACACGGAAAGCCTGCGCTCTACACATGATCGCTTCTTCTTTTATGTCTGTGCTAGTCTCAAGAAGTGCTGTAAAGATTTTGATAGCGTCTTGGAATTTCTGGAAGCGATATCTTGTCAGTATCGATATGGATAACAGGCAAAAATTTTCGAGATTCTCAAGTCCCGAGATGGATGAACTATGTAAACTGACGCAAAAATATCACAACAACAAAAAATAATTAATGTAGGGTAATAAAATTTCGGGAATACATTTGTCTGGGTAACATATTTAAGTGATTAATTGCATATCAAAGGTTAATGCAAGCGCGAGATAAGCCACTGCGAATGCGAAGGGCTAGTACATTAATAACCGGTGTAACAGGCAAAATATTGTATGCAAGCGTGCAAACGTGCATGCATTGTGTTGTATAGGTGCCGGATGGCAGTCCGTGGGATGGACCTCCATGCCTCTTGCACTTGGTCGGTCAATTCAGGGACGGTTAACGTTATTTGTGGAAGACGCTGGTGTTGTCATCCGATGATGTCCCACATGTACTCGATTGGAGACAGATCTGGCGATCGAGCAGGCCAAGCCAAACAGGCCGACTCACTGTAGAGCATGTTCGATTACAACAGCAGTATGTGGGCGAGCGTTATCCTGTTGGAAATACCTCTTGGAGTGCTATTCATTAATGGGAGCACAGCATGTGGAGTGGCCAGCCCCAAATTTGCAGTCAGAGAGCGTGGGATAACCACGATTTTGCTCATGCTGTTATACGAAATCGCATCCCATAGTCTAGGTATAGGTCCAGTGTGTCTAGCAGACAGACAGATTGGGTGCAGGCAGTCAACTGGCCTCCTTCTAACCAACGCCAGGACATCACTGGCACCGAGGCAGAACTAGCTTTCATCAGAAAACGCAACAGACCTCCACCCTGCCCTCCAACGAATTCTCGCTTCAAACCACTGACGTCGCAGATGGCGGTGATTTGGGATCAGTGGAATGTGTACTACAGTGCTTCTTGGCTCGGATGTGTCCTTGGAGTAACCGATTTGTAACAGATCGTTGTGTCACTGTGGTGGCAACTGCTGCTCCGATTGCTACTGCCGATGCAGTATGATGTGACAGAGCCATACCCAATACACGATGGTCTTCCTTCTTGGTAGTGCCACGTTGCTGCGCGGAGACGGATCCTCTTCCGACCATACATACCCGTGACTACCATTGGCAGCAGTCATGTACAGTGACTACATTCCCACCAACTATTTCTGCAGTATCGCAGAAGGAACACCCAGATTCTCGTGTCCCTATTAAATGACCTCGCCATACTCAGTGACGAGTTGATAATGGTGTCTTTGTCGCCTTGAACGCATTTTTTACTTACATAAACTCACCACGTCCATTCTCAAAGGTAACTAACGCTCACGACCGTTACAGAATCTGTTTAAAGCTGGAGCGAAATTTGAATAGACATAATCTTTCAGATGTAGAAACACACCTACCAACTTTTATTTCCGTCAGTGTACATACATAGTTATGTTTGTACAGAACCCTGAGTGTGTGAGTCATAGTTGAATTTGGCCAACTTTTTTCCATGTCTCATTTAATTGGCTCCTTCTTATACCTGTCACTATAAAGGGTGATTCGAAAGTAGCTGTACACACTTCGTGTGTGTAATGTATGCATGAAAATAAGAAGAAAATACCAAAAAAAGTTTTGTCTCAAACTGATTTGTCTCAGAGTTATGCAGTGGAGTAGGGATCACAAGTGCAACGAAAACACCAAAAAATTAATTTTTCTCAGAAAGTAGTGACAGGAAAGGGTCAGAAATTCAAAACAACTACATACTGTACATTTACACTAGAACGTGTTCAAAATGATGTCGATGTAGACAAAGACAGTGAGGTGCTCGACGTCTTACTACTCCGGGATTGTTGCAGGCTCCGTTCACCTCAGTTTGCACAGTGGCACAGCCATTTCCAGTTCGATGCTGTGGCTGTGCTACATTCTCGACTGAAACACCATACAAGAGCTGCTTGAGACGGCCCCGAAGTAGAAGTCCAGTGAGCTCGAATCCAAAGATATGGCAGGCCAAGCAACTGGTCCTGCACGACCTACCCACTTATCGGGATAAACAACTTCGACATACTCTCTTGCCTCCTGACTGAAATGTGAAGTGACACTGTCGTGCATAAACCATTCATTTATTCATGTAGCGAGTGGGACATCACTAAGCAGATCGCCCAATTCACGTTCCAAACACTGTTGATACTCTACTAGGCAGGCGCTGTGGAATAAAATGCAGTTCGAGTAACTGACTGTCCACTACACTGCACCAAATGTCCACTGCAAAACGATGTTAATATCCTTGTACTGTACTTGTGCGAGGATTTTCATAAGCACATACATGTATATTATGAGCATTCACAATACCTAAGCAGGTAAAGAGGTTCTTATCTGTAAACAATACCTGTCGACTGAACAGTGAATCAGCAGTATGGCGCTCTAGTAAACACTGACAGAATTCTGACGCCTGGGGTAATCTACAGGTGTCAGCTCTTGTACCTTCTGCTGCTGAAATATGTGGAATTGCTTTCTCTGAAGCAGGCGCTATACAGTTGATTAAGGACACCCTACAGTGGCATTTATATGGTGAGTACTTACTGTAGCGTCTTTATCGACCATTTCAAGTACGTTCTCAACACCCACTCCATCCAGTTGAAGCCGACCTAACGATGGCGCAAGACGAATGCCATATTCCGCTAAACGCCAATCCACACGTCCACAGCTGTTGCAGTCTGATGTTTTGGTACTCTTCTTTTGGAAACATTTCCATATACCGTCGTCCTGCTGCTCGTGCATTGTCCTCTCGTGCCCCGCAAAGGAGGTGCATATCCACATACTTGATGCTTGAGTACGCCATCATACCGTACACTGTTACTGCTGTCTATGAACTGCCGACAGAATGGTGTATCTGGTGCCGCTAAACCACAACAGCGCCACGCCGAAGTCAAGTAAAGACGGAATTTCATACCGTAATCGACCGAGCACTGTAGAAGGGTGTAGAAAGCTACATCAGTCGATATGCAGGCGAACACGACACGCCAACCAGAAATGAAATTTTGCGTCATAACCCGCAATTTCAGACAAAACTGTATTTAACATTTTACTCTGGTTTTGATGCATACATTACACACACTAAGTGTGTACAGTTACTCTTGAATCATAGTGTATGCCGATTAAACGAAGGGTCTCAGACCGACGTGCAACTACTCACAAAGGAAGATCTAATAGCTGTTTTTGAACATACTGCTTTAGTAGATGATGAAGTAAGCTCCCTTAGGATTCAGGCAAATAAATCCGAACCCAGACAGTCTTTGGGTTGCTCCAAATGCTTACTCCTAGTATTTTACGGCAGTTAATGCTTCCAGTTATAACGTAGAACATCGTCACTGAATATTTGCTGTCGTTTTCTAAGTAGGATTACTCTGCTCCTTCCTCTTACTACCGAATCTGCAACAAGAATGACGAGGATCTAGTAATAAAATGGAGAGGGGGATGGTGGGTGGCCTGATTGTTGTTGGCCTATAAGAGGATAAGAGAGCATGACCTCAACCTAGATCACCGTCTATTCCACGACTATCATGTTGGAGCAGCAGCCTCACCCCGTGTCATTCATGTGTGGCTGAAATTGTAGCGTGTGTGAATGGGGAGGGGAGGGAAATGATCTCTGCATCATGGCCAGTGTCACAGCTTGAGGCTCACATGGTTGGTGGTGATATTAACGGACATACGGGGCTGCCGGTAGCTTCTTCATTGCGGTAGGTCGCGGCAGAGTGTTGGGCACCAAGTCTTGGGTGGTCAGGCCGTGGGTGTCGCCTCTGTCAAGTGAGCGCTAAATCTCCTCCTCGCGTTTTTAAATAAAAGTGCATTCCTTACCTATGCTAATGGGGAAATAGTTTTAAAGCATAGATTTATCCGTATTTTGTGACTAGATATTTTTTTGAGTTTACTAGGGATGGCCCTATCGTGTCGTCACACATTGTTAGTGCAGGCTACGCATTTTGCTGCATCGTGTACTTGTTTTACTCAATATATGGACATATTTCTTAAAATATCGTACTTGTTTATTATGTTAAAAATAATGCACTGCAGCAGTGGTTAAACGTCTACAGTCACTTTTTTGTATGTATTTTAGAAAATAGGCATGGGTATTCCAAGGAAATCGGGAAAATTATAGAAAATAGGAATGGGTGATGGGATTACTTACAGTAAATGTCTACATAGCATTTTATTATAGTATTAGTTGCTATACACGGCAGTGCCCCGGTCAGAATATATTGCATAATAGATGGTATTAGGACCATTCTCCCTATCAGATGTATACAGACGCATATTCCATTAACTAATCAACGATGCAACAAAATAATTATTATTTAAATGAAATAGCTCACAATCGAAAATTATATATACATATTTATATCTTCATTCTTCTCATAACACTTGCTTATACACTATATTTGTAGTTTTATTGTTCAGATTATAAATGAACAAATTCTGAAGTGTTCCAACTCGTGAACTGGAGCGTACAGTTTGCCATGTGACAAGCATGATTCCTTTAAGTAAACACCACACTATCATAATGTTTGGCCCTGTGCTTAGTTGATGGTTACGATGTAAGCCAGTTTTGCTGGAAATTGCTATCGCCTTAAACTGAAGGGCAATCCAGTTGACATAAAGGTATTCACGGTATAGATACTGTGTGCCCTTTTCGTTTGCCAGTCACTATACTGGCTTCGATGATGTTATTCTGCATGTGCTTGGTGCAGAGTCTTATACCATTACACAGTTTCAGTAAATTCAGATTACACAGTAAAATGACTGGCAAAGTAGCATTCAATTTGAGGCAGTCTAATAGCATTCCCAAAACATTCAACGAATTAAGAATTCAGTGAGTTGGTTCAGTTGGCTCTGAGCACTATGGGACTTAACATCTGAGGTCATCAGTTCCCTAGAACTTAGAACTACTTAAACCTAACTAACCTAAGGACATCACACACATCCATGCCCGAGGCAGGATTCCAACCTGCGACAGTAGCGGCCGCGCGGTTCCAGACTGAAGCGCCTAGAACCTCATGGCCACATCGGCCGGCAATTCAGTAAGAAAATATACAGTTGCGTTTACATCAGTCATGGTATCGATCAACATGTAAATTTTCACTGCTCCTAGAATCATCTCTTGGACGGTCTTGCTGATGTCATAGGTAATTTCGTTTTTTGTCGTTCCTGAATTGGTATAATTTTCGACAATGTCCGGGTATATTTTACTCATGAGCTGCTCAGTTGTTTCAGCGATATTACACAATTTATTTCTCAGTATGATTTGGCCAGAATTTTCGTGTTTTTGGTAGGTACCTTCTCCTAATAGTAAAAATATTTGAAAAATTCTATCACTCTGTGGTCTACTGAGATTTGCTTCTCATATTTGTTGTTAAGTTCATTATTTTTACATGCTGTCATATAAACGACTTTTTTAAGGAGGCATTTATTTAATCTGCTGTCATTAATTTTGGAATGACAGGCAGCATTGACGAAAATCGCCTGACAATGTTAATAATAGATCTATGACTAAACATTGAAGGAATTTCGCGAGTATTTAGCTCTAAGCGTCCCCCAGAATGGAAATGTGAAATTTTTTAAATATTTTATACACATATCAAAAAATGTTTTGCATCACCCCGGTTCCCAGAACTCCTGAAGATAAACGTTGACTGTGGATATTGTATCACAGACACAGTCCCTTTGACTGTTCAGAGATGTCACTAAAACCTGCTCAAAGATATAAACAACCACGCATGAGCAGCGCCTATTAGACAGATGGGGGCCAACAGCCGATCAGTTCCAGTCATTCCACCAGGAAGGAGCTACACGCCTCAGGCTGTCTGTCAACCATGCCTAGACGGTCAATACCGCGGTTCGATCGCGTCTGTATTGTTACTTTGTGTCATGAAGGGCTCTCAACAAGGGAAGTATCCAGGCGCCTCGGAGTGAACCAAAGCGATGTTGTTCAGACATGGAGGAGATACAGAGAGAGAGGAACTGTGGATGACATGCCTCGCTCAGGCCACCCAAGGGCTACCTACCACTGCAGTGGATGACCGCTACCTACGGATTATGGCTAAGAGAAACGCCGACAACCCCCCCCCCCCCCAAGTTGAATAATGCTTTTCGTGCAGCCACAGGAAGTCGTGTTACGACTCAAACTGTGCGCAATAGGCTGCATGATGCGCAACTTCACTCCCAACGTCCATGGCGAGGTCCATCTTTGTAACCATGATACCATGCAGCACAGTGCAGATGGGCCCAACAACATGCCGACTGGACTGCTCAGGATTGGCATCACCTTCTCTTCACCCATGTGTGTCGCATGTGCCTTCAACCAGACAATCCTCAGAGACGTTCAAAAATGTTCAAATGTGTGTGAAATCTTATGGGACTTAATTGCTAAGGTCATCAGTCCCTAAGCTTACACACTACTTAGCCTAAACTATCCTAAGGACAAACGCATACACCAATGCCCGAGGGAGGATTCGAACCTCCATCGGGACCAGCCGCACAGTCCATGACTGCAGCGCCTGAGACCGCTCGGCTAATCCCGCGCGGCGTCAGAGACGTGTTTGGAGACAACCCGGTCAGGTTGAACGCCTTAGACACACTGTCCAGCGATATGCAAGCTGAGAGTAGATATATATATACATATATTACAGTTTCTGTTGCAGTTCTGTAACTTTTTTAAAATCAAGGAAAAAAATACAAAATATTGTGGAATTTCAAACAAAGAGTATCAAAGAACACTGTTTTGCAAAAACGTCAGATTTTAATAACAAAGAAGTGTAATGAATATTAAAAAAAACAATAGAACTTTTTTCAATCAATGTAATGGTTTTTTCCAAGCATTATCAGTGATTTATCAAATATTTCAATAATTCTTTTTTAGTATTTTAATCAATATTCAAGAATTTCCACTATTAATTCCGAAAGTTTGTCTCATTTGTCCAAATATTTTCGGAACATATTCTATGGATTTTAAGAAAAAACTGTAAAATTTTGAGCAAAAAAAAGTATAAAGATTTAAAATTTTGGAATAATCTACTCATCATCACCTCTTTTTTCCTTATGAATGTGGAGAAGAAAATGGAAAAGTCAATAAAACAAGAAACGTTTTTTCATTTCTTTCACTCTGTTACTTATTACATATTTTACATTAAAAATATTTTTTTCCAATATAAATA
This sequence comes from Schistocerca cancellata, assembly GCF_023864275.1. Classification (NCBI taxonomy): domain Eukaryota; kingdom Metazoa; phylum Arthropoda; class Insecta; order Orthoptera; family Acrididae; genus Schistocerca; species Schistocerca cancellata. The sequence continues at coordinate 657,136,629 of NC_064629.1, forward strand.
GGTTTTTTAATGTTTTGGAAGGGTTACAAAATTTAAACATTAACAATATTTTTAATTAAACATCATAAGTGTTATTTCATAGATATGTCAAAATTTTAGCTATCACACACATTCTATATTGAAAAGTATTGTAAGATAATTTTTTCAGATTTATTGATGTTATACATTTAAAGATGATTGTGTAGCAAAGAACATTTAACTGATCTATTTTTAGTGGAGAATATAAAAGTATCAAGTATGAGTTTTATGAAAATTAAAAATGTATTTAACCTAAAAATCATATATGAATTATTTAATTAGGCAATATTACAGCTAATATATCTGTTTTATTGCCCAAACACATATCTTTTGTCATTATGAGGACATGGTTTTTATTAACCTCAACAGACTGAATTACAAGTTTATTGTTTCAAATTAAATTTGATGTTTATGTTGTTCAGTATTATTAAACAAACAGTCTTCATAATATTGTAGGCTTCCATTATTTTTACAACATATTTCTTAACTTCTTCTGAGTTTTCTCCTCAATGCCACCACTTTTCTAAGCATACATTATTGATCTTTAAATACAAAATTCCTTCATTATTTTTCCATTACATTCATGTTCCATTTTATCTAATACTTTTATATTTACAAGAGTAATGTTACAAAGATTATCAATTGGATAATCACTTGTATCAAATTGATCAATACATTTCTTTGTATCTTCAAAAAAAACCTTCTTTATCTTTATTATAAATGCAGTTGTCAGTATATTGATAACAAAGATCAAATTTTTTCTCCATATTGTGGTTTCTTAACTCTAGAATGACAATTATGTATCAATTCTTCAGATAAATTGAATATGCTCATTCCAATGTAAATCGGCTTGTCGAATATAATTTCTTATTCATGTGAATTGGTGCAAGATTTTCATTGAATATTGTTCTCCTTCGGAATTTGGTTTTGCTGTATGTTTTCATCTTTTTTGCATCTAAAACTACTTCCGTATCTACTTTATTTCCAATATTTCATAACATTTCTCTGAATACTGAATTATTCATGAGGTTGAAAAATATTTTTCATAATCATTTTCCTTATCTCATTTCTGTAGTCAGATGAGCAATTGTGAAGTTTCTCAATTTAGTTGTCTTATGAAAGGGAAAACAATTATTAGGAGATTAAAAAATAGTGTTGTTGAAAATTAGGAATCAAAATTTATTAAATCAAGCAAAATTGTTAAAAATTACAAAACTAAATGAATGATGAAATAATTAATATGAATTCAAGATAAAAATAATTTAAAGTTACAGTTTTAAATTAATTTGAAATGGGTTCAAGCTGATTTGATTATCACCTGATTTCTTTATACTTTATAAAAGAATAAATGTTAGTAGAAAAATAAAACTTGTGATTAAGAACTTATGAAGAATTAATAAAAATGTATTGGATATGAGATAAAAATATATTTGATTTTAATTGTATAAATGATGTTTTAAATTATATTTAACTGGCATCAAACTGCTTCTTATCACCAATTTCTTATTTTTGATATGATCTAGAACTCTGTTTTTACATTTACTTGTATGTATATCTTTTGATGATGGATTTGAGTCAAAACAATCAAAATTTTTAACTTCTTGATCATTATTTCATTTCATTGTTATCTAAGCTGAGTTTTAACTGAATTCTGTTAATTCTATATATCATATTTGGTATATTTCTGAATACAGTTTTTATATTTGTTTGTATGTTTGTCTTTACATGATGGATTTCAGTAAAAAGATCTAAAATATTTAATTTGTTGACAATTAATACATTCTTTATTTTTATCATGTTCAGCTCCTTCAAATTTTGGGTTAATAATAAAATCCTTGACTGTTCAACACTGGAAAAATGTTTAAATGTCCCATAACATTTAGAAATATATTTTACACTTACATACAGGTCCATTACTGTGATACAGTTTTTATGATACCATAAGACTGTCTACATGTTGTTCTATAACCATTTTTGTACACTTTTGTAAATTAATTTTATCAGTTGAATTCTCTATTTTGCATATTTAATAATTTTTAGTTTTGACATGCTCTGAAATTTGCTTTAACAGTCACATAATCACTGCCATTTAATAGAAAAAAATTTATAAGACAAAAAATATCCATATAGTAATCAATTTACAAGTTTCCCTAATGTATTCTTTAAAAATATTGTAAGATATAGTTGAAAAATTAAATGATATTAAAAATTAGTAATATTTAAAAATTCCATTTATTCTAATAAAAAATTTTCTAGTATATGTAGTCATTTATAGATATTGTCATTGACAACAGATGTGTTTGTAAAAATATATAGGTTTTTTTAGTTTATGAAAAAGCAACCCTTGGTTTCAAGCAAAGGATGTTGCTGAAATTTCACAATCTGAAAGTAAAAATCTTACAATTAGAAAAAATATTGATGTGTATGCGAAAAATGTTTTAGAAAATTTAAACCCCTCTACCAGATGGGTGTAACATATATTACGGAATACCATATTTATCAACGAATGTGGATTACATACTTTTATTTTATTATCTAAAACAGAAGAAGCAGAAAAATTTAAAAAGGCAGGTACCTAGTAATGTTTTACCTTCAGTTTGAAATATGGTGTGTAAGAACTGCAACAAACTGTAGAATTAACAGCTAAAGAAATGCACCCTAAAGTTTTGTGTATATAACAAACAGAAACAATAAATACCCTGCAGAATGACATCATCAAATTAAAAGAGGATGTACTGAAGTTAAAAGTGAATGTGGAGAATACTTAAATGAAAAAAGAAATAAAATATAACCTTATTTTGTATCCCAAACATTAATCAGAAATTAAAATGAATGGTTGTTCTTTTGAAGCTATTTGATGGTAACTATGAAGCCAATTTTTATGTCATTAGAGCACAAAGAAATGAAACTGAAATAAAAATAGTCATCCTACTTGCTTAGAAATTTATACCAAAGAATGAAAGGAAATATAAAAAAAGTTTGTCCTCCAAATTATTTCAATGTTTTGAATTGTTACACACCATCTTATTAATTATCTAATAAAATTTCGTTCAGTTTTCTGAAACACATATTTTATCAGCTTTAATATTAAATAAGTAATTGACTCAGTTATCAGTCAACTGATTTATGAATATTGATATGATCATAATCATAATTATAATCGTCATCATTATCAGGATAAACAGCCAGATGAAAAAGATTGTGGAAATATGTTTCTAGACATTCTATCAATTTATATACAAAAATTTTTATAAAATAATTTATCTCCATTCACCTCAATAGTATCTGAATTATCAAATACTAATCATTTGACATTAGCTTTATCATCTTTCTTTTTTATAGCTTTTGCTCCAGGATATACATTTGGAAACTTTGTTCTTTGTAGTTCTTGTTCATAAATTTTTCTTTAACATCTTTCAGTCCATTTAATTGGTACTGAAAATTTAACATCTTCAGTTTCAAGAATTTCTGTTGAACAGTTTGCAAACTGATTTTTAGAAAAATTCCTTTCACAATGCTTTTTCTTTTTTGTCTACTATTTTAAAATGTTCATAAACACAATAATAGATACACTTTTAGTCAGGTTTAAATTAAATTAATCAATATCTATTGGTTTACTTTTTATTGTTGGATATTTTCTTTTTATAAAAAATGAGACTGCACCCAAAATTCATCTTTTGCTCCAAAAGCTGTTCACGATATCAACATTTTGCAAACCGAGAAGAAAGGGCATAGGTTCGATATTCTCAATGAAGTAGAAATTTTTAAAATATTTGTCGACATGATAGCCTCATTCTCAATGAGCAGCTACAATTACGTAATAAAAACTTATTCAGTGGGATAAAGCTGTTACTTGATATTTGATTTTGGGTTTTCTCATGCAGTTACTAAATACTTTTTTAATCTAATTTTTGATTTCTTCAAATTCTTCTTGATTAATCTTGCTAAGAAATTTTTCGATTTGTGATTCTAATTCCTTTTTTATTTTTATAATTCTCTTAGTTTTATTTTTTCAATACTTTGCAAATTATTTATTTTATTTCCAAAAATATTCATTCATTATATTCAAAATAACATTGAACTCATAATTATCTGACAATAGCCTTAGCACATATATACCCAAATGGCCACATATAACTTCATCATAATCTTGTTTCAGTGTTTAACATAATTAATTTTTATTTAAAAATTTAATTAGTTGTTTTGATATATTGCAATCAATAAATAAAATAATTGTTATTATTTGTTTTACAGTAAAATATCCAGTGCATACCAATACGATTTGAAGTGTCTAAATTAACTATACCACCTTCAAATTTTTTTGGTTTATTAGGTAATTTGTCAGTCATAACAACACTCAACAGTTTTTCTATATCAAATTTACCTAGTGCATTAGAATGTATAATAAGTATTTTTTCGAACTTTTTTATTAAACTTGAATAATTTTGTACTAGATTATAACTTTCTTGTTCTGCTAATTTTCAATCTTTTTTGTCATGAGTTAGTGACAGCTGCTGCTCTCTAAGCTATTGAATCAATAGCTCCTAATGATGATAGTAAAACTGGTAAAAAACACCACTCTCATGTTGTGTTAAACTTGCTTGTTCTTTCTTTTTCATTAAATTTTATGTGATTTTTTCATAATACGAGTACCTAATGTTATGAGCAAATTTCCACCAATTTTTGGTTTATCCCTCTTTATTTTTGGAGCATCAGTTAAAAAGTATCAATACTATGTCACTCTCTATTATTTACTTTAACTATAATTTTTTTGGTTTAGTTTTTCCACTAGATAAAAAAATATCATCAATTCTGAAGTTATTCATTCACATAGCTTAATAAATTAATATAAAACTTTGTAAGTGTTGCATTTAATTTTTCTCCAAATTATGCATCTTCAAAAAACATTCATTCTTTTGTGGTTTCTTAAAGCTGTTTAAGTTCTTACTGTCTGGATTGTAAATCTTTGTGATTTTTATATGAAATATCATGTTTGTTACACACTTCATCTAGCTTATTTGTACTTTGATCTCTTCTAGCTAATCTTTCTTCTAATTTTGTTCCTGGACCACAATAATTATAGCCAGATAGGTGCATTTCAAATACTAATTACTAATTAATGTGTTAACTAATCCTTTACCATATTATTCATTTTCCCAAAATGTATGAACTAATTGTTCAAAAACGTAAACAAATACATATCAGCGCACACTCCGCTGCAGAGTGAAAATCTCATTCTGGAAATAAAGTATGCTTTTGCATCATTAAACTTGCTAGTTAGCATTTGTGATATAACAACATTTTCATTATGATAATTCTTATTTTCAGGTAGCTGTTCACCACAATTTATCATCAAACTGGCGATTAAATCTCTAACACCATTCACACAATAATTCTCAAATGGTTTTTATGTACATATTGTATTAATACCTCACATTTATTCTCGTTTTCTTTGGTATCTGTGCTAATTTTGAAGATAAACTTCAAAAATTACTTTTATCAAATTGTTATATTTAATACCTCTACCTGGTATTATTTAATTTGGATTTTTTTAATTTGGATTTTTTCAGAAAATAGATCTCCCAAGTCAAATAATATATTTATATAGTTTGGAAATCGTTAGAATCAAATTTTGTATTTTTATCATCTATAGTAACATATTTTTAGTTAAAAGATTCATTAATTCATCTGCTTTCACAAATAATTAATTTATCACAATCACATTTTACTGATAACTTACCAATATGTTTAAATATATTAACAGTTTTTAATTCAAAAACTTTGTCTTCACTATTGTAAATATATCTCATATTCCTTAAATCATACTTATTTTTCACATTTTGTTCAATTCGTTTTTATTTTTTCTTCATATTTTTTTAATACATTGTGTATTTCTTATTTGCTTAATGTATAATCGATTGGTGGTATATCTTCAAATTTTCCTGAGTTTTGATGAACAAGAGTTTTGCTGTAATAACGGATTAATACAGTAGTTTATCACTTCTCTATTTTTCAATAGACTTTAACATGTTATTGCCCAAACCTTAAATTCTTTGTTTAACTTTTTCGAAAGCATTAATAACAAGTTGATCTTGTTTAAATCCCTCATATTCTTTGTGGGGTCTTGCCCACTCGTCTCATATAGGGTGCCTAAGGGATCCTGCATTCTTGGGATGCTATACAACAATTCAGGCAAATAACATTAGTAGTTTTATTTCTATAAGGCAGATTGACAATACTTAACTTTGAAATAACAATGGTGTCACAAGCGATGTGAGACATACAACTTAAATCCGAGGCCTTTTCTATATATAATGTTCATGCAAGTTTTACACACACTTTGTGGATCACTAATAACAGCTATCATAGCACTCTCTGCTAGGCCGTGCTGACTGATGACCACAGCAGTTAAGTGCTCAGAGCCTAGGCCGTGCTAATACTCTGTGAATACTGTTCACTAATGTCTGGCAGAGGATGGCAGAAGCGGCGTTTATATTCACTTCGGCTAGATTCTGTTCTTATTATTGTGACGTCCTGGTCAGCGCGCTATTGGCTGACGTTGTCTGTTCTAGCGTTCTTCTTCTTCGTTCTGGCACTTATGGTTACACCAGAACATTCCTCTCCCTCCCCCCCCCCCCCAGAGCGATGGACCGTCGTCGTGTAGGGAGTGCGCCCACGGCGGGGGAGGCAGGAATGTAGGCGCATCGCCGGGCCGGAAGCTGTGGCTGCAGGGGACGTCAAGCTTCCGACCGTACTACACCATCCGGCGTGCGCTCTGGCGGAAACGTCCCCGGGAAAACGACTAGAAGGGTACGCATCCACCTCCTGCTGCCAGGGACTAGGTGAAGAAGGTGGCGACTGCTGCAGTGTGGGTGGGTCCAGCTCCATCCGTAGGACGAGAGGTGGTGGAGGTGGCGAAGGTTCCGTCTCATGGTGTCGTCCCATGGTGTCGCGATGACACCTTCTGGCGGCTGCTGTGGCCGCGCTGTCCTCTGGATCCGTGAATCTGGGGAAACAGAGACTGGATCATTGTGTACATGATAGAGGCGAAGTTGATTTTGATGGCGCGCTACAAACCATCTGGACCTGAAAGAACATACATGCAAGTGACAAGTCGACAGGCAATCTCTCCTTGGGCCCACCGTTTGCTGCCGCTAAAAACCCTGTCAAAGATATCATGCGGCCTTCCTTCGGCGCCGGGTGCTGAGGAGGGTAAAGCAGGTGGAGCAGTGTCCGACGGTGGCCGCGAAGCAGTTCCGCCAGCGATGGCCCATCTCGCGGATGCGAACGATATGAGGCGAGAAACAGTTGCAATGCTTGATCCCTGGTGTGTGCGGAGCGAAGTTTGGCCATGTGCTGCTTGAAGGCTCTGACAAAACGGTCCGCTTCGCCGTTTGACTGTGGGTGGAACGGTGCACTAGTGAAATGCTGTATGTCATTGCGTTCACAGAATGTTTCAAATTCATTTGACGTGAACTGAGATCCGTTGTCTGACACTATTACTTCAGGTAAACCTTCTAGGCAAAAAATCGATGACAACAATTGAATTTGTGCTACGTGACGTTGTCGAGGTCATTTTCACAGCAAAAGGAAACTTGCTGTGCTAGTCAACCACAATCAACCAATGGGTGTTCCAAAAAGGTCCCGCAAAGTCTATGTGCACACGTTGCCATGGTGATTGTGACTGTGGCCAAGCAGAGAATTTTTGTGGTGAAGTGGATTGATTTTCAGGACATGCGTGACAATGTGACGTTATCTGTTCTACTTGGGTGTCCATAAAGTGCCAAGTACAGTGTCGACGCGCTAACTGTTTCGTACGAACAATCCCCCAGTGTCTTGGGTAAGGTAACTGCAACTCTTCTTTTTGCAAAGCTGTAGGGATCAACAAACGTGATTGTCCACTGTCATTCTGAACAAGGATAACCTTTCTGTACAGCAGAGCTATGCCAACGTGCAAAGTATCGGCGCACTACAGAGTTCTTTATGTTATGCAAGGAACGAGGTCAAGCTGTGCGAATGTATGCTAGCATAATTTTCAAACCTGGATCCACTTCAGTGGCATGTGCAATTTTCTTATACGAGGGTTGTCCGGAAAGTAAAAACCCGATGAAGCTTTGTGTTGGGTAGTGTCTGTAGTGTGACCGTCTGTCACATCAAGACGCTCTTTCAGTTGTGAGCGCACTGTGAGCGAGTAAAGGTGCCTAGAACAACGATGTCTCCCGCCAAGTAAGAGGGTCCGCTGAGAGGCTTCGCCTTAATGAATGCAGCCCACCTAACACCACTGCCACGCACTTCGTTCTTCATGGCAATTCTCAGCCGCACTCTGCAGGGACAGTGAAGACGCTCCTGCAGCCTTTTCGATGGGAAGTGTTCGATCACCCACAACACAGCCCGAATTGCCTCGTCCTGAGTATCGTCTCTGTTCACATGAGACGCTGGATACGAAGAAAACACTTGGACGCAGGCTACGCGCTACAGACCAGCGTAGAGAATTATCGGAAAGCAGAGATGGCTACCTTCTATAACGATGGTATTGGGAATTTAGTATAACGCTCTGCAAATGTCTAAGTCGGAGTGGCGACTATGTAGAGAAGTATCTGGAAAGTGTAGGTAACTCTTACAAATAAAATATTTCTGACTTTCACTGTGGTTTCCATTTAGCGACCGATTGGAACTTACTTGGACAATCCTCGTAGTTCAGCGGAAAAGGCTGAAGCAACATCGATGTGACCACAAGACGCAGCAGAAGTGTCAAAGTCTATGTCCGGGCCAATCAGATGTTTGTTGATTGTGTGTTAGAAACTGTAAAAACCGAGTCTTACTGTGATTTAGCGTTAGTTTATTTTGTACAAGTCATGATGTTAGGTCTCTGAAACTGAGATACTGTTGCACACAACATCCTTTACTACCAAGCTAGTGTCATCAGCAAACAGAAATATTTTAGAGTTACCGGTAATACTCGTACTAGAGGGAACATCATTTATAGAAATAAGGAACAGGAGTGGCCCCCACAACACTGATCCCTTGGGCACCCATCCCCCCTCCCCCCTCACCGCTAGACTGTACGCCACTCAGACCCCAGATCACAGACATTCTCAACATAATGAATAATGACCTTTTCCTGTCTGTTGCTAAAGTAAGAGGTGAACCAACTCTGGGTTACCCCACGTATTCCGTAACGATCCAACTTCTGGAGCAATATTTTGTCATCAACAAAATCAAAGGCCTTAGTTACACTACTGGCCATCAAAATTGCTACACCAAGAAGAAATGCAGATGATAAACGGTTATTCATTGGACAAATATATTATACTAAAACTGACATGTTATTACATTTTCACGCAATTTGGGTGCATAGAACCTGAGAAATCAGTACCCAGAACAACCACCTTTGGCCGTAATAACGGCCTTGATACGCCTGGACATTGATTCAAACAGAGCTTCAACACGATACCACAGTTCATCAAGAGTAGTGACTGGCGTATTGTGACGAGCCAGTTGCTCGGCCATCATTGACCAGACGTTTTCAATTGATGAGAGATCTGGAGAATGTGCTGGCCAGGGCAGTAGTCGAACATTCACTGTATCCAGAAAGGCCCGTACAGGACCTGCAACATGCGGTCGTCCATTATCCTGCTGAAATGTAGGTTTTCGCAGGGATCGAATGGAGGGTAGAGACAGGGGTCGTAACACATCTGAAATGTAACGTCCACTGTTCAAAGTGCCGTCAATGCGAACAAGAGGTGACCGAGACGTATAACCAATGGCACCCCATACCATCACGCCGGGTGATACGCCAGTATGGCGATGACGAATACACGCTTCTAATGTGCGTTCACCGCGATGTCGCCAAACACGGATGCGACCATCATAATGCTGTAAACAGGACCTGCATTCATCCGAAAAAATGACGTTTTGCCATTCGTGCACCCAGGTTCGTCGTTGAGTACACCACCGTAGGCGCTCCTGTCTGTGATGCAGCGTCAAGGGTAACCGCAGCCATTGTCTGCATGCTGCTGCAAACGTCGTCGAACTGTTATGTTTCACCAGGCAACGCCGGTCAACTGCTGTTTGTGTATGAGAAATCGGTTGGAAACTTTCCTCATGTCAGCACGTTGTAGGTGTCACCACCGGCGCCAACCTTGTGTGAATGCTATGAAAAGCTAATCATTTGCATATCAGAGCATCTTCTTCCTGTCTGTTAAATTTGACGTCTGTAGCGCGTCATCTTCGTGGTGTAGCAATTTTAATGGCCAGTAGTGTAAATCAAAAAACATGCCTAGTGATAGAAACCTTTTGTTTAACTCATCCAGTACCTCACAGAGAAAAGAGAATATAGCATTTTCAGTTGTTAAACGACTTCTAAAGCCGAACTGTACATATGATAACAAATCGTGTGATATAAAATGATGTGCTACTAAGTAGAATTTTCTGCTATATAAATAGTGGTGAAATTTGGTGACATCATACACAATAGCCAAAGCCTCTTTTTCAGTTTGTGAATAGTTACACTGAGCTTTGGACAACATTTTTGATGCGAAACCAATAGGTCTGTCTTTATCATCAATTCTGTGCGAAGGCACTGCACCCGATTCCGTAAGAGGGAGCTTCAACTTGCAATACAACTGGTTTGTCAGAATCAAAGTGAACTAAGCATCGATCAGTGAGCAATGCATCTTTAAGTTTTTGAAAAGCTACTTGGCACTCATCTGTACAAAGAAAGGGGACATATTTGCGACGCAAGCGATGCAATGGAGCTGCAATTTGTGGAGCAGTCGGTATGAACCGAAGGTTCTGTTTTATCTGTAATGATGTCGCGCACAAGTCGCGAAACCCTAATCTTTCTTCTTCCTTCCTGGGGATAGAGAGAGATAAAATAGATAGGTAGAGAGTGGAGAACGCTCCTGTCGTCATGACGAATGGCATAGTTCAGTGTGTCATGTCACTTGTATATGGTCAGTTCAAAAAATACATTCGGTCTTTTGGTCCTCCGCGTGTGGCGAAGTCAACGGGGTACAGCGAGTACCTCTGTTCAGGTAAACCCGGGGTCTCCAGCGTCAGCTGCCATGGACATATAACAGTGATAGCGTTAGCAGAACGTAAAGGTGGACTGCTGGGCCGCAGTGCAGCAAAGCATTTGGCAGTTCAGTGTTAGATAGTAACAGTCAGTGAGCACTAATAAGATATCTCCTCGGTTTGAACCACAGAATTTACCGTCAACACGTGTACCTTTGTCCACTACACGACACAGGGTACAGGCATTATCATGGGAGCAGGTAGGCCAACACTGCACGGCTGTAGAGTGGCAGCTGAATCATGGTGCACGCCGTTGTCTAGGTACGAATACGTCGAAAACCAGTCGTCAAGAGTTGTGGTTTGAAGCTGAAGGGTTATGGTTTAGGAAGGTTTTCGGTGGCTGGTGGAATCCATTGTCACAGCAAAAGGAAATGATATATGCTAATAGGTAGAAGTCTCTAATTCAGTTGCTCATGAATGTAACTTCACAGTAAATTTAGGGCGCAAACATCTTCTCTATCCCGCTTTTGATACCATTCATCTCAATATTTACACGCCACAAAATTGACAATTGTCTCAGTACCCTTGTTATTACACCAGTATTGCTCCATCTCCTGCCATTTCCTGAAAGATATGTCCTGCGTAGTATCAACATGAGTGCTGATATACAAGAAGTTTTGGTATTGGTTCAGATTACACACAGTAGATAAGAAAATATCATTGAAGTTTCAGTTACTCTAGTATTGCTCCATTTCTTGCCATTTCCTGAAAGATACGTTCTGCGTAATATCAACATGACTGTTGGTATACAAGAAGTTTTGGTGTTAGTTCAGTTTCACCCACAATAGACAAGAAATTATCACTGAAGTTTCTATATGTCTCAGTGTCCGCAGCTCGTGGTCTTGCGGTAGCGTTCTCGTTTCCTGCACATGGCATCTCAGGTTTGATTCCCGGCGGGATCAGGGATTTTCTCTGCCTCGTGATGACTGGGTGTTGTGTGTTCTTCATCATCATTGACTCGCAAGTCGCCGAAGTGGCGTCAAGTAAAAAGGACTTGCAATACGGCTGCCGAACTTCGACGCATGGGGCCTCCCGGCCAACAATGCCATACGATCATTTCATTTTTTTTATATGTCTCAGTAACATTTTTATTCATTCCTTTTAACGAATAGATTATTTAACCTTTCAGCTTAATACATGGCACTATCTTCGCCACATCCCTTATTCTTATATTATAATCTAAGATTATTGTAGCTTATCATCAACGATCACTTTATTGGCGCTTGTAGTAACATTTTTAAGTCGTAATAATATTTTCTGCAAGCAGTCACTATAAATGATTGTCGATTTTATTGCAAGCACTGATACAGTTTTCGCTGTATTTATTGTCATACCTTTGTGCGCTACATACCCACTGCCGCGGATTATTCTTCAAGAAATGAGAAAATGCTACTGATGCACGTGAGTTGTAATACCATCTTCATCGTAAAATAAGAATTTCAGCTTACAGCATAATTGGTGAGTTGATACTGAAACGCGATAAGACTCATTAATTATAATATCGTGTTCATCATAGGATCTTCTTTCCCAATAACGACAATAACCGCTAATTATAAAGGCGGAATGCGTCCTTGGTTGACATTGCGAGAGCAAACATTTGTCAAGGAGAGCGGCGCTTCTCAATTGAAGGCGACGCGGTTCGTTAAGAGCTCAATTCGTTAAGCTGCACCGACAGACGTAGATCGATGGGCTGCCACTGGATAATGTGGCCAGGGCAAAATGGTATCATTTGATGTAGCCATCGCTTCTCTTTGAGGGATGTCTCAAGTGGACTATAGCTTTTGAGTTACTTGCTGCATCCGTTTCGAATCTACTAAACAATGAGAATCTTATTTGTACACACACTGGGGGGGAGGGGGGGGCACTGAAGGTGTTAATAACGAAGTATCATGTATGCCTAATAGCTCCGATGATGATGAAGAGACTAAAATAATATACTTGAAATAAAATAAATTATTCAGACAGTTAAGGGAACGAAAATTTAATTGTTTAGGGGCTGGAATACGATAATAGGAAAAGGAAGAGAAGAAAAACATAGAATGAGAACATGGACTGTGGGAAAGGTAGGAAAGGGGAGGCCTCCTGGGAGAATTTTTCCAAAATGCGTTTTAATCAAGCCTAGCACTTGGGGACTCTTAAAGGAAGGTTGTGTCCGTGGAAGAGACTTGGAGATTTCAGATAGAATATACAGGGTGGTCAGAAACAGTCTGAGAAGCTTTCAGGGTAGGCTGTGTTGAGAAATAATTGTTAAGAAAAAAGTCGATATGTTGTACCGTTTCCGAGTTAAATAGTATTGTAGTTAAACAATCAGGCCTTTCCGCGCAGAGGCGGTGTAGCCAGACGTGTACTTCGTTTGGTTTCTAAAACCTAACAAAGGAGCGATACAAATATGGGACATGGGACTGTAGTAAGAATCGAACTCGGGCCAGAGGCTAAACAGTCTCGTACGCTGTCGTTTATGCTATGAGAACAACAATGCTATGAGAACAAGTGGCCTGCCAGATACGGTTTGCGAGCAAAACGGCAACTCCAACGCTAATTATCTCGGAAACGGAGCAAAGTATCGATCTTTTTACTTACGAATTATTTCTCTGACCTCCTAATATTCTGGCAAGACGAACATTTCTTATCCAAATTTTAAGCGACAAACTATTTCCAGGACCAGATGTGGACTCTGACCATAAAAAATTGATTACGAATTGCAAATTGAAACTGTAGAAATTGCAGAAACGTGTTAAATAAATGGGAAGGGACCTGGAAAATCGAAACAGACAGATTATGTTCATAGTTTCAAAGGGATTATTAGGCAACGATTGACTGAAACAGGGGAAAGGAATGCGATAGAAGACGAATGGGAAGCTTTGAGCGATGAAACAGTGATGGAAGCAGGGGATCGAGTACGCAATAAGACAGTCCAGTGGAAATCTTAGGGTATGGCAGTAGATACTAAATTAGATTGACGTGACGAGAAGTTTTCAAATATGCAGCAAGTGAAGCAGCACAGAGGAAATAAAATGACTGGCGGAAAGTGTAAAGTGGCAAAGCAGGAATGGCTGAAGGCTGTTGAAGTATGCATGACTATGCTGTCTATAGGAAAGTTACAGAAACCTATCGAGAAAAGACAAGGAGCTATAAAAATTTTCAAATGGTCAGTTGTCAGAACAGTACTAATCGAAGAACGGAACGCTGAAAAGGTGTAAGGAATACATAAGAAGTGCTCCACAAAGAAAAAACAATTAAAGACAATATCATTGAAAGAAAAGAGGAAGTAAATGAAGATAGGATAGGAGGTATGGTTCAGCGAGAAGAATTTGACAGTGCACTGAAAGACTTACGTCAAAACAAGGCACCTGGAGTAGGCTACATTCCCTCAGAATTGTTAATATCCTCGGGAGAAACAATCATCACAGAACTGAATAACTTCATGTGCAGGATATGTGAAACAGGAAAAATCCTCTTAGAGTTAAAAGAGAATGTACTAATCCCAATTCCAATAAAGGCAGACGCTACCACATTCGTAAATTACTGATTTATCAGGTCAATCAGACATAATTGCAGAATGGTGACAGGAATTATTTACAGAAGTATGGAAAGACTGGTGGATGTCGACCTCCGGGAAAATCATTTGAAATCCTGGAGAAATGTATAAGAGCCCATCGAAAAGTTTCCGCTTGAGGCCGGTGCTGCAGCGTATGTGTAACCCAGTGCGACTTCGATGCGGGTATATAAGCACCGACATGTAGCAAGGGGTTATTGTGACCTTCGAACAGAAATTTTTTCATCGCTGCTTAGAGAAATATGCGAGCCAATACTGACACTATCGTCTTGGAAGACACACTGCAGAAAGGGCAACTTACGTTTATTGCATTCCTAGATTTAGAGAAATTTGGTAATGGAGGGAAACGAGGGATGTATATAGTCCAGTCACATAAATGTGACTACTGCTTACGGTTGATGTCAGCGAGGAGTGACCACTCACAGACGGCAGATGGAGCACTAACACGGAAAGATATATAAAGCGCGTAGGAGAAATGCGGAAAACAATGTACACTCCTGGAAATTGAAATAAGAACACCGTGAATTCATTGTCCCAGGAAGGGGAAACTTTATTGACACATTCCTGGGGTCAGATAGATCACATGATCACACTGACAGAACCACAGGCACGTAGACACAGGCAACAGAGCATGCACAATGTCGGCACTAGTACAGTGTATATCCACCTTTCGCAGCAATGCAGGCTGCTATTCTCCCATGGAGACGATCGTAGAGATGCTGGAAGTAGTCCTGTGGAACGGCTTGCCATGCCATTTCCACCTGGCGCCTCAGTTGGACCAGCGTTCGTGCTGGACGTGCAGACCGCGTGAGACGACGCTTCATCCAGTCCCAAACATGCTCAATGGGGGACAGATCCGGAGATCTTGCTGGCCAGGGTAGTTGACTTACACCTTCTAGAGCACGTTGGGTGGCACGGGATACATGCGGACGTGCATTGTCCTGTTGGAACAGCAAGTTCCCTTGCCGGTCTAGGAATGGTAGAACGATGGGTTCGATGACGGTTTGGATGTACCGTGCAGTATTCAGTGTCCCCTCGACGATCACCAGTGGTGTACGGCCAGTGTAGGAGATCGCTCCCCACACCATGATTCCGGGTGTTGGCCCTGTGTGCCTCGGTCGTATGCAGTCCTGATTGTGGCGCTCACCTGCACGGCGCCAAACACGCATACGACCATCATTGGCACCAAGGCAGAAGCGACTCTCATCGCTGAAGACAACACGTCTCCATTCGTCCCTCCATTCACGCCTGTCGCGACACCACTGGAGGCGGGCTGCACGATGTTGGGGCGTGAGCGGAAGACGGCCTAACGGTGTGCGGGACCGTAGCCCAGCTTCATGGAGACGGTTGCGAATGGTCCTCGCCGATACCCCAGGAGCAACAGTGTCCCTAATTTGCTGGGAAGTGGCAGTGCGGTCCCCTACGGCACTGCGTAGGATCCTACGGTCTTGGCGTGCATCCGTGCGTCGCTGCGGTCCGGTCCCAGGTCGACGGGCACGTGCACCTTCCGCCGACCACTGGCGACAACATCGATGTACTGTGGAGACCTCACGCCCCACGTGTTGAGCAATTCGGCGGTACGTCCACCCGGCCTCCCGCATGCCCACTATACGCCCTCGCTCAAAGTCCGTCAACTGCACATACGGTTCACGTCCACGCTGTCGCGGCATGCTACCAGTGTTAAAGACTGCGATGGAGCTCCGTATGCCACGGCAAACTGGCTGACACTGACGGCGGCGGTGCACAAATGCTGCGCAGCTAGCGCCATTCGACGGCCAACACCGCGGTTCCTGGTGTGTCCGCTGTGCCGTGCGTGTGATCATTGCTTGTACAGCCCTCTCGCAGTGTCCGGAGCAAGTATGGTGGGTCTGACACACCGGTGTCAATGTGTTCTTTTTTCCATTTCCAGGAGTGTAGTTGTTGACGTAATGCGGAAACCGAGCAATTTATCTGTCGTTCAAATGGGCATGATCATTGGCTTTCGGGCCAAGGTTGGAAGCATTTTTGAAACGGCTAAATTTGTAAACGATTCGCATGCAGCCATGCTTAACGTATTCCGTGCATAGCAAAATGGCTCTATCCAGAACAGGCACCAAGGCAAATGTGGTGGATCATGGGCCACAGATGACAGGGGTGAACAACGGCTGCGGGGATGTGTATGGGCGAATAGACGCGCAACTGTTGAGCAACTGACCGTCCATATGCCATATGAACCAAGGGGCTACCAATAGTGACCATTCACCAAACGTTGCTGCTTTTCGGTCTCCGCTGCAGGCGCCTGGTTCATAACTGCTGTTCATCGGGGACGAAGACTGGAATTTGGAGGCCAATACCATAACTGGGCGCCCGCTGACTTGTCGACAGGTGTCCTTTTCAAATGAATCACGTTTTAGGCTCCGTGGACAGAAAACAAACAGCCTGCAACAATCGTCGGAAAAATACCTACTGGAGAAGGAAGTTTAATGGTCTGGGGAATATCTTCGTGACATTACCTGGTTGCTCTAGCCATTCTAGAAGGTACAATGGATCAATACAAATATGCATCTGTCCTTGGGTTCCATGACCACCTCTACAAACAGGTTATTTGTCCTCGTCGCGATGGCATTACCAGCAGTACAACGCAACGTGTCACACAACTTGCAGTGCCGGCCGTTGTGACCGAGCGATTCTAGGCGCTTCAGTCCGGAACCGTGCTGCTGCTACGGTCGCAAGTTCGAATCCTGCCTCGGGCATGGTTGTGTGTGATGTTCTTAAGTTAGTTAGGTTTAAGTAGTTCTACGTGTAGGGGACTGATGACCTCAGATGTTAAGTCCCATAGTGCTCAGAGCCATTTGAACAACTTGCAGTGTACGAGCGTCGTTCGAAGTGGACCACGATGAGTTTACCGCAGTCTACTGGCCACAAGACTGCCCGGTGTTAAACGCAATCGAGAATCTGTGGATCCACCTAAATCTGAGTGTTCGCCCCATGGATCTTCAACCGATAAACATAGGGCAGCTGGCCACGGTACTGGAGTCAGCATGTCTCCATATCCCTGTCGGTACTTTGTAGAACCTCATTGCCTCGCCTAAACTGCTCGCAGTGGACCACACTGCAAAAAGAAGTCGTTCAGCCTTTTGACAGGTGGTCAAATGGCTCTGAGCACTATGGGACTTAACATCTGAGGTGATCAGTCCCCTAGAACTTAGAACTACTTAAACCTAATTAACCTAAGGATATCACACACATCCATGCCCGAGGCAGGATTAGAACCTGCGACGGTAGCAGTCGCGCTGTTCCGGACTGAAGCGCCTAGAACCGCTCGGCCACCGCGGCCGGCTGACAGGTGGTCACAATAATGTAACTGGAGAGTGTAAAACCTGTGAGGGAAGACCAAGGCCTAACAACAGTAAGCGGCTTCAAATTGATGTAGTCTACAGAAGTTATGCAGATATGATCAGGCTTGCACAGAGTAGACTATCGTGAGGAGCTGCATCAAACCAGCATTCTGGCTAAAGTCCACCACAACAACGATAAATAATTTGAAGTTCAGCAGCTAACTTTCATCCTACACGCTTTCCACACTAGCTTACTTTCATATTTATTCACAGATTAAGTTATTCGCTTGAACTTCAAGAAACATTATTTCCACAGGCATCTAATGTCAATACCATAGATTAGTAACGAGAAGTTTGGGTTTGTGGTCGCGGCCATTCTAATGTAGAAAATTTGATTAAGGATTTCCACCATTGCCGGAAGGGAAAAAAGGATTATTAGAATTCAAAGTCCCGCCGACAGCGAGGTTATTAGAGATGGAGCACATGTTCGGATTAGGAAAGGACGGGGGAAGAAATTGGCTGTGTTCTTATCGAAAGAAGTCTTAAGAGATTTAGGGAAATCACGGAAAAATTCAGTCGGGATGGGGATTTGAACCTTCATCTTTCCGAATGCAACTATAGTGTGCCAACCACTGCGTTACCTTCCTCGGTAGCACTGCCAGACTCAGACTCTTTTGTTTCATAACCTTTTTCGGAACAACAGTTATACTTTCCAATTATTATCTGTTTAGAATAGGGAGAATTGTTGTCTAATAATGATAAATACAATATATATAATTTAAAAGATACGCGTGCGATCATTGTGCCTGACTGGGTGGAACATAATGCCCACAGAGCTACAAAAGACGAAATAAGTGGTAAAAAACCAGTTTTAACTTAGAAAACCTGTGTTGAGAGAAAAAAGAACTTATTTACCGTATAAATTATTTGTTGAGAGTAAAAACATATTTACATAACATACTTTTTGAAGAAAGAGATCATTATTACTACCTAGGAAAAGTAAAATAAAGTGATTAAAAAAAGCTTAGAGAAAATGTTGGTACAAACAGTAATTGACCACTATCTCATTATTGGAAAACTCGTCCGGAAATTACTAATCCACAAATTTCCAACCATTCTGGTATTCTTATGGGTAAGATTATTCGTCTCGGTCACTTCAAATGCTGCGCCGCGCTGAGCTCTAACTGTCGTACCAAAAGTCTTGTCTCCAATAACAGGAAATGATGGTAAATTTCCTTTTCAAATATGACTGGTGCCCTCCAAATACCTTCTCATTGTCAGTAGCACGTAGAGTTTTCTACAAAACTCTCCTGTTCAACGTATTTTTTAGAATCCGATAGGTGGTTGCAGCAGTTTTGAAAGCCATGTCCTCCGTCACTGCCTGCATTGCTCTCTCCATGTCATATGGATCCCATGACTGAATGTCTTCTCTGCTCCTGAAAAGTAATGCCTCCGAATTTTTTCTGTGAAAGCTATTAAAGTATTTCAAACGAAACAAATTTTGTTAACATTCTACAGCTTTATTCTTCATGTCTACATATTTATTTCTCAACACCGTCACCCAGGCGACGAACACATTTCTCCCAACGAGATATCAATTTGTTGATATCGTCACTGTAGAATGTTTGACTTTGTTGACGAAGCCACAGCCTCAACTCTGTTTGCATCACTTCATCACTATTAAAGCGAAGTCCTCGAAGGTGTTGTTTAAGTTTTGGAAACAGATGAAAATCGGATGGGGTCAAGTCGGTATTGTATGGAGGATGATCGATGACATTCAATTCAAGACACTGAATTGCTGCAGGTGTCGCACATTACTGATGAGGATACACTCATCACCGTACACAGCTTTCAATATTCAATGGATTTCAACTGAAGGCACGTTTTCTGCGGTTAGAAACTCGATTTCAGAACACTGTTTCTCACGCACTGACATTGTTGCGTTACACACCGCCGAGTTAGACGTTACAATTCGGAGCCCTCTAGCGACAAAGGAATGCTGTTTGCATCAGTGAAGCGGGAAAGTCAACCGGATAATATGCGTGACATGTAATACGTCCATCGATACAGAGAACAGAACAAAAAAAATCGGGGGCATTACTTTTCAGCACGCCCTATAATGTGCACACCGTCGCTGTATGAAAAAAAAGCATTTTTACTACTTATAATAATTTTAATAATATTATTGGGTAATAATTGTATTTTGATTGATTATTAATAATACCATTATTTGTTATGGTTTATCGTGTATATTTGTGCACGTAAATAACAATTAAAACAGAAGAAAAACTTTTTATTCTGGGCTGGTGTATTGGTTACTGGCTGGCCATTGTGCCCATTAGACATCTTTCCACAAAAGCTGTTAGTTGCAGACAGTCTCCAAAGATGAAAACGTCGACATGGGAATTTAGTCTTTAGTAATCACTATTTCAACTTGTTTATGTTAGAAAAAGCTAACTTGTAATGTAAGTTTGTAACACATTACACGAAGTGAGAACTTATCTTTCATCAGAAGGTCGTACAAAACGTGCCTGCGAGATAATGCCTTCTTAATATGATGGTGCGTAACTGACAACGAGAGCGCGACAACTCGTCATCATCGATTTGTCCAAATGTATGGTGTATGCAGACATTAACCAGAAATGAAAGTGACTGAAGCGGGAACTCCAGACGCCCACGCATTTAGAAAAAAACATTTATTATGCGGATCGCGCAGTTTCCAGGCAGTTATTGTAGCAGCTGAAAGAGTACAGAACGGAAAACCGATGGTCGTTGGGTCAAATCCTATGCGGAAATTTTTCTTTCAATTTTTACGTTGACTACACTGAAAATAAACCGAAATAATACTCAGTATATTGTCTTCATTAATGTTTGCATAGAAAGCATGCAAAACGAAAGGCAAAGGAAAATTCGAGGTTGCAAATAGATTTCCAGAAAGGGATTGCAAGCCGTACATTACAATATGGTATACAAAAGTAGATACATTTACTATTTTACGGTTGATGATTTACAGGTGCTGGGGTACATTCATCGTAAAAACAGTGGCAGCAGCAATTTTCTCGCAATATTGCAAAAGTAACACTGACCAAAAAAAGAAAAAAGATATCGCAAAATAATTAATGCAGAGTAATGAAATTTCTGGAATACGTTTTTCTAGGTAACATATTTAAGTGATTAACATCACAAGATCGCAGGTTAATGTAAGCATGAGATAAGCAACTGAAAATGTGAAATGCTGGTACATTGATAACCGGTGCGACTGCCAGAATGTTAAATGCAAGAATGCAAACGTGCATGCTTTGTGTTGCACAGGTGCGGCATATCAGTTTATGGGATGGAGTTTCATACCTGTGGTACTTGGTCTGCCAGTACAGGAGCGGTTAACGCTGTTTGTGGGTGGCGCATTTTTCCGAGGCAACATCTTTAGATCATGTTGGGTTACAACAGTGGTATTTGGGCGAGGTTTCTCCTGTTGGAAAACACCCCCTGGGATGCTGTACATGAATGGCAGGTGAGTAGGTCGAATCACCAGATTGACATACAGTTTTGTAGTCAGGGTGCGTGGGATAACAACGAGAGTGTTCATGCTGTCATGTGAAATCGCACGTGTAGGTGCAATGTGTCTAGAACGCAGGCAGGTTGGCTGCAAGCCCTCAACTAATCAACACACGGCCGTCACTGGCACCGAGGCAGAACCAGCTTTCATCAGACGACACTACAGACCTCCAGCCTGTCCTCCTATGAACTCTCGCTTGACATCAATGAAGTCGCAAATGGCGATGGTTTGGAGTCAGTGGACTGTGCGCTATAGGGCGACAGTCTCGGAGCTGTCCTTGACGTAACCGATTTGTAACAGTAAACTGCGTCACCGTTGTGCCAACTGCTGCTCAGATTGATACTGCAGATGCAGCACGTTGCGCAAGAGCCATACGCCGAACACCGTGGTCTTCTTTCTCGGTAATGCCATGTGACCGTCCCGAGCCCGGTTCTTCTTGCGACCTTACATTCTCGTGACCACCGCTGCCAGCAATCATGTACGGTGGCTAGATTCCTGCAAATATCGCAGAAGGAACATCCAGCTTCTCTTAGACTTATTACAAACGTCGTTGATCCTCACTGACGTGGTGATAATGCCATCTTTGTCGTCTCAAAGGCAAACTTGACTAACATCAACTCACCACGTCCAATCTAGAAGGTAACTAACGCTCACGGATGTTACAGCGTGTATTTGAAGCAAACCTGAATTGCATCCTCATAGTGGCGCTACTAGTGCCACTCTTATGCGACTGGCATGAAATCTGAATAGACATCATCTTTCAGATGTAGAAACACGCCTACCAACTTTCGTTTATGTCGCACGATCCCTACTTAGTGTTACGATTTTTTTTCCGACAGTGTATAAACGCCACATTTTTGTACTTACATGGTTATTTTAAAGTTTCTATAGAAAAGCAATAATCTCGCTGTGCTCTCACAATATCGTCGAATAATTCGCGTTATTCGGTCGAGAGTCAGCAAGTGACTTAGCTCCGTCGCCGTAGCGTGCGGCCCCAACGGCCGATGGGCCGATTTGACATGCACCAGGAACCTATTGTTCGCGTGCAGCTGCCGAGGGCTGCTCGAGGGTCAAACTGAAACTAAAGGAATACGTAGTCCTGTAAGCATTAATTACAATCCCTTCTTGCAAAGTCTTCGTGGACGCTGTAAAGAACAGTCCTTTCTTGGAAAACTGCTTGCAATCACAGATTTTCCTTTGCCTTTCTTTTCATGCCTTTTATGAAAATATTAATAAATACAGTATATTGAGCATTATTTCTGTTTACTTGCAGTGTAAGCATCGTATAAACTGCAACTTAAAAAGAAGTTAGCTCATAAGGACTCGACCCGTCGACCCTCGGATTACCGTTTTGTGCTATTTCCGCTATGCGATTGTTTCTAAACGCCTTGTCGTCTGGCCGGCCGGCGTGGCCGAGCGGTTCTAGGCGCTACAGTCTGGAACCGCGTAACCGCTACGTTCGCAGGTTCGAATCCTGCCTTGGGCATGGATGTGTGTGATGTCCTTAGGTTAGTTAGGTTTAAATAGTTCTAAGTTCTAGGGGACTGATGACCTCAGAAGTTAAGTCCCATAGTGCTCAGAGCCATTTGAACCATTCTTTTTTTTTTTTTTTTTTTTTTTTTTGTCGTCTGGATCTCCAACTTCCATCACTTTCGTTTCTGGTCAAGCCCTGCATGTCCCACAAATTTTGGCGAAATCGGTGATGACGAGTTAGCACGGTCCCCTTGTGAGACGATTTCGAGGCAGTGGCCATTATGACCGCCCTTTTCAAATGAAATGGAAACGTGAATCCAATCACCAGAGTGTTTCGTAGATGTCAGAAGGTTCAAAATCAGACTGCAAGTAAGTTTGAACGAAGCTTAATTGTCATCTCGGAGGAAAGAGTTGTCGTTATGCATCTATGCCGGTACAAGAACTGCAGCTACGACAGAGGTACAGGTATGGAAACAGTGGATAAAACAGGGTCACATTCGTCGATGAGTGGGTACTATAGCACACGATGTGAGCACTAGACGAGATGACTTTCATATTGTCCTTGCGGCTACCATGGACTGTATAGCGTCGTCCATAGTGACAGCTTGCTCTGGAGCTCTGCAAACGATTTTGAATTAGCAGCGTCAGCCGATATTGGCCGTCTTCAGCGGGCTGGTCTTGTGACCCGTACGCCATTGCATCGACTTCCATTCTCTAGGTACTACAAATACCCTCGTCTACCATAGGCACACGACTAAAGTCACTACCATACTGAATACTGAAGA
This sequence comes from Schistocerca cancellata, assembly GCF_023864275.1. NCBI lineage: Eukaryota > Metazoa > Arthropoda > Insecta > Orthoptera > Acrididae > Schistocerca > Schistocerca cancellata. The sequence continues at coordinate 657,160,410 of NC_064629.1, forward strand.
AGAGTGTTCTAGAAACTGTGCAGCTTCACCCTGTCGAACAGTGACGGCCGCATACGAGATGCTATTGAAGTAACTGAATGCTAATAATATGCATTGTTTGGCGGTATAGCCAGCAAATGTCATCCATGATGGTATGGGTAAATTATGGACACCTCAACAGAATTTGGCCCCTACGTACTGAGGGAAACACTGCACAGCAGTCTCCACCTGAGGGAAGTCTCAGAAGATGAGATATTGGTCCCCTTGCATGTATTTCAGTATTTCTACATATCATGTTCCAGTATGGTAATGCCCAGCTGCATGTTTCCAAGGAGTTGTGTGTCCATTCCTTTAGCGTATGCTTTGTATTAATGCTCTGACGCACCGACTATACAATACTTTCAAAAACATTTATTCCTCCATTAGCTATCTTTCGGGCTATTGGAGGCCACTGAAGGCACTTATAGGCACTTTACATTTTACGTAGGTATATCTCGTCGCTGGGATCATGGTGCCGATGAAACTAGTTGCAGTTATAAAGAGTCACTTATGCAAATAAATAAAGAATTACAGTGTAATTTTTTAAGTATTTGACACAGAGCTTGACAAATACCCAAATTTATTCACATACTAAAATAACATAGTAAAACAACTGAGTTAGTTCGTAACCTGTACATGCAGAGTCAAAATCCACTAGAATCCGAAACAGATTGGGGCAAGGGAAGAAGCACCCATAAAAGGATTGGCTGGTTGGTTGGTTGGTTGATTTGGGGGAGGGGACCAAACACCAAGGTCATCGGTCCCAACGGATTATGGAAGGAAGTCGGCCGTGCCTTTTCAAAGGAACCATCCCGGCATTTGCCTGAAGCGTTTTAGGGAACTCACGGAAAACCTATATCAGGATGACCGGACACGTGTTTGAACCGTCTTCCTCCCGAACGCGAGTTCAGTATGCTAACCACTGCGTCACCTCTCTCGGTCCACAGAAGGAGTGAACGAAATGAAACATACAGGTTGAGAGGGTAAGCGATGTTATTTCAGTGATTACAAAATGGAGTCAAATTTACGAAGAACTCGGCAGTATGAGATCACTTATCGGTATGACCTCGCACCGATTTTGCCTGGATGAATGCCTTGTTTCCGTTGGGGTGTCATAAAACCGTAGTATCCTCTCCTGAGGCAAGCTGACCCACAGCAGTTATATTAGATCCCTGATATACTGGATACTGGCATTGGGACAGAGCTGGTCCCATAAATGTTCTTTGAGGACGGATATGAGAGTTTGCTGGCGACGGCAGGACGTCAGCACCACCAGACTGTTCATAGAGACTCGTGCCATTTGTGGACGACCATTACACTGTTGAAGAATTGCACCACGATACTGTTGCATGAGTGGTAACGCATGAGGACGCAGGTTTCTGTTACGTACAGGTGTGCTGTGAGAGTTCCCTTCGTCACTATTAGCCGTGACCACAAGTCATACCTAAAGGCTTCTGACGCCATGACAGGATGAGTAACACCCCTTAGCCTCTCCAAAACGTTGCTGGATGGTAAGTCTCCCAGTTCGCTGGGGGGGGGGGGGGGGGGGGGGGGCGAGGGCTCGAATGCATATCCCTGTTTGTTGTTAAAATATGCACCCTTCTGTTGCCGACTCAAAGTGCAGTTTGTCGCTTTTCTTTCCCTATAACTTGCAAGATCGTATTACGCTGCTAGATTTGCGTTGGGGAACACGGAAAGCGCAGTGCATTTGGTAACTCATCCCTTGCGAGAGGCTGCGAAAATCAATATCTTCTGCATCTTTTCTTGCCAAATCACGGCGCGCTGTGTAACGTACCAGAACCACTTCCTCTCATTCTAGAGTAGATGAAAGAAAGAACATCCGTACCTTGCAGTATATGCGCGAATTGCTCTAATATTTGCCTCACGGCCATTACATGATATATAAGACAAAGGAAGTGATTTGTGTCTTCACACTCAATGGAATGTGGGCCCCCGGAATTTTGAGTGCAAATCTCTCTGTCACACAAGCGTCTTTCTTGTAGCGTTTGTCATAGAAGTCTGATGTCCATTTTTGTGTTGAGCGAACATGTGGAACTCTTTTCCGAATTTTCTCTATTTATCACGTAAAACAAACTTGTTAAGGGTTCCAGACTGGCGGAAAATCCTCAAGAATTAGTCGAATTATTGTTTTGTAGCTGGTCTCTCCGTGAGTGAAGTACACTTTCTTAGGAGTCTTTGTGGATAGAATTTACTTCCTCACAAATAGATTTATGTGATCGTTCCACTTTCAATCGATCGAGAAGGATATTCGCAGATATTTGACGTTAGTTCGAGTGACTGATCGCTGATCATGCAGTCAAATAATATCGGAACTTTTCGTCTCTATACAAACAGTATATTAGTCTTTCTATGTTGACAGTCAGCTGCTACTGGTTTGCACCAAGCACTGACCGTCTTAACATTTATCTAGATATCACAATAATCTTTTTGGCAAAGTGTCTTCCTAGTAAACATATCTATGGAGCAACTAGTGTGTAGTTCAAGTTTGTGCTACTAGTCGCCACTGCAGTCTCCAAGCAATCAAAGATGGCGGAGGTGTAAATTCAAAAATGCAAACTAGTGATGGTGGGAAATCTGAAAATGCAAGATGGTGGTGGTGGCAGGACATTTGAAAAAAAATCAGGATGGCCCAAACTAGCCCAGTTATGCTGCCCTCCCACTCTCCAGCCAACATCAAGAATACTATTAACAAGAGGCAGCCAAAGACAGCATAGTATTGTAGTGGGTGCTAAAATGAGGCAGCCAGTCGCAGTTAGCTGCGAAATTACGCAAGCTTCATTTGACTTGCGTAAAAATGGCGTCCAGTTCAAAGATATGCAGTATTACTCACACTCACTCATTCACACACGCACAAACACACATACACACACACACACACACACACACACACACACACACACACACACATATATATATATATATATATATATATATATATATATATATATGTGTGTGTGTGTGTGTGTGTGTTTCATTTCTCTATGTTGTCACGTGACAAATACTATTCACCTTACAAACGTGCAGCCACTTGACGGATTGCCTAGAGAAAAATAGAAGCCTTGGTGGGTAGTGTGAGAGATAGGTATTCACATCTCAGTGGTGGAGGTGTCTGATAACATGCCCAACCGGTCTTCTAAGAGAGACGACACTAGTAAACTCCGGTAATGTTATGTCATATTCCTTTTGTCTCTCTTGCATGAAGCACAAACAATATTATATACTACAGAGGAAATGGGAAAGAGAAAAGTCTCTCCCTCTCTCCTCACACACACACTCACTCGCACACACACACACGCACACACACACACACACACACACACACACACACACACACACACTTTTTACATTGCTTACATTTTTCAGGTATTTACAATAAAAACAGTCATCAACATAATTTTTCCTATTGTAGTGACCCCACGTCAGTCTATTCGCCTCATCTGGAAGTATATCCCATGCAGATAAAGCTAGTTTGTGTTGTTTAATAGCAGAAAATACATGGTACTAGGATTGAATTGTTATATTGCACAATTGTTTCAACTTCTGAGTTCACCTAGCATTCAGTCTTGATCTTGAGTGCATATATTTTTGCTTATAGACTCACAAATTCTGTAATAGGTTCACAGTTCAACTCGTTTTTAATCAATTCAGTTTCTTTTTTCATCAGTGGAACAATGAACCTGTTTTTCAAAGGGAAACCTAAAGTATCACATCTTGTGTGGATATCATTCCTAAAATCCTCGTATATATTTTGAGTTGTTATAATATGACAGATTAAGCTATCAGTGTCTGTGTAGCTAAGTTTTATATAATTTGGCCAGAAACTTGTTTAACGTGTATCCATATTGAAAGTCGACATTAACGGTTTTTGAAATACATAAACTGGCCATTCTTACGCCAATGGCTTCATTAAAGGCTACATTGAGCCTGTTCACTTCAATATCAATTAATTTTTTGTTAAAAATACTACTACTTTGAAAATTTGGTTTGGTAATTAATGCAGCTGCTTCATATCTGCCTTTCCAGGTGTTCTATATCCTATATCTTTCGCACATTTTGCAAGGCTTCTCCAAATGCACTATTATTCATCAGTCTGCAAAAGATTTCCTCAAAATCATTACTTGCACTCATGCATTTCTGTTCATTAATCTCAATGTATGGCTCCATCCAATGTGCTAGCCTAAATAAAAATATATAATGAATTAAAAAGACACTGTTTTCGATTTCTATAGCGAGTAACATAGTTTTTCTCATTATACAAAGTCGAAAATAATTTCTTAGGCTTCTTACTATCAGATGATGATAACATTTTCTATGGACGTGAAGTCAAATATCCATGAAAATCTTGAATACATTTGCGATATTCGAGACACATGTCTAAGACGTACCTTATGTCGGAAACGCCTGGTACTTTTTCTATTTCAAAAGTTTCAACACTCTCTGTTGAAAGCCATACAAAATTGGTCACTGGAAGATGCTGCAACAAAGCCCGGCTGTAAAGGCTATTCACACCAAGATATATGATGTAAGATTCGTCAATTTTATCGTCATAACAGCTCATAAATCTGTTGTTGGTAATGGCATGTCCCTTCGTCCTCTAATGTCTCTTTCATCAAATTGGAGTTGTTCAGTACGATAATAAGCTTCAATTCCACTTTAGTATTTTTCAGTAGAGCTTCCCCTGCTAAACAATATGACTGAATGTAATGCACGGCATCCAGTTCATGTGTTTTGAGGCATAGACAAAGGAAGCTTTTGAACACGTCAACAAGGAGTACCATCTCAATTTGTAAACACAAATCAAAAAGTCTCCAACTTTTTTACACTCGAACACATTTCATACATTGTTCGATCTTTGGTACTGACCCTCTGTTATGGTTTTGCCAGTTGACAATCTTAAATTTTTCAAGTGAGTATAAGTGATCTTCCAGTAAAAGGGATTCATTGTTCACATACTAATACATAAAAATTTTCCTTGTGATTACCTAGAGTAAATTCTTGATCACGAAGAAAATATGTGCACACTAACTATAGTTCATACGATTTCGAATATGATGCACACTTTCTGAGTAAGTCTGTCAAAAAATTTAGCAAATTCATCAGTTGGAAATTTATATGTCAGTATATCTCTCGGTGAAATACTGCAACACTTTTTGTGAATGTTTTAAATTTTTCCATATTAGATGTTAGAGGAAAAACGTAACCTGGATTTAATATGTCTTTGTCGTCATCTATCGTCTTTTGTTTGCCTATATCAATGATAACGAAATGCCTATCATAATTGCTCAGATTGTGGAATACGATGGGGACTACATAGTGTAACCTGCACTCATATTGTACCTGGCACATGCTGTGCCTGGATATGCACTGGTGAGATAACAGTGGTCTCTGTGCTTAATATCGCCTTCCTCGAACGGTCCTTGGCAACTATGGCAGACTTCTGCCAAGCGAAACACTAATTTTACTTCAGAGATTATTTCCAACATTTATTTTGCAATAAAAACTCTTTCATACTCTCAATGATTACATGCCACAGTTCCGTGAACCATTTCTTGCCATCGGTATCTGTGACAGTTTGAACTCGGAATATCCCTTTTCATAGCCACAGTTTATGTAGTTGGCTATGATGAATTGTGTATGTACCTTATGGGAATATGAACAATAATCACTTCTACAACTGCAAGTAGCAACATATGCACATATGCCTTCCATATCACCACAGACTACAAATGGCAGCTTCAGTTTGTTGCTGAGCATCGGAAATTTTATAAACTTGTTCTTCCCACTAGGCAATATACCACTGACTCTTTATACTGTGTTCAGTCAACTGAATGTGCATCTAACTTGCATCAGAACAGCGTTACATTTACATTTCTGTGTTGTGTTGCCAGCATATGCTATAAATTATTAGTGATTATTTCAGTGTGGGTATGGGGAGAGCGCTGTTATGAAATGATTGTAAAAGTATTTTGATATGAATAATTCAACACTTTATTTCATTGATATACACTTATGTATTTAAAAAGTCATATTTGAGAAGTCTCTTCCTGAATAAGCATTAATTTATTATATTGAAAAGAGAGGTATTCAGCTAACAAAATTGGGAAGCTATCAGATCTGTGAACTGACAAGCCTCTGCGCTGGTCATTTCCGTTTCTAGAACATCTTTTCTACGGGAGCAATGCACAGCAGACTGACCCAGAGTAAACCATCGGTATAGGCTTAGCAAGTGAGCTTGCCGTTTTAGTTTTTCGAAGTCCTTTTCTATAGAAGGAGAAGAATGGCAGACAAACTGAAGCGGGAGAAATAGCCAGCCTGCAGTGGTTGAGTGGGACCATGCAATGATACACTCTTCACAAATGACCGAATCATTTTTTATTTCAAGAATGGCACCAAAAGGTGGAATGTATCGTGTGTTTGGTCTGTCTAAATAATATGAGACATGACGATAGCGTGGAAGTAATTTTGCACCATATTCTCAACTGCACTGTATCTGAAGCATGCTACTGATTATTTATTTCGTAATTTTAATGTAATAGGAAAGACAGACATTTGGTAACACAAACTATGTTGACTGTGATTTTGGGTCGAACGTGTTAACTTGTTATTTCAAGTATCTTATATTTATTTTACTTAAATCCTGTTTTAAAATTATAATTCGTTTAGTGAAAGATTCGTATAATACTATGTTTGTGTGTTCCATTTATGTAAGAAAGTGGAGACATATAACTTCGATGGGTCGCATTGTAGCAGTTCTTGATTAAAGCCATTTGCTTAGTTTCTCAAGAAAAAAATAAAATAAGTCTGGAAAGAATAACTAAATTTTTATTCGGAAAGTTTCCTGAATTGGTTATTGAAAATAGAATTGTGTGTTTTATTCCGGTACTAAAAGCTAAAATTACAAATATTCACAGATAAATTCCTTAACTGTTTCAAGTTTGATGAACAGAATTATTTTCAGACTTTGTCCCATTGCATCGGTTAAGCAGTTGCTCGTATGTCACACATTTCTTAAGTCAATGCTAAGCAGCACTTGAGTTGGTGATGCGGATGACTGAGACCGAGTGATATGGAGTGGTGAACGTTAACTGCCGTAAATGAAGTACGGAGGAGGAGGATGTGATGATACTATATCGAAATGTTTTTTTTTTTCTTTTGGTCAGAGCGTGATAAGGTTATGTTGATTAAGAAAATGCTAAATGTGGGTGGAAATGAACACATTTTACGACATTCAGCATTGCATGCATTAGAGTAAGAGTTCAGAGACGATGATTGTTTGTATCGCCATGACAATACATCCTGTCTTAAAGCAGCTTCTGTAAGACGATGATTTATGGAAAATAATATACAAATGAAATGGCCTGCCCGGAGTCCCGACCTGAATCCAATGGAACTTCTTTGGGATGAGTTAGAACGCTGACGTCACTCCAGACCATAGCATTCAACATCACTACCTTCCATGGCTTCAGTTCTTGAGGATGAATGGGCTGTCACTCCTTTACAGATTTTCAGGTGCCTCGTTGAAAGTCTTCCCAGCAGAATTCACACCATCATAAAGGTGAAGGGTGGACACATCTCAAATTAATTTTACAGTGTCGCAATTTTTCTGTAACACGGAGGGCAGTTAGTAGCAGTTTTGTTGTAATATAACAACTATAGCGATGTATGTGCCTTTTTATGTGTAACCATGGGGCAGAGAGAATGAAACGTATTTGACGTTCGCAGTGGAATAATCCGAATGAATTGGCGGAGCGATTGGCTTTCTTGCTAGTTTTCAATGCAATGGACGATAATTCACATGATAATGAAACAATATCTATTTCAGACGAGCTTCGCAAAGCATCAGTTATTGCTTAAAGTTTATGGTCGTTTTGGCAAATAAAGTATAAGACTTAAAAGAATTGAAAATATAGATCACATTATAGTGTCAATATTGCATGTCCCACCTGGACTCTTAAGAGAGTGCAGCATGCAGCACTCAGCTGGATCTTTATCTTATGACGCCCTCTTTCCAGCGACCTCCGATGGCTGTTTTGGCATTTTAGTTGTGTCGGCTAGGATTATCATGCACATCTTAAACGGGCAGTAGTTACATAACTTTTCTAACCAAAGAACCGTGCGCACCCAGTATAATGCAGGCAGCACAGGGATGCAGGGATGGATTTGAGTTCTCTGAATATGCATTTTCCTGCTGCTTTGAAATTGAGATACAACACACATATCCGATATTGAGTTTCCTCGATTATGCATATCTAGAAGCTTACATAAACTATGTTATCAAAAGTATCCTGACACCTGGCTGAAAATGACTTACAAGTTCGTGGCGCCCTCCATCGGTAATGCTGGAATTCAATATGGTATTGGCCCACCCTTAGCCTTGATAACAGCTTCCGCTCTCGCAGGCATACGTTCAATTAGGTGCTGGAAAGTTTCTTGGGGAATGGCAGCCCATTCTTCACGGTGTGCTGCACTGAGGAGATGTATCAATGTCGGTCAGTGAGGCCTAACACGAAGTTGCCGTTCCAGAACATCCCAAAGGTGTTCTATAGGATTCAGGTCATGACTCTGTGCAGGCCAGTCCATTACAGGGATGTTACTGTCGTGTAACCACTCCATCACAGACTGTGCATTATGAACAGGTGCTCGATCGTGTTGAAAGATGCAATCGCCATCCACGAATTGCTCTTCAACAGTGGTAAGCAAGAAGGTGCTTAAAACATCAATGTAGGCCTGTGTTGTGATAGTGCCACGCAAAACAACAAGAGATGCATGCTCCCTCCATGAAAAATACGGCCACGCCATAACACCACCGTCTCCGAATTTTACTATTGGCACTACACACACAGGCATATTATGTTCACTGAGCATTCGCCATACCCACACCCTGACGTCGAATCGCCATATTATGTACCGTGATTCGTCCCTCCACACAACGTTTTCCCACTGTTCAATCGTCCAATGTTTATGCTCCTTACACAAAGCGAGGCGTCGTTTGCAATTTACCAGCGAGATGTGTGGCTTATGAGCAGCCGCTCGACCATGTTTTCACCTCCCTCCTAACTGTCACAGTACTTGCAGATGATCCTGATGCAGTTTGGAATTCCTGTGTGATGGTCTGGATTGATGTCTGCCTATTACACATTACGATCCATTTCAACTGTCGGCAGTCTCTGGCAGCCAACAGATGAGATCGGCCTGTACGCTTTTGTGCTGTATGTGTCCCTCTAGGTTTCCACTTCACTATCACATCGCAAACGGTGGACCTTTGTAAGAAACTACTATTTTCAATAGATAATATTCTACAATCCATTGAAGATTAAAACTAGATTCATATGTCTCCACTGTGTGTAAGGGCTAGTCGACGTTAACTCTGATTTATTTTACGAAAATATTAAACATTTTGTAATAAAATTTGTATCTACAATATTTTTTGTTTGATGTGTTTCTTTTCCTTTCATTCGCTCTGTAACATAATATTCTTGGCTCATTAAAGTAACCATTACAGAGAGATGAAGTTTACTGGTTATGATGATGATATTGATGATGATGGTGTGGCAGAAGTGGAAATACAGTACATAATTATTTGATGTTGTATGCACACGTCTACATCTACATCACTACTAGGCAATTCACTCTTAAGTGACTGGCAGAGGGTTCTTCAAATCACTTTCAGACTGTTTCTCTACCACTCCACTCTATAATAGCACATGGCCAAAAATAAGCACTTAAATCTTCCTTTATGAACTCTAATTTTTCTTATTTTATTACAATGATCAATTCTTCCAATGGAGGTTGGATTAGGATAAAATATATTCGCATTCAGAGGAGAAAGTTGTTGATTGAAGCATTGTGAGAAGATCTCGCCACAATAAAAAAGGCCTTTGTTTTAATGATTGCCATCCCAGTTCGCTTATCATATCCATGACAGTATCTACCCTATTTTGCTATAATACGAAACGAGCTGCCTTTCTTTCGACTTTTTCGATGTCTCCGTCAATCATATCTGGCAAGGACCCCATACAGCACAGCATTACTCTAGCAGACGATGGACAAACGTAGTGTAGGCAGCCTCTTTAGTAGGCTTGTTGTATCCTCTAAGAGTTTCGTCAATAAAACGCCGTTTTTGGTTTGCCTTCCCCACAACATTAATTATTTTATCGCTCCAGTTTAAATTGTTCGTGCCTATAATTCCTAGGTATTTTATTGAACTGATAGCCTTAGGATTTGTGTGATTTATCGTGTAACCGAAATTTAACGGATTTCTTTTAGTACCCATGTGGATAACCTTATACTTTTCCTTATTAGAGACAACTGCCACTTATCACACCATACAGTTATCATATCTAAGTCATTTGCCATTGGTTTTGATCGTCAGATGACTTCACTAGGCGACAAATGACAGCACCATCTGCAGACAGCCTAAGACGGCTGCTCAGTTTGTCTCTACATCGTTTATATACACTGTGTGATCAAAAGTATCCGGATACCCCCAAAAACAGACGTTTTTCATATTAGGTGCATAGTGCTGCCACCTACCGCCAGGTACTCCATATTAGCGACCTCAGTAGTCTTTAGACATCATGAGAGAGCAGAATGGGACGTTCCGCGGAACTCGAGGACTTCGACTGTGGTCAGATGTTTGGGTGTCACTTGTGTCATACGTCAGTACGGGAAATTTCCACACTTCTAAACATCCATAGGTCCACTGTTTCCGATGTGATAGTGAAGTGGAAACGCGAAGGGACACGTACAGCACAAAAGCGTACAGGCCGATCTCGTCTGTTGACTGCCAGAGACTGCCGGCAGTTTAAGAGGATCATAATGTGTAATAAGCAAACATCTATCCTGACCATCACACAAGAATTACAAACTGCATCAGGATCAACTGCAAGTACTATGACAGGAGGAAGGTGAAAAAACTTGCATTTCATGGTCAAGCGGCTGCTCATAAGCCACACATCTCGCTGGTAAATGCCAAACGACGCCTCGCTTTGTGTAAGGAGCGTAAACATTGGACGATTGAACAGCGGAAAAACGTTGTGTGGAGGGACGAATCACGGTACACATTGTGGCGATCCGATGGCAAGGTGTGGATATGGCGAATGCCCGGTGAACGTCATCTGACAGCGTGTGTAGTGTCAACAGCAAAATTTGGTGGTGGTGGTGTTATGATGTGGTCGTGTTTTTCGTGGAGGGGGCCTGTACCCCTTGATGTTTTGCGTGGTGCTATCACAGCACAGAATTACATTGATGTTTTAAGCACCTTCTTGCTTCCCACTGTTGAAGAGCAATTCGGGGATGGCGATTGCACCTTTCGATACGATCGAGCACGTGTTCATAATGCACGGCCTGTGGTGGAGTGGTTACACGACAATAACATCCCTGTAATGGACTGGCGTGCACAGAGGCCAGACCTGAACCCTATAGAACACCTTTGGGATGTTTTGGAACGCCGACTTCGTGCCAGGCCTCACCGACCGACATCGATACCTCTTCTCAGCGCAGCGTTCCGTGATGAATGGGCTGCCATTCCCCAAGAAACCTTCCAGCACCTAACTGAACGTATGTCTGCGAGAGTGGAAGCTGTTATCAAGGCTAAGGTTGGGCCAACACCATATTGAATTCCAGATTTGCTGATAGAGAGCGCCACTAACTTGTAAGTCATTTTCAGTCTGGTGTCCGGATACTTTTGATCATATATTACATGGGCGTCCAGAATATGGTTTGCAGGTGTGTGAATATTCCAAAGACCACTGCTGAAAGCAGTGACACACCGCCGATGCACTGTGCCCAACATGTGGAGCAGTCCATCGATATGCCCATCGCCGGCCGAAGTGGCCGAGCGGTTCTAGACGCTACAGTCCGGAACCGCGCGACCGCAGCGGTCGCAGGTTCGAATCCTGCCACGGGCATGGATGTGTGTTATGTCCTTAAGTTTAAGTAGTTCTAAGTTCTAGGGGACTGATGACGGCGGAAGTTAAGTCCCATAGTGCTCATAGCTATTTTTTTGATATGCCCATCCAGCTTCCAACTGGCCCACAATTCGCCCCTCTACAAATGGCTGAAGCTGTACAACGCAAGGACGTACCCGACGGTGGGGCACGGTTGTATCCTGTAGTGAATGTTACAAAGACCGTTTTCCTCTAAATTCAGCACAGTTATTTCCTGCAGAGTCAAAACAGATTGGACTAATCGAGGCATCCTGAGTGACATCTCATCGCCAATGACGGCAACAAATAAATCACTAACAATGCAACCCATCAGTATGCACATGACATGGCAGTGGGGGATGAGTGGCATATCATTAACATAAATGTTAATAGACAACACAGAGTCTTAAGGTTTACAAATGGCTCTGAGCACTATGGGACTTAACATCTGTGGTCATCAGTCCCCTAGAACTTAGAACTACTTAAACCTAACTAACCTAAGGACATAACACACACATCCATGCCCGAGGCAGGATTAGAACCTGCGACCGTAGCAGTCCCGCGGTTCCGGACTGAGCGCCTAGAACCGCTAGACCACCGCGGTCGGCCCTTAAGGTTTACCCATCGACATGTGGCATAAGCTTGAGCATATTCCTTTCTGAGTAACGAGGAATGTTCTATCGTAGAGGGAACCATCCATAATCTCGATGTAGATATATGACCATGTCCTGGTGCTGCTGCACCTTAATGATGTCGCTCTGTCTTTAGACATCCGTTCTGCCTTTACCATCACAGATTGGGACAAATTTTGAAGAATCCTCAACAACACCAAATGGCAAAATCTCGACCTGACGACATCTGCCAATCTGGTTGCCACTGTTAATTACCTGACCACGAAAATCCAGGTTCAGGAAAACCGCTGGCGTCGACATGGTGGAGTTAAAGCACTTGCTGACATGTTCCATTATCCTAAAAACTTTGAGTTCAGGCAAGAGGTGGAAATCGAATCCGATATTTTACGGATGGATATTCCCAGCCATCGGCAGAGACTGTGAAATGCAGTGGTGGATCAAAGATTCTAGAACCTTTGCCATGGTATGAAAAGGCTAATGGTACTGTTGTTTGTAGGGACAGTACGTTCCTTTGAGGGCTTGGGGATGGCAATTAGTTTGGCCTGCTTCCACTGTGGGGGGAAAAGATCGGTTTTGAAACAGCAGTTCAGGATGTTGATAAATAAGGCCAGTGGTTTGTGTGGGAGCCGGTGGAGGTGTTCATTTAAGATGTCATCCAGACCTGTAACCGACTACTCAAACTTCCGCTGGACGATCCTCTGGACTTCTGCTGAGTACATAAGGTGAGGGGCAGAAAGAGTGGTTTCTGTCTGAAAGTGGTAACGGCCACCAGAATTTCACGTTCATCCTGGAGTTCATCGAGTGTAAGGTCCTTGACAAGCAATTGGTTCTGGGCCCAAATGCATCAGCCACAGTGTCTACCGCACAGAGGGATCACAAGTTGAGCCACCCACTGTGTGGATGGGATGGTTGGCCCAAACTGTGGAATGCTGTAGGGCTTGGACAACAGCCCATTCTGATTTATGTTGGAGGAGACAGGCGGATATCTCGACCTCCTATTATTATGTTTTCCAATCAGCAAGGCGGTGGCAGAATTCATGTGGGAGACGCCTCATGCAATGCTAATCCCAATGGTCACAAAACAGTTTCCACCACCTGCAGAAGTGGTTCTTCTGAATTTTCAGTTCTCGCAATAGGGGAGTCTGGTCATCCAGTGGGGTTAAAGCCCTTGAGACAATGGAAGTAGAGGTCTTCATTGCCTTTTGGGTTTTCGTGGTCAGGTAATCAACAATGGCAACCAAATTGGTAGGTGTCGTCAGGTCGAGATTTTACCATTTTGTGCTGTTGAGGATCCTTCAAAATTTGTCCCAATCTGTGATGGTAAAGGCAGAACGGGTGTCTAAAGACAGAGCGACGTCAGTAAGGTGCAGGAGCACCAGGACATGGTCAAAGGCCAGTTCTTGAAGTGTTCCCAACGAAACCTGCACCTCAATGTTTTTGAAAATGGTCACATCCAGAACATCTGGCTGGTAGTCAGAGTGAACTGGTATATGGGTGGGAAAGTGAGGGCCATAAATCGACAGTTTAGAGGATCTTTCGATTCAAGTAGGGGTCTATCCTTGGGATTAGCAAGATGAGTATACCAAGCCAGATCTTCTCCAGCAATGATTTTGTCAAAATATGATGTCAACATATGGAGGTCCGCTTCAAGAAGTGGTAGGTTAGGACTCAAATACACCACAGCAAAAGTAATAGCACCAAAGGGGGTAGAAACAGTGACTGCCATAGCCTCTATATTTTCTAGTAGTTGGAGAGCCTTGTGATTGTGCTCAAGAGTCTTATGCAGGAATAGTTCCATGCTCCAATCCTGGCAATGGAGTCAGTGAGTGCGATAGAAAACGATGTTGTGGAGACGAAAATCGTGTGCAGGTTTGAGGTGGATTTTGGAGACAAGTAAAATGTCCACAGGGTGGTCATAGAGGAAGATGTTCAGTTTAGTATTCATATATTTAATGCCTTTAGCATTCAGAATACAAACAACTAGATCCTGAGGGGCTGATGGTCGTGTGGTGGACGATTCCCCATTATAACAATATCTAGCTGAACCTATATACAAAGGCCATGACCTTCTGAGCCCGTCCTCTGATCAACGGATCTTTTGACCTGTTTTACGAATGGTAGCCCTGATGTGGAACTGCGTGAACAGAGAAATGATCTGGGGGATCTCTCTCATGTCATCCTTGAAAGAAGCATCTGTCTCCACCAGTGGGGAAATATCCTGGGTGGGCAGCTTGAGCCATCAGCAGGCAGGGCTGGGTGTAGTGACTGGTGGAGAAGGTGCCGCAACAGGAGGCTGGGCCACTTGAATGGGTGGGCGTGAGGAGGCTACAGACAGTCTTTCTGTTTGGTGGGCATTGGTATTCGTCACAGGGGACGGATGAGCAGGATTAGACTGAGCTGCAGCATCTTCTACAGATGGAGCCAAAGGGGGTTCCTGGGTCACAGATACGTTAGGTTTATGAGCTTTTGTGGTTTGATGGTCGTCGGGTGCATCCTTAAGATGGGGAAATGGGTGCAGTTCCACGATGGCATGTGTGGCCGATTCGTCCTTGCTTCCTTCTTGGAGGACAGGAAGACTTCATCGCCTTCTGGTGTATAGGGCAACCCTTCCAGGAAACCAGATGGTAGGGGTCGTGAGTGGCGCCCGAACAGCAGGTGCATGTGGGTGTTTCTGAGGCTGAGTGTTTGCATTCCTCTGACGCACATCAGCTAGCACACTTGACATACCGAAAAGACAGTGGCAAATTTTGACACCTACAGTAGATGGAAGGGCCATTGCGGCCTTCATATGCTTCAATACACACCATGGTGCATAGGAGATACCTGATTTGGTAAATGAGTTCGACGTCTCCCTCCTAATAAGGGATACAACATGGATGTGCATAGGGATTAACTTGCAGGTCTCAGGATCCATCTTGCTGTATTGGTGGACCAAAGGGTCCAGGAACTTGAGACAGAGCAATTAATCCCTGATGTCTGTTTCTGTAATTTCGCATGGATGGCTTTTGATGACGATCTTGGTTCGTCTGTTTCCAGAAGCCTGATGAGTGTAGTAGTCTATTGTCCTTGACTTCACAAAGTTGAGGACTTGGAAACAATCGTCCTTTGTGTCAAGCAGATACTTGATATCGTCTTTCTGGTAAACTGACCACAGTTGGCCTGTAATAATGCTTTGCAGTTGAGGGTTCAGTTTAATGTAGTTCGTGGGATGGTAAACACGATAAGAGGGATCTTCTTCTTCTTTGGTGGTGGTGGCGGTGGATTCTGAGAAGTGAGGTCGATAGGGGGACCCATGTTCTGTTCCATAGGACCTACAGGTGCGGCAGCTCCAGGTGTGGAGGCATCTCAATCCGAATCCCTTGCTGCGAAGTGTGTGAGTGGAAGACGATTTAGATTTTCGACCACGGGGAAGGGGGGGGGGGCAACCAGGCTGAAGTCCCCAGAAGGCCTGTTACACCAGCGAGATGGTGTAGATGAAGAAGCACCTGACAGGGTGTTCACGTGGTGGTCGGTTGTACCAACGTTGGGGCCTGACATGGCATGGTGAGATATCTAACACCAGGGAGTCGTTGGAAGACAAAGAGGAAGATTGGTCTCTCACGCGAGGCTGTGGACAGGGTTCTCATGAATCAGTATCACTGTCAGCGGTTACTGGTGACTTGTAGTGGGAAGCATGGTGTGCCTGGTCCTTAGCTGTTTGTTGATGTCAGTATCGGTGCCTCCGGCAGCTGGCTGGGATGGACGTCGATCAGCTGCTGTCATGTTGCTGTGTGAAGGGGCAGTGGAAGAGTCGCCTAGCTGTGGATTGCCATCCTTGGCCCTATACATGATATGCCTTGGCCCTACTTATGTAGCCAGGCCCCTGGCAGACAAAGTACACTAACTCCTGTCGCCTAAGAATCCCCAGTAGAATGGGACATGTATGAAAAACAATGCTGCCTTAGGTGGCGAACGACAAATCAAAGTCGACCTAGACACTACTACTAAACAATGCAGAGCAGAACTCGTGACCAAAATGGACGACATGCACATACTTGCAAGTAAACACTGTAAGGGATCCAACCTGACTGACTCACTGCTGTATTTTTGTTTTCCTTTTTGTGATTTCATTCCCCTGCCCATATGGGCAGTGGCACGATCTGCTGCTCTTCTGCCGAGTGGCATTACAAAAAATTAAAAGAGGAAGCTATACATAAAGCAAGGGCGAAAAAATGGCCATATAAAAACATAGTAAATGGAGATAATGGAAGTTAAACTATACACTGACATGGGGACGTTCATCGGGGGACAGTTAGAAAAGTCGACATAAAGTTAAAAGAACACAGTTGGCGATTTATGGGGCACTTAAAATACACTGGAGTCACGCACACAAGTTAAAAGTTGGCCACAATATAAAAACACACAGACCGAGATACACTTAAAAACCCACTGTATGGCAAGGAGCACACACGACGAATAAAAACTGCTTGGAGGGAACTGCTAAGGGACAGGAAACCAGAGAGGAGGGAGAAAGAGAGGAGAGGAAGGTGAAGTGGGGGAGGGGCTAGAGGGGTTGGGAAGAAAAGAAAAAGGGGGTTCAGGAGTGCACCAAGAGGCAGGAGCTGGGCAGGGCGGGAGAGGGAAGGCTAGTCAGGAGGGAGTGGAGAGACGCAGAAGGGGGGCACAGGAAAGGGAAGGGGGTATAGGAGAGAGGAAAACCGCTCAGAGGGGGGAGAGGGAACCCTGAGGAGTAGGAGGGGGAAGGTGGGTTTAGACTTGGTAGAAGTGGTAAAGATCAGGGTGAAGCTCATCTTCCAGGAGGGGTAAGTGCTGGAAGTTGTGTTGGGAGAGGAGGTGGAGGGTGTGGTGATGGAGAGGAGGCGGGGCACAGGGATAAATGCGCGGCAGTGGACTGGGGTAGAGAGGATAGAAGACACCAGTGGGTGGGGGGATCGAAGTTGCGGGCAATGTACAGGGTGCATATGTGTTTGAGGAAACGAGGAAGATGTGGGAAGAGGAAGAGGTCGTAGAGCATCCGCATGGGGGAAGGCGGATATGGAAGGCGAAGCAGAGGGCACGGCGTTCTAGGATTTGGAGGGCTTTATAAAATCTGGGAGGAGCAGAAGTCCAAGCGACGCTGGCATAACAAAGGATGGGGCAGATCAAGGATTTATAGGTATGAAGAAAGGTGGAGGGATGCGGTCCCCATGTCCGGCTGGACAGGAGTTTCAGGAGGTAGAGACTAGTGTGGGCTTTGTGTTGGATCATAAGGAGATAGGGAGTCTAGGTGAGGTGACGGTCGAGGGTGAGGCCACGGTATTTCAGGGTTCACTGCTGTATTTTTTTTTTCTTTATTGAATTTCAATTCCCCCCGAAGGTTGCAGGCTGGCAGCAGCTTAGTATGCCGCTCTTCAGCCTACAGACTTTGTTAGAAAGATGAAGAGAAGAAATAACAAAAACAGGCGATAAAATCGGAGACTTAAAGAGTAACATGGCGAAAAGAAATCGTGGAACTTAAAACAAAGAACAGAGGGATGATGATGCTAATAAAATACATACGAAGCAGAAAGGTAAAACAATAGACAGACAATTAAAACAACACGGCGACAGTCTGGTTTCTGTTCGCAAAAGACATAAAAGTCACACCTAGCGACATAATGGTTTCCGTTCGCAACATCAGAAAGACGAACAACACTGAACAGTCACTGGAACACTGCACTAAAAAGTTGGCAAATGTGACATACCACAGCCGAGAGCAGGTGGGGGGAAACTGGACGGATGATGGGAAAATAAAAAAGGGGGGAAAGGAGAGTAAAAGCGAAGGGGGGAGCCGGGAAAGAAGCTGATGGAGGATAAGGACCCATAAGAGGGGTGGGGGGCGCTGGGCAGACGCGACAGGGAGTGGGGTAGGCAGAGGAGGGGAATACAAAAGGACTCAGGGGGGGAGAAGGGAGGTAGGGAGAAGTGTAGTGGGGAGAAAACAGGACAGAAGGGGGGAAGAGGGAGCCCAGGGAAAGGACAGAGGAAAGGAGGGGGAGTGAGAATCAGAGTTGATAGGAGGGATAAATGGAGGGAGAGAGGGCATCATCCGGGAGGGGGAGTTGATGGAAGCCACCCTGGGAAAGGAGATGTAGGGTGTAGAGATGGAGGGTAGGGGGGACCCAATGGTGAAGACGTGGCAGGGGGCGGGGATGGGAGAGGAGATGAGCAACCAGGGGGTGAGGGGGTTCAAGAGGCGGGAGGTGTAGAGGATGCAGATATGTTCGAGGAATAGGAGCAGATGGGGGAAAGGAATGAGATCATAGAGGATCCGCGTGGGGGACGGGAGGCGTATACGGACGGCGAGGCGGAGTGCATGACGCTCAAGGATCTGGAGGGACTTATAGAATTTGGGGGGGGGGGGGGGGCAGATACCCAGGCAGGACTGGCATAACAGAGGATGGGACGGATTAAGGATTTGTAGGTGTGGAGGATGGTAGAGGGGTGCAACCCTTCACTGCTGCTTTTTTTTTTTTTTTTTCTTTATTGTATTTCAGTTCCCCATCGGGGCAGGCTGGCAGCAGCATATGCGCTGCTCTTCAGCCGAAAGACATAGAACAAACAATAGAAGACATTTAAAAAGAACAAAGGAGAGAATATGGTGAACATAGATATAAAAAAGGGGGATCATCATGGAAGGCAATAGACAAAAAACGGGGTGACCGTGAAATGGAGATAAAAAAACTCTTAAAACTGTTTAAAAGTAGCACACACGAAAAGCCACACACTGCGACAATTAAAAGAACACAATGCACAGTATGACTGGAGCATGAAAGGTATCGACGGATGGTGTAGCACATAACAAACACTGATGGCGAACCTCAAGGCAGTACACAATTAAAATCACACCTCTTGACGCACAGGAGAAACAGCACTAAACATAACACTGATGTGGCACACTGACGATGATCAAGACAGAGGATTTTCACTGCTGTACGTCCATGCTCCCTGTATACAGGTATCCTTCAGTAACAGCCCTGAGAAGTGAAGCACACTTGTACCTATTTATGAGTAACAAGTTACATCCGAGTCAACAGAAACATTGGAAGTATGTCTTGTGGTATTTTTTACGAAAGTAGTAGTCATATCTTACTTGACCATAGCATCTCAAGGCGAAAAATCTGGCCAGTTACCTCTAGTCTACTCCAGCGCCATCTATCGAGTGTATTGTGTACCTGAAGAGCCGGCAGGTCAGAGCTTTTCTTTATACCTACCGGTCATGACAGACTAAGCCACAGCTTCAGGTGAGCTAAGCCCTTGTGACCAAGCCTTCCGCCGGCCGTGGCTGGGCATCGGTAAATCCTTGTACACTACAAGACAAGCAGGCGTGGCTTGGGCGTAGAGTTCCACCCTCGACATAGAATCCCCACTTTAAAAAGTCCATTTTACCCACCCTGAAACGTGGATATTATTGTCCATACACCTCGAATTTCTCACGTGAAATGTAGATTTCTCCTTTTTATGTGCGTTATTTCGAAGACGAAAGGAATCGTAGCATACACGCGTTTTCACGTCGCTAATGTATAGTTACGTGTTGAGTCTTAGTGTGAAAATCCTGTACAACAGTATGGCATAAGCTATATTTCGCCTAAGTATTCCCATATCCGGTAAACAAAACTGTTCTTATAAGCTTCATATGTTTTACATCTTGCATCACAGTATTAGAATTGTGAACTCATTTTTGGCTCTTGACAGAATGCTAAGAGCATGCTCTACCTTCGTCATGGGATGCATCCTCTCTTTCAAACTCTCTTAAGGTACTGAAATGCCTCATCATCTACGAATTTTCTTGAGGTAGCCAAATAGCAGCACAGAGGAGTGATAAATTTCAGGTTTACACTACGTATCACTTTATAAATCCAGTAATATAGGTGATTTTACTACAATGACCATCTATTCCTGTGTAGGTGAGAGATGAAGTATCGTTAAATGATCTCGCCGCAACTTAAAAGCGTCTGATTACCGCTCCTACTCGTAAATCACATTCGTGGCACTCTCGCCCGTTATTCCACCATCCCGGTGGAACGCGATTGATATCAGATTTAAATAAATTGATCAAGAACGTCCTTTTGTATCGTGAGTAACTTTCTCCTGCAGTCAGATTACACTCGCCAGGTAACTCAAATGGGAATCCCTGGAGAGAAAGCGATGTTCTTTTCGAGGAACACTACTGATAAAATTTAGGGAACCGACATTTGAAGCTGACTGCAGAAGGATTCTGCTGCCGGCAACGTACATTATGCGGGAGAACCACGAAGAGAAGATATGAGGAACTACCCTCATATGGAGGCATATAGATAGTCTTATTTTCCCTCACTCCGTTTGCGATTGAAATAGGAAAGGTAATGACTAGTAGTGGCGGAGAGTACCCTCCGACACGCTTGCAAAGTATGCATATGGATTTAGATGTAAATTCAGTCTACCTATTAAGATGTTAATCCACCCATTTATAACCACATAAAACCCACGGAAGAATGTTGTCTCTTATTTATTGAAAAAAACAAAGGTGGAACTTCTGCTACTGGTTGCTTCTCAGTAAAACCTTCGCATTAGCCTCTAAGTTTCTCATTGCAGTCCCTTCGCGAGACGTATGTGAGAGTCTGTTTGCCCACAACACTTAGAAGAAGCGGTATAGCGCTCACTTCTTAACTCTCCTTTTGTCAGAGTATCGATTATCCGGCATATTCTCACGAATTTTCCAGGCTTTAATATACAGCATTGGCACCCACCTGATTTTGACGAGTAGGAGATGTCCCCTCCAAGTCACAGACCCGCGCTAATTCTCTCGAAATCCTATCACGTTCCGACAGTACTGACTGTTCCATTAGTCCCCCGCCCGCCAATGACTGGGTAGAGAGCTGTCGCAACGAGACAAATAGCACATCACATTTTTTCCTGCAGCCATATCACCGTGGATGCACTGCATTTCCTGTTTATCTCGTACCTAAGATATTTACATAGCCGTATTAACTCCTTCCTTGAACATTTTTATACTTTCCCGATCAGTTCGTTGATCAATTGAGGCATAGTCGCTAATTTTCATTTCACGAAACGTATCTGGGAGGGAGCAATATGTTCACTAGCAACAAATAGAAGAAGCGCGTAAAGAGATTATCTCACAGCCTCCATTCTGTCAGAGTATCATTACCCTCATATTCGCACGAGTCTCCCAGTCTTGAATATAAAGCGCTATTCTCGTATAAACCCAACCATGTCAAAAATCCCTGCTAGATCTCTCGAAAACCCATCACGTTGCAACAGCACTGTTCCATTAGTTAGAAGGCTGTCTAGGGAAGGCTGTCTAGCCCTCCACCCGTCACTGACTATGTAGAGAGCTACCACGACGAGAAAAAAAATAGCATACTAACATTCAGGGAGAAATTCACCACCATGCAGATGCTCGCGTCCAGACATTTTTTCGATTGGTTCTGTTTCTAGAGATTTGTAGTCAATGACGTAATAAAACAGTAGCAGGTCTCTTCGGCTATTTTAGATTCAATAGCTACATTTATCCGCATTCAGCTCCAACGCCCACTAATCCTCAATCCTCTACAAATCGCTATAGCTTACCAGAGTCGCAACCTTGCTATAGACAGGAGCCTACAAATAAATATGTATTCCGAAAACCACTGCACGGTGTGAAATATGTCGTAGCAGTAGCGTCGATTCCTTCGTTCCTTTTCCAGACACAAGAGTAATGATCGAGTAAAAATGAATGTCTATATGCTCTGTACATACCCTAAATCTCCTCTATAATCGCTACCCCAGACATAGATTTTTAACGGCCAAGGACCACGAATGCCTTAATGCTTGCTACACGAGAACTGCACAAAGAAGATCTGATACATTTGCAATTCATCGATATCGAATGATTATCTATAAATATGTCCCCGTAAGTGTCCTAATATCCTTTATCGTATTCCAATGATCGCTACGCTAGATATGCGACGGCATAATGCTATCAGTCTCTTCACTGACAGCATAGTATTTCATGAGAAATAATCACCATTTTTTCTATTGGGATAATCTCCATAATACAATTCTAACAGTATCGCAGTACTTCCTACATTCACACTATCCACTGAACCATTTACATTGGTGCAACATTCCTCCACGCGCAATTCAGAGTTACTGAAAGATCAGGGAAAGTTGGTTCAAATGGCTCTGAGCACTATGGGACTCAACATCTTAGGTCATAAGTCCCCTACAACTTAGAACTACTTAAACCTAACTAACCTAAGGACATCACACACACCCATGCCCGAGGCAGGATTCGAACCTGGGACCGTAGCAGTCCCGCGGTTCCGGACTGCAGCGCCAGAACCGCTAGACCACCGCGGCCGGCTTGTTACATATTCGAATGGAGTATGTCAACGTATAAGATCCTAACAGAATTCACATGATGCTTTTGCTTCGCGGATCAGCCAAGTAACACGAACTGATGTGGACTCACATGATTAGCGGACAGCGACTATGCAGTGTGAGCTATCGAATCGATGTTACTATGCGTCAATGCGTATCATTTAACCACAAACGGATCCATATATGCTAATATCGGGATAGCAGAGGACAATGACCTCAAAGTTATACTGGAAGTTGAGAATGTATGGTGAGATACGGATGTGAGGCTCGTTCAAATAGAGTGGGAGAAGCTGTTCGACAAACTGACATATACACTTGAGGGACAGTTGACAGTTAAGAGCGTTACAGTCTGTCTCGGTATTCCCGTCTCTGACAGCAGCAGTGTTAGTGCATCATCACTCACTGTGATAGCGTTGCTACGTTAAAATTAACAGCTCGCGAGTCATCGCAAAGCGTATTCCTAAAGCATCAAAGTGTCATGCACATACGTGGTCTGTAGGAAGCTGTATGTACTGGAGTGGAGTGAGAGTAAATCTCCAGTATTGTGTTGCTTAACATAGTGCGAGCATTGCGCTGGAGATGTGCTGTTTGTGATTTCGGTCATTCAGCCATTCTAAGATCAACGAAAGTTCAATGCGAGGTGGTATACCTATCCCAACAGATTTTGGATGCAATAAATGTCGAATTTAAAGTATACAAGCACGATTATCTACAAATACTCTCAAGAAGCTTGCACAGGATGGAGTAGCACGGAGAGCTCCATCAAACCATTCTCTGGACTGAAGACCACAACAACAACAGTCTCCATACATAAGTAAATGCTAGTTAAGTACAGCGATGCTGTGTGTGATACCTCCTCGCACCACTGACAAATATTCCTTTAAAACTACCCTCTACCGTGCCATACACATCCATATAGAACACCTCCTGATTTCGAAATGTAATTTGATTAGTAAGAAAAAAGTACCCAGTAATCCAGCGTTGCAATGGAATGAGATGCGTGTAACATAAGTCCCAAACGACTGTCAGGGCTATTTAATACAGTGATGCTATGTGTGACACTCCCTTCCATAATTAAAAAATGCTTCATTAAAACTACAGTCTTACTCGACATATACATCCCATACTGATTTTTGAAATGTACTTCCATGTCGCTAGCATTTAGACAGGATCCAACACAAAAAGTCCATTTCCATAGTTATAAATCAGGGCTTAAAAACCATATTCTTTTCATTGGAGGAAGATATAAACGTCTGTCCAAAACGTTATGTAATCGCACATACCCATTCTGATTATCCGACTCCATAAGCTAGTAGTGATCTGCAGAAGGTCATTGCAATAGTACAGGCTGATGGTCCATTTCAGAGTTAACCAGTTCTGTTTTAGATGTAATTTTTGTATTGCTGCCATACCAATTTCTCCTAATATATACCACGCTCCTGATCATGGAATATAGTACAATGTCTCTAGAGTGCATAGACTACCTCGTATTACAGTACCGATACACACTTATCAGCCAGAACATTATGACCACCGACCTACTGTCATTATAAACCCGACCAGGCGATAACAGCGTCACTTGATAAGGAATGACTGCTAATCAGACACACAGACAGCGCACATAGTATCAGTGAGCGTGCTGTCCGTGTGTAGATTGGGGAAGGCGCGCAATCTGAGTTTGGCCGAGGACGGATTGTGATGGCCTAGAGGCTCTGCACGAGCATTTCGGAAACTGCACGACTTGTCAGGTGTTCGAGGAGTGTTGGTGTGTGTATCTTCAACAGGTGGCGATACCACGGTCAAACGACATCCAGATGTCATGGGGTTACGTGGCCACCCCTCATTACAGATGTCAGACACCATAGGCTGGGTGTGCTGGAAAAACAGGACAGGCAGCGAACTGCGGCGATACTAACATTAGACTTTAATGTTGGTCAGAGGACAAGTGCGTCTGAACAAACACACACCATGCACCGAACACTCCTAACGACGGGCCTCCACAGCTGACGAGCCATGCATGTGTCAATATTAACACCACGACATCGGCAACTATGATTGGAATGGAAACGTGACCATTGCCACTGGACGGAGTAGTGGCAGAGCGCTGCATGGTCTGACGAATCCCGATACCTTCTACATCATGCTGATGGGAGGACGCAAATCCGTCGTTTTCCAGGGGTACAGCTCCTTGACACCTGTGTTGCAGTATGGAAATGAGTTGGGGGCGGCTCCATTATGCTCTGGCGAACAGTCACGTTGGCATCCAAGAGTCCAGTGGAGCTTGTCCAAGGGACCATGACGCCCAAGGAGTATCGTACACTGGTTGCATACTACGTACACCCCTTCATGACGATCATGTTTCCTGGCGGTAGCACAATTTTCAGGCAAGATAATGTGCCATGTCGCAAGGCCAGAAGTGTGATGGAGTGGTTTGAGACATACAGTGGCGAGTTCCAATTGATGTGCTGGACCCCCAACTCGCCAGATCTGATCCGAATTGAACATATCTTGGATGTGATTGAACAAGGTATCAGAGCTCTTCGCCCACCTCCCCGGAATTTACGGGAATTTGGGGAATTGTATGCAGATGTGGTGCCAACTCCCTCCAGCAATCTAGCAAGACCTCATTGCTTCCGTGTCATGATGGGTCGCAACTGTCATCTGTGCCAAAGGTGGACATACCAGTTATTAGGTAGGTGGTCATAATGTTCTGGCTGATCAGTGCATGATGTCATCATTCCATCCGGGATATAGTGCATACATTAAAAACCAAGCACCTTTAAGCGCCAGTTTTGAGTACATCTGCTGTTGTAATGTTTTATACTAAAGTAAAATGACGCATGGCCGTCGGCAGCCCTCAGAGTTTCTTTTCTCCCTGTAGTACACCCCAAATGAGGATTTAGGCGATACTAACTTAGAGGGTGTACATATTGCAAAGCTCATGTTACAAGATCATGTGGAACTCTACAGCACAGATCTTTACAATAGTACTCTGCTGGGTGACGAAATGACATTTTCTTTAACCCCATGGAGGACTGCATAAGTTGACAGAACGGTGGTATTGTCTGTCAGTTCCTTGCCCCGACACTAAAAAAGAATCATGATTCTTCAACACTGGTCAAGAGGTTTTGAAGATTACAGTGTAATCATAACTGTCATATTAAGAGCAGACCTAAGTGTGACTGATGTAGGAAAAACAAGGAAAGAACGAGTTTTAACGGCCATACTCTATTCTGCACAATGTCTATTAAAAAGTATATCAAAAAAGGAATGATCTTATGGCTTTGTTGGCCAGGAGGTCCCATATGAGGAAGTTAGGCCACCGGGCTGCACCTCTTATTTCAGGTGACGCCACACTGGGCGACTTGCGCGTCGGTGATGATGAAATGAAGATGAGGACAACACGACACCCAGTCCACAGACGGAGAAAATCTCCAATCCGACCAGGAATCGACACTGCATGGGAGGCAAGCGCGTACTCACTCAATTAAGCAGGCAGACAAAACGTATAAAAAAGCACATTACAAAATAATGGTATCTCTTACAATATCGTTGCCTTTTCAAAGATGCTATTACTGTAGCTAAAATGGGTCTCTGACACACTGCACACGAGGAGACGGTATGTCCACATTTAACGCAAGCAGAAAACTGTCTGCAGGGAAAGAAAAGTAATACCACTTCTTCCTGGAAGCAGATTTTACACATGTGAGCATTGTCAGAAGCTCTCACGGTCACATGGTGTTCTGTTGCTGCTTTCAGAAGCTTTGATGGAAGTTTAATATTAGCTGCAAACTTTGCAGTAATTTTTGCATCTCTCTTCTGCTGGGAATTTTTCACTAAATCCCTAATCATCGCAAAAGCACAAACAAGTACTTGGGAAACGACAGAGATGTTCAGCCCATGATTTATTCGTTTCCTCCCAGTATCTGAACCCTCCACCACAATGGAAACACACAGTTTCATCTCCTCCACCATTATAAAAGAATCTAGCTTCACTTAGTTTGTCAGGACGTTGCTTAATAGCTAAAGACCAAGTTTTGGAACATGCTGGCCTTGCATCGTATGTTCTATATTCAGGGTGAGCTAAGCTAATATCCTGCACATCACATGTTGAACTGCATAACAATGCTGATTCAGGAGATGAAAATGAGAATATGTCCATTCTGCACAGCTTACAAGTATCGTACAAAACAAACAGTTTGACCCACCAATATACTATCCCAACACCCTCAGACATCCACTATGTTACAGGGCGACGTGCTTTCGAAACTCCCTTAATATATAGCATATTCGAACCAAGTTGATGACACTTCTGCTCACGTGATCATGACGTCATGACGTCACTTCTGACCACATATTCTAAATTCGCTTGTGAATGTAGTACTGTTGTAATTTCTCTATGGGCGTGCATCGGTTTTGTGTGAAGAACCCCCACAGTGAAGGGTAGGTTCGAGATAGAACCGGGATAGAACTTGTAGGTGGTTCACCTTCCAACCCTATCCCAGCCAAGTGTGGTGGGTGGTGGATGCACCTTGAACTCTATCGCCGGCCGGGGTGGCCAAGCGGTTAAAGGCGCTACAGTCTGGAACCGCGCGACCGCTACGGTCGCAGGTTCGAATCCTGCCTCGGGCATGGATGTGTGTGATGTCCTTAGGTTAGTTAGGTTTAAGTAGTTCTAAGTTCTAGGGGACTGATGACCTTAGAAGTGAAGTCCCATAGAGCTCAGAGCCATTTGAACCATTTTGAACTCTATCCCGGTCTTATCTCAAACGTTCCCTCTGCTATAGGGTTTGAGGTGTGTGGATTTCCCATTCGGAAAGGGGGTGTACACAATTCCCCCCTCCCCCCCTATGGGCTGGCGAATTCCCAGAGTGGGAGGGGGTAATTAATTGATCAATTTAATATCACCAGAGCAAAGTTGCTACATCTACACCAGGGGGCAGGGGATTGGGGTGAATGGGATGGTTAACCATCTTGAATAAGTGGCACCATATCCCATTTACAGCACTACTCTCGTGCAGTCTTTAAGTCTTGGCGTTGTGCCATCACATTGGATGCGAATTAGGGTGATCGAAAATAGATGTGAAAGGAAGACCACTGCAGCTGAAAGTAAAAGCAAGCACTCATAAATTGTAGGTCGATATATGATACAGCTTCACTCTAACTGTGCTGTGAAGCTCCTGGAATTAGAGAGGTGAACCTCGGAATAGTTATATAGCTTAGAATTACATTTGTGTCATTAAACCTTTCACTACACAAGCGACGGATTATACCTATCCAATATTCAAGATTTTGAAAGTGGTTGCGCTTCAGTAATTCAAGGCATTAGAAATATCGCCGGCCGAAGTGGCCGTGCGGTTAAAGGCGCTGCAGTCTGGAACCGCAAGACCACTACGGTCGCAGGTTCGAATCCTGCCTCGGGCGTGGATATTTGTGATGTCCTTAGGTTAGTTAGGTTTAATTAGTTCTAAGTTCTAGGGGACTAATGACCTCAGCAGTTGAGTCCCATAGTGCTCAGAGCCATTTGAACCATTTTTGATTTGAAATATCAGACAAACAGTTGCAAAATACAGGTTTATTAAACCTTGACCATGGTTTTGACGGTTTCTAAACCGTCTTCTTCAGAAACTGTAGGACCTACTAACAAGATTACGGCATTGTGTATGGAACAAAGATAGTAACATTAGAATAAGTAAAATTACAGGAAGTGTTACGATTTTTTTTAGAGAAGCACACTCACGTAAAATCACATTATCTGCAGTAATAGTGGGAGTCGATGATTCTGTCTGGCACATTTCATCCATTTAATCACCATGTAAATACATTATATAAAAGTAGTAGCCGTTTGCTGTAGGACTTTATCTTAAAAAATTTTTAAATATTTGTAAAATATCACATATTTGACGCAGTATACAACATTATATAGTGTACCGCTTGTAATATTTTTATAAAACTGACATTTCAATCCAAAACGTGGCATCAGGTCCTAAAGAGCATCAATACGTCACGTTCAGAGCTAGTGAAATGCCCCCACTGGCTGAAGAGTGTAGGCACTAGCGTAGGTTACCTCTGGTAGGTAGCGCTCCCCCGTGTCCTATATGCGCCCTTATATCTTGGACAAATTGGTATAATAATCACGTTGAGATACAAAGAGCATCTATTCAGAAAGAAAGGTAGTAATGTACAAAATTCCACCTTCCCATAACATTTATTTATTGCTGGTCATACTCCGAAAGATTTAGAGGATATCACAAGGAAGTAAAAGGGCGTAGATCAGATTTATGGGAATGGTTGGAAATGGTTAGGAAAAACGATGGCTACATTTTAAGCGATCAGCTTCATCTTTCAAGTGGACATTTCGTGAAAGGCTTTAAGCCTCTATTTCTGGCCGAGTAGCCAAGTTGACTGCTCGGTGCTGGCCTCCACGTAGTTTGTTTTGCTTAAAATTCTATGTTCAGCAAGAATACATCTCTCCTTATATTACAATGTACTTTGTCATCCACAACTGACTGTTGTTCAGGCGCCGGCCGAAGTGGCCTTGCGGTTAAAGGCGCTGCAGTCTGGAACCGCAAAACCGCTACGGTCGCAGGTTCGAATCCTGCCTCGGGCATGGATGTTTGTGATGTCCTTAGGTTAGTTAGGTTTAACTAGTTCTAAGTTCTAGGGGACTAATGACCTCAGCAGTTGAGTCCCATAGTGCTCAGAGCCATTTGTTGTTCAGGCATGTACTGGGGTAAATGAAGCTTCGTTTACTAGCTTTCTGGTTATTTTATAACTCCCCCACCTAGTATATTTGTTCATATAGTATGTTTTATCGCTACGATCACTCCCTTTAGCATGATGTTTTTATGGTTACATATTCACGCACAAGTGCTTTTCGTGCGGTTTGCACAATTTGTAAAGAGTCTGATATGTTTACCTCAGCCTGTGGGCCTTTTATAAGCCATATGACACACTTTTTAACCTCCTCTCCTCTTCCTCTTTTCAACTGTTCGGTTAATATGTTAATTTTGTTAGTAATATGTACTAGTGAAATCACACACGCTGCTCATTGCAGCTACACACATACAGAACGCGCAGGAGCGCCACCTACCACTGGTAATTCACGCTAGTGCCTCCATTCTTCAGCCAGTGGACGCATATCACTAGCTCTGAACGTGACATACTGACGTTGTGTAGGATCTGATGCCACGTTTTATATTTTAAATATCAGTTTTATACAAATATTTCAAGTGGTATGATATTTAATGTCTATCCTGCGTCAAATATGTGATATTTTACAAATTTTTAAGAAAAAGCCCTACAGCTGACGGCTACTGGAAATGGGAATGAAGTCCAAATGCTTGTTGACAAAGCGTAGGGGAACGATGTGGGAGACCCGCAGCACCGTACTAGGCAAGGTCCTAATGGAGATGGTTTGCCGTTGCCTTTCTCCAACTATAATGGGGATGAATGACGATGATGAAGACGACACAACAACACCCGGTCATCTCGAGGCAGGTGAAAATCCCTTACCCCGGCGGGAATCGAACCCAAGCCCCCGGGCTATGGAAGCGAGAACGCTACCAAAAGACAACGAGCTACAGACTAGACGACTACTACTTTTATGTAATGCATTTATATCGCGATTAAGTACATAACAATGAACTATACAGACTCAAAGACTCCCACTTTGACAATGGATAATGTGATTTTACGTGAGTATCCTTCTCTAAACAAATCTTTTAGTACCATTTCCTGTAATTTTGCTTATTATAATGTTACCGTCTTCGTACCATACACAACGTCGTAAACCTGTTAATAAGTCCAACAGTTTCTGAAGAAAATGGTTTTAAAATCGTCAAAACTATGGTCAAGGTTTAATTAACATATATTTTGCAACTGGTTGGCTATTATTTCTAATGCATTGAAGCTATCCAATATTCTTGTCACACAACACATTAGTCGAGAGGAGCTTCGTCTAGATTAAGTGATGTCACCTGCAACGGTATTTAGGCCGGCCGGAGTGGCCGAGCGGTTAAAGGCGCTACAGTCTGGAACCGCACGACCGCTACGGTCGCAGGTTCGAATCCTGCCTCGGGCATGGATGTGTGTGCTGTCCTTAGGTTAGTTAGGTTTAAGTAGTTCTAAGTTCTAGGGGACTTATGACCACAGCAGTTGAGTCACATAGTGCTCAGAGCCATTTGAACCAACGGTATTTAATCTGACCAGCGCATAGGCATAGTGTTTTATTCAGGTTGTGGATACGAATCAGTGAAAGCTCACATTTTATTCAAGCAGAAAATACGAACTAGTGGAAGTTCATATTTTTCATTTCCAGGAATTCCTCTGATATTATGTAGAATTTTAGTCATTTGATTCTAGTTTATCCTAATAGAGCTTTAATTGTGAGACCAAGCAAGATGTCTTTGGACACATATTTGTGCGATAGTTATTGGTGTGCCACGAAGATTTTAGTGACAGGTTACACAATGCTTTTGTTGTTTTATCAGTTTAACAATTTTGTATGAGTCAGCTAATCTACTTTCGTTCTAGACAGACGTTATCGTATAAGAGAGGGACGTCAGTGGATAAACAATGAATTTGTTTAAAAATCCTGTAATTAATACAATTAGTCAAGAGGAGCTTCGTCTAGATTAAGTGATGTCACCTGCAACGGTATTTAGCAGGACGCCCAATAGTAATTGTTGTATTACGGAAATTTTGATTTGATTCTCAGCAATTTATGTGTACAATACTCTGCTTAGAGTGGGTTTCGAATCTAATGATTTTCAGGCGAATTGGAGTTATTATAGCTAGACGACTATGAGCCTAGAGCTAATGTTGATAGTGATTAGGAAGGATATACGTTACAGTAATAACTATAAATTGGTTCTTTTATTTCAATGGCATAATTTCATACACTATTAAACTACCAGCAAGAAAAGTAAGATATTTATTCAGCGGCTGAGGGAGAAGTAGTTTTATCCTATTCCCAATCGTGAGCCTGAAATCTATGCCGAGCACATACACCGCTGGTTGAGCCAGAAGTATGTTTCCTCAAGTCGCCCAAGGAAATGGCAGGATTATTCCTTAAATGAGGTCGCGACATATTCCTTCTTGTCCCGGCCATCCGATTTACGGCTCCGCCTCTGTCAACAAAAGGTCAAGGCCAACGCAGCGACTGTCGCCGCGGCGTCTGCAACCAGCTACAAGCAGCTGTGTAGTCGAGCGACGCGAAGCACTCGGCAGAGGCGCAAACGCTTCAGCACGACATTTTGAAAAAAATCATCACCCTAACGTGTCTCGGAAACCTACGCTCCGTATTGCACTACAACTTCTAGAGGGAGAGCTTGTAGTTATGTGTAATTTTTGCTTGTGATTTAGTAGTGAGAGGACTTTAAGCTCTTTAAAACGTGTTCTGTCGTTGCTTTGAATACAAATTTATGTTACCCGTCGCGCTCACTTCTTAGTCTCCAGTCTCATTTTTTATATACTGTATAGAAATAACAAAGAGCCAGAGCATACAAATATTGACATATTATCTTTTTTGGAGAGAAGCCTCAAACACTGGTTGTACAGCAGCTTTTATTGTATACACAGGGTGATCCATTGATCGTGACCGGGTCAAATATCTCACGAAATAAGCGGCAAACGAAAAAACTACAAATAACGAAACTTGTCTAGCTTGAAGGGGGGAACCAGATGGCGCTATGGTTAGCCCGCTAGATGGCGCTGCAATAGGTCAAACGGATATCAACAGCTTTTTAAAAAAATGGGAACCCCCATTTTTATTACATATTCGTGTAGTACGTAAAGAAATATGAATGTTTTAATTGGACCACTTTTTTCGCTTTGTGACATATGGCGCTGTAATAGTCACAAACATATATCTCACAATTTTAGACGAACAGTTGGTAACAGGTGGGTTTTTTAAATTAAAATACAGAACGTAGGTACGTTTGAACATTTTATTTCGGTTGTTCCATTGTGATACATGTACTTTTGTGAACTTATCATTTCTGAGAACGCATGCTGTTACAGCGTGATTACCTGTAAATACCACATTAATGCAATAAAAGCTCAAAATGATGTCCGTCAATCTCAATGCATTTGGCAATGCGTGTAACGACATTCCTCTCAACAGCGAGTAGTTTGGCTTCCGTAATGGTCGCAGATCCATTGACAATGAGCTGACGCATGTTGTCAGGCTGCTACGGTCGCAGGTTCGAATCCTGCCTCGGGCATGGGTGTGTGTGATGTCCTTAGGTTAGTTAGGTTTAAGTAGTTCTAAGTTCTAGGGGACTTATGACCTAAGATGTTGAGTCCCATAGTGCTCAGAGCCATTTGAACCATTTTTTGTTGTCAGGCAATGTCGGTGGATCACGATAGCAAATATCCTTCAACTTTCCCCACATAAAAAATCCGGGGACGTCAGATCCGGTGAACGTGCGGGCCATGGTATGGTGGCTTCGACGACCAATCCACCTGTCATGAAATATGCTATTCAATCAACCGCACGCGAGCTATGTGCGGGACATCTATCATGTTGGAAGTACATTGCCATTCTGTCATGCAGTGAAACATCTTGTAGTAACATCAGAAGAACATTAAGTAGGAAATCAGCATACATTGCACCATTTAGATTGCCATCGATAAATGGGGGCCAATTATCCTTCCTCCCATAATGCCGCACCACACATTAACCCGCCAAGGTCGCTGATGTTCCACTTGTCGCAGCCATCGTGGATTTTCCGTTGCCCAATAGTGCATATTATGCCGGTTTACGTTACCGCTGTTGGCGAATGACGCTTCGTTACTAAATAGGACGCGTGCAAAAAATCTGTCATCGTCCCGTAATTTCTCTTGTGCCCAGTGGCAGAGCTCTGCACGACATTCAGAGTCGTCGCCATGCAATTCCTGGTGCATAGAAATATGGTACGGGTGCAATCGATGTTGATGTAGCATTCTCAACACCGACGTTTTTGAGATTCCCGATTCTCGAGCAATTTGTCTGCTACTGATGTGCGGATTATCCGCGACAGCAGCTAAAACACCTACTTGGGCATCATAATTTGTTGCAGGTCGTGGTTGACGTTTTAAATGTGGCTGAACACTTCCTATTTCCTTAAATAACTTAACTATCCGGCGAACGGTCCGGACACTTGGATGATGTCGTCCAGGATACCGAGCAGCATACATAGCACACGTCCGTTGAGCATTTTGATCACAATAGCCATACATCAACACGATATCGTCCTTTTCCGCAGTTGGTCAAACGGTCCATTTTAACACGGGTAATGCATCACGAAGCAAATACCGTCCGCACTGGCGGAATGTTACGTGATACCACGTACTTCTACGTTTGTGACTATTACAGCGCCATCTATCACAAAGCGAAAAAAGTGGTCCAACTAAAACATTCATATTTCTTTACGTACTACACGAATATGTAATAAAATATGGGGGTTCCTATTTTAAAAAAACGCAGTTGATATCTGTTTGACCTATGGAAGCGCCATATAGCTGGCCAACCATAGCGCCATCTGGTTTCCCCCTTCAAGCTAGACGAGTTTCGCTCTTTGCAGTTTTTTCGTTTGATGCTTATTTCATGAGATATTTGGCCCGGTCACTATCAATGGACCACCCTGAATATGAAGATGGTATCTGTTCTTTCGGACAGAAAGAGTCGTGCCATGGTATCTGTTCTTTCGGACAGAAAGAACAGACGCCATCTTGATATATATATATATATATATATATATATATATATATATATATATATATATATATATATAGTTAAGAATTACCGGCCATTTGACCATCTTCTTCTGTGCGGATGCACAAACAGTGCCCGAACTCTTACGGGAATCGGCAGTAAAGCCGCGAGTAATGAGCATAATGGGCAGGGGCACTATGAATATAGTGCAGGAAAATAAGTTGCGAATGTGGGTCTCACGGGAGTCGTGCCAGAGATAAGTCTCGGCAGTCGCACTAGTCCTCTGTGTCCTCGGTGGCTCAGATGGATGCCGGCACGGTAGCTCAGCGTGTTCGGTCAGAGGGCTGCGTACTCTCTGTAATAAAAAAAACTGAGTCAAGGCATCAACGATCAACTTGATATCTTGTGACGTCCGCGCAGACCAAACGCAACGAACTATATGGAACAAAATGAAAAAAAAAAAAAAGAAAATGGATAGAGCGTCTGCCATGTAAGAAGGAGATCCCGGGTTCGAGTACGGTCGGGGAACACATTTTCAACTGTCCCCGTTGGCTTATATCAACGCCTGTAAGCAGCTAGGGGTATTCATTTCATTGTAGCTTTTATTGTCCCTCTAGACTGCATATATTTGTGATGTTACATTCAGTTTCAGTTCCATCAAAACATCTTCGGATCTACAGGGATAAAGAGGATAAAATAGTTATTACTATATGTGAGAACTGCCCATCTTCGACGTCAACGTGCAATAACCATTCACAGACGGCAGTGGAAGTGCTAGCAGTGAATGATATACAAAGCGTGTTCTTGGGACGCGGAAAAACAGTACAGTCGTTGTCGTAATGCAGAAATGGAGCGATTTATCTGTCGTCCAAAACCGCATGATCATTGGCTTTCGGGCCGAGGGCGGGAAGCATCGTGTGTTGCCAAATGGCACCATTCAAAAGCAGCGCCGAGGCATACGAGGGGGGCCCAAAAGTAACCCAAAAGTAGCAGGTTGCGCTGCCAGAGGGTTGTAGTAGGAGATGTGCTGAGTCATTCTGCCACGCGGCATCACCCAGCAGTGAGAAGTGTGGTTTCTTTGGCAGTTCTTTGAGTGTGCGTACAGTGCAGACGTGACACGAGGAAATGGCTAGTTCTTATGAACAACGTGCGGCAGTGAAGTTTTGTTCCTTGCTAGCGAGAAAGAACGCAGCAGAAACTGTTGCGATGATTCAGACAGCCTACATAGACCATGCTCTTAGTAAAACGCAAGTGTACGAATGGTTTTCTCGGTTTAAAAAGGGAGAAATGGTGGTTGAAGATCAGCCCCATTCCAGTCGACCTTCAACTGCTCGAAGCGAAGACAACGTCGACAAAATCCGTGATCTCATCAGTGAAGATCGACGCAGGACAATCGACCAACTCGAGAACTTGTCCGGGTTGTCCTTGAGCTCAGTTCAGCGCATCTTGACCATTGATTTGGGGATGCGAAGAGTGGGAGCAAAATTCGTACCGAAGCTTCTTACTAGAGAACAAAGGGATCGTCGCGTTCAAGCCTGCCTTGAAATGAAGGACGCGTTCAAAGCTGATCCACATTTTTTCAATAAAATCATTACAGGTGATGAGTCATGGTGCTATGAGTACGATCCAGAAAGTAAACAACAGTCATCACAATGGAAGTCACCTGGCTCACCTCTACCAAAAAAAGCTCCACACGTGAAATCGAATGTGAAAACGATGTTGATCTGTTTTTTGGACATCTAGGGGATCGTACACTCTGAATTTGTCCCTGAAAACCAGACAGTAAACCAACAATTCTATTTAGAGGTTATGAAACGGCTTCGCAGAAGTTTGTCGCGAAAACGTCCGGCTTTGTGGGATTCTGGCGTATGGTTCCTGCATCACGACAACGCTCCCGCGCACACGGCTCTCAGCGTTGGCCAGTTTTTGGCCTCAACGAAGACGACTACCTTGACCCACGTGCCCTATTTGTCGGATTTA
This sequence comes from Schistocerca cancellata, assembly GCF_023864275.1. NCBI lineage: Eukaryota > Metazoa > Arthropoda > Insecta > Orthoptera > Acrididae > Schistocerca > Schistocerca cancellata. The sequence goes on from NC_064629.1 coordinate 657,197,066, forward strand.
GCACCCTCGGACTTCTTCCTATTCCCGAGGATGAAAAGAGACTTGAGAGGGAAGCGTTTTGCGGATGCGGAAGACGTAAAACGCAATATCATAAAAGTGCTAGCAGGTATCAAAGAGGACGAATTTAAAAGGTGCTTCTAACTCTGGAATGAACGTTTGGACAAGTGTATTAATGCTAATGGAGAGTACTCCGAAGGAGATTAAGGCTGTATTTGAAAACAATAAAGTATATGCTTTCTAGAAAGAAATTCCGGTTATTTTTGGCTCCCCCCTCGTATGTGGCGCACTATGGACCTTAGATGACTGGGGTGAATGAGGTCTGTAGAGATGTGTAAGGGCAAAGAGAAGAGCAACTGCAGAGCACCTGACCGCCCAGATGAACTGAGGAGCTACCAACAGTGTCTCGGCAACGATCGTTCAGAGAACATTGCTGCAGGTGGGACTCCGCAGCAGGCACCTCGTTCAGGCAGCCAAGCTGACTGCTCTTCTTCGGCGACGAACGCTGGAATTTGCACGCCAGTACCACAGCTGGACGTCCACTGAGTATCTGCAGGCTGCCTTTCCAGATGAATCGTGTTTTGCGTTCTATCGGACTGATGACCGATACCCTGCAACAATCGTCGGAATGGTCCAGGCCGGGAGAGGGAGCGTTATGATCCGGGGAAAGTTTTCGTGGCATTCCGTGGAGCCTCTCGTCTTTCTGGAAGGCACAATGGATCGACACAAGTATGCCTTTATCTTTGTGGACTATGTCTACCCCTAATGCAGTTGGTTTTCCTCAGCACGATGGGATGAACCAGCATAACACAACTCGCAGACTTCGTGTGCGGTTCGAATCGCACGAGGACGAGTTTACCGTACTCCCCTGGCCACCAAACTCCCCGAATTAAAGCCCAGTGGAGAATCTGTGGGACAACCTCAATAGGGCTGTTCGTGCTATGGGTCCTCAATCGAGAAATCTAGCACAGCTGACGACGGGGGGAGTCGGCATGACTACTTCAGAGCCTCACTGACGCTCTTTCTGCACGTAAGCAGCGGTAAGTGCTCCAAAGGGTTGCTATTCAGGCTTTTGACAAATGGTCGCATTAATGTGAGTGGAGAGTGCACATGCCACGCCGAACAATTCTGTAGCGATGTTGCATTCGCGTTGTTGATATCAACCCGTAAGGGAAAGCCCGTAGATGACGTAAGTGCCTTAACATTTAAGTTCTGTTTGAAGCATTCACGCAACCTGCTGGTAACTGCCCTACAGGCTTATATCAGCATCGCAAACGCTATCTCACTACTGTATTTTTCTACGACGCACTATATACAGAGTGAATCAGAACTCTGCCGACAAAATTTCTGAGGTTGTCCAGAGATATTTTCTAAGTATTTTTGTATAAAGGACCTCTCGTCTACGATCGCTCGTTACGCAGTAATAACGTAATTATGATTTATTCGGATTTGTATCAGAATTATACAGGGTGATTCAAAAAGAATACCACACTTTAAAAATGTGTATTTAATGAAAGAAACATAATATAACCTTCTGTTATACATCATTACAAAGAGTATTTAAAAATGTTTTTTTTTCACTCAAAAACAAGTTCAGAGATGTTCAATATGGCCCCCTCCAGACACTCGAGCAATATCAACCCGATACTCCAACTCGTTCCACACTCTCTGTAGCATATCAGGCGTAACAGTTTGGATAGCTGCTGTTATTTCTCGTTTCAAATCATCAATGGTGGCTGGGAGAGGTGGCCGAAACACCATATCCTTAACATACCCCCATAAGAAAAAATCGCAGGGGGTAGGATCAGGGCTTCTTGGAGGCCAGTGATGAAGTGCTCTGTCACGGGCTGCCTGGCGGCCGATCCATTGCCTCGGGTAGTTGACGTTCAGGTTTCATAACTAACCTTTTTCGTAGGACTCTCCATCCAGTTGATTGTGGAATTTGCAGCTCTCTGCTAGCTCTGCGAGTCAATTTTCCTGGACTGCGAACAAATGCTTGCTGGATGCGTGCTACATTTTCATCACTCGTTCTCGGCCGTCCAGAACTTTTCCCTTTGCACAAACACCGATTCTCTGTAAACTGTTTATACCAACGTTTAATACACCACCTATCAGGATGTTTAACACCATACTTCGTTCGAAATGCACGCTGAACAACTGTCGTCGATTCACTTCTGCCGTACTCAATAACACAAAAAGCTTTCTGTTGAGTGGTCGCCATCTTAGCATCAACTGACGCTGACGCCTAGTCAACACCGCCTCAAGCGAACAAATGTACAACTAAATGAAACTTTATAGCTCCCTTAATTCGCCGACAGATAGTGCTTAGCTCTGCCTTTTGTCGTTGCAGAGTTTTAAATTCCTAAAGTTGTGGTATTCTTTTTGAATCACCTTGTATTTATTTCTGCGAAAATACTATTACAAAAGTGAAAAAGCCTGTAATAAGCAATCGCCAAAACGCAGTAACACGAAAGGATCCGGTTGCTCGTGGACGCCTGTATACAGGTGCAAAACCACTGTCATGTGGTTGCAGTCGCTGCGGGAACAGCTGAGCTCAGCGTTGTCGTGCCGCTCTTCTACTGCATTCAGTGAACCCATACACAGGGTGCATATCGGCCGGTACTTCTTCAGGAAACCTATACCCGTACTTTTGTGTATCACTGTTAACGTACAGCTGCCGCCCGGTGTGACCGAGCGGTTCTAGGCGCTTCAGTCTGGAACTGCGCTGCTGCTACGGTCGCAGGTTCGAATCCTGCCTCGGGCATGGATGTGTGTGATGTCCTTAGGTTAGTTAGGTTTAAGTAGTTCTAAGTTCTAGGGGACTGATGACCTCAGATGTTAAATCTCATAGTACGCAGAGCCATTTGATTCGTACAGCTAACACTATCGGGGAAACCGGAGACAGGACCGAGCAGTACTGAATGTAAGCTTGAGGACCAAGATTAAAGGTCTTTCTGTTGCCAGGATTAAATACCGTGAGTAATGTAACAAGTTTGTTTCCAGACAAGACACACGATTCGAATCATCTACGTTTTCACTGCTGGGTGCTACTTTCAGTGCAGTACAGATACAAAGTTAATTCACGCAGGGAACCAAACGAAAAGCGATAACTCTGCAACGAGCCGCTCGAGATCCTGGGTCCCTTAAGCCAAAATGCTCGGAATACATCCCTGAGCAGCCCCTGAATGTTTGTCGGTGGAGTTCTGGTTCATTCCGTATATTTCTTACAGAAATTTGCGGGTCACGCTTGTAGCTGAAAACTCAGATGCATTCTGATACAATTGGTTTCAGATATGGTGTAATATCAACGATATGTACCTTACGTTGTATGATGATTAGTTATTTCATGTTTCCTATCTCTAAAGATCTACAACTACATCTGTTTCTATATACATGTTCCGCAAGTCACCATGCAGTGCATGGCAGAGGGTACCTTGTACCACTACTAGTCATTCCCTTTCCTGTACCGCTCACAAAACCGAGCGAGGTGGCGCAGTGGTTAACACACTGGACTAGCATAGGGGAGGACGACGATTCAATCCCGCGTCCGGCAATCCTGATTTAGATTTTCCATGATTTTCCTAAATCGCTTCAGACAAATGTCGGGTTGGTTCCTTTAAAAGGGCACGGCCGACGTCCTTCCCCGTCCTTCTCTAATCCAATGAGACCGGTGACCTCGCTGTTTGGTCTCTTCCGCCAGATCAACCCAACCCCTACTCACAAATGACGTGAGGGACAACGACTGTATATATGTCTCCGCATGAGCCCTAATTTATCTTATCTTGTTTTCGTGATCCTTACGTGAAATGCACGTTGGCGACAGTAAAACAGCTCTTCAGTCTTCCTCAGATGACGGTGCTCTAAATGTTCTCAGTAGTGTTTCGTGAAAACAACATCGTCTTCCCTCCAGCGATTTCCATTTGACTTCACGAAGCATTTCCGTAACACTCACGTCTTGATCGAACTTGCCGGTGACAAATCAAGCTGTATGCCTCTCAATTGCTTGATGTCTTCCTTTAATCCGAAGTATTAGGAATTCCATACACTCGAGCAATACTCAAAAATGGATCGCACTAGCCTCCTAGATGTACCACACTCTCCTAGTATTCTCTCAATAAATTTTACCATTCGCTTTCCCTACTACCGACATTACTCTCGTTCCATTAAATATTGCTTTGCAACGTTACTTTTAAGATATTTAGTCGTCGTGACTTGCTGGAGCACTACACCACCAGTACTGTATGCGAAAAATACAGTGTTGTTATCCTTATTCAATTGCATTAACTTATATTTTTCTGCAAGATACCATTCATCACACCAAATAGAAATTCTAAGTAAACTTGTTCTCTAGAGTGTAATCAGCGAAAAGCCGCTGATAGTTGCTCACCGTACCCATCATATTATATATGTATATAAAGAACAAGAGCAATCCCATCACATTTCCGTGGGGCACTACTGAAGGTACCCTTCATACCATTGCCTCTGATGACCACACGCCGACCAGGACAACGTACTGGGTTCTACTACTTGAGAAGTCTTGGAGCCACTCCCATATCTGGGAACCTATTCCGTATGCTCTGACTTCTGTTAACAGTCTCCAGTGGGATGTGATGTCAAATGCTTTCTGAAAATGTAGGAATATGGAATCTGTCTGTTGCTCCTTCATCCATCGTTACCAGGGTATCGTGTGCGGCAAGGGCAAGATAAGATTCGCATGTGCGATGCTTTTTAAATGTGTGCTGACCTGCGGACAGAAGCTTTTCCGCTTCGAGGAAATTTATTATATTCGAACTTAGAATATGCTCAAGAATTCTGCAGTAAACTAAGGTTAAGGATATTGACCTGTGACTTTGCGGGTCTGTTGTTATCAGCGGGAGTCACCTGCGCCTTTTTCCATTAGCTTGGACTTTGCAGTGGGCGGGAGTTTCACGATAAATGGAAGTTAAGTAAGGGGCCAATGCCGAGGAATACTCTCTGTAAAACCGAATAGGAGTTCCATCTGGACAAGGTGACTCATTTGTTTTCAACTATTTCAGTTGTTTCTCAACACTAGGTACATCTATTTCAATATCCTCCATCCGGAAGTCTGTGCGACGTTCAAATAACGGTATGTTGTACGATCCTCCTGCGTTAATGATTTTTTAAACAAAGAATTTAAATATTCGACTTCCATTTTGTTGTCTTCTGTCGCCATACCGGACTGGGTCGATAGAACTAAAACAAACCATAACATTATAAATGTAGCAATTCAGAAGGACATTAACCTTTTTGTTACAGAACACTTTCACATTCAATACAGAAACGTTTAGTTTTCTCACTGAAATAACTCTGTAACAACGTGACTATCATATTTTAACCTTCTAACGGGCAAACAGACTAAAGTTTACTGTTTAAGTGAATCCTTAATCTTTTTATTGTAAAGTTCTATTGTATTTATTTTTGTTGTTAAGCGGTTTTAGGTTTGCAACGTCATCATCGAATAACAGCACTGTTGTCTGACAATTGCCTTGCAAGTGTAAAACTGATAAGATAGAAAAATATATACAGTACAGCCTGACCAACAAAGCACTAAATACTGCCTATATTGCATCATTATTTCCTTGGTGGAGAAGGAATACTGAAGGAGAAGGGAAAAAGACGCTCTGAACTTCACGCTGTTTCTGAATGCATCATTGTCTCCCTGAGGATGCATTTAGTTTAGTGGAACTATATGACGTTAGCAGTTTTGTGTTTTTTCATTATCAAAAATGAAATGTCTTTACGGAGCACGGAAAAATCCAGCACATGATAAAGCGTCTCAGGAAAGCTAAATTATCCGTCTTTTAGAGCAGAGTGCTCAAACAGGATATAATGTCCACACAGCACATTTGTTTCAGCAAGTAATGCCAGAATTGAACCTAACTGCCGGCGACGAGGCCCTCCCTTGGAACATCTGTATGATGCATTTGCGAAATGACACCTTGACAGAATACATAGGAGTGGGGCCAATTGGCAGTTGAACACATCGAAAGGGTGGACGAAAATAGATAGCTGAAAAGTGTACGTAAGTGAGCTGCCCTAGAGAGGAGAAGAGGGAATGTCAAATAGCAGCTGGTATGAAGACTTTCATAATGCGATGAACAGAACAGAATTCAAACAAATTTATTTTTATTCAGAGAAGCTGGAGAAACTTGGTAGAATTTTTCAAACAGTTATTTTTACAGAAATGAACGAGCATTTAACATAAGTATCCATAATCGTTATTTTCAGATATTTGGCGTTCGCTACAAGATGAAACCCTCCTCCACTTCTGTTTATCAATGCTGCTCCCGCAATTTATTTTTATTCAGAGGTTCTAGAGGAAATTGATAGATACTTTCAAACAGTCTTTTTTAGCGAAATGAATGTGCATTTGACATTCATAGCCATAATCGTCATTTTAAGATATTTGGCCTTCACTACAAAATGAACACCCTCTGCCAATCTTCCATTTAGTCGTTGTCTCGGTCTTTCAAATGTTCAGATGTGTGTGAAATCTTATGGGACTTAACTGCTAACGTCATCAGTCCCTAAGCTTACACACTACTTAACCTAAATTATCCTAAGGACAAATACACACACCCATGCCCGAGGGAGGACTCGAATCTCCGCCAGAACCAGCCGCACAGTCCATGACTGCAGCGCCTAAGACCGCTCGGCTAACCCCGCGCGGTGTCTCGGTCTTTCCTTACTTCTTGGAATCTTAGCAGACAAGTGCCTTGGTCCACCTACCACCCATCCGTCTGGTTACATCCGTCGGCCACCTTCAGCTTGTTTCCATTGTTGTCATAACTACGTCTTCCACTATAGCCTGTCCCCTAAGCCATTTGTCTATTTCTCTTACTAACTCCCTGTACGCATCTCTCTACTGTTCAAATGGTTCAAATGGCTCTGAGCACTATGGGACTTAACTTCTGAGGTCATCAGTCCCCTAGAACTTAGAACTACTTAAACCTAACTAACCTAAGGACATCACACACATCCATGCCCGAGGCAGGATTCGAGCCTACGGCCGTAGCGGCCGTGCGGCTCCAGACTGTAGCGCCTAGAACCGCTCGGCCACCCCGGCCGGCCTCTACTGTTCGCTGATCAACTTTCAGGTTTTGAATGGATTTCAACTATAAACATCATTAAACGCACAGAAAGCATTTGCTGGAATCGGTGTTCACGACTCTTCTGGGAGGACTATATCGTAGTTTGTTTCGGCACGAGAGTAAAAAATACTGATTTATGCAATAAATTCACTGAGCAGACTAAAAATATAGTCTATATTCTGGGAATGGGAGGAAAGGACATAAGAACGAGGAAAGATTCAAAGGAAGTGCCTGATCGCCATGCTGTGTGTTACGTAATCTTGACTTGTTGCCAGAAGCCAGTGTTATTGCCAATACGTGTATGTTTGTCGGTACTCCGCAAAACAGCGGCGCAGAGATGACACTGGAGTACCGTCACGTAGTAAGTAAATGCCACTGCTGACCTTGCCTATTCCATTACCATAAATGTAGACAAATCGATGTGCAGAGTATATATTCCGCACAGCACACGTGAATACACGCAGGTGAACATTGAAACCACATTGTAATCGCTTTTATTATTTGGAAAGCTATGTTTCCTGTAATCAAATATTCATTTTTCTCTGTCTTGCGCAGCTTACTTGCTTCATCCAGCATAGATACTTCCGGGAAATGTCGAATGAGTTACAACTTTTTCAGTTGTTTTCAGTATATTATACACTACTGGCCATTAAAATTGCTACACCAAGAAGAAATTCAGATGATAAACGGAATTGGACAAATATATTATACTAAAACTGACATGTGATTACATTTTCACACAGTTTGGGTGCATAGATCCTGAGAAATCAGTACCCAGAACAACCACGTCTGGCCGTAATAACGACCTTGATACGCCTGGGCATTGAGTCAAACAGAGCTTGGATGGCGTGTACAGGTAAGCTGCCCATGCAGCTTCAACACGATACCACAGTTCATCAAGAGTGGTGATTGGCGTATTGTGACGAGCTAGTTGCTCGGCCACCATTGATCAGACGTTTTCAATTGGTGAGAGATCTGGAGAATGTGCTGGACAGGGCAGCAGCCGAACATTTTCTGTATCCAGAAAGGCCTGTACAGGACCTGCAACATGCGGTCGTGCATTATCCTGCTGAAATGTAGGGTTTCGCAGGGATCGAATGAAGGGTAGAGCCACGGGCCGTAACACATCTGAAATGTAACGTCCACTGTTCAAAGTGCCGTCAATGCGAACAAGACGCGACCGAGACGTGTAACCAATGGCACCCCATACCATCACGCCGGGTAATACGCCAGTATGGTGATGACGAATAAACGCTTCCAATGTGCGTTCACCGCGATGTCGCCAAACACGGATGCGACCATTATGATGCTGTAAACAGAACCTGGATTCATCCGAAAAAATGACGTTTTGCCATTCATGCACCCAGGTTCGTCGTTGAGTACACCATCGCAGGCGCTCCTGTCTGTGATGCAGCGTCAAGGGTAACCGCAGCCATGGTCACCGAGCTGATAGTCCATGCTGCTGCAAACGTCGTCTAACTGTTCGTGCAGATGGTTGTTGTCTTGCAAACGTCCCCATCTGTTGACTCAGGGATCGAGACGTGGCTGCACGATCCGTTACAGCCATGAGGATAAGATGCCTGTCATCTCGACTGCTAGTGATACGAGGCCGTTGGGATCCAGCACGGCGTTCCGTATTACCCTCCTGAACCCACCGATTCCATATTCTGCTGACAGTCATTGGATCTCGACCAACGCGAGCAGCAATGTCGCGATACGATAAACCGCAATCGCGATAGACTATAATCCGACCTTTATCAAAGTCCGAAACGTGATGGTACGCATTTCTCCTCCTTACACGAGGCATCACAACAACGTTTCACCAGGCAACGCGGGTCAACTGCTGTTTGTGTATGAGAAATCGGTTGGAAACTTTCCTCATGTCAGCACGTTGTAGGTGTCGCCACCGGCGCCAACCATGTGTGAATGTTCTGAAAATCTAATCATTTGCATATCACAGCATCTTCTTCCTGTCGGTTAAATTTCGCGTCTGTAGCACGTCATCATCGTGGTGTAGCAATTTGAATGGGCTGTAGTGTATATGTACAGTCCATCTAAAGTGCGCTGCAGAGAGCACTCTTCACTATACTAAGTGGTGAATATCATTCCGGTTCTATACGAAGTTGGAGCAAAAAAAATAGTAGATATTTCTATATAATCTGCTAGGACAGTAATTAGTAAAATTTTACTGTGCGAGCTATCAGCGTGATTCTTCGATCATCTGCAAGTTCATACTCAGAAACGTTTCTGTGTCAACCACCTGAGTGTCATGCTAACCCGTGACTACGGATTCCGGTATCCTTCAGCATGATTGTTATATCGTTTTAAAAAGAAAGGAATATTAGCGTTCAACACCATGTCAAGGGGTCACTAGAAAACAAAGGAAGAAAATTAGGATTTAACGCCACGTCGATGGTGCGATCACTATGGCCAAAGCACAAATCAGACTGGACTGGTACGCGAAAGGAATTAGGCCATTTCTGTTTCAAATGAAGTATACCTAGATTAATCTTCATGGATTTAAGAATCTTCAGTAATCCCAAATCTGGATCGTTAGACAGGGATTTGAACGCTGCTGCTCCCCAATGTGAGTCCACTGCCGCAACGAATGCGCCACCTCTCAAGATGAGTTCGTTAAAGGTGGAACACAAGATAGTAGTGGGGTAGTGAGAGTAACTGCCTTGCCTCAAATGCTGCCTCTTGTCTCATACATCTTTCCAGATTAACCCAGACCACACGCGTAAGCATAATATCTAGATTCTTGAGGCACACACCGATCTTTGTCTTACCGATCTTTGTCTTTCACCGTGGTGATGTATTTCCACAAACGTCTTTCGTACACCTGTGTCTTTGAGACATACATCAGTATCTTTCACGGCATGACATCATACTTCTCTCAGTGCACCCATGCAAACAAGCTCGCATTGTAAAGATCGTGCATTGTCTCGGAGGACATGATAATTTTTATGAAATGTATTTCGACGACAACGGATCGCATAATGCAAGGAAACAGAAGCCTGTCTTTGTTGTAGCATCCTTAGGACGCCCAGGTAGGAGAGCGTTTCGAGCAAGACCGCTGACTGGTAGAAGCGGTGAGGAACAGTTAAAATTTTAAAAGAAAGAATTACAAAAATTATAAAAGGATCTCAGAAGCACACCTAACAACAAATTGGAAAAAGATGGTTAAATTATTCCCAACGATACTGGGCTAAATCTGTGGGAATGAACAGTGCCAAAATGGCTGGGTTCCATGAAAAGAACAGCCAAGCGCCGAATGCCACAACTGAGAGCGTGAACGGAGTTCAGACAGACGGAGGCCACGAGCTGTGGATGTTACACGTGTCGCCTTCTCGAATGCGCGAAATACTATAAATTTGGTTAAATATACCGTCTACTAATGAGCGAAGAAAAACAGGTGCAGTTCTTCTTGTGAAGGTGCGCCACAAACGGTGTTAAAACTGAAACTTCCTGGCACATTAAAACTGTGTGTGGCAGAATTTAAGCTATGAGGACGAGTCGTGAGTCGTGCTTCGTTAGTTTAATCGGCAGAGCACTTGTCCGAGAAAGGCAAAGGTCCTGAGTTCGAGTCTCGGTCCGGTACAGAACTTTAATCTACCACGAAGTTTCATATCAGCGCACACTCCGCTGCAGAGTGAAAATTTCCTTATGGGTGTTAAAACTGATAACAAAAGGAAAACTGAATTGTAGATCACCTACCTTAAGTCGGTAATGTGCGTGTAGACGAGGAGAGGCGAACATGAGCAAAGCTTAGACTAGAACGGTTTCAATTGCTTTCGATGATAATTGGCTGCGGTTTCGTGGCAGGGTTACGTAGCAAACAATCACGCAAATACATTCACTGAGAATAGGAGCGGCTCGCATTCTCACGCAGTTCGACAGAAGTGGGTTCTGTACGGCTGATAACCTTTACAAACGCGGCAATATAATTGGTTCAAGACTTTGAAGCTATTCCTTATCAGCACTTAAACATGATTCTGGGTCGTGCAAGAGTATTTGTACTTCTTGCTATCCCAGAGACAGTTAAAAGTCACTTTCTAGAACACAGATCAAGAGTTTCGCGTTCTAGTGCTAGACTGGACAATCGGGTCCGACCGATCGCCGTTAATATGCTCTGCCAATAGCGTCACTGAGTACGGTATGCAAGCGCAGGTGGTCAGCACATCGCTCTCCCGGTTGTTGTCGGGTTTCTTAACATTGGAAGGATTCCGAGTGAGGCTGCTGCTCGTGTGCCGACAACGAGAAGACGCAGCCCACTAAATCTTCGAGCTGTGAGAAAACTTAAAAGACATCCCTGTGTCCAGTGATTCCAGACGCAGTGCTTCACATACTAAAAGATTAAATAGCAAACGCCAAGTAACGTTCAGAACTGTAGAGAATTCAACAAACTAGCATTTCAATACAGTCAATCGGGCTAACTTTGTACCAGCTTTTACCATTTTTTGGAAATACTGGACACAAAATAAATAACACATAGCAACAGACAATGTAACATTTTACATCTTTAGAGCCTGAGTGCTTGGAAAAGTGAAAATGTGTACTAACTATGTCCTATTGGAGCAAAATTTCAGTTTTAATGCTGTTGCAAAGTTATACTGCCATTCAGGATAACTTTTGACCAGTCTTAAAAAACAAAGAATTTTTCCTGTCTTTAATGCTCTGGGTAAATTTGGATCGTGCCAGAAGGTAATCAGGTGTTATAAGTAAAAATAAATATTGTTAATTCAGTACTGCAGGTTTAATTTGAAATATCAACCATGAACCCCATGAACCATGGACCTTGCCGTTGGTGGGGAGGCTTGTGTGCCTCAGCGATACAGATGGCCGTACCGTAGGTGCAACCACAACGGAGGGGTATCTGTTGAGAGGCCAGACAAACATGTGGTTCCTGAAGAGGGGCAGCAGCCTTTTCAGTAGTTGCAGGGGCAACAGTCTGGATGATTGACTGATCTGGCCTTGTAACATTAACCAAAACGGCCTTGCTGTGCTGGTACTGCGAACGGCTGAAAGCAAGGGGAAACTACAGCCGTAATTTTTCCCGAGGACATGCAGCTCTACTGTATGGCATGGAGAGCTGCATCAAACCAGTCTCAGGACTGAAGACCACAACAACAACAACATCAAGATATTAGTATGGGCCTGTCATTGTTCAACTTAAATCACTGTTGCCAGAAGCTCTCTTCACAGCCAACGCAATTTTAAAAAAATTAGTAACAAGCCTAAGAGCTTGTAGGAGGTTGGAAAGGCAACTAGCTAGAAATCACAGAAGTAATGAAACTTACTTTTAGTACAAAATAATGCAAATAGGCGGAGTAGCAGCCATTTGAAACAAAAGTGGTAAGTGGTACAAAGATACCCTGACTCGCAAAAAGTTAACCTGATTGTCTACCTTTTGTTCAAGATTCATTCTAGAAGATACCTGCTAGTAATACTGCTACTCTGATAACACAGGTGTGCGACATAAAAATTGTTTCAAATTTTTAAAGTGCTTTTTATAGTGTTTTCAACGCTGCTTTCCGGAAAAATAGTGAAAAATTTCCATCACGTACAGCTATTTCGCAAACTGCTTGTCTAATTTTAGCTTTTTTCGATATTTCAGCATTCTAGTGAGTTTGAATTTTGGCTTTTAGGATCTCCATACACTGTTATTTAGCCGTTTTTATACTATATATACGTAAAATAAAGAGTAATTAGGAGAAACCAGCAGTATTTTCATGTCAGTGCCTGTCTGTCACGCTGCCCCTTCCCCCGCCGTCACCAAACAGTTCATAGTACTTCTTCACTCTGTGGCTGTTCACGTGTTGTTGTTACTAGTGCTTTAAAGTAGTGACTGTTTTCTTGTGCTGCGAAGTTCATGGACAATGGACAATGGCTACCATAGGATGTATAAACTCGCCAGATTTCTTCTGCTACATTTGTGGTAACTATACCGTTAAAAAGCAACAAAGAAACATTTCCGATTTTGTTGCAAAAGTATATTTCGCCTATTTTGGTATAAAGTTAGGCATTCGAGATAAGCTTTGGGCTCCACACAAAGTTTGTTCAGTGTGTGTTGAAGAACTGAGGCAATGGTTTCAACGTGAAAAGCAGGCCTTGCGTTTTGAAATACCAATGGTTTGGAGGGAGCCCAAAAATCATAGTGATGACAGCTATTGTTGTTCTTGCAACGTACGAGGTTTCAATTTTAAAAACAAAAAGGATATTTCTTACCCTAACATTCAATCAGCCATTCGCCCTGTTCCTCATGGACCTGAAGTACCAATACTGTCTCCTCCAGATTCTTTGGATGATATAGATGATCACGAGCCATTGGTTCAGCAAGGTGATAGTGAGGTCGACAGAGATTGCTACGATCCTGGCACGACCTATCCCATTCCATTCTCACAATCTGAAATGAATGATTTAGTTAGAGACCTAGGCCTTTCTAAAGAATCGGCTGAGGTTTTAGGATCTAGAGTGGAAGATAAACACATGTTGGCTCCGGGTACATCCTTTTCTTGGTATTGATCGAGGGAAAAGGAGTTTGTATCTTTCTTCCCCCAAGAAGGCGACCTGGTGTTTTGCAGTGATGTTCCTGGACTTACGGCGCGTTTCAAAATAGAATATGCTATTGATGAGTGGAGACTTTTTATTGATTCTTCAAAAAGAAGCCTTAAAGCAGTACTTCTACACAATGGCAATAAGTATGCTTATATACCAGTTGGACACTCGGTTCACTTAAAAGAATGTTAGGAAAACACTGAACTGGTTTTAAGTAGACTCTGCTATTCAGACCCCAAATGGGTGTGTGGTGATTTATAAGTGATTTCAATGCTGCTTGGTCAACAAAGTGGCTATACAAAGTTCCCTTGCTTTCTCTGTGAATGGGACTGTAGAGACAGAAAGCAACACTACATAAAAAAAGCTTGGCCCTTGAGACAAACCTTACAGGTAGGGGTTAAAAATGTTGAGAGGAAAAACCTTGTGGATTCCAAAAAGGTGTTACTTCCACCACTTCACATTAAGTTGGGGCTGATGAAACAATTTGTTAAGGCATTGCCAAAAGAAGGGCAGTGTTTCACATATCTTTGTGGGCAGTTTCCTGGTTTATCCGAGGCAAAGCTAAAGGAAGGAATCTTTGTCGGACCAGACATTAGAAAATCAATGGCAGATCCTAACTCTGTGGACAAAATGGAAACAAAAAAAGGCAACATGGACATCTTTTAAATGGTTCAAATGGCTCTGAGCACTATGGGACTCAACTGCTGAGGTCATTAGTCCCCTAAAACTTAGAACTAGTTAAACCTAACTAACTGAAGGACATCACAAACATCCATGCCCGAGGCAGGATTCGAACCTGCGACCGTAGCGGTCTTGCGGTTCCAGACTGCAGCGCCTTTAACCGCACGGCCACTTCGGCCGGCCATCTTTTAAATTAGTTGTTACCAGTTTCCTAGGAAACAAAAGAGATCCAAACTACAAGACAATCGTCGTAGACATGCTCGACAATATTAAGAAGCTGGGCTGTAACATGAGCACTAAAGTTCATTTTCTCCACTCACATCTTGACTACTTCCCTGCAAAACTTGGTGATGTAAGTGAAGAGCAGGGCGAAAGATTCCACAAAGACAACAAAGAAATGGGAAGAAGATATCAAGGGAGATGGAACGTCAACATGATAGCGGACTACTGCTGGATGATAAAAAGAGATGATCCTCAACGAGTCCACAGCCGGAAAAGCAATACAAGAAGCTTCGACAGAAAGCGAAAGCGTTATTATAAGGACTAATGAGCTTAAAGAGAAATGGAAGTGTACTGGAAATGTAGTTTAGAACATGATTTATAAATAAAATAAAATTTTATAACGTTGGAAAAAATGTGATAAATTGCTTAAGTATTGTTATTATACCAAAAAATACTCCCTTTTTTGTGAGAAAACCTACCGTGACAGAAAACAATGGATTGCATTTTTGAAATCAGTGCTGAAAAGTACATAAAAGTCAGTTATCAAATTTCAAACAACTTTCAAAAAATATTTTTTGCTGACCTGTGTAATCTCCTGAATACCGGGGCGCTTTGTAGTTAGTTTAGATTTGAGACTACAGTTTAGTTGCCTGCATAGGCATCCCACCCTATTCAAGTTTGCAATTGTCATCCGGCTTTTTATAATCGGGTGAGCGCTGGTAGGTGGGAAGTTGCGGTGGCAGTGTGGTTCTATAGTGTTACGTGAGGTTAGTTATTGTCGATAATCAGAGGCTTAAAGGGAAAATCCTTGTAGACAGATTAAGTGCTGGAGCCAGCAAACGAAAGGAAGAATACGTCGGAAGTGGGTGGCAGCTGGGGTGCTGTCTGACACCAGGTGTCTGAGAGCGAAAGATAGGCTGGTTGTACATCTATCAGGGTGCCTACGTCTAGCATCGTACGTTTTACTTATTTTTGGTTTTGGACAGCAAAGACCGTACAGTTAACAGTAGTTACGAAAGGGCCATATTACCATAATCGCAATGTCCACAGTAGAGCAATAAAATATTTCAAAGGACAAACATAAGTTCCTAATGTAAAATAAAAACACTAAAAGACGAAGACGAGGCAGCAGTAGAAGTTACAACAGTGCCACGATAACATTAGCGCAATTTTCACAATAGAACAATAAACATCGCAGCTAGATGCTGGCCAAGCGGACGGTTGCCAGCAGCGTAACCCTCGGAGAGAGTCTCTTCCTAGAAAATAAGTTTTGCAGGGCATAAATTCAAATCTTGCCAGAGGCGCCGATGACTGTAGCTGCTACGCTGCCTAGGTCTCGGTGTCAGGCAGGCTCTAGGTGCGTCGCCAGCCTTCGCTGAGAGCGAAAGAATTGTACTAAAGTAATCACATGATAGATCACTTGCCTATTAGATCGTAAAGCAGTCTCTGGTAAATTACACCATCGACTTGGACAGAGCGTTGGCGTCTCTGTTGATCTTGATTTGCGTTACAAGATGTCCGATGTGAAAATAATTAGGGTAAGCCGCTGGTGATGTCGCACTATCAGTACCACATATACTACAACCCCACATGTAGATATCCTAAAGCTGACGTCCTGTCCTACTTAATAGTGGGACTAAGAAGCAGCTTTTGATAAGAAAAAAGAAATAGATTGTTCACAGTTATTTTCAAAATTTAAGAGTGGAATGGCCTATATTGTAGCTCAAGCCGCAAGAAGAGTCGACGCTTAGGCCCAGGTAGTCAAAAGATGCAAAATTCCAAAGCAGTACGCCTGTATCTATTCCAGCTTCAGAGGTACAAGTTAGTGACAGTGGACGGTGTCTTAACTTTCAAGGAGCAGCCTTTTGTAAAAATTCCTTCAACTCAATGTAAATTGGTTCTAAAGCTGTTACTTAAAATCCTCTCTCAAAGCCACTGGAAAATTACATGGATAAAAAGCCTAACCTGACAACAAGCGTATTCACAACACTGAGATACCGAAAAAACTGAGACAGAAAAAAATAAGAAATAAGCCTCGTACGACTGTATTGGCTTCGATACTAGCAGTGAGAGTAAATATCGCGAACTGTAGATGGCGCATTGCGCGATTCCTCGTAACAGGTTTTCTTGCTCCTTTATACACTGAAGAGCCAAAAAACTGGTACACCTGTCTAATATCGTGTACGGTCCCCTCGAGCACGCAGAAGTGCGGCAACACGACATGGCATGGACTCGACAATGTCTGAAGTAGTGCTGGAGGGAACTGACACCATGAATTCTGCAGGGCTGTCCATAGATCCGTAAGAGTACAATAGGGTGGAGATCTCTTCTGAACATGACGTTGCAAGGCATCCCAGTTATGCTCAGTAATGTTCATGTCTGGGGAGTTTGGCAGCCAGGGGAAGTGTTTAAGCTCAGAAGAGTGTTCCTGGAGCCACTCTGTAGCAATTCCGGACGTATGGTGTGTCGCATTGTGCTGCTGTAATTGCCTAAGTCCGTAGGAATGCATAACGGACATGAACGGATGCAGGTGATCAGACAGGGTGCTTACGTACGTGTCACCTGTCACAGTCGTATCTAGACGTATCAGGGATCTAGACTCCAACTGCACACACCCACACCATTACAGAGCCTCTACCAGCTTCAACAGTCCCATGCTGACGACAGCGTCCATGGATTCATTCTCCATACCATTACATGTCAATTCGCTTGATACAATTTGAAATGAGACTCGTCCGACCAGGCTTTGTGTCGTGCAGTCATAAAGGGTACACGAGTCCATATCGATTATGTTTCGTTGAATGGTTCGTACGCTGATACTTATTGATGGCCTATAATAAAATCTGTAGCAATCTGCGGAAGGGTTGCACTTCTATCAGGTTGAAAGATTCTCTTCAGTCGTCCTTGATTCCGTTCTTGCAGGATCTTTTTCCGGCCGCAGCGATGTCGGAAATTTGATGATTTTCCGGATTCCTGATATTCACGGTACACTCGTGAAATAGTCGTACGGGAAAATTTACACTTCATCACTACCTCGGGCATGTTGTGCCCCATCACTAGTGCGCTGATAGGACACCACGTTCAAACTCACTTAAATCTTGATAACATGCCGTTGTAGCAGCAGTAGCCGATCTAACAACTGCGCCAGACACGTGTTGTCTTATGGAGGCGTTGCCGACCGCAGCACCGTATTCTACCTGTTTACATATCTCTGTATTTGAATACGCGTGCCTATAGCAGTTTCTTTGGCGCTTCACTGTAGCTTCACAAGGGGTATGACTGATCTCTAAAGCATGAAGCAGCTGATGACTCGAATTCTGTTGTGAGCGCTGATATTAGGCAAATGCACAGGGGTTGGACGAGCCTTACAGAAGTTACCCCTACCCTCCTAACATTCGTCACTAACGCAAATGGCGGTACTTTGTTCCAGGGTGGGAGGCTTCATCACACCACTGGAAATTAATTACATGATAATTGGAGATTCTCCATAGATTCATGTAACTCTAAAGCCTATGTTGCATCAATCCAGGTTATTCCCATCGGGGACAGTTGGCTACATAGCCTACAGGAAGTAACACACAACGTGAAGCAACTTTTATGCAAAGTAAACTATGATAAATTTAAGCAGTAGATTTCTGATAATCTCAACATCAATACCAATTACTCGGTTTGGGCTGTATGTCAACAAAGTCTGTCGCCGGCCGCAGTGGCCGAGCGGTTCTAGGCGCTCCAGTCTGGAACCCCGTGATCGCTACGGTCGCAGGTTCGAATCCTGCCTCGGGCATGGATGTGTATGATGTACTTAGGTTAGTTAGGTTTAAGTAGTTCTAAGTTCTAGGGGACTGATGATCTCAGATGCTAAGTCCCATAGTGCTCAGAGCCATTTGAACCATTTGAACAAAGTCTGTCACTTCCTTATCTGAGAAACAGATCTGTCCACATATGGAAAAACCACCACAACAATGGTTTGCATATGCAGCAATCATTTCAGCTTGGAATGCGTCTGACTGCCATGTGGAGGATCCGAGTTCGATTCCCACTGCTGCCAGGGATTTTTCGCTGTTGGGAGAACTGGTATGGGTGCACACACTCTAATGAGGCCAACTGAGGAGCTACGTGGCTGATTAGTAGAGCTTCCAAGGTCAAGAAACCCGGAAACTACTGGGAGAGCTGTGTGCTGACCGCAAGCCACTCCATACCGCATCCAATAACGCCATTGGCACAGGATGATACTGCAGTCGGTCGGGCCTGATTGTCCCGTCCAGGGCGAAAACTCAGAACTTTATTTTACCATAATTCGACATGCAATACAAGTTGATATGCTCTCTAGCATTATGGGTAACTCTAATATATTTCTGTTTGCTGGTGACACTTGGTTTGTAGTAAAGGATGTTGTGTGCAACACTGGCACGGTTTCAAACAGTGCAGCTCATGACATAAGTTCATGGCTTGTAGAAAATAAACTAACGCTAAATCACAGTAAGACTCTGTTTTTACAGTTTCTAACACACAATTCAACAAAACCTGACGTTTTAACTTCATACAATGGACATATGATTAGTGAGACTGAACAGTTCAAATTTTTAGGCGTTCAGATAGATAGTAAACTGTCGTGGAAAGCCCACGTTCAGAATCTTCTTCAAAGACTTAATGCTGCCATTTTTACTATTCGAACGGAATCTGAAGTATATGTTCGTTCGACACGAAAATTAGTCTACTTTCCTTATTTTCATTCGCTTATGTCGTATGGTATTATATTTTGGAGTAACTCTTCCCATTCTAAAAGGATGTTTTTGGCTCAGAAACGGACGGTTCGGGCAATAAGTGGTGTAAATTCACGAACCTCTTGTCGACCCCTGTTCACGAGTTTGGGTATTTTGACACTGCCCTCTCAATATCTGTCACTTTATGTTAACAAAATTAGCTTATTCGCAAGAATATGCAGTTTTCACTCAGTTAATACTCGGCAGAAATCAAACCTGCATATGGATCGGACTTCTTTAACTCTTGTGCAGAAAAGTGTGCAGTATACTGCTGCATCCATTTTCAATAAGCTACCACAAGAGTTCAAAAATCTTAGCAGTAATCACGCGCTTTCAAATCGAAACTGAAGAGTTTCCTCGTGGGTCACTCCTATTCTGTCGAAGAGTTCCTTGGAAAATTACGCTAATTCTTGTTGCATTGATGATTGCGTTTACTTAAACTTATGGCTTGACTTTTTTCGGGTTTTTATCTGTTATTATATTTATGTCGTAATTTGTGGTACTGACACATTCCACGACCTTGGAGATTTGCTCCTCAATTTGGTCCTACGAAACTTGACGTATTATTAAATAAAACAAAATGTTATAAAGAAGTCACACAACATGTACGAGTACAATGGGAACATATGAATATTTTTGTAAAGGACATAAACAGGTATAGGGAGGCATTTTTGTATTTGCGTAAAGGATTGGCACGTCTCAGTACAGCCAAATTAAAGTACGATGATTTCATTTGTTTACAGATACATCAATTGTTCTAGAATGAACATCTCAGCAATATCCTGACACGTGACGAAAATTTTCTTTGGAATTCCGCTGTTTGAGCAACCATCGACTTCCTTGAAAGCACAAAAGCAAGAAACTGTGAGAATCTAGTGGTAATTCTTCTTCAGACTTGGTGTAATACGTACTTAAAATTATGTGTTTTTACTTTCTAACTCGTACTTTTTACCCGAACACTGTGGTGCTATAAGATCATCTATCAAGATCGAAGAAAGGTGTTTCGGAAAGCGCAGAGTACTGATATTAGCTAAAAATACTGCTGGACACACATTAGGAAATGACTAACGATATAAAAACGGCAGGCAAAACTCACTCTTAGCGCAATTCTGAGAGACTGAAATAATTAAAAGAGCATAGCTAAACTTGCATTTTAACATCAGTTTTCGCATTGAGTCCGTGATGAAACATAAAAAATAGTCGTTTACATCAAAGTAACAGAAAAATTAATTTTGATGCCTGCTGTAATTTATAATGCTTCTCACTTTTTTTGAAACGTGGTCTACCAAGCTAATCCAGTGGTGCGTTGTGATCCACTGCTGGTGCACGGTGTGTATATCACAAAAGTTGACCCTGTAAGATGACTAAACAAATCATAACCCCTCCAAAATAATGATTACGGTCAGCTATGAAATTACGCAAGAATTACAATTATTTCAGTTTATCACATTCAAGTCACATCTGACAAACATTAACAATATCAGACTATTACCTTAGCTCATCTGGATAATGGGTCGGGGGCCTGATTCTAATAATTATATCCAGTATGAAACAATAACGTTCGTGAAGTGACACCGAAAACCCAAGGTGGATCCCTTGTCAGTCAAGCGCACGGTAACTGTTGGGATTCAGCGCGAAGTCCGTTGGAACTGAAAACTTCTTAATACAAGTGCCATTTTTCCACTAACCCCGCGACGAATCAAGAGTCTGGTTTAAAGATATTGAGATACTTGCTGCTGGATTTACTCCCATTATTCAACTCAGTATATAATAGCCTGGTGCTTCTGTCGGAAGATTCAAGTGGCATCCTGGAGACATTTTCGCTGGTGGCTCGGAAGCCCGATGCGAGAGCCGACTTGGCGCCCGCAAGCGAGGCAAATATGAGTCGCTCCAGCAGGAGGGTTAGTCGGAAACTCAGGGTTGCGGAATCGTTTTGCAGCTAAGTTGTTTAGCCATACTTGGTCATGCATCATGCTTGCATCTGCAGTGAGTTTACTCCATTTGCTGCGATCGTCAGCGAGTTGCTTCCACTTGTCACTGTCAATATTAAATGCGCACAAATCACGCTTGACGCAACCCCTAAAGCGTAGTGAAGGTCTTCCACGAGTTCTCTATGCTCCTGCTATTTCACTGAGTAATGTGCGCCAGGGCAGAGGGGAGTGGTCCATAAGATGCAGATGTCCTAACCACCGCAGGCGACGTTGCTTGAGCGTGGCAGTGGTACTCCGTTGTTTTGCAGTTTTCAGAACCATATCATTTGTCACATGATCCTTCCATGATATTCCCAAGATGCTCCGTAAGCACCACAAGTGAAAGGCGTTGAGCTTTCGTTCCGGTCTGGCATACGACGTCCAAGTCTCAGCTCCATACAAGAGAGTACTCAGCACATATGATTGACACACAACTATTTTTGTCCCCAGTGTAAGATGTTTGTTGTCCCATGCTCGTGAGCGGAACTTTTCGAAAGTGCTGACAGCCTTTCCTATTCTTGCATTTATCTCGTCATCCAGGGAAAGATCTTCTGTAATTTTTGAACCAAGGTAGCAGACTTTGTCGACTACCTTCAACAAGGAGCCGTCCAGTTTGATGACAGGCGGATCAGTGTATTCTTGTGCCATGACAACTGTCTTCTTTACGTTTGTAGACATGGAGATGAGCTTGCATGCAGTAGAAAATTTATCCACAAGGTCTTGCAGATCGTCTTGAGTATGTGCTACAAATGCAGTATAGTCAGCAAATAAAAGGCTTTATACAAGCAAGTCTTCTCGGAAGCGCTTGGATCTGAGTAGAGAAATGTTGTAGAGCTTCCCATCAGCTCAGGTGTACAGATGAATACCGAGGTTTGTTTCACCAAAAGCAACTTTGAGGAGTGCTGAGAAAAAAATATTGAACAGAGTGGGAGCCAATACGCAGCGTTGACGAACCCCTCTTTTCACAACAAACGGGTCAGAGGTGATTCCGTGATTTAACACACTAGGCAGGCCATATTTCTAACTGAATGGAGGGGAGTATACTGCAAAGAAAGGCAACATTCGTTAGGTATCATTATAATTTTCGGAACAAAAATATCAATACCAGCAAATTCAATTAAATATCAAGTAACTGATAGAAAACACGAAAAACATGCCCGTCGATGAAGCAAAACGCGTCCTTTTTTACTAGAGATGAGTCTTTGGGAATAATAATGGAATCTTAATGTGAAAGTTGAGGGTGCTTCTGCTGACAAAATTTTGACAACTGGAGATGTCTGGTTCAGCATCTAGACAGCTGTGGCAAAGCAGGTGTGGCCCTCGCCGTCGTACTTTGTCTTTTATACTCCTCATTAAAATAGCTAGAATCTATGCTAGTTTCTTTTCTTTTCTTGCTGTTATTCTTCCCAAATATTTTAACGGTATAATACGTTTTCCGAGCACACGTTACGTCAAATTACAAACTAACATAAATTAATTTCCCTTGTGAAACCTATTTATTAAGATTATGCAATTCATTATTCTGAATATTTTGTGTTAATTTTGTTGGAAATGATGTATTTCAAAGTTATTGTATATCAGAGTTTTCGATCAAGAAGGCATCCATAACAGTCTAGCGGGCTAATAACTAGATTCAGAAAACCAGATTATCTCTGAACTGTAGACCAGTTTTTGTTCTTTTCAAAGACATGTTTATTGTAGCTCAAACCTAATTAATTCAGGAGATATAATTAATTAAAAATTCCTACCAGCCCAATTTTTCACCTCATATTGTGACCAAACCAATAAATTTCTGGAATATGTTAATATATTATTCATGGGCTAAATTTTCTGAATCCAACGGCACCACTAACAAGTATGTAATTGCCTTAATAGAGAATCACGTAATTTTTAATATCCAAATTTTAATAATCAGTACAGATGTCATACCTAAAAGTCAGGAATTCCCATAGTGTAAGTATAACTTGGTCCTGTATATTTTAAGAGCTGGTGCTCATATCGGTAATTTAATGAACAAAGTCTGACAGTAATTATTACATCTGTTTAAAAAGGAATAATTTGTTCAAATAATAATCAAATAGCCAAAATCACACAATATTCTAGCGCGCGTCTATATGAGGACGAAACACGAACGATTAGTTTATTATGCTTCTAGTTTTTCTTGGGGTTAAGTCTTGGTCAGTATGCAGCTTGCTCCAGGATTTCAGTATTCTCTACACTGTGTGCTCTAGTCTTGTTGTTTGAACTAGCCTCGTGATTATTCGAGGATATGAGCAGTGACTATTGGTATCATTGATACTCTTAACAAGTAACTTTCGTAAACATGCCACTGTTCCTAAACGAACTATTATCACCATTCCGTGTGCCTTGTACATAATTTGTTGATCTGCTATAGGAAAAATTACCTTTGTGCCAATTAATTCATGATTTTCATCTATTTGGTAGAATATAATTTAAAGTTATCCGTTAAGTGTGGGTACAAGGAGACCTGCATAAACATTTTTTAATATATCAAATTCCGTAAATAAATATGCGAAGTGATTTCCTGTGAACTTTTGAAAAGAACTACTGGTCTTTTCTTTTTATTTATTAAAAGATACAATCCTATCACGAACATTTTCAGCTGAAGGACCAGTGATGGAGCTACCGAGAGGCAACATTAGTCTACAGGTATGTCCTCCTTGTATCCTTGCACGGCTTTGGTACTTATTTTTGTTGGCGGCGTAGATCGAAAATCCGGATTCGCTCATTTACGTTGTGACATGGATGTAGAACACGTTTTGCTTTTCGAAGAAGGGGCTAGAATTTTTTTTTGCAAACGGGTCCAAAAACGTGAGTAACTATCGAAAGTAGATTTCAAGCTTGAGTCTGTGACAATTTCTATCAAAAACTCATACTCATTGAAGGATAGACTATTTGGCTTTTTAGATACAGCGAATGGGTTGACCACCCGTTCGTATTCCTGCAGCTTCTCATCTTGAGCGGTTGGGAAATAATGCTCCAACGATTATGTCAAGCTTCGGAGGTGTCCGAGGATTTCAAGAAACAAATTGTTCCCAAGCTCCAATGTCTTGTCTTTCAAACAATCGTTGAGAAGATGAAAACATTCGTCTTCTCCCCTCCTCGACACTCTCTGCCCAAAAATTGATTTTCCTGTTGAACGCTCGAACTTTATCGTTGGTAGTGACCGTCGTTATACTTTTCCCTTGCAGTGAAATATTCATTTCGCTCATTTTGGAGAAAATATCTGCCCAATAAGCAAGTACACATTTCCAGATTTCATCATTAATAAGGTCTGCGAATTTGGTATTATGGTCTAAAAGTAAAGCTAGGACTTCTAAACGTAATTCATATAATCGATAGAGTGTATTCCTACGTGGCAGCAACCTCACTTCTCTATGGAGAAGCAGGGGAAGATGAAAGCTTCCCATATCTTCACACAGTGTTGTGAAAAGTCTTGACTTCAACGGCCATGATATTATGTAATTAATGATTTTGATGGATTCATCTAAAACGTTTTTGAAGGAAGAAGGCATTTGCTTAATAGCTAAAGTATGTCTGTGGAGAGCACAATGACTATTGCTGCAGTCCTTCGAGCTCTCTTTTATCTTAGTTATAGCTACGACCTTTGGACCCGTCATAGCTTTTGCACCATCTGTGTACACATCGATGTAATTATACCATGAAATTTCGTTGGTCTTTGAAAAATATCCAGTGAACGGAATATTTCAGCGCCTGTTGTACAGCACAATAAGAGGCTCTCCTCGAAACATCTCGAGTATTCATAACAGATAAAAGCCAATAAAATCGTTAATCCGCAACGTTAGTAGATTCATATATTTGGAGAGCAAATGAATTGTGTTGGAAGCAAGCAACTATACATTCTTTCACATCATTTGACGTGTCAACTATCAGTCTCTTGACAGTATTGTTTGATTGTGGCGACGAAGATACAAGTTTTACTACCTTTTCGTCTAGCATACAATAAACGATATCGCTAACACAAGGTTTTATGAGGTTTTCCGCAATGGTATGAGAAATGAGTGTCTTTAGCAATCGATAACTTACCAAGAATGAGACTTTTAATGAGTTTTCTAGCAGTGTTGAGAAGCAGCTAATTCATTGCTCTTGCCCTCGAAAAAAAAAATCAGTCTCTTTAGTCTGTAAGTCCATGTGAGTACCCTCAAAATCACGAAGCAATTTGACTAGAACCATCAAACTCTTCAGAAGGACTCGAGCGCAATTTACGCACTGAGCTTTACCCTCCTCTGTCTCGATAAAGCCAGTTTATAAATAGCTTTCTTTGTTCTTACGCTTTTTAGTTACTCCACTTTCACAGGGTACTGCAACTAATGGAGCACCTGCAGAGTTTTCGCCTAATTCATCCGGCTGTGGCCCTTCATGAGATTGTTTTTTATTTGCTCGTCCTCCCTCCTCATTAATTTCAACCGGGAGCTTTCCCTGCTGTGAAGGCGATGGAGAAACTTTTCGCTTCTTCAATGATCCAGACTTCAGCCACCGAACCACTTGGAAGTAATAAACTAGTCAAAGTCAAAAGATTGATCAGGTAGCGCATCCACGAAAGAAGTTTAACATTGAATGATGCCTCGGACCGCATACGTGCCAGCGAGTGCTCTGATTGGTCGACTGAGCTCGCGCCATTTCGGAATATCATACGCAAAAGGTTTCTGCACATCAAGCGTTGTGAGCTGGCGCTCACGTGACCTCCACAGTGTTGCAGGAACAGTTGAGTATGGAGGCCGCATCCTCTGTACGGGTCTCCACTTGCGAATTGTGGCCGATGTTTGGCAAAGTGACCTGACGTAAACGTACACGTATTTTTCAAACTAAAAAAAAAAAAAGTGGATGAATTTGTTTCTTTTTACACTTTTAATTAATAATTTACACATTCTTTGACAAGTTTTGGTCAAAGGTAGCCATGAACCCATTAGAAAGAGTTGGCGGACACCTAAGAGGACTTTCACAGGGCCCTGTGGCTTACACGAAGCTGGTCCCCTGTCTCACTCTGGTTTCAAGAGGTTAACCAGTAAAGCGTTCCCTGCTGAAGAACAGCATCCTGCTCCCTCTCTCCCTCTGTCTTTTTACATGGTCAATGAGATGCGTCCTCGACAGCACAGCTGTGTTTCTATTGCTAGCTGCTAACGTTCGCGTTAGCATTGTGTTAAACATCCGGTTTTTACAGTGCCTTATCCATAGCGATGCCTCACACTCACAAAGGTGGTCTGACTGTAGGTTATCACTCTACACTTCGATCTTACCTCCTGCAAGTGGTGTATTTCGAAGAAAGCCCCGTTTTCTATGCTTTGCTCACAAAAGCGTCCTCTCTCTTTCTGGACTTTATAAAAACGGCATTTCTCCTCCTTCCGCAGTGGAGTTGTAAGACAGCCGCTGCTAGTGAACCCGTGGGAAATACTTTTGTGACGTCAGTGGCTGGCGCCCTGCGGTGTCTCCTCAAAAGACCGTTGGTCAGCCAAGAGGCGTTGACCTGTGCAAATGCCAACTCATCCCTTCTGGGGAGTGGGCTCTCCTGTCTGCCTACGTCACCTGATCGCACCTGCGCACTTGCAGCTCAACACAATATGCTTCAAGAGCGGCGTCTTACTTGGAGGAACCATGCAATTTCATATAAAATGTAAACTACGTCCATTAGCTATCTGCAATCACTGATGCTGATATACAGCTCATTATTCAGTGGGGATAAATTACTCAATATAATAAAACTCCTTAACCGTGGTTTCATATTGTTTATGAGGCAGTTTTGGAAAAACTGTCACTTAACACTTTCTGGTTCACCATGTGAAAGCATCGCCCCAAGCCCATACATTGAAATGTCTGTTTCAAGAATAAGCTGATAACCAGATCGGAAGACTGTTTACATTATGCAGTCAGGACAAATTGAATGTATGCTCGTCATAGTTCGTTCATTGGTGCTGCAGTTGCGGCAGTGTCTGCAATGATTTATAGATAATAATTAGCTTGGCCAAGAACTGACTGTTTGATGGTGTTACGAGATGCCAGGAAATGATGGACAATCCTTGGATAGAAATTCATTGGCTATATCTCATTCTTTAAGAGCATATGCTCCAAGTATTTGATTTCTGATTGGAAGAACCGGTGATTCTATAAGCTGCAAAGGAAAAGTGGCTGCATTGTACTGAGAACATCCAGCAGAGGTAGCATAAATTATCAGTCTAATCGCTCCCAATAACTATGAAACTAGTGAAGTAATTATGACAATTGGAGGATCGCAACATGTTAATAAAGCTGTAATAGCACCTGTTACCTGTAGCTAATCTTGCCTTTATCTCTGTTGGAACCACATTATCTTCTGTAACCATACCTCTCAAATACTTAAACTGATTTACACTTTCAAACCCTTCAAACAGGTCAACACCTTTACACGTTGTTTCGTTTGTTGTTTTCTTTATTACTTTTGACCAAGCCAAGCGCGGCTGTTTTGCATTCAAAAACTACATAGCTTTCCTGCAAATATTCTCTATTTCTTCCAAACATGGCTATGTCGTCTACAAATGCCATATTCTGAATTTTCCTCTTAAAAATAGTAGCATCTGTTTTGGTTGGCAGTTTTCGCATGACAGCCTCTAGAGCCAACTTAAATAACTTCGGTGATAGTGACTCTCCTTGCTTTAGTCCTTGAAATATGGGAAAACTATTGGAAAATTTACCATTAGCTTTTATTTTGCATTTGGTGTTGCTTAGGGTCATTTTCACGTTTCTTATTAGCTTTGGTGGTACCCAAGCTCGTGTAAATGCCTTAAAATGATCGTTTCTGTTGACGCTGTCATAAGCTGCTTTAAAATCCATATACCGTTGGTGGACCGTTATACTGAACTCGTAACACTTTTCCATTATTAATCTAAAGCTGAACGTCCAGGTGCTGTTATAGCTTCCTTAACATTTGGCGATCCTCCAGCGTTTGAAGGCAGCTGAAGATTGCAGTTTACATAACTATTATAAAACCAGTCGTTATGTATGGATCAGAGGTTGCATGGGAACGCAAAGTACGAGCAAGATATATGGGGCAGTATGTGAAAACGGAGCCTGAGAATTAGGACCAATGCAGAATTGTGTGAACTCTATAAAAACCAACCAGTCACAGTAGATGTAAAGACACGATGGTTACAGTGGTTGGAGCATGTACAGAGAATGGAAGAACGAGTGCCAAAGAAGGTGGTAACTGCAAAGCCAGAGGGTGGCCCCTCAGTGAGGAGACCAAGATTGCGATGGCTGGATGATGCAGAGACAGAGCAGAGAAGGTTAGGAGCACGGAACTGGAGAAGGCTGGTAAAGTCTACAGATGATTGGAGGAGACAGGAGGTCGATAAGACCCGCGCCTTTCATGAGCTGTAGTGCCAAAAAGAAAAAAAAACTTAGAATTCTGACA
This sequence comes from Schistocerca cancellata, assembly GCF_023864275.1. Classification (NCBI taxonomy): domain Eukaryota; kingdom Metazoa; phylum Arthropoda; class Insecta; order Orthoptera; family Acrididae; genus Schistocerca; species Schistocerca cancellata. Next base: position 657,225,795 of record NC_064629.1, read on the forward strand.
GTGGCGTGTATTATAGAGCACCTTTTACAAATCGACCTGTTTGCTAGTCACGACCATAGTATTGCAATATTAGTGGTAGAAGCCAAACATTATCACAACAACTGTGAACTCCCATGATCTTCACTAGATGGCAGCTGAAATATGTGTCCGCTAAATAAGTTTCTAGTAATGAATAACTACCTGCGAAGCAAGAAAAGAAGTGAGAATAACAAAGTATTTATTATGGATTGCTCATAACAGCTATCTAATAATCGATTGAGATTCCATCTAATTTTAGAACAAAAACGATGGAGGAGTTTAAATTTTGGTACTGAAGCGTCTACAAATGACTGTTTACAACAGCCGACTAAGCTGTGGCAAAGCGTGTACAGTATGGGATGACATGCGTGATATAAAAACACAGGACGGCATTGGCACGAAAAAATAAACCGAAGACCTTTTTCAGTAGGGACTGAAATGCCACACAAGGATGCTCAGTTCTTACTGCAACTGCTGTCGATAACAGGTTTAAGTAATCTAACCTACTGAGGCCATCATAACCCCAGGACGGAATCAGTGTACCCCATCTGTCTGTGTCTAGGGTAAATTCTATGTGCCAGCGTGAGAAAGTTTTCTAAATGAATGTGACTTATGGAACCGAGGCGGGCGCGGATACCATGCCGGTAATCAGCTAGTGAGATGCAGGAAAGCACCTAAAATCCACAGTCAGGCTGGCTGGCACACCAGCCCTCGTCGTTACTCCGCCGTCGGGCATATTTGAAACGGGGCCAAGGCACTTTGCTGCCCAGCAAGCGGGCGCTTTAACGTACAGCGTTTGTTTTTTCTCCTTCCTCCCTAGCAGCCTCGCCTTACACTCGAGACGATATCGCCTTCAACGGCGCAAACCCTATAGCTTTTATTCGAAGTTTTCCTCGCGGAATTCGTTCAAAATAAACGTCGTTTGTATAGCTGCTGCAAAATCTACTAAAATAAAAATTCTTCTTCGAAATTATTCACAGAAAGCAAACACTTATAGCCACTCCTCTTGTTAACGGAAAGATGTAAAGTTGCTCTTAAAGTGGTAAATAAATGATTCGCCTCAAAAAATTGTGAATCACCTTCGAATGAACGGAAGAATAAACCTTTATTTTGCAGGCTGCTGAATTTAGAAGGTGCCATGAGCCTTTTTTCTTTTCTTCCTCGTCAGCATAAACGAACCAATGACAGGGCCGGTTCGAGAACATTTTTCCACACAATCGACTTTTAATTTGACTCTTCCCTCCCCTCCTTTTCCCTAGTAAACTTTCAGCTGCGTCATTGTTATCTACTAATTGTGATAGGCATTACATACACATCTTGCACTTGGCCACCTTTCTCAGCTTGGCACTCCAAGCGGCTGCTTTTGTAGCTTTGACCTTAAATGAGGGGCTGACCCCTGAAGTAAAACAAGAAACTTTTTTTGTGGCTGACCCATTAACGTAGAACGAAAAGTAGAGTTGACCAGGCATCATATTAACACTGAACCACTAACACTCTATTCTACACAACGAAAAAAATAATTAGGACACGAATTTGGTACAAAGAGGACTTCTGGTATCTCATTCCTTAGTGCAGTACGAAGATCTTTTTTCAAGTCACTGAAAAGTAAATATTAAAGTGTCTTGTCAGAGATTGTGCAGCTGGGTATGAGGGTTACATGCTATCATAAGTTAGAAAGTTGTGATGTTATGGTTTGTTGAAAATCTAACAGTGAAGGCTCACTGTTGGAGATACGTCCAAGCTTCCAGATCACAGTGTTGTTCTTTGCGCTGGTGTAAAAAGACCACTTCAGTTTGATAAAATGTGTTAGTTATTTGTGATTTATTGGTTCTACTGATGGTTGCTATCTTCTTCCTTGCCCACTTCCAAATTTCCATTTTGTCCAGGGACACAAACCAGTGTGGAGGTGAATCCGCCAAATGGCGCTCTGGACATACAGGACTTTGACTCAGATTAATTTTGTATAACTTTTCTCAGGTGGGGTTAGAATTGTTGACCGCCTCATACAAGGTCACCTGTTCGGTTGTAACACGCGGTAATTTTCTTCCAGATATAATTCCAGTCTTCAGTGGGTTGTTTTTGCTCTATCGGATTTCTTGATGAGATTTTGCGAGTTATTCATATATATGATGACTAGGACATTGCTGCAGGTAGCTGCGTTCCAGATAATAGCATCTGACACACTCAAGATCTGAATTTATGGGTCCCACATTTATCCATTGGAGAGTGTTAGAAAGCGCCAATGACGTGGATAAACATTTTGGTATGGTGTTGTAATTATTTTGGAGGGTTTTGACTGTCTCTTATGATAAAAAAGGCCATTGACTGTGCCATAACATTTTAATTCGCAAATCCCATTTCGAATGGTGCAGAATGGACGTATTAAACGTGAAGTTGAAGATGTTGCCTCGACAGATATACCAACAAGACACTGCATGAATCCTACCGGTCATCATAGGCATTGATCAGACTGCAGCTAGGTAACTGATTTTGCTAAGTACTTAGGTGTTGATGAATTCTGTTCTTTGCAGTCTGTCCAGTGTTCTTTGATCATTACGCCAATTATGTTGATTTTATTCGTCGAGTTAGCCAGGATCATCACTCTGGGATTCACCGAGTTAATTAAGTTTAACTGTTTCGTAGTTTCTGCTTTGCAGATCCAGTTTCGCTCTAATCAGTTGGCTAGTGGCCCTAGTTCGGTTGGTTGGGGTATACGCCGGTTGATTCTCGCTCCTGTGGCATTAATGTATGTTTGACCAATCTGTTTAGCGGTCTTTAGCTCCCCCTTATCGTATACGATAAAACTGACATCAATCGCGTAGGCTTGGCAAATAGTGTTGGTATTAAAGATCTGGAAGCTCTGCAGTCTTGAATGTAGATTTAAGAGGAGTCTTGAAAAATAAGAGATAATTTACTCTATCACATCGATGTAAGGCGGACAATATCCCTGTATCCTGATAATATATCAGGCATAATTTGGCCTGTTAAATTACTGTCTTGGTCCCGGCTAGGAAATTTTTGATTGATGGCTTTAGTATGTTATTTAGCAGTCTCGTGAAAATTTTGTAGCCTACATTAAGTAAAGCGGTTTGTCTAAGGTCTTGGAGTGTTTTTCCGCAATTACCTTCGAGAACCAAACCCATTCGTCGTTCTGTGAAGTTATGCGGAAAGCAAGGTTCGGTAAGTACTTCATTACACACATACGTAAGTTCTGTTCCTATTACATCCCACAGTAGATCGTAAAATTCAAGAGGGAATCCTTAGTAGTGGGACAAAGCCAGAGCTGGTGTAATTTTGATACCACATTTATATCAAATTAATTGACTAATTAATTAAATTCATCAATTAACATCTCTCCCCCACCCCTCTGGGAAATCCCAGCTCCTCCTGTGAAATCCCCAGCCTTACCCACTCCCTCTTGTCCATTCCCCTTCCCCACCCCTACCAGCTAATTGGTGGGAAACACTCAGTTTGCGCTAAGCTGTTAGTGTGGAAAGATCTCTTTATTTCATCATTTTTGGGATGTGCAGGTGTTATCTTGTTGTAAGAATTTTCTTGAGTTCATGATAGTGCTCGAAATTGGTGAGAAAAGCTCAGGAAAGTGCAAGTGCTACTCTGTTGTGTCCACAACTACTACATGCCCTTATTACACCGCTACAGGTCATCATTCTAAATCAATTAAAAAACCTCATATACACACTTACAGAGATCCAATTTGCAAAAACAGTATAGCTAGAAATTTGACCCATAGGTCATATAAAGACCCAATAAGCACAGCAAAGATAGTGACAAACAGAACACTAACACAGCTAAAAACCTCACCTAATTTCCACCCACAGATCATATAAAATCATAAACATCTATATGCACACATCGAAACATCGCAAATATTCTGAAATAGAGTACGCCTACGATCCTAAAGTTCACATAGGCACAAAACGAAAGCTGTCTTGCCTTCGGTTCCTTGATTTCAGCTATTTTTCATATAGGTAGGAAATGAGGGTGGCTTTGCCTTCAGTTATCTAGTTTAAATTACTTTTCAAGGTCATCCTACTACCCACCTCCCACACACGCAGATTGTCATAAATAGGAGTTTTTTTTGTATTTTTTGGCAGGGTATTCTCGTACAAAATTTTTATTAGCTTCTACATATACATTTATACACAGAAAACAACTGCTTATTTATTTTTGTTTGGTGTTGTTTTTATAACATCCACCTTCATTTTTATCTTATGATTTAAATTTACTTTTGACTCTTCTCATTCTTTCTCAAGCCATTAATTTAACAAATACAAAGCACGTCTAATTTTTTTTCTTTAAACTATCCCTTTTATGGGTTTAAGAGTTATCTCTCACAATTAATAAAATGTTCCAGGCTATTATGCCACAGTCGAATGGATTTCACCTTAAAACGTGACGTTTTGTCTCCATCTCTAGGGGACATTTTCAAGGGGGATCACAGCTTTGTTGGATGTCCGATTCACACCCTGGCTCACTACTGCAGCGAGCCAAAGTGTGAATCAGACATTTAAAAAAGCTATGATACCCCTTGAAAATGTCCTCCACCGATGGAGACGAAACGTGACGTTTTAAGGTGATGGCAGAATAGTCCGGAACATTTTATTAATTGTGATGGTTCCGGCTGTGAAACTTTACATTTTACAGTTAACTCTCTTATTGCCAGATGAGAGCATTAAGTGACTTTGCCTGCCCAGTTAGCCATGCGGTCTAACACACGTCTTTCCAGATTGGGAAGGAGTGCCTGCTCCCCAGTACGAATCCAGGCGGCGGACTTGGGTCAAGGTCCAGTGAGCTGGCCAGTCTGTGGACGGTTTTTAGCCGGTTTTCCAACTGTCTCAGCGCATGCGGGCTGGTTCCCCTTATTCTGCCTCAGCTACATTGCGTCAGTGATTGCTGCGCAAACAAGTTCTCCACGTACATGTACACCACCATCACTCTACCACGAAAACATAGGGGTTACACTCGTCTGGTGTGGAGGGGTGCGGTAGTCATCGTGGGGTTGTGGACCACTGCGGCTGTGGCCGGGGCGGAGCCTCTCTGTCGTTTCTAGGCCCCCGGTTAACATACAATACAACTGACTTTAATCATACCTCTTATTTCATGCTTAATACCGTTGTTATAAAACCCCACATCTTCCTGGCGATAGGCTACCAGCTCTTCTGCGGCACATTCTTGTGGAATTTCCATATCGATCTTTATGTTTAGAACTTTTGCAAACGAGTGGTCATTAAAATCACAAAAATAGGTTTGTAGCCATGGACTACAACGGTATTATTTAACATAAGATTGAACAATGCTTTCGTAGAACTGTCTTAGCTTTAGTTTCGAAGCAACTGACACACTACAAACGCGCCTTAAGCACAGCCATGACTGTGACCAGTGTTATGTTGCCCAGACGGACTGTTCTTTTGACACTCGTTTTAGAGAGCATACGTACTCCCGGACCATGTTAATTCGCATCAGTTTCGCTTCTTCTGGTATTTCACCCTGTCCAGTATTCTTTCATTCTCACACCCTGGAACCTTTTTCGCTCTTCTCTACATAATGATTTTTTTCTGGCTCAAATTCTGTCCTCGAAACCAGTGAAAGTCTGAAGTTTTTATGTAAAAATCACCCTAATGTATGTCTCCGTTCCTGTATTCCCAGTTCTTCCAGATACATTTCTACCTTATGGATCCGGCGTACTTTGGTTCTCTTGTTCACCATAAACTGTATTATGTGCAGTGTTCACCTCCCATGGTCTATTCTAAGGAAGTGTCCGAAGAACATGCTTCTTCTTTTCCTGATGACGTCCGAGATTACCTGTATCTTGATAACAGTTCATGGTTCGCTCGTCTTCTGAATTGACCCTGTTCTTCAAGATCCCATTATCCTCCCGAGAATCTTTCATTCCGCTATTTCAAGTCTCTTAAATACTCCCGTTCTTACGAGGGAAAGAGTTTCTGCTGCGTTTAAGGCTTCAGGGAGGATCGCTGCGAGTTAATGTGGCAATTTTGTATTGATATAAATATTCTTCTTATGGCAAATGCTCATAGTTAGTTTGTATGATAAATTAATTTTTTTAATTTGTGTTTCCATTGCTTCCTTTTTCTATCAGCCCAGTTCCTGGCCATTCTCCTAGGTACCTAAATCTCTCCACCTTCTGACCTTCTGAATTTTCTCTCCTTCGATTGTCATCCATCTAGGAGCTACCTTGATTTTAGTCACATACAGCGTCTTCTCGACAGAGATCCGAAGGCCTGCTTTAACCAGTTGTCTCTGAAGTTGCATGGTTTGGTTAACCGCCTCTTCAAATGATTCTGTCAGTATCACAATATCGTCTGCGAATGCTGAACAGCTTACCCGTATTCCTTTTTTCTTGCGCTCATGTCGTATTTAACTCACTCCTTCTCGTCACCACTCCCTAATCACCTTATCAAGTACACAGTCAAAAAAGCAAGAGGGAGAGACCGTCATTGAGTCACTACGGTTTTAATCTTGAAGGTCTCAAAGCTTTCATCTGAACCTGATCTGATTGTATTGCGTAAGGTCTGTTTAATTAGTTCACTAAATTTCTATACAAACTCATCTCTAAAGTTTGGAATAGTGTTCTTCTGTCTACTGAATTACAAGGTTTCTTGACGTTCACGAATGTAAGCATGAAATTTTTGCTCCTTTGTGCTCCTCTGTTTTTGATTCACGATTACCGGTTTCATATTCAAATTTTTTTTTGCGCGTGACCTTACATTTCCCAAGCTTATTTGATACTCATCAGTCTGTGGATTTAATTGTTTTTCAACTCTGATGAGCAATGCTTTTCAGAATACCTTATAGATCTCTGGTATGAATGATATTCCTCTATAGTTCCCAGACTCCCACTTACCTCCTTCTTTGTGTATAGGATGTATTAGTGCTGACGTCCATCATTCTGGAAGCCACTCTTCTTTCCAAAATTTTGCTTACAATGTGTCTGTTTGATGATCGTTAGTTAGTAGCTAGCTAGTTAGTAGGTTGCGTGTTCCATTGATCAACCGCATGGTACGGAAGCCGTTATGATATGGAAAGTGTCAAGTGCACAAGAAATACACATATGAAACAAGATTTTTTAATATATATGTACACTACAATACAGAGTGAAAGATTAATATTTCTATTATTTACCCCATTCGCTTAAAAGGCACAAAAACCGAGCGAGGTGGCGCAGTGGTAGCACACTGGACTCGCATTCGGGAGGACGACGGTTCAATCCCGCGTCCGGCCATCCTGATTTAGGTTTTCCGTGATTTCCCTAAATCGCTCCAGGCAAATGCTGGTATGGTTCCTTTGAAAGGGCACGGCCGACTTCCTTCCCCATCCTTCCCTTATCCGATGAGACCGATGACCTCGCTGTTTGGTCTCTTCCCCCAAACAACCCAAACCCAAAAAAAACAAAAAAGGCACAAAATGCATTTGCTATATTTATAGATTTATTTATTCCTATTCAAGAATTCATCTGTGGTATAGAAGGAGTTGTGAAGGAGATATATTTTTGAAGCTATTACTGTTGTCTGTCATACATTTTATTTCATCTGGTAATTTGTCGAAACTTTTTATAGCAGCATATTTTACCCCTTTCTGTGCCAAAGATAGGTTCAGTAAAGGATATTGTAAGTCTCTCTTTTTTCTGATATTATAATCATGAATGTCACTGTTTTTAAGCTGTTGTTGAGAACAAATTTCATTAGTGAGTAAATGTACTGTGAGGCATTTGTAAGAATTCCCAATCTTTTAAAAAGATGACTACAAGATGTGCGACTATGAACCCCACGCATTATTCTAACCTTTTTCTTTTGAGCAGTGAATACTTTTTGTCTAAATGTTGAGTTACCCCAAAATAGTATTCCATATGACATCAGAGAGAGTACGTGTGCAAGTATGTTAGCTTACTAATTTCTATATCCTAAAAATTGGCAATTATTCTGATTGCATAAGTTGCTGCACCTAGTCGCTTTAGAAGATCCAAAATATGAATTTTCCAATTACATTCTCATCTATATGTACACCCAAAAACTTAGTATGCTCTACCCGGTCTACTGACTTGTGTTGATGTGTTATATTTATTGAAGGAACTGTACTTTTTGCAGCAGAAAATTGGATGTACTGTGTTTTCTCAAAGTTTAGAGCAAGCCCACTTGCAGAAAACCAATTAATGACTTTTCCAAAGACCTTATTTGTAACATTTTCAGTTTGAGTTTATTTAATGGGTTAATAATGATGCTTGTATCACCAGCAAACAATGTCAGTTCAGTTTTCTGTTTCAGATAGGAAGGGAGGTCGTTCACATATATCAAGAACAGAAGGGGACCCATGATTGAACCCTGTGGAACACCTAATATAATTTCACCCCAGTTAGATGAAGTGACAAACTTATTTAGCAAACGGCCTATTGGCTTCTGTCTCGGGTTCTTCGGCCGGCGTTCATCTAATGATTTTTCTGACGTTTCGCTAGCATGAGTGGCTGGCATTGTCAAAGCTTCACCCTCCATTGCCAGTTCACCACTGCCAGTTCACCACTGGCAATGGAGGGTGAAGCTTTGACAATGCCAGCCACTCATGCTGGCGAAACGTCAGAAAAATCATTAGATTTCACCCTCCATTGCCAGTTCACCACCGGCAATGGAGGGTGAAGCTTTGACAATGCCAGCCACTCGTGCTGGCGAAACGTCAGAAAAATCATTAGATGAACGTCGGCTGAAGAACCCGAGACAGAAGCCAATAGGCAGTTTGTCAACAAGTGGCCACGAAAGCCTTAACAATTTTGTAAACTTATTTAAATCACTTGGCCCATATAACGAAACTTTTTGCTTCCTGTTCTGTAGGTATGTCTTAAACCACTCATATGCTATTCCATTTATACCATAGAATTGTAATTTCTGTAACATAATGTCAGGGTTCACACAATCAAATGCTTTCGACAAGTCACAGAAAAATCCTATTGGTGACATTTTACTATTTAAAGACTCTATTATGTGGACAGTGAAATTGTGTATTACTGTCTCAGTGGAACAGCATTTTTGAAATCCGAACTGTGATTTACTAAGTATCCCATTACTGTTGAAATGGCTAACCACTCTTGAGTACATTACTTTCTCAAAGATTTTTGAAACTTCTGTTAGCAAGGATACTGGCCGATAATTATTGACATCTGTGGTGTCCCCCATTTTGTAGAGAGGCCTGACAATGGCATATTTTAACCTGTCTGGAAAAATAATTTGACTTAGTGATGCATTACGTATGTGACTCAGAACATCAGGTATAATTGCTCCACATTGTTTTAATGTCTTACTAGAGATGTCATCTACTCAAACAGAACATTTATTTTTCAAAGATTTAATAATTTTACTTATTTCACAAGAGGTTTTTAGGTGAAACTTAATCTGACTATTTTTTTAAAACAGACTCTTCCATGTACTGCCTGCCTTTTTCTTTTGAACTGTTCTCACCAATTTTTTCTCCTACACTTAAGAAATGGTTGTTAAATACATTAGCTACTTGTGTACTGTTGGTTAGGATGGTCTCATTCTCCTTAATAGTAATACTACCTACCCCAGTGGTTACTTTTCCTGTCTCCCTTCTAACAACATTCTACACTGATTTTATTTTGTTGCCAGAGTTGTTAATTTATTCTCTAACATACATATTTGTTGATTTCCTTACAACTTTTCTCAGTATGTTACAACAATTTTTATAGTGTAAAACTACTTCTGGATCTTTACTAGTTCTTGCTGTCTCATTCAGTTTTCTTTTTCTTTCTGAAGACACTTTAAATCCTGTAGTAATCCAAGGTCTCTTTGAAAACTGCGTGGTGTTACATTTAGTAATTTTCTTTGGGAAACAGTGGTCAAAAAGAGATATAAATTTATCAAGAAATATGTTGCATTTATCATTAGCATTTGACTCATTATATACATCTCCCCAATTAACATTTCTTAAGCTTTCTCTGAAGTGCTGTATAGATACCAGGTTGAGCGACCTCACACTTTTACTTAATGGTTTTCAAACTGTTAGGTTTTGTAAGTTAATCAGTTGTGCATCATGGTCTGACAATCCATTTACCACAGGGGAAAGCATGTGTTTGTTCTACATCCTCTTTCTGTACAAATACATTATCTGTTAGCGTGCTACTGTCTTGAGCTATACGTGCAGGTAAATTGAACACTGATTCTAAGTTATGTTGTTTATAACACTTCTAGTTCACTTTTCCTGTCAGAATTTCTTAGAAAGTTTACATTGAAATCACCACAGATTAATAACTTCTTCTTTTTGTCTGACAGACAGCATAATAGGGAGTCAATTTTTTTTATGAACAGCTCCCAGTCTCCTAATGGGGACCTGTACACTGCTGCTAATATCCATACTACATTATCTAGCTTAAGATCACATGCACAAACCTCAAAGTGCTGATCAACACAAAATTTGCTTACTTCTACAGTTTAGCATTTTTACTCTTGTTTTATGAAAATGGCAACTCCTTCTTTATCCATCCTAGATCTAAAAGTGCAGCCCGCATCTCGTGGTCGTGCGGTAGCGTTCTCGCTTCCCACGTCTGGGTTCCCGGGTTCGATTCCCGGCGGGGTCAGGGATTTTCCCTGCCTCGTGATGGCTGGGTGTTGTGTGCTGTCCTTAGGTTAGTTAGGTTTAAGTAGTTCTAAGTTCTAGGGGACTGATGACCGTAGATGTTAAGTCCCATAGTGCTCAGAGCCATTCTAAAAGTGCAAGATGCTAGATTATACCCACTTATAATGACACTATCCATGCCCACAGTTACATGGTGTTCAGACAGACAGAGTATATCAATCTCATTCTTATTTTTGAGATCATCTAAACACGCTAATAGCTCATCTACTTCATTTTTTATTCCCCTGATATTATGATGAAGTAAGTTCATATTGCGCTTAGCTTTACACTATTTACTGTACATGAAGTTTCTTTTATTCTATTTATCTTTATTGGCATCTGTCTGGACTTTGACTTTAACCTAAAAAACCTGTCTGCCTGGACCCATTAATCACAGGAATCACCCCTTGTGTGACTGTGGACCCCCTTACAGTTTCTGCTAATTCTCATTCCCATAGTTCAAGAGTTCGACGATCCCGTCTTCCCCTGGAGCTTTATTATTCTTCAAGGTGTTTGTTATGCTTGTAATCTCTTCTGTAGTTGGTTGTTATGAGTCGGGGTTTGGTTCTTTCTCGATGTAGCTGAATGTTTCTGATGGCACTTCACAGTTCAGGAGCCTTTCAAAGTACTTGACCAATATGTGACTGTTTTCCATGTCTCCGTATACTGCCTTTCCTTATTTGTTATTAAAGCTGAGGTTTGGGGTATCATATCTACTTAAGTTAGTCTTGAATGTTCTGCAAAAGTCTCGTGTATTGTTCTTTCCGAAGTCCTCTTCATTTTAAGCGTTCTTTCTCATATTTTCTCGTCTGGTTTCTGATAGTTTGGCAGTGTTCTCCTTACTTCATTCAAGTTGCTTAAATTTTCTGGTGTTTTCTGAGACCACCAATCAACCCACGCTTTCCGACGCTCTTCGACTGCATTATCTCCTTCTGCCGTCCGCCATGCGTGTCTCCTCCTCTTCCTTAGCACTGTGAGCCACTTCATCTTTTATCTGCTCCTACCCTTGATAGTAGTTCTGATTCAAGCTCATTTTAAAATATTTGCTAGTTCTAAATTTGTCTGTATCAAACTCCACGATACAGGTAGGTTTTTTTTTTAGTTTGATGGGCTCTTGCTAGCATTTTGACCTTAATTTAGGAAAGAAAGTGATCTGAAACTAAGTTTGCAGCCCTGAGGACATTGACTGTTTGTATTTCCTTCTCTAGACGTCTCTATATTGCTACATGATTAATCTGGAGCATTCCCAGTAGAGAACTGGGAGATATCCACGTTTTCTGTTTTCGTGGAAAATGTTTAATGATGTCGATTTCATTATCAGATCAAAACTCTCACAAATTTCCATAAGTCGTTCGCAATTCCGATTAGTCCTGTTGTGGGCTGGTTAGTTCCCAATGATGTTCCTAAATTTTCTTTCCTTCCAGAGTTGAGCGTTGAAGTCTCCAAGAAGTAACATAACATTCTTGGTTGGAATATTGGATTGTGTCTCCTCCATGTCTTCCCAAGATTCCTGCATTTTTTTCTGCATCTTATTTGTTAGTCTCATTTGTGGGAGCGTGTGCATTGATCACAGTGTGTATTTTATTTACCCCCCTAAAAGTGTGGAGAGCCTGCTGTTTTTGGAGCTGAAGTCAGTGATGGCTCCCAAGGTTTGTTTATTGATCATAAGGCATGTGCCGAGTTGAGGTACATTCTTCGTTACTCTCTTGCCAGGCTTTCGCTTCAGAATCCGGAATCCTTCTGATTCGAATGCTGCTTCATATGTGTATCTAGTCTCTCGTAAAGCTGTTATGGTTGGCCAGGGTATCGGTAGGTATTTCATTTTTCCAGTTTTGAGGAGTGAGTTAATGTTGAAGGTAGCAAAGTACAAGGCTTTCTTACTTTTCAGTCTCTTGCATGTTGGTGTGAGCTCCTCAGAATCCGTTCGCTCACTGATGTTGTCTTTGACTATGGTGGTGCTCTCTATGAGCGAACTTGCCATCATGCTGAATCAAATTATCTATGTTGGGACGACGCATGGGCGTCAACAGCATTGCAACTGAGGTAGTCAGCCTCAGAGGTGCCTTGAGATGTGATCTGGTTTCTCTTGTACGGCTTCTTAGGCGTTGACCCTCCCCCTTTAACCGGTTATGGGATAGACAACAGCACTTCCGGATTACTCAGTCCACCCATTAGTGCTGCAGACGGAGCTCGAAGGATGCTTGATTTATTAGAGGAATTAGAAATTTACAGCTGCAACGCAAAAAACCCTAATATCATGGTAAATCAACAATGTGAAATTAATCAGGATTATTTTTTAAATATTTTCGATGATCTTCTTTAATTATACGTGGATAGCATGAACTGGAGGTATGTCTGTAACTCGTGCTGCCCAATGACAGTGATCTGGACTACCGTCTTCCTGCATTCATCTGTTCACGCGTGGTCGACATCAGTCTCCGCTGCTTTTACGTGCTTGGAGGTGGTGCTTCATCCACACTGGGAACCTTTCAATATTTATTTGTTATTTTAATTGCTTTTTCGTACTATCTTTTAATCTCCACTTGTATGTTAAAATGTATGGTTTGTCTCCTGGTTTCATTAGTTGTGTACAGGGTGGTCAGCAACAGTCTGAGAAGCTTATAAGGATACTGCAGGGTACCATGAGCTGAGAAATAATTGTTAAGAAAAAATCGATATCTTGCACCATTTCCGATTTAATTAGCATCTAAGTTAGCCAACTGGACCGTTGCGTGCAGATTCAAACAGCTTACCAGAGATAGTGTCGCCAATCGTGTTCTTCGTTTGGTTTCCTCAGACAGAATAAATGTTGCTTTTGCTTACTTAGCTTAAGTTTATCACAACAGAGAAATGCACATTTTAACTTCTAATGAGCATTTAAATAATTGGTAACTCATGGACCCGCAGATGTTCGTGCATTACTACGTTTCAGCGCGTGCAAGTGCTTGAATTTACGCGAGCAACGATCTGATTGCCAGACTTCAATGCTAATTAAATAGGAAACGGAACAAAGTATCGAATTTTTTTCTTAACAATTATTTCTCAGCACAACCTACCCTGCAACGTCCTTTGAAGCTTTGCATACTGTTTCAGATCACCCTCTATACTGCCTTCTGTTAGCAACCGTTCTCTCTTAAGTGGTCATGACTTCATCACTACGATTTTCCCATAGATGGTCAGATTTGTTCTTCTTTTTCTTCTTGTTCTTAATGCTTACTTTTCTTGTTTATTTTATAGGTATATATCTTTATGTAGTGCGTTTTGTAACTGTGCGTACTTGGGCGCCACCTGCGGGTTCTCTTACAATTCTTGATCGGCCTTTGCAACACACACTGCTGTTTGTCTGCTTATGGATTCTAATAAGTCACAAACAAATTTTATCTGCTTTGCATTCCTGTATATTTTATCTTCTTGGTTCCGAAAGGTATGTTTAATAAAGATGAAGTGTAAAAATTTTGTACCGAAGTGCAATTTTATTAAGTACGGTAGGTTTCTTTACTTATTATTATTCATATGCTCTACTTATCGCAACTTATATATGAACTTGTTTCTTTTATTCCTGTGTTTTAGAGGCACCCTTCTTCATCTCTTGTTGGTGTAGCCAGCAATTTATTGAAGTTGTCTCTTACATGAAAATGGTATGTCTTTGATGTTTATTACTTCCGCTATTTTTGTAATGCCGTAAAACTGATTACGTTTCACGTTCATCTTATAGCTGCTTCTCGTATCCTACGTTGTTTTTGTTGTTGTTGTGGTCTTCAGTCCTGAGACTGGTTTGATGCAGCTCTCCATGCTACTCTATCCTGTGCAAGCTTCTTCATCTCCAAGTAAATATTGCACCCTACATCCTTCTGAACCTGCTTAGTGTATTCATCTCTTGGTCTCCCTCTACGACTTTTACCCTCCACGCTGCCCTCCAATACTAAATTGGTGATCCCTTGATGCCTCAGAACATGTCCTACCAACCGATCCCTTCTTCTAGTCAAGTTGTGCCACAAGCTCCTCTTCTCCCCAATTCTATTCAATACATCCTCATTAGTTATGTGATTACCCACCTAATCTTCAGCATTCTTCTGTAGCACCACATTTCGAAAGCTTCTATTCTCTTCTTGTCCAAACTATTTATCATCCAAGTTTCACTTCCATACTTGGCTACACTCCAAGCAAATACTTTCAGAAAATACTTCCTTACACTTGAATCTATACTTGATGTTAACAAATTTCTCTTCTTTAGAAACGCTTTCCTTGCCATTGCCAGTCTACATTTTATATCTTCTCTACTTCGACCATCATCAGTTATTTTGCTCCCCAAATAGCAAAACTCATCTACTACTTTAAGTGTCTCATTTGCTAATCTAATTCCCTCGGCATCACCCGATTTAATTCGACTACATTCCATTATCCTCGTTGGAATGAATCTTACGTAGTACCAAGATATGCTGACGGTGCGGCCCAACCTTACTGTATACTTTGTCTTTACCATAACTGGTAAGTAATATATTTTTATGTGCTGCTTTATCTTGATATTCCAGAAGATTTCTTAAGTCAGTTTTATCTAATGCAGTTTTGTTTCTGTTTGTTCTTTCAGATGTGAAGGTAATTGTGTGAACAACCGAAGCTAGTTATCAAATTTAATGCTGCTTATTGTTTGCGACTTAGACAATTTAAAAGATTTTGTATAATACTTTTAAAAATTTTCTGACTTGTTCGAGCGATGGAGCGTGCAATTTGGGAACTCCATCTCGTACTTCCGGCTCAATTGTGTTTTGTATGAGGCGATTTCCTATGAGGCCTTTGACATAAGAAACACTTCAATCTAAGTTTAGCGTTTGACACAAACTCTGTCACAGCGAACAGACACAAGACCTGAGAGAGCGAATACATATACACAAAATCACATAAAAGTTCGTAGCCATAGTCGAAGATAAGAAAACAGACTATCGCAACCAGTCCGTAGAGCAATTCGATAGAAAACTGAGGTCCGATAAGCTACAACCAATGTGAGTGGTCAACTAGACGATGAATTACTGTCAAGATAAACACAGCATTTGCATGGCTAGGCGCTGCTGACCCATTTATCTCAGAGTTTCTGCGAGAGATGTGTAAATCTCACTGACACATGGTATACGTTACTGTTCGACGTGTAATATCTCAAGCGCTAGTTGTCAAAAAATTGCTTTCTTGTTTTCAGCAGCTCGCAACAATATATCTGTTGGACTTCTTTAGATTTCCCGTGATTACACAGATCCGTTATTCTAATGTTTTAATTTTCAGAGTAAAATATGTCGGTGACGAAAAATGCCTCGTCAAAAAAGCCAGTTGACCACTTTTTATCCCGCTGCGTCTGTGAGCCCTAATTTTGGCCACAAAAAATCTTCTCTCGAGCAACCGGCCGCTCGCAACCTTGTTCACTTTCTTTCTCTAAGTGAAAATTTCCCTCGTTAAAACCACCATTCCAAATCAGTCTGAGTCCTGAACACAGTTTACGGAACCGACGCCGAAAGTCGACTCTCAACTTATTGGAAGAAGCTGAGACCACATCTACAATAATTAAAAATGATAATAATGAAAGTTGCTATTAATGTTGCCGATGAGCTACTACTGATAGAATTTATGTTTTATGGCCGGAGTACCAAGCCACAACAGTGATGTAATTGGTTGGTTGGTTGATTTGGGGGAGGGGATCAAATAGCGAGGTCATCGGTCCCATGGCATTAAGGACGGAAGGGGAAGAAAGTTGGCCGTCCCCTTACAAAGGAACTATCCCGGAATTTGCCTGAAGTGATGTAGGGAAATCACGGAAAACCTAAATCAGGATGGCAGGACGCGGGTTTGAACCGTCGTCCTACCGAATGCGAGTCCAGTATGCAAACCACTGCTCCACTTCGCTCGGTAACGAGGTAAGTAATTAAGAGAAAGTCTATTGTACAGAAGTTTCTCAGGGAAATCTGAGTATTTTCGTATAAAGACCCCACGGCCTCTGTCTGCTCGTTACAAACCTAATGCATTCCCTTTGGTTTTTGCCAAAATTCTCCGTCCTCAAGCTTTCGTTCAGTACACTGTTCTGTGTCAGTTTTTTCAGGAATTGTTAATTTTCGTTAACAGTGATACATAACAGTATGTGGAGGTTTACTGCTGAAGAACTGGCCGATATGCAGCTCGTATTTGGTTTCACTGAATGCGGTGACCGAGTAGCACAGCAACGCCTATGCGCAGCTGTTCCTGCAGTGGCGACCTTTTGCATCTGCACATAGGCTCCTACGAGAAACTGGATGTGCTGTACGTTTTCGTGATGCACGTTAGACATTTTTCATAGTGGTGACGGTATCTGCACAGAAAGTAAGGTAACTGGGGTAGCAAACTGAATAATCATAATTACGTTATTACTCTGTAACGAGCCGCCGGAGACTTTGGGTTCCGTATACCAAAATACTCAGAAGGCGTCGCTGAGCAACCTATGACAGTTTATTAAGGGAGTTATAGTTCACCCTGTACGTACAAAATGGCCAAAATTCTATGTAGTCATAAATTTCATTTACTGGCGGTCTTCCCAGTGCTGCTTTCGGTGTGATGCCATCAGGCAACTCCATACCTGATTTGATATTGCTCCCCGCTTAAACTTGCAGAATAAAGGTTATAACGCACAAAGCCAGTAGTTTCCAAGACTTCGGGAGATGACAATTAAATGGTTCAAAAAATTTGTTCGGCATGTTATATTCCCAACATAGAAAATAAATCCTTAAATTAATTAATAATTTTTCAGCAGGTCATTGAATTTACAAATAGTTTCGCAGGATGGGAGCGGTCCCGTCTTGTACATTGTGTAGCGAGTGGCAGCCACCTTTACGTGTGAGACTAGTTCCCATGAAAGCTAGACGTTACGAGCCGACTTAGTCCTTAATTTTAGTTGTAGTTACCAAAACCAAAACGGCACAAGAAGCTGCACTGTGATGGTAGCGTGAGATGGAGTCGCCGCTTTGTCTGGCGCCCAGCCGTGTCGTGGCACCCCACGGCGGCATCGTCGATCGCACAAGGTCGCCCACACACAGTGTCCGGCTTACGTCTCAAACAGCCTGCTGCTTGCTTCTGTGCCAGCGGGGATGCCCCGTAGCGTCTCTTGTATCACTCTTGCTCGCATCGAGAAAAGTTCTCATTGTTCCGTTTTAGACCTACTTCTTCACTTAATATTTTTATAGCTTTGCTTGGTTCAGAATATTATACAAACTTTGCTTGTACTTCCTGTGTTCAGAATAGAGTATTTCACTCTTATTACGTCATAAAATTAATCGTACCCAAGTTAACAAAAGAACATGAAGAGGTGCTGTTTGTATATGCTTCTCAAGTTGTCCACCAATGGCAGGCTTCTTGTTCGGTCATAGGGACGCTAGTTCTATCCTATGGTCAACCACAGCGTGCAAAACTACATACGTGCATACTGTGCAGTATGCGTGCGGTCCACGATTCAGCTTGTCTCAGCACAAGTCGTTATGTCTAGGCTGTGTTCGATCGTCCTTGGTACACTACTGGCCATTAAAATTGCTACACCAAGAAGAAATGCAGATGATAAACCGGTATTCATTGGACAAATATATTATACTAGAACTGACATGTGATTACATTTTCACGCAATTTGGGTGCATAGGTCCTGAGAAATCAGTACCCAGAACAACCACCTCCGGCCTTGATACGCCTGGACATTGAGTCAGAGCTTGGATGGCGTGTACCGGTACAGCTGCCCATGCAGCTTCAACACGATATCACAGTTCATCAAGAGTAGTGACTGGCATATTGTGACGACCCAGTTGCTCGGCCACCATTGACCAGACGTTTTCAATTGGTGAGAGATCTGGAGAACGTGCTGGCCAGGGCAGTAGTCGAACATTTTCTGTATCCAGAAAGGTCCGTACAGGACCTGCAACATGCGGTCGTGCATTATCCTGCTGAAATGTAGGGTTTCGCAGGGATCGAATGAAGGGTAGAGCCACGGGCCGTAACACATCTGAAATGTAACGTCCACTGTTCAAAGTGCCGTCAATGCGAACAAGAGGTGACCGAGACGTGTAACCAATGGCACCCCATACCATCACGCCGTGTGATACGCCAGTATGGCGATGACGAATACACGCTTCCAATGTGCGTTCACCGCGATGTCGCCTAACACGGATGCGACCATCATGATGCTGTAAACAGAAGCTGGATTCATCCGAAAATATGACATTTTGCCATTCGTTCACCCAGGTTCGTTGTTGAGTACACCATCGCAGGCGCCCCTGTCTGTGATGAAGCGTCAAGGGTAACCGCAGTCATGGTCTCCGAGCTAATAGTCCATGCTGCTACAAACGTCGTCGAACTGTTCGTGCAGATGGTTGTTGTCTTGCAAACAACCCCATCTGTTGACTCAGGGATCGAGACATGGGTGCACGATCCGCTACAGCCATGCGGATAAGATGCCTGTCAACTCGACTGCTAGTGATACGAGGGTTCCAGCACGGCGTTCCGTGTTACCCTCCTGAACCCACCGATTCCATAATCTGCTAACAGTCATTGGGTCTCGACCAAAAGAGCTGCAATGTCACGATACGATAAACCGCAATCGCGATAGCCTACAATCCGACTTTTATCAAAGTCGGAAACATGATGGTACGCATTTCTCCTCCTTACACGAGGCATCACAACTACGCTTCACCAGGCAACGCCCGTCATCTTCTATTTGTGTATGAGAAATCGGTTGGAAAATTTCCTCATGTCAGGAAGTTTTAGGTGTCGTCACCGGCGCCAACCTTGTGTGAATGCTCTGAGAAGCTAATCATTTGCATATCGGAGCATCTTCTTCCTGTCGGTTAAATATCGCGTCTGTAGCACGTCATCTTCGTGGTGTAGCAATTTTAATGGCCAGTAGTGTACTATTCGGTGCAGCGGGACGTTTCATTTAGCACTGCGATGCGACATTGTTTCTCCCAGCATCTGGTGTGTCATTTCTCAGTTGGCACAACTTTCTTCAGTTTGGCAGAATCGTGGTGTTAGCGTTGTTTATTCTTCGCAATTTGTTCGTTGTGCAAAGGAAGCTCACAGGTTCAGTGTCTGTTTTCACAACAACAAAAAAAGTCTACCGATCCACTGTCACAAGCCTTTAAACGTGAATAGGAACCACAGGAGACCGCAAAATTGCCATGGAATGGCATTGCAACAACATGCAGAAAGAATTTAAAGATTTAGTTGATGACAGAACAAAAAACTACACTGATCGACAGATGATTTGTACGGTATTCAGTGTTATCTGCGTTAGGACTCACATTGTGCTAAATCAGCAGGCATGAAGCACGTGGTGAAATTGGTAGTATGAACAGTAAATTTTCTGAAGTCGTAAGCATTATTACACGATGAGTTGCAACACTTTTTACGGAATTGTACAAAGAGCATGGAAATGTTATACAATAATGCAAATTACATTGGTTAAGCCAAATGTCATGCCTGGGATGGGTTTCTGATTTAAGATATGCTGTTGTTGAAATTATGCAGGAAAAAGGAAAGCAGGAACGAAAATTAGAACATCCGGAATGGATTGCAGACCTTGCAGTTTAAGGGGACTTGTCTGTACACTGCCCGCAGCATGACGGTCAAGGTGAGAAACATTTATGATTTTATTTAAAAAGAAAATTGCATTGTTGAAGGGACTACTTCTGGAAATCACCACCCATTTCCATAAGCTCACTGATTTGAAGAAAACACGAATTTTTAAGAATTCGTCTTGGCGTTAAAATAATTACAAGAACAGATTTCTAAAAGTTTCGAGGACACTGCCAATCTTACATCGGTTTTTGAGCTGTTTCCATGACCGTTTGCCATTTCAATTGAAAGCGCCCCTGTGCATGTACAGATGGAACTGATCAATCTGCAATCTAATTCCCATTTAAAAGACAAATTCTTTTACTTTAAAATTGTCTGGGACTTCTATATCGTTTCCCTTGAGAATGAAGTTGTAAACGTGATACAAGGTTTCAATCAACATATCTGCTTAAAAGGCATTTTCCTACTACGAAACTAAATCCACTGATCAGCCAGAACATTATTGACCACCGATCTCCCATCGATATAAACCCGTCCAGGCCACAGCAACGTCACCTGGCGAGGAATGAGTGTTACTCAGACACACGCACGGTGCATGTAGTATCAGTGAACGTGAGCTCGTGTGTATAATGGGGAAAGTGCGCGATCTATTTGAATTTGATCGAGAGTAGATTGCAACGGCTCGAAGGCTTGGCACGAGCATTTAGGAAACTGCATGACTTTTCGAGTGTTCGAGAGTGCTGTGGTGAGTGTTCGACATGTGGCGAAATCAAGGTGTTGGGCGGCCGCCTCTCGTCACAGATGTCGCACGTTGTACGCTGGGCAGACCAACGAAATGTGGCGGAACTAACATCAGACTTCAATTCTGGTCAGAGTAAAAGTGTGTCTGAACACACAGTGCACCGTACACTCCTAACGGTTGGTCTCCGCAGACGACGACTCGTGCAAGTGCCAATGTTAACACCACGACAACGAGAAATACGACTGAAATGGGCACGTGGCCATCGGCTCTGGACGCTGGCGCAGTGGCAGAGCGTTGCATGGTCTGATGAATCCCGAACCTTCTTCAGCATGCCGATGTGAGGGAGCGAATCCGTCGTCTTCCAGGTGAACAGCTCCTTGACACCTGTACAGCCAGCTGATGGCGACTCCATTATACTCTGGGGAACAGTCACGTGAGCATCCGTGGGTCCAGTGGAGCTCGTGCAAGGCACCTTGACGGCCAAGGACTATCGTACACTGGTTGCAGACCACGTATACACCTTCAGGGCGATCATGTTTCCCGACAGAAGTGGCATTTTTCAGCAAGATAATGCCACATGCCACAAGGCCATCAGCGTGATGGAGTGGTTTGAGGAACACAGTGGCGAGTTCCAATTGATGTACTAGTCTCCCAACTCGCCAGATCTGAAACCGATCGAACACGTCTGGGATGTGACTGAAAGTGGCATCAGAGCTCATCGCCCTCCCGCCCCCCTCCCCCATTCCTTCCTATGAAGTTACTGGAATTAGGTGACTTGTGTGTGTAGATGTAGTACCAACTCCCTCCAGTGACCTACGAAGGCCTCATTGCTTCCCTGCCACGACGCATCGTCACTGTTACATGTGCCAGAGGTGGACATACCGGCGGTCAGGTAAGTGGTCATAATGTTCTGGCTGAGCAGTGTTAGTCACGATTAGTTGGCGACGTGAGTGACGAAAACGTGCGAAACTGTCTGCATATAGATATTGCTGATAGTATCTACTAGATAAAAATTTTATTTTGTCTTCACCTACCCTAAAATAAATAGTACTCAAAATTTGTTTTGTTTATGACCTACGTTGTTGAGAAATACGAAATATGGAACCAATGCACACGCAAGTCATTTAGAATTCCTTGTGTAACTGCATTGCCATCCTCAAATTATATAATTTTGAGAAAAAATATTATACCAATGTATCAGAACCGTTACAAGTGTTGTTCAACCCATCCGTCGCTGGAAGTCCTGGCTGCAACATCTGGAATTAGGCGCCGGTTGCGCTCTCGACGTTGAAACTCGAAGTGTCGAGTCGATTTGTGCAATCTCATCATCATTGTCCAGCAAGGATACAAGACCGAGCTGGAGCAGACGAAACGTTAGCACCAAATAATGCCATTCAACTACCAAGCAACCTGTTATAAATAACGGTACACAGGTTGTCTCTTATAATTTGAGAACCGAAAATTTTCAGACACTAAAAGAACGCGACCGGTCATAGGTATTAAACCAGTCTCCTTGTGCTGACGAAGTTTCAGTAGCAGTAGAAAGACTTGGGATCTCAGCAAGTTATCGCTGTAACGGTCAGTGTCTGAATCTTACGCGTGCAGTAGTTGTTCTATTCGTCCTGTATGGAAGTGTGACAACGAGTTTCAAAATGGATTCAGGACCAAGGTTTCTTGTTGTGACAGAACTTGTTTGGCAAGATGGTTTTGTTGTTAAAGTTATTGTCGGTTCTCCAGTTGCTATTATTCAGTCTGTTTTTCTATGAACTAAGTTTGTTTCGTAGTTACGCTGTACGAGTTTGAGAATAGTCTGTTCGATTATGAAATATAACGTCCAATAACTTCAACAGAGAAACAATAACAATGCTGCTATAATCCGAAATCTAGTTCCTAGCATTGTATCTAGAAACTAAAAGACACTGTTCACAACTATATTTCTTTTAAATATATAAACGTCATAGTCAAACTAAATGGATAGAAAATTTGAATTTAGCATCCCTTCGGCGACTAGGTTAGCAGGTACGCAGCACAAACGCTGATTGGAGAAGGGAATCGTCCACGTCCTTTTCAAAGGAACCATCTCGACATTTGCGATAAGCACATTACAGAAACCACAAAAAAACTAACTCTAAATGGCTGGAAGGGGACCTCTAAATCCGCGGCCTGCCGCATGCAAATCCAGTGTCTTATGTATGCACTACCTCTCTCAGTGCAGGCAGACTAGGCGTTTTGTAACAGTACAGCATAATGGAGATAATGCATACAGGAGAAACAATCGCCAAGGCAGCTTAACACATACAGAGAAAAATGAAGATTGTGATAATGATGGAAACAATTAGAAGGCGCGCGGGATAGTCGCGCGGTCTTAGGCGCCTTGCCACGGTTCGCGCGGCTCCTCCGTGGTGTGTAAGCCTAGGGACCGAGACCTCAGCAGTTTGGCCCCATAGGAACTTACCACCACCAAATTTCATTTCAGCAATTATGATCTATCCAGGAAACTAGCACGCTGTAAACTACAGTATAATACCAAGACAGTTAAAAAAATTACATAAAGATATATTTAAGTGTAGAGTAGTCCAAGCATGACCTGGCATCTTCGAACGCTAGTGGCGAGTGTAGAGACAAGGAAATGAAGACAAGTGCTAGCGCCGGTTGGTTGTATCGCGTGACTGGTCGTGGAGGAGTGGCATCAGTCCACCAAAACACTCGTCAGTGGGGATGTACTACCAGTTGTGTGAAGCACGTAATACGGTCGGTCTCTGAGGCAGTTGTCACATTCAACAGTGGGTATGGATGTTAAACGTACAGATGGTTTCTCATAAACGATTATTGATCAAGTGATCAGACTAAGACCATACATTATACAACTACATATGCACTCTAAAAACCACGGGATATGACTGACGACAGAGAGAGAGCTAGTATTTGCAGCCTGCAAGAAAGTATTAGGGAAGATTTGGGTTTAACGCCCTACCGACCGCCGTGCCATTAGAGACGGAGTACAAACTCAGATGGGTGAAATACATTAGTACAGTGCCTGTCTTTTAATAATCTGCGATAATGTATATCGAGCCAAAGCCAAGGCTGTCAAAACTAAATGTCTCTCCCTGTGCAGGAATCGCACCATTATCCGAGCACTATGGCTAGCAGAGACTGGGAGAAATGGAAGTTTGGATGCCCGTGAAACGTGCTTGTATAGCCGAAGCAGTTAAGGCGACCGTTCGCGTAAAGCGGGAAGTACAGGTTCGAGGCTTAGTCCGGCACAAATTTTCATTTGTTACCAGTGAATTGCATAGCTGTGGTGGTACTGTATTCGCAATTTTAGAATACATTTCATGATCGGATAGGTGAAAAATGAGTAAGGAAACCTACTGCATCGTTTCACAGGGGCATCCGCCTTAAACGAGTTAGGGAATCACTGAAAACTTATATCTCGGTGGCCGTAGGGGATCTGAAACGCCATCCTCCCGAATATGTGTCCAGTGTTTCACCACAGCGCTACCTCGCTCGACTGGGGGAAAGCTACAGGATTAGATGGAATAAATGCAGAGTTTATCAAGTACGTAAGTAACTTCTAGGTTATCTCTTATGGATACGTCCTGTACAAGGCTGCATGGACGTATTAAAGAGTCTAACATGTTATTTGAAGTTTAAAAAGAGAAAAAACCATATAATTTTGTATGATTATGCAGGAGCACCCACTAGATATGTCTGATGACCGGATTGTATCTACAGGTGCTCCGTTTTCCCACTTTAGAAAGTCATCGTCCATTAGCTTCTCCAGAAAACTTTATGTAATGCAAACTGATTGAAAATGCAAACAGTAGAATATTTAATAAAAGCTATGCGTTACCAGTGCAACAAAAATAACATGTGACAAAATGGAATGGCGCAGCAATGCGAGCTACAGCCACTTGTCAATGTGGTGATGAATGAAGTAAACGCCGCGCGGGATTAGCCGAGTGGTCTCAGGTGCTGCTGTCATGGACTGTGCGCCTGGTCCCAGCGGAGGTTCGAGTCCTCCCTTGGGCATGGGTGTGTGTGTTTGATCTTAGGATAATTTAGGTTAAGTAGTGTGTAAGCTTAGGGACTGATGACCTTAGCAGTTAAGTCCCATAAGATTTCACACACATTTGAACATTTTTTGAATGTAATAAACTTCTGTAGCAGCTGTCAAGGAATGAACACGCATCTTAGTCTATTCGCGGTTCTCTTCAACAAAAGATTACTCGAACTATTGCTTACATTGTACTTTCACGAAGCACTTTAAAGTGATGTAGACAACAGGTTTTCGTTTCTGGAGGAGACAATTAACTGGCTGCAGACTTATTTTTCCTAGTTGATTCTTCTCTTTGGAAACGAAAATGATTATCCACGTTATTTTAAGATTATTTTTCCTTTGTACCACAAATACACGGTCCAATCGCATTAGTGGTCAGTGGTCGACATCAACGTGCAATAACTACACACAGATGGCAAGTGGTAGCACTAGCAGTGGATGGTACATAAATCGTGTCGGGGGAACACGGAAAACAGCGGAGTCGTTGTCATAATGAGATCTATCTGACGTTCAAAAGGGCATGGTCATTGGCTTTCGGACCAGGGGTGGAAGCACTTCCGGAACGGCTAAGTCTGTAAACTGTTCGTGTGTCGCCGTGGTTAAGCTATATCGTGCATGGCAAAATGGCGCTATCCAAAACTGGCACTGAGGCAACTGTGGTGCAACACGGACCATAGATGACGGGGGTGAACGACGACTGAGGATGCGTGTGCGGGAGAATAGACGTGTAGATTGTTGAGAAACTGACCGTCCAGATGAACTAACGGGCTACCAACAGTGTCTCCTCAACGACTGTTCAGTGAATGTTGCTGCGCACGGGGCTCTGCAGCATACGCCTGGTTTGTGCACTCACGCTGACGGCCGCTCATCGGCAACGAACACTGGAATTTGCACGCTGACACCGTTACTGGAGGTCCACTGAGTGGCGACAGGTGGCCTTTCCAGATGAATCATGTTTAATGCTCCATCAGACAGATGACCGTTGGCGTGTACGGCCCTGCAACAGTCGTCGGAAGGGTTCAGGCCGGACGAGGCAGAGTTATGGTCTGGAGAATGATTTTGCGACAGTCCTTGGGTGACCCCGTCTTTCTGGAAGGCACATTGGATCAACACAAGTGTGAGGACCACGTCCATCCCTAAATGTAGTTTGTTTTCCCTCGGTACGATAGTATGTATCAGCAGGACAATACAACAAGTCACACAGCTCACAGTGATCATACATGGTTCGAATCGCACGAGGATGAATTTACCGTACTCCCCCGGCCACCAGACTCCCTGCATTTAAACCCAATCGAGAATCTGTGGGAACACCTCGATCGGGCTGTTCGTGCCGTGGATCATCAACAGAGGATCCTAGCGCAGCTGACCACGGCGCTGAAGTCGGCATGGCTCCTCATCCTTGTCGGTACCTTCCAGAATCTCACTGACTCTCTTCCGGTATGTATCGCAGCAGTCGGGGCTGTAAAAGGTGGCTATTCAGGCTTTTGGCAGGTGGTCACATTAATGTGGCTGGACAGTGTAGTTCGTTGCGTTTTCACTGTAGTCCTCATCGGCATCGTTTTCGTTTTACAGACAAGCGTTAGGCCTCTGCCCGTTCCTCTTTAACATAGTTTTTGTCCACCGTTTTTTTGATCGTCCTGTGTCTCGCCTTCCTTTCGGATTGCAGTACAGGATTTTCTTGGGTAGTCCTTCGCCTCTCATTCTCTTTGCATATCGTTCCCACCTACCTCTGTATTCAAATTATCTCATAATAAATAGCATATACATCCAGAACATCACGAATGTTATCATTTACACTTAAGCCTCTTCTCGTGCAGCCCCTCACTCTCATTTCGACTCCCATATTTGTATTGTGCTGTCGTTTTTCTTTTTATTTATTCGACCCTTGCTTTCTTACAGCAATAATGATATTGCCGTATATTGTAATTTTTTTAAATCTCCTCGTGTTTTGTGATCAAATGTTCCATTTATAGTTCCACATATTTCTTGAAATTTTATGCAGCATTTCATAATCAACTCGTGTTGCAACCCAGATATTTAAAAGTTTATGTCTGCTCTATTATATAGTTGTTAATTACTATGTTAAGCTGCACTGGGTATTTATCTAGACAGACTACTACTTTCGTACGTAAGGAGACTTTAAGATTATTTTTTGAATACATATAGTTTGGCCGACACAATGCAAGCTCTACCTCATCTTCTCATTCTTGTATTATTACTTTCTCGTCTGCATACAGCAGCCCACTTACATAATTATGCATGTTTATCAAACTGAATTCGGAAATAATTTTCGGTTTTGCAGTTTTTAAGGATGTCTTCAACATACAGGGTGTTATAAAAAGGTACGGCCAAACTTTCAGGAAACATTCCTCACACACAAAGAAAGAAAATATGTTATGTGGACATGTGTCCGGAAACGCTTACTTTCCATATTAGAGCTCATTTTATTACTTCTCTTCAAATCGCATTAATCATGGAATGGAAACACACAGCAACAGAACGTATTAGCGTGACTTAAAACACTTTGTTACAGTAAATGTTCAAAATGTCCTCCGTTAGCGAGGATACATGCATCCACCCTCCGTCGCATGGAATCCCTGATGCGCTGATGCAGCCCTGGAGAATGACGTATTGTATCACAGCCGTCCACAATACGAGCACGAAGAGTCTCTACATCTGGTACCGGGGTTGCGTAGACAAGAGCTTTCAAATGCTCCCATAAATGAAAGTCAAGAGGGTTGAGGTCAGGAGAGCGTGGAGGACATGGAATTGGTCCGCCTCTACCAATCCCTCGGTGACCGAATCTGTTGTTGAGCAGCGTACGAACACTTCGAGTGAAATGTGCAGGAGCTCCATCGTGCATGAACCGCATGTTGTGTCGTACTTGTAAAGGCACATGTTCTAGCAACACAGGTAGAGTATCCCCTATGAAATCGTGATAACGTGCTCCATTGAGCGTAGGTGGAAGAACATGGGGCCCAATCAAGACATCACCAACAATGCCTGCCCAAACGTTCACAGAAAATCTGTGTTGATGACGTGATTGCACAACTGCGTGCGGATTATCGTCAGCCCACACATGTTGATTGTGAAAATTTACAATTTGATCACGTTGGAATGATGCCTCATCCGTAAAGAGAACATTTGCACTGAAATGAGGATTGACACATTGTTGGATGAACCATTCGCAGAAGTGTACCCGTGGAGGCCAATCAGCTGCTGATAGTGCCTGCACACGCTGTACATGGTACGGAAATAACTGGTTCTCCCGTAGCACTTTCCATACAGTGACGTGGTCAACGTTACCTTGTACAACAGCAACTTCTCTGACGCTGACATTAGGGTTATCGTCAACTGCACGAAGAATTGCCTCGTCCATTGCAGTTGTCCTCGTCGTTCTAGGTCTTCCCCAGTCGCGAGTCATAGGCTGGAATGTGCTCCCTAAGACGCCGATCAATGCTTCGAACGTCTTCCTGTCGGGACACCTTCGTTCTGGAAATCTGTCTCGATACAAACGTACCGCGCCACGGCTATTGCCCCGTGCTAATCCATACATCAAATGGGCATCTGCCAACTCCGCATTTCTAAACATTGTACTGACTGCAAAACCACGTTCGCGATGAACACTAACCTGTTGATGCTACGTACTGATGTGCTTGATGCTAGTACTGTAGAGCAATGAGTCGCATGTCAACACAAGCACCGCCGGCCAGAGTGGCTGAGCGGTTCTAGGCGCTACAGTCTGGAACCGCGCGACCGCTACGGTCGCAGGTTCGAATCCTGCCTCGGGCATGGATGTGTGTGATGTCGTTAGTTTAGTTAGGTCTAAGTAGTTCTAAGTTCTAGGGGACTGATGACCTCAGAAGTTAAGTCCCATAGTGCTCAGAGCTATTTGAACCAACACAAGCACCGAAGTCAACATTACCTTCCTTCAATTGGGCCAACTGGCGGTGAATCGAGGAAGTACAGTACATACTGACGAAACTAAAGTGAGCTCTAACATGGAAATTAAGCGTTTCCGGACACATGTCCACATAAAATCTTTTCTTTATTTATGTGTGAGGAATGTTTCCTGAAATTTTGGCCGTACCTTTTTGTAACACCGGGTATGTTGAAAAGGGTGGGTGAAAGAGAAAACCCTTGTCTCGCTCTTTGATTGATTTTTGTGTTATTTGTCCTTTTCTCACCTGTATGACTACATTTGGTTCATGGCTGTTCTTATGACGTGTGATGGATAGCCACTATCGCTCATTGCCTGTAACTTACTTCAATCAACTCTATCAAAAGCTTTCCGAAAGTCAGTGCTTTTACTCTGGGTTTCACGATTATATTCTACTCCTTTTTCGGGAAGGAGTTTTACTGTAAAAATACTGTGCTACATTCAAGTTCTATTCTAAATTCACTTTTATATTTTCGGAGAAGGGTAGAACTATTATTCCATTGTTCAAGACTTTTTCTAAAATCTTGTACGCGGTTTCCACATACGCGCAAGATAAACACTAGCACACATCGTAATGAGACAGATAAACCACACAGAAACTTAAAACATTCATATCGAATATAATTAATTATTACTGATTGATAAGGCATTATCATTGTTACGGTGCGAAAAAATTATGATAGGAATGATACCTGTTTGGTTGAGGAAAATAACGGCGAGATAATTGACAATATAACAATCGATGAGTTTTAAAACACGGTCAAAGAAACAAAACAAAATAGAATATCTGCAAGAAAAGGAAGGACGAAGCAATTAGAGAGGGGACAGACTGAAGAAGCAAACCAGCCGTGCCATTTCTAAGGAACCACAATGGCATTTATCTTAAGCAGTTTGAGGAAATCACAGATAAACATAAAATTGAATGCCCAGACGGGAATTTGAAACGGCGTCCTCCCTTTTATGGGCCCAATATTTTGTCACTATGCCTCCTCGCGCGGCTGGGAAAGCTTCAGGAGTAGATGGAATAAATGCGGAAAAAAATTTGGAAATTTGTGATAAGTTCCTATGGCACCAAACTGCTGTCATCGGTCCCTAGGCTTACACACTACTTAATCAAACAAACGAATTTACGCTAAGTACAACACAAACACCCATGCCCGAGGGAGGACTCGAACCTCCGACGGGGGGGAGCAGCGCGAACCGTGGCAAGGCGCCGCAGACAACACAGCTACCCCACGCGGCAATAAATGTGGAGCCAATCAAGTAAGTAGGCACTTCATGTCATGTGTGTTTCTTACATCTTATCAAAATGTGTTGAGGAAGGCATAAAATGCCAGACTCTAGTAACACGGCGGTTTTATCTTTGTTCTTAAAGGACAACAACAGAAGTGATGGTTTCGATCATAGCTCTTTTTATTAACATTGCATTCACAAAAAAAAATATTTTTCAAGCACTTGAGCTCGATGCAGATGAAGATAGCTCCGCGTGCAGACACAACTATCACAGTGCGTTTTAAGCACATGGAGATAGACGCAGAGACAAAAAAAAATAAAGGTTCAAATGGCTCTGAGCAGTATGGGACTTAACTTCTGAGGTCATCAGTCCCCTAGAACTTAGAACTACTTAAACCTGACTAACCTAAGGACATCACACATACCCATGCCCGAGGCATGATTCGAACCTGCGACCGTAGCAGTCCCGCGGTTCCGGATTGCAGCGCCAGAACCTCACGGCCACCGCGGCCGGCTAAGCGCTGTAAGACTTATTTCCTTCTCGAGACCTTCTTGGAATACAAGCGAGGCTAGCTTCCTTGAATGAGCGGAGCTTAAGGCCTGGAACAGCGGTCTGACAAGAAAGAAACTGGCTGCAGCTCGAACTGGTGCTACAATGAAACTTCCATGTATCACGCTTATAATAGTTCTGTTGAAGCCGTCTATTTTTACGAAAATACGTACAGAGTTGAACCTCCGTGGAATGAAGTGGTCATCCTAAGATGTTACGGTGCAAATAATGTAAAGTAACAACAGTGTAAATAAGAACAGTGAACCAAAAGAACAGACAAAACAGTTATTGCGGAGTTGGTCTTTCACTCAGTTTAATATAGACTACTTTACCATCTTTGATTTTAAATTGTTTGATTGTCCGTCACATTATCTGCAAGTTCTTTAGCTTTGCTGCCCGACCCGTAAAGTTACATGTCATATAATGTGATTACTAATAAACTGCTTCGTCACGCATATGAAGGATGTATCTAGAGACCTGATTCATTTGATTCCAGTGAAAGTATGATTACATTATTTGCAAATTATCAATACGCTACGTATCCTGTGCTATTTCTTATCCTTGTTGAAAAATACTAAATGGATCTGAACCCCGGATGATTATTGATAAGAATATCGTAGTAAAGGATATAAATCAGTTTTCCTTATTCTTAAGCGGGAGTTGATTTTTCTTGACAGGCATAAATAAATGTGTCACTGACCTTCACTGTGCTAAATTGTCGTTTACTGAACGAAAACAGTGAAATGACATCTTTTCAGCAACCTTGCCACTGTATGGTTTCACATTTCAGAAACTTTATGCGAAATATTTCATACGATACACACGTCAGATCGAAGTACTTCGTTGAGTACAAAACAAAACATTTTTGCAACTGTAGCGGTAAACCATTATGTGCACAGTTGGGGAGAAGCAGCCCTCTCCACAAAAGAAGAAACTGATTGTTAATTGTTTCCACTCGTTCAGCGCCCACATTCAAAGCTTAACGCACTTACATTTACAAGATGTTTGGAAAGTCCCATTAAAAACTACACTGAAGAGCCAAAGAAACTCGTACACCTGCCTAATATCATGTAGGGACCCCGTGAGCACGCAAAAGTGCCGAAACACGAAGTGGTATGGAGTATGGACTTGTCTAATGTCTGAAGTAGTGCTGAAGGGAAATGACACCATGAATCCTGCAGGGCTGTTAATAAATCCGTAGGAGTACGAGGGGGTGGAGATCTCTTCCGAACAGCACGTTACAAGGCTTCCCAGATATGTTCAATAACGTTAATGTCTGGGGAGTTCGGTGGCCAGCGGAAATGTTTAAATTCAGAAGAGTGTTCCTGGAGCCACTCTGTAGCAATTCTGGACTTGTGGGGTGTCGCATTGTCCTACTGGAATTGCTCAAGTTCTACATCTACATCTACATCTATACTCCGCAAGCCACCTGACGGTGTGTGGCGGAGGGTACCTTGAGTACCTCTATCGGTTCTCCCTTCTATTCCAGTCTCGTATTGTTCGTGGAAAGTTCGTCGGAATGCACAATGGACATGAATGGATGCAGGTGATCAGGCAGGATTCTTACTTACGTGTCACCTGTCAGTCTTATCTAGACGTACCAGGGGTCGCATATCACTCCAACTGCAAACTCCCCACACCATCACAGAGCCTCGACCGTTTTGAACAGTCCCATGCTGACATGCAGTGTCCATGGATTCATAAGGCTGTCTCCATACCTGTACGATTCCATCCGCTCTATATAATTTGAAACGAGACTCCTTGGACTAGGCAACATGTTCCCAGTCATCAACAATCCTATGTTGGTGTTGACGGGCTCAGGCTAGGCGTAAAGCTTTGTGTCGTGCAGTCATCAAGGGTACACGAGTGGGCCTTCGGCTCCGGAAGCTCATATGATGTTTCGTTGAATGGTTTGCATGCTGACACTTGTTGATGGCCCAGCACTGAAACCTGCAGTAATTTGCGAAAGGGTTGCTCTTCTATCAAGTTGAACGATTGTTTTCAGTCGTCATTGGTCCGGTTCTTGCAGGATCTTTTTCCGGCCGCAGCAATGTCGGAGATTTGATGTTTTACCGGATTCCTGATATTCACGATACATTAATGAAATGGTCGTACGGGAAGATCCTCATTCCGTCACGACCTCGGAAACGCTGTGTCCCATCGCTCGTGCGCCGACTATAACAGCATGTTCAAATTCACTCGATAACCTGCCATTGTAAAAGCAATAACCGATCTAACAACTGCGCCAGGCCCCTATTGTCTTATACAGGCGTTGCCGACCGCAGCGCCGTATGTTGCCTGTTTACAATCTCTGTATTTGAATACGCATGGCTATGCCAGTTTCTTTGGCGTATCAGTGTACTAGCACTTGTAGAGAGGAGTGAGTGTATAATATTTTGATTAGGAACCCATGTGCGGAAATACATCGTTTCCGTTCTACAATTGTTTCAATTCAGATGTTTAAGTCATCCACTTCTGCTTCTTGTTGTTGTTGTTGTGGTCTTCAGTCCTGAGACTGGTTTGATGCAGCTCTCCATGCTAATCTATCCTGTGCAAGCTTCTTCATCTCCCAGTACCTACTGCAACCTACATCCTTCTGAATCTGCTTAGTGTATTCATCTCTTGGTCTCCCTCTACGATTTTTACCCTCCACGCTGCCCTCCAATGCTAAATTTGTTATCCCTTGATGCCTCAGGACATGTCCTACCAACCGATCCCTTCTTCTAATGAAGTTGTGCCACAAACTTCTCTTCTCCCCAATCCTATTCAATACCTCCTCATTAGTTATGTGATCTACCCATCTAATCTTCTGCATTCTTCTGTAGCACCACATTTCGAAAGCTTCTATTCGCTTCTTGTCCAAACTAGTTATCGTCCATGTTTCACTTCCATACATGGCTACGCTCCACACAAATACTTTCAGAAACGACTTCCTGACACTTAAATCTATACTCGATGTTAACAAATTTCTCTTCTTCAGAAACGATTTCCTTGCCATTGTCAGTCTACATTTCATATCCTCTCTACTTCGACTATCATCAGTTATTGTGCTCCCCAAATAGCAAAACTCCTTTACTACTTTAAGTGTCTCA
Organism: Schistocerca cancellata; assembly: GCF_023864275.1. Lineage (NCBI taxonomy): Eukaryota > Metazoa > Arthropoda > Insecta > Orthoptera > Acrididae > Schistocerca > Schistocerca cancellata. The sequence continues at coordinate 657,259,653 of NC_064629.1, forward strand.
TTTCCTAATCTAATTCCCTCAGCATCACCCGACTTAATTCGACTACATTCCATTATCCTCGTTATGCTTTTGTTGATGTTCATCTTATATCCTCCTTTCAAGACACTATCCATTCCGTTCAACTGCTCTTCCAAGTCCTTTGCTGTCTCTGACAGAATTACAATGTCATCGGCGAGCCTCAAAGTTTTTATTTCTTCTCCATGGATTTTAATACCTACTCCAATTTTTTCTTTTGTTTCCTTTACTGCTTGCTCAATATATAGATTGAATAACATCGGGGAGAGGCTACAACCCTGTCTCATTCCCTTCCCAACCCCTGCTTCCCTTTCATGCCCCTCGACTCTTATAACTGCCATCTGGTTTCTGTACAAATTGTAAATAGCCTTTCGCTCCCTGTATTTTACCCCTGCCACCTTTAGAATTTGAAAGAAAGTATTCCAGTCAACATTGTCAAAAGCTTTCTCTAAGTCTACAAATGCTAGAAACGTAGGTTTGCCTTTCCTTAATCTTTCTTCTAAGATAAGTCGTAAGGTCAGTATTGCCTCACGTGTTCCAACATTTCTACGGAATCCAAACTGATCTTCCCCGAGGTCGGCTTCTACCAGTTGTTCCATTCGTCTGTAAATAATTCACGTTAGTATTTTGCAGCTGTGAGTTATTAAACTGATAGTTCGGTAATTTTCAGATCTGTCAGCGCCTGCTTTCTTTGGGATTGGAATTATTATATTCTTCTTGAAGTCTGAGGGTATTTCGCCTGTGTCGTACATCTTGCTGACCAGATGGTAGAGTTTTGTCAGGACTGGCTCTCCCAAGGCCGTCAGTAGTTCTAATGGAATGTTGTCTACTCCCGGGGCCTTGTTTCGACTCAGGTCTTTCAGTGCTCTGTCAAACTCTTCACGCAGTATCGTATCTCCTATTTCATCTTCATCTACATCCTCTTCCATTTCCATAATATTCTCCTCAAGTATATCGCCCTTGTATAGACCCTCTATATACTCCTTCCACCTTTCTGCTTGCCCCTCTTTGCTTAGAACTGGGTTTCCATCTGAGCTCTTGATATTCATAAAAGTGGCTCTCTTTCCTCCAAAGGTCTCTTTAATTTTCCTGTAGGCTGTATCTATCTTACCCCTGGTGAGATAAGCCTCTACATCCTTACATTTGTCCTCTAACCATGCCTGCTTAGCCATTTTGCACTTCCTGTCGATCTCATTTACTGCATTTTTATATTTTCTCCTTTCATCAATTAAATTCAATATTTGTTCTGTTACCCAAGGATTTCTACTAGCCCTTGTCTTTTTACCTACTTGATCCTCTGCTGCCTTCACTACTTCATCCCTCAGAGCTACCTATTCGTCTTCTACTGTATTTCTTTCCCCCATTCCTGTCAATTGTACCCTTATGCTGTCCCTGAAACTCTGTACAACCTCTGGTTTAGTCAGTTTACCCATGTCCCATCTCCTTAAATTCCCACCTTTTTGCAATTTCTTCAGTTTTACTCTACAGTTCATAACCAATAGATTGTGGCCAGAGTCCACATCTGCCCCTGGAAATGTCCTACAATTTAAAACCTGCTTAGGGAATTGAATTAGGCGTGGCGCAGTACAATTGTCAGGCAACAATTAGAAAGGAAACATAATGCAACATCCATTTATCACTTAAGCACATTTGTTTGTATTAACACTTAAATGTTATGTTCTGTACGTACATTATACTGGGTTCTTTTTTGTTGTGGAATAATGTAAACATTTAATGTTTAAGTGTTGGTACAAACAAATGCGCTTAAGAGATAAATGGATGTTTTGTTATGTTCTTTCGAATTGTTACCTAATTACTGTACTGCGTCACGGCAAATTCAGTTTCTCAAGCAAAAGCTGGTGAGTTAAATAGCTTAACTGGAATCGTCGTAGAACGACATGGGTTCCTGTTCAAAATATTATGTACTCACTCCCTTCTGCAAATCCTAGAAGTCTGTAACTGGAATTTCGGAACACCCTGTATGAGTAATCTAGATCGTGTGTCACCCAAATGGTTAGTTGCAGCCATCCTTACGAGGACATCGGCAGTTTTTATGGGCCGCTATCTGTGTGAGCAATGCGCGATCAATTTGTTGGTTTCACACGTGATGTCATAAGTGTCGGTCGTGCGCCGTCGCTTTAAATCCTTTACAGTAAGTAGACAAGTTAGCGATAGTATGTACATAAATAAAAGGACTGGATAAATCTTGTAGGATGAAGGATGTTGACGAAACCTGGTAGTAATAGTTTAAACCAAATAAATGTTTATTAAATATTATACATACATATGTGGCTGGTGGCCTCACATAAACTGCGAATTCAACTAAAAAGCAGTTACATAATATTTAATGTATGTATGTAGTGCTATCAGAGCGTCGAATACAGAACTACGTGCGAACAAAATTCATTTAACTGCACAGTAAATCACAAAAATCAACAGCAAACATTCAAAGTCCGAACGTGCAGCTCCCACTTTCAATCGTACGTAACTAAAGTTCGTTATCCTCAATAACCACTGCGAAAAACGTGCACATGAATACAAGTATCAACGATAGGAAATAATCTCAGTTCACAGCTGCCTGCCGGCCGAAGTGGCCGTGCGGTTAAAGGCGCTGCAGTCTGGAACCGCAAGATCGCTACGGTCGCAGGTTCGAATCCTGCCTCGGGCATGGCTGTTTGTGATGTCCTTAGGTTAGTTAGGTTTAACTAGTTCTAAGTTCTAGGGGACTAATGACCTCAGAAGATGAGTCCCATAGTGCTCAGAGCCATTTGAACCAAATCACAGCTGCCTCAAATCCCATAAACAACTTCAAAGTTCGTATAGTCACACAAAATCAGGCACCAAAATCACAGTCAAATAATCCAAGTCCAGTGGAAATTTTGAGTCCATAGCTCGCACTCAAAATTATTACGAGTCCACTGAAACGTTAAACTATTTACTTCATGTTGCTGTTCAACAACACAGCTTCCTGAACAAACTCACCAATACCAACCTGATACGAAAGACACAAAAGATTGCCAACCAGAAAAAGTTACCGCACACCTTACCTATCGTCCTTTTTGTGATATCACACACACATCACTTACCATTGCCTCTCGCATCGTGAACAGGCTTCTCGTAACGTCAAATTCTTCGATTTCTCATAATTTCAATTCGGGTAATGGTGTACACAATGACAGCCTAGCGAAGAGATGAGTGTATGATGGCATCACAGTTGTTTAGAAATGTAGTCTGTGCAGTTACGCTACTCATCCCAAAGTCGTTGCTGTCCATCCTTTGTGATACTTTGACTGACGTCAAAACTTGGGCATTGGGTGCTGCACGCTGATCATGTATTTGGAAACTGATGAGAGGTCCATAGTAACGAAATAGATTCTGTAGTACGAATTCTGGAGCAGGCAACAGCTAAAATCCGACAGCTAACTGCCTTAATCTCAAAAGACCCGCGAAACGAAGGATTGTAATTCTAATACCGCAGGATCACATTGCAGTAATATCAACACAAGTTAGAAGGGCAACAATCGCTGTATAAAGTGTCACAGTTATTCAGACCCTGTGGTGTATATCCGTAATAAATTTGTAATATTATTACTTCCTTTCCGGTATCCACAGGTCAATATACGAAGTCCATTCAGAAAAGCTGGAACCTGTTATTCAGCTTCCCTTCTTTGTGATTCGAGTCCGGGTAGTTATTGACCACATAAAACAATTATTTCAGATTTATTATTTCTGTTGATATTTGTTTTCCTACCATCCCAGTATTTTTTTAGACTTTCACTCTCTTGTCTTCTCTGTTCGATTGTGTAGATCCTAGTGCATTTGTGAAAGTGTTTCGTTTTTGCTCTGAAATTTTCTCGTTTTTGAATACATTCATCCAGTATAGTCCTCTACTATAAATATTTATGAGCTTCTTTGATCGACTTATTTTTGGTCCTTATTTTGTTGAGATTCCGGAAAAATTGTTTGGTTTCTCAGTAACCTCCCATTCCTTTTAGATTCGGAGTAACATAGCACATCTTTTTCGAATTAAAATTAAGGACCTTGGATGATTTCTTCAGTGTTTTTTTATGGACTCTTAATATGAAATTTTCATTTCCTTCTCTGCTTGTTCCATTTCTGCTACTAAGAACTTCGAAATGGATCAAGCTGCATGAGGTTTCTAGGTTTTCATAGTTACGTTCTAGTTTCTGCTATTTGTTTCTATTGATACTGATTTTCATTATACATTTTTGTGGGTATGGCTTGCCACCTTGCAGCATAACTTGCATTTTACTTACCTCATTGATTTTAATTACTTCTGATATATTAAAAGTTTTGGATTGTGTAATTTGACTAGAAACGGTTTTCAGCAAAGAGGCCTCAAACAAAATTTTGTTGATACAAGCTGTTTTTTTGCAGTTTGTACAAAAGATATGTTCATACGACGGTTGAAATTGTGTCCTCATCTGAAACATCCGCAAAAGCCGGGTAATTAATCTGTATGACTTCGTTCTTGGTCCCACGTTCGATTTGTTATGCATTCCGGGTTCTGCTATGTTCCTTTTTCCATTCTCTCATAGCGCCATTTTCTTTGCTAAAGTACAAGCTTGAAGCTGATACATTGGCGATTCTTCCTTGGTGAAAGTACGTTACGTTTTTGTTTTGAAACGATTTAGCCGCTGATTTTATATTTTTTTGTAATGTTGATCGTTTTCTCTCGTTTCTTCGAGTACCATTTATTTTCGCAAGAATACTGTCATCTGGAGCTTTGGTGGGCGTTGTGTACCATCGTCTGCGATGCGTAGATCTTAGAAGATCAATTTCCTCAACTTCTTTGACTATTATCTCTACATTTGAGCGTAGCAGGTAATAATTTTCTTGAATAATTGTATAATTTTAAAACTTTTTTGTTACTACTTCTTTGACGAACGTTGTGGTTTATGGTACATTTCAGTGTTAATTATTTTGGAAAGTATACTGTGGCATAGAAGACCACCGTCACTGGATTCTTAACTTTATTTCGTTCTAAGCCTTCACTGATGCCGGGCGCTGTGGCCGAGCGGTTCTAGGCGCTTCAGTTTGGAACGCCGCTACGGCCGCAGGTTCGAATCCTGCCTCGGGCATGGATGTGTGTGATGTCCTTGGGTTAGTTAGGTTTAAGTAGTTCTAAGTCTAGGGGACTGATGACCTCAGATGTTAAGTCCCATAGCGCTTAGAGCCATTTCTTCACTGGTTTTGGACCTACGTACACCAAGAAGTGGTAAGCACATCTAGAAATGTGCGTAATCAGCTGGACAAATTGTTAATTCTCTTCCTGCCTTGGTTTTCCTATTTAGTCACAAAGTATATAAATACTTTGGTAACAAACTACTCCCCGAATAACTTATTTAGAAATGTTAATAGATTTAACTGCAGTTAACAACAAAGTTGAATGACCAAATAGTACAAAACATCATTTTTAACATGCACATCGACATGTTTCACTCCCAGAAAAGCGGTCATATAAATGAAAAAAAATACCAATCTTAAACCTACATTATCCATTTCAAAATTACATCTATAATTAAAACGAGAACAGACACTAACTCTTTGTGAAGGGTCAGGATGATAGGACGTGTGTTAAGACCTCAAGCCATTATATCCATGGTACTAGAGGGAGCCGTAAAGGCCAAAAGCTGTAAGTGAGAATGTACCCAACATATAAATGAGAACATTGGGTGAAAGTGCTAACCTGTCAGGAAGAGATTGACATAGGAGAGGAAGTCGTAGTGGGCTGCATGATCACAATAAAAGAAAAACATTGTATATTTAAAATCCACAACGCTGCTGACAGAAATTTATCTAGATGACGTAATGTTGCGCAACTTGTTTTTAACGAGAATTACGGAGAACGTTTTAGTTTAATTCATAAAACAAGCAAATTTATGTACTTTTTGAGTGATAGGTGGCGTCTGGAAATAAGTGCGGCAGATTTGCAGTGTCAGGAGGGCAAGAGTGAGCGAGGAAGAGAGAAAGCCAGTGGGCGCTGAGCGCGGTGGCTGTCCTTGGACTCGGAGTGGCCGTGCGGTGCGCGAGGTCAGTGTCAGCAGAGGCCCGTGTCAGCGCTCACTCCTTATCGTTACCGACGGCTCTCTGCTTCCGAGGTCGGAGATAGCCCTCAGTAGAGTACCAGTGTCAGCAGCCGCACGCTGACTCCCACGGGTTTCGTCACGAAGCGCAATGCTCGAGGGTCCCACACTGCCTCAGCATCTGTGGGTATTCGCTGCATTCCCTTCGGCAGCGTAGTACCTGTGATATTTGTACACCGGACATTTCAACCTTGTCAGTGCACATTTCATTACTTCCCATTCGAGTTATGCAACAATACGTCTACTGCGTTACTATGCAACATCTAAGAAATAATGGAAATGAGATATAGCAAATGTATGTGTGATGAAACAAAGACGCAAGACCGAACCTAAAGGTAGAAAACTGTAGTAACGCACTATCTTGATCCTGGATACTTATAGTCTCTGAGTCTAATTGTTATTAAAGTCACTGAAGTATGACTCAGTAACTGTTGACTGTTAACTAATACCGAACGAGGTGGCGCACTCGTAAGAAACTGCACCCACATTCCAGAGGACGATGGTTCAAATCTCCATCTCGTCATCCAGCTTTAGGTTTTCCTTGATTTCCCGAAACAGATTAAGGCAAATACCTAGTTGGTTCCTTTGAAAAGTGTTCTCTAAGCTGACCTAGTACTTCGTCTGTAATGACATCGATGTCAACGGAACGTTAAACACTAAACTTCCTTTTTCTTCTTTGTTAACTGATTGTCTGAAATTTAGAAATTACTTGAATTACTGGTTCTGTACGAGCCAATGTAATGTTTATTCTACTTTCATCCGTCCTGAGCACATAAGAGTAACACGCAATCATAATTGTGATAGCTCTCAATGGTTTATGCCATTTGAAAGTTAACGCCGCTGAATTCTCACTTGTCATAGGGCCTGTCCAAGGGGTACTTCACTGATTTCATTAATGGATCTCGATGACAGTTCTCGTAATGAAATTACATTGTAACACGCTCACTCACGCGTTCTATGGCAGACCTCACGATCCATCACTACTCATACGAGGTGCATTCAAGTTCTAAGGCCTCCGATTTTTTTTCTAATTAACTACTTACCCGATATCGATGAAACTGGCGTTACTTCTCCACGTAATCGCCCTGCAGACATACACATTTTTCACAACGCTGACGCCATGATTCCATGACAGCGGCGAAGGCTTCTTTAGGAGTCTGTTTTGACCACTGGAAAATCGCTGAGGCAATAGCAGTACGGCTGGTGAATGTGCGGCCACAGAGAGTGTCTTTCATTGTTGGAAAAAAGCCAGAAGTCACTAGGAGCCAGGTCAGGTAAGTAGGGAGCATGAGGAATCACTTCAAAGTTGTTATCACGAAGAAACTGTTGCGTAACGTTAGCTCGATGTGCGGGTGCATTGTCTTGGTGAAACAGCACACGCGCAGCCCTTCCCGGACGTTTTTGTTGCAGTGCAGGAAGGAATATGTTCTTCAAAACATTTTCGTAGGATGCATCTGTTACCGTAGTGCCCTTTGGAACGCAATGGATAAGGATTACGCCCTCGCTGTCCCAGAACATGGACACCATCATTTTTTCAGCACTGGCGGTTACCCGAAATTTTTTTGGTGGCGGTGAATCTGTGTGCTTCCATTGAGCTGACTGGCGCCTTGTTTCTGGATTGAAAAATGGCATCCACGTCTCATCCATTGTCACAACCGACGAAAAGAAAGTCCCATTCATGCTGTCATTGCGCGTCAACATTGCTCAGCAACATACCACACGGGTAGCCATGTGGTCGTCCGTCAGCATTCGTGGCACCCATCTGGATGACACTTTTCGCATTTTCAGGTCGTCATGCAGGATTGTGTGCACAGAACCCACAGAAATGCCAACACTGGAGGTGATCTGTTCAACAGTCATTAGGCGATCCCCCAAAACAATTCTCTCCACTTTCTCGATCATGTCGTCAGACCGGCTTGTGCGAGCCCGAGGTTGTTTCGGTTTGTTGTCACACGATGTTCTGCCTTCATTAAACTGTCGCACCCACGAGCGCACTTTCGACACATCCATAACTCCATCACCACATGTGTCCTTCAACTGTCGATGAATTTCAATTGGTTTCACACCACGCAAATTCAGAAAACGTATGATTGCACGCTGTTCAAGTAAGGAAAACGTCGCCATTTTAAGTATTTAAAACAGTTCTCATTCTTGCCGCTGGTGGTAAAATTCTATCTGCCGTACGGTGCTGCCATCTCTGGGACGTATTGACAATGAACGCGGCCTCATTTTAAAACAATGCGCATGTTTCTATCTCTTTCCAGTCCAGAGAAAAAAAATCGGAGGCCTTAGAACTTGAATGAACCTCGTACATCCGTGCGCTGGAAGTAATGAGCCATACCCAAGTTTCCACCTCAGCCTGATACATTTCATTTTCTACCATTGTTTCTACACATACACAGTAGTTATAAATAAACACATCATGATGGAGAAATACAATTTTTGCATGATACAGAGACTGGGCAGTCATATGGGCATTAATTCCAACCATCATGCTGTGGGCTTAGTAAAAACAACATACTAGACGTGAAAACGCTGAGCCAATAGATATTTCGATTAACTTTCTGGTGAAGTGGTCTGATATTCTGAGCATTGTACTGGCGTTTCCCCCATTGAAAACACGCCATGAGGCACCGATGTCCACTGTTGGTGCAATGGACAGAATGTCACCGAGAAACAGGTGCAAAGGAATTATTTACGCCCTGCTTCTTTGTTGCAGATGGCATAGGCATGCAGATGCGTAACTAGACAGTTGTCAGATGAGCAACCATTGCTCAATACAAGGGGACATAGTACAAATTAAGACCAATTTTGCACTCGAAGTACCACCTACAGCCATCATAAAACATTTACTGGAAGCTGAGCCACAAGCAAGGGCACTGGTCTGAACCATTGTCTTACGACGCCACCACCGTGCACCTCGTTACGCACATTGTAGCGAAAGATGCAACTGGTGGGATGAATGGCCAAAACCTGCGCTTAGTAATGAGAGCACACTCTTTGCAGTGTAGAGTTCCACACTAAAGAACAGAGTAGGTAGCTGACACAGACGACGAGTACCGTCACACTGCAATCGATAAAAGCCCCAGTTGCGCCTGGAGGACTTAGTCGGTAAGAGCGTTGTTCACACAAGGCAAGGCTCTGCCTTCCAGTTCCAGTCCGGCACTCAGTTTTAGCTTTCCAGAATATTTCTTAAAATAACATAACGTGATTTTTGTTTATTTTATACAAATACCAAATTCAAACCTTTGTATACTACATACATTTCTGTTAGTTTTTTGTTCGTTTCCCTCAGCATGTTATGTTTCTACACGATCCTGATCTTTTTTAAGTGTATCTTTCTTTCTGTCTTCAACCTTTCGGCTGCTTTAATACTGTTCCTCATCTTGTACTAATCTTTTCATCACCATGTAGCTGTTACACCAAATATCCTGTATAATCCGTACTGCACATTCAAGCATTGGTCGGCCTCTACTATTTTTCCCCTCTGCTTCTCCCTCTAGCTTCAGGTTAACTATTCCTGCATCCCGCAGCATACGCTTTTGGATCGAAAGTACCCCGTCACCTGTCAATGAACATCACTGTGAGGCGCTTCAGTCCGGAACCACGCGGCTCCTACGGTCGCAGGTTCGAATCCTGCCTCGGGCATGGATGCGTGTGATGTCCTTAGGTTAGTTAGGTTTAAGTAGTTCAAAGTCTAGGGGCTTGATGACCTCAGATGTTAAGTCCCATAGTGCTCAGAGCCATTTGAACCATTTTTTGAGGTGCTTCAATTTTAGCCTATCCATGATGTTCGGAAATATAGCGTGAACTCTACGCTCCGTATCCAATGAGTCCCGTTCAGGCTGCCTCTGCATCTTCTAGTTCCGCAGGACTGACTTGGTATCGACTCTGCGTCCGGTGATAGTAAAGTTCTTCTCCTGGTTACCCACTTTCAGTCATTATCTGGCTACCTGGTATCGGACAGTTATGTCCACCAGTACAATTCCTATTATAACTAACAATGCGTTAGCAAGATTCTTACTCGAGGCACTAGTCAGCCGAAGAAATACATCCCGCTTGATCCCTTTCAGAATGCTTCTGTAACTTTGGTAACGGAGCTGGTGCTCCCACACACTTGCGGCGAAACCCACTACTACCGAGGAAATTTCACAACGGTAGGTTCTCACTGCATACTATGGTGTATTCAGCTGTGACAAACGTGCTAATTTGTACATAATGTGCTGTGCTCTTTGTGTAACCGTTGTTATATGCACCAAGGCAAATTAGAACGTCCTTGAAACTTACTGTGGGATTTCAAGTAAACTACAAATTTCCATTGAGTAGTACATAGGTTGTATTACGTGCAACGAGAACCAGTTTGTGCTAGCTCGCCATACCTGCATCTCAGAGAGTATACGATTTTTTTTCCTCTCGAGTTTGGCTCTGTAATCTTCAGATGCTACTACTAAAACATCATCAGCGCACGCCACTACACCGTCTACGTCGTCGTCATTTTCGAGTACTTGCAGAAGTGGCTCAGTAGTTAAATACCAAGATACGAGGCCGCAAACCGACCCCTGTGGACAGTCTTCGTTACTTTTCTTCACTTTGCTGGTCTTCCCTGCGGAGAACTCTACTGCACGGCCCTTACAATGGTTCAAAAGACAGTAACAGAGACTCAGTCTTTGAAAGCTTGCCGACCATCATACATTGGCAAAAGTTCTAGATACAATTTTTTATACTACTGTCACATACTTGTGCAGGCTTGAGTCCACTATTCTAAAGGCTTGGTCGATCTATCTTTTCGGAGGCCAAATTGTCACCGGCTGAGGCCAAAAAACTCCCTGTGCGACAGCGCTCTGGAGCACAAAAAACGTTCCTGCACTTTAGCCAGCATATTTGACATATTGGTCTATAACTCTTTGGTTTGATCGGACTTACCTTCTTCTTTCTTTATTATCACAGATTTAGCGACTTTGCAAAGTTTCGAATCTCTTCCCTGAAGAAATGCATCTTTCAATATGGACGATATGAACGGAGAAATATAGGTTACCGTAGAGGTGGCCAACCTGTTTGCGGCCCGTGGGGCGCTAATTTTTGGCCCATTGAGCTGTTTCATATGAAAGAAAAATTTAACTTTCATTTCACTTAAAACCCCCAAAAGAGCATTCCATCAAGCGTCTTTCCTATCATATCCAATTACAATAGGAATACACTCCTGGAAATTGAAATAAGAACACCGTGAATTCATTGTCCCAGGAAGGGGAAACTTTATTGACACATTCCTGGGGTCAGATACATCACATGATCACACTGACAGAACCACAGGCACATAGACACAGGCAACAGAGCATGCACAATGTCGGCACTAGTACAGTGTATATCCACCTTTCGCAGCAATGCAGGCTGCTATTCTCCCATGGAGACGATCGTAGAGATGCTGGATGTAGTCCTGTGGAACGGCTTGCCATGCCATTTCCACCTGGCGCCTCAGTTGGACCAGCGTTCGTGCTGGACGTGCAGACCGCGTGAGACGACGCTTCATCCAGTCCCAAACATGCTCAATGGGGGACAGATCCGGAGATCTTGCTGGCCAGGGTAGTTGACTTACACCTTCTAGAGCACGTTGGGTGGCACGGGATACATGCGGACGTGCATTGTCCTGTTGGAACAGCAAGTTCCCTTGCCGGTCTAGGAATGGTAGAACGATGGGTTCGATGACGATTTGGATGTACCGTGCACTATTCAGTGTCCCCTCGACGATCACCAGTGGTGTACGGCCAGTGTAGGAGATCGCTCCCCACACCATGATGCCGGGTGTTGGCCCTGTGTGCCTCGGTCGTATGCAGTCCTGATTGTGGCGCTCACCTGCACGGCGCCAAACACGCATACGACCATCATTGGCACCAAGGCAGAAGCGACTCTCATCGCTGAAGACGACACGTCTCCATTCGTCCCTCCATTCACGCCTGTCGCGACACCACTGGAGGCGGGCTGCACGATGTTGGGGCGTGAGCGGAAGACGGCCTAACGGTGTGCGGGACCGTAGCCCAGCTTCATGGAGACGGTTGCGAATGGTCCTCGCCGATACCCCAGGAGCAACAGTGTCCCTAATTTGCTGGGAAGTGGCGGTGCGGTCCCCTACGGCACTGCGTAGGATCCTACGGTCTTGGCGTGCATCCGTGCGTCGCTGCGGTCCGGTCCCAGGTCGACGGGCACGTGCACCTTCCGCCGACCACTGGCGACAACATCGATGTACTGTGGAGACCTCACGCCCCACGTGTTGAGCAATTCGGCGGTACGTCCACCCGGCCTCCCGCATGCCCACTATACGCCCTCGCTCAAAGTCCGTCAACTACACATACGGTTCACGTCCACGCTGTCGCGGCATGCTACCAGTGTTAAAGACTGCGATGGAGCTCCGTATGCCACGGCAAACTGGCTGACACTGACGGCGGCGGTGCACAAATGCTGCGCAGCTAGCGCCATTCGACGGCCAACACCGCGGTTCCTGGTGTGTCCGCTGTGCCGTGCGTGTGATCATTGCTTGTACAGCCCTCTCGCAGTGTCCGGAGCAAGTATGGTGGGTCTGACACACCGGTGTCTATGTGTTCTTTTTTCCATTTCCAGGAGTGTATTTCAGTTCATAAATTCTATTATAGTTATATTTTCGTTTATTTTCCTGTTTGAAAAAATCACTATGTTGGATTTATTTTCAAAAAGCCGCGCGCAATCGTAAAGAAAATATAGTTCGTTTTGTCAATACGCAACCAACAATCAGCAGTAGTATGGATTGCACACACAGATATGTTTGTTGCGCTGCGGGAGTGAGACGAATGCCAGATATAGACAATACATTCCATACTTAATTTTACTGCAAACTCGTAACACTATCGGCCGTAAAGTTACGGCCCTTCACATGTACACGTGCTGCACATTCGATCGCGATAGAGCTGACATTCTTCAGCTAAGTAAAGCCACCTTTCCACAATTAATCTATGACGCTTGTGTTTAATTTTAGTAGGCTTGCATTTGTTTTATGTATTCATTTATGGTGATTAGGTACACCAATCGACATTAGCAGTAGTTTCTGTCTCAGTGCAATCTTTTAATTTTGGTAGTAGAAAATAAATAAATACTTAATCGTGATAATGTGTTTTTACTGATGACGTTTAAGGATTCGGCATTGCATAGGTAGGAAAGGGAGCATCCTAGTGCAACTTCATCCATCTGTCTTCCTGTTATTTATAGCAACTAATAATGTAATCGACTTGAAATGTAAAATAATTTTAAGAAACAATCATAACAAAAGAAGTCGAAATGGAGGTCGAAATTTTAATGTAAGGCTGCTAGGTTAAGCGAAGTGTATGTCACTTTTCACGAGGGTAAGTAAATTATTATCCGCAATTTAGTTATATTTTTGTTTATTTTGGTAGAACTGTCGTTCTACGTTGATTGCGCATGCTTTGTTTATTTGTTGTTATATCTTCGCAATTTTCAAGCTGCTAGATTAGTTTCGTTATCGCTGCCGTGCTGTTAATCATGGCTGCTCCGCTGTCTATTTGCACCAAAGAAAAGCAACGTTCAGTGATCCGTTTTTTGTGATCGGAAGGCGTATCAGCGACCGAAATTCATCGAAGACTTTCGACACAGCGCGGGATCAGTGTTTTGCCACAACGGAGTGTCTGAGAATGGATTGAAAAATTCCGAAATGGTCGCACAAGAGTTACGCACGATGAAGGAGCCGGACGACCGTTTACCGCTACAAATGAAGAAACCACTGAGCGTTCACGTGATATGATTCTCTGACAGACGATTAACTATTGACGAAGTGGCACATGGTCTGCTAATTAGTCACGGTTCTGCCTAAGAAATCACCCACAACAGACATGGGTTTCATAAAGTTTGTGCAAGATGGGTCCCAAAACAACTCACACAGTTGCCTAAACAAACGCGCTTGGACATATGCAAAAAAGATTTGGATCGCTATGGTAATTTAGACACGATTATACTGGTGACGAGACATGGATCCATCATTACGAGCCGGAGAGTAAACGGCAGAGCATGGAATAGAAAATCCAAATTCGCCGTGAAAGAAAAAGTTCAAGATCCAACCGTCCGCATGAAAATTGATGCTTATGGTTTCTTGCTTCCCCCCCATGAACCATGGACCTTGCCGTTGGTGGGGAGGCTTGCGTGCCTTAGCGATACAGATAGCCGTACCGTAGGCACAACCACAACGGAGGGGTATCTGTTGAGAGGCCAGACAAACGTGTGGTTCCTGAAGAGGGGCAGCAGCCTTTTCAGTAGTTGCAGGGGCAACAGTCTGGATGATTGACTGATCTGGCCTTGTAACAATAACCAAAACGGCCTTGCTGTGCTGGTACTGCGAACGGCTGAAAGCAAGGGGAAACTACGGCCGTAATTTTTCCCGAGGGCATGCAGCTTTACTGTATGATTAAATGATGATGGCGTCTTCTTGGGTAAAATATTCCGGAGGTAAAATAGTCCCCCATTCGGATCTCCGGGCGGGGACTACTCAGGAGGACGTCGTTATCAGGAGAAAGAAAACTGGCGTTCTACGGATCGGAGCGTGGAATGTCAGATCACTTAATCGGGCAGGTAGGTTAGAAAATTTAAAAAGGGAGATGGATAGGTTAAAGTCAGATATAGTGGGAATTAGTGAAGTTCGGTGGCAGGAGGAACAAGACTTTTGGTCAGGTGATTACAGGGTTATAAATACAAAATCAAATAGGGGTAATGCAGGAGTAGGTTTAATCATGAATGAAAAAATAGGAGTGCGGGTTAGCTACTACAAACAGCATAGTGAACGCATTATTGTGGCCAAGATAGATACGAAGCCCACACCTACTACAGTAGTACAAGTTTATATGCCAACTAGCTCTGCAGATGACGAAGAAATTGAAGAAATGTATGATGAAATAAAAGAAATTATTCAGATAGTAAAGGGAGACGAAAATTTAATAGTCATGGGTGACTGGAATTCGAGTGTAGGAAAAGGGAGAGAAGGAAACGTAGTAGGTGAATATGGATTGGGGCTAAGAAATGAAAGAGGAAGCCGCCTGGTAGAATTTTGCACAGAGCACAACTTAATCATAGCTAACACTTGGTTTAAGAATCATGATAGAAGGTTGTATACATGGAAGAACCCTGGAGATACTAAAAGGTATCAGATAGATTATATAATGGTAAGACAGAGATTTAGGAACCAGGTTTTAAATTGTAAGACATTTCCAGGGGCAGATGTGGACTCTGACCACAATCTATTGGTTATGACCTGTAGATTAAAACTGAAGAAACTGCAAATAGGTGGGAATTTAAGGAGATGGGACCTGGATAACCTGAAAGAACCAGAGGTTGTACAGAGTTTCAGGGAGAGCATAAGGGAACAATTGACAGGAATGGGGGAAAGAAATACAGTAGTAGAAGAATGGGTAGCTTTGAGGGATGAAGTAGTGAAGGCAGCAGAGGATCAAGTAGGTAAAAAGACGAGGGCTAGTAGAAATCCTTGGGTAACAGAAGAAATATTGAATTTAATTGATGAAAGGAGAAAACATAAAAATGCAGTAAATGAAGCAGGCAAAAAGGAATACAAACGTCTCAAAAATGAGATTGACAGGAAGTGCAGAATGGCTAAGCAGGGATGGCTAGAGGACAAATGTAAGGATGTAGAGGCTTATCTCACTAGGGGTAAGATAGATACTGCCTACAGGAAAATTAAAGAGACCTTTGGAGATAAGAGAACCACGTGTATGAACATCAAGAGCTCAGATGGAAACCCAGTGCTAAGCAAAGAAGGGAAAGCAGAAAGGTGGAAGGAGTATATAGAGGGTCTATACAAGGGCGATGTACTTGAGGACAATATTATGGAAATGGAAGAGGATGTAGATGAAGATGAAATGGGAGATACGATACTGCGTGAAGAGTTTGTCAGAGCACTGAAAGACCTGCGTCGAAACAAGGCCCCCGGAGTAGACAACATTCCAATAGAACTACTAACGGCCTTGGGAGAGCCAGTCCTGACAAAACTCTACCATCTGGTGAGCAAGAGATATGAAACAGCCGAAATACCCTCAGACTTCAAGAAGAATATAATCATTCCGATCCCAAAGAAAGCAGGTGTTGACAGATGTGAAAATTACCGAACTATCAGTTTAATAAGCCACAGCTGCAAAATACTAACACGAATTCTTTACAGACGAATGGAAAAACTAGTAGAAGCCGACCTCGGGGAAGATCAGTTTGGATTCCGTAGAAATACTGGAACACGTGAGGCAATACTGACCTTACGACTTATCTTAGAAGAAAGATTAAGGAAAGGCAAACCTACGTTTCTAGCATTTGTAGACTTAGAGAAAGCTTTTGACAATGTTGACTGGAATACTCTCTTTCAAATTCTAAAGGTGGCAGGGGTAAAATACAGGGAGCGAAAGGCTATTTGCAATTTGTACAGAAACCAGATGGCTGTTATAAGAGTCGAGGGGCATGAGAGGGAAGCAGCGGTTGGGAAGGGAGTGAGACAGGGTTGCAGCCTCTCCCCAATGTTATTCAATCTGTATATTGAGCAAGCAGTAAAGGAAACAAAAGAAAAATTTGGAGCAGGTATTAAAATCCATGGAGAAGAAATAAAAACTTTGAGGCTCGCCGATGACATTGTAATTCTGTCAGAGACAGCAAAGGACTTGGAAGAGCAGTTGAACGGAATGGATAGTGTCTTGAAGGGAGGATATAAGATGAACATCAACAAAAGCAAAACGAGGATAATGGAATGTAGTCGAATTAAATCGGGTGATGCTGAGGGTATTAGATTAGGAAATGAGACACTTAAAGTAGTAAAGGAGTTTTGCTATTTGGGGAGCACAATAACTGATGATGGTCGAAGTAGAGAGGATATAAAATGTAGACTGGCAATGGCAAGGAAAGCGTTTCTGAAGAAGAGAAATTTGTTAACATCGAGTATAGATTTAAGTGTCAGGAAGTCATTTCTGAAAGTATTTGTATGGAGTGTAGCCATGTATGGAAGTGAAACATGGACGATAACTAGTTTGGACAAGAAGAGAATAGAAGCTTTTGAAATGTGGTGCTACAGAAGAATGCTGAAGATTAGATGGGTAGATCACATAACTAATGAGGAAGTATTGAATAGGATTGGGGAGAAGAGAAGTTTGTGGCATAACTTGACCAGAAGAAGGGATCGGTTGGTAGGACATGTTCTGAGGCATCAAGGGATCACCAGTTTAGTATTGGAAGGCAGCGTGGAGGGTAAAAATCGTAGAGTGAGACCAAGAGATGAATACACTAAGCAGATTCAGAAGGTTGTAGGTTGCAGTAGGTACTGGGAGATGAAGAAGCTTGCACAGGATAGAGTAGCATGGAGAGCTGCATCAAACCAGTCTGAGGACTGAAGACAACAACAACAACAACATGGTTTCTTGGGACGCACAAGGTCCAGTACTGGAACGTTATGGGGAAAGTGTCACAATAATAAACAGTGTACGTTACAGTGAGATGCTTACCGCCAGGTTAAAGCCTGCAATTCGAAGCAAACGCCGAGGATAGCTGTTAAAAGGTGTTTTGTTGTTGCACCACAATGCCCGTCCGCATACTGCTGCTCACACTGCTTAAACGCTCCAGAAACTCAAATTTGAAGTACTGGATCATCCTCCATATAGTCCCGATCTTGCCCCATGTGATTATCACTTGTTTGGTCCACTCAAACAGGCATTAAGAGGCCGTCGATTTGCCTCGGACGAAGCAGCGAAAGAAGCGGTGCATTCCTGGCTCGTAGCTCAACCGAGAACCGTCTTTTATGGGGGCATCAGGAAGCTTGTACAACGATTGACCAAGTGCGTTGAAACGCAAGGAGATTATGTCGAAAACTGATGTTCTTGGAAGTTTCCTATTTGACTACAATAAAGTTTTATAACTACTTTGCGCATAATAATTGACCTAGCCTCGTATGTTTATGATACACGACGTTTAGAACTAAAATATCAATTTCCTAAAGCAGCTGAATACCTCTCTCAAAAATTCTCGAGAGAACAGACTCTGAAGTTTTCCAAGTGCGTATAACATACAAATGAAACAGCCAGAAGTCGGCCGAGTAGTTTAGCTCTGTGAAACTTCCTGGCAGATTAAAACTGTGTGCCGGACCGAGGCTCGAACTCGGGACCTTTGCCTTTCGCGGGCATGTGCTCTACCATCTGAGCTACCCAAGCACGACTCACGCCCCGTCCTCCCAGCTTTACTTCTGCCAGTACCTCGTCTCCTACCTATAGTTTAGCTCTGTGGTACGATGCTAGCATGCTATCTGGAGGGCCAGGTTTCGATGTCCACGTGTGTTGTATTTTTAAACATAGGAGCATAGTTTATACATATTTTTAAATTTAGTCGCATGCTCTATAAGCATTCCCGTATAGCGTGAAACATGTACAGACTGGGAAAAAAGTCAGGGCTCGAAATTGGTAATTGCTGGTTCACGTCTATTTTCGGTCATTACTCTTTTAGTTTTTTTCGTTCAGTTCAAATACCTACGTCATATATAGATATATGCTAATTAGTAGATATGCAATAGTCGTCTTTTATGAAAAACGCACGTCTTCTTATTTCTAGTTAGATATCACACACAAAAATTCAGTTTTCATTGCAGATATAAATCCCTAATCACCTATCCTTTATCTGGTTTAAACAAAGAAAAACATTTCAAATTATTTTTTTTTTACATCTTCACGTAACCTATGCTTCACGGAAATGCCCATGGAACATGAACTTTAGTTTAAAAATTTACCGCAACAGGCAATAGTAGGCCACTCATATGGCAGTTGGGAGTTCTACCACAGATCCAGAGTGTTAAACAACTTCGGGGAACTCTAAAGTAGATTTTTTAGCGAATTCTTGAGAGTTACATCGAACCACTTTAGCTAACTGATATTTTATTCCGAACTTACCGTACTATGTATGTCCAAAATTACAAAACTACGATTACCGTGTGGTCTCTTTGTCAGTTTGCGACTTATGGTAAAAAAATGTCTATCAGTTCACGACGTAAACTTGGTATGGCGTCAGCTAGTAAACGAAAAGGACCTAAGAAGAGAAAAGTTGCAGAGGAGCTGAGAACTTTTCAAAACAAGTGGACTGTAAACTACTATTTTGTGTTCAATAACACAAAAGCCATATGTCTGATATGCAATCAATCTGTCTCAGTTTCAAAAGAATGTAACATCAACCGGCATTACGCAACTAACCATGCAGTTATGTTTGATGAAATGAAATGATCGTATGGCACTGCCGGCTGGGAGGCCCATCCGGAGAACTTCGGCCGCCGACTGCCGCCGACTGCCGTCGACGCAACAGTGGGCGACTAGCGTACCTTTGATGAGAATGAAATGATAACACAACACCCAGTCCAAGAGCGGAGAAAATCTCCTACCCGGCCGGGACTCGAACCCGGACCCACTGCATGGGAGGCAAGCACTTAACCACTTTTTTAAAATCTCATTTTGTTCGTTTTTGTTCGTTGCATCTGCTCGGGGCGGACGTCGTAAGACATCCGTTTTAGGTTCGTTGTTGATCGATTAACCCAGTTTTTT
Organism: Schistocerca cancellata; assembly: GCF_023864275.1. Taxonomy (NCBI): domain Eukaryota; kingdom Metazoa; phylum Arthropoda; class Insecta; order Orthoptera; family Acrididae; genus Schistocerca; species Schistocerca cancellata. The sequence goes on from NC_064629.1 coordinate 657,279,367, forward strand.
TTTATTACAGAGGGCAGCCAACCCTCTGACCGAACACGCTGAGCTACCGTGCTGGCTTACCACTCAGCTGAGCAAGCGGACTATGTTTGATAAGCACAAGGGGCAATTTCGACAAGATCAGATAAACGACTTAAAAAGGAAAGCTCCTGGTCAACAGCAAATATTTACAACGGCGAATTCAGAGTCAACGTGCTAGGCGAAAGCGAGTTATGCAAAAGCTCTGATACTGGCAAAGAAAATCAAAGCCGTATTCAGATGGCGAAATAGTTAAGGAATGCTTAGAGACCTTCGTTGAAATTGTGTGTCCACAAAAGAAACAGGATTTCTCAAAAATAAGCCTGTCTCTTCAAACTATTACTAGACGTGTGGACGCCATTGGAGGACAAATTGAAGATATTTTTTTAAAAAATTGGTGCACCTGAGTTTATATTTTATTATCTAGCTTGGGATGAATGCACAGATATGGCTGATACGGTCCAAGTGACGATTTATGTCAGAGGCTGCATTGTATCCACTTAAAGATACCATGAATCTTGAGCTTTGTTGGAAGCAGTCATGCCGACATTAAGTCGCTTTTCGTTAAAACTTAACAACCTATCGGCCTAACAACGTATGGTGCTCCAGTAATGGCTGGGAAACGCGAAGGTTTAGTTCAGTTGATTGAAAACAAGGCCCGAAAAGTTGGCAATACATCGTTGATAAACTTTCACTGCATTATAGATCAAGAAAATTTACGTGCCAAGTCCCTAAAAATGGACCATGTCATGAAGGTAATTGTCAAAACACTGAACCTTGTTTAGTCGATAGGATTGAATCACCGCCAGTTCCAAGAATTTCTGAAGTCTTTGGATTCAGAGCATGATAACATTTCGTATTATACAGAAATAAGATGGCTAACCCGTGCGAAAAACGTTGAAAACAGCGTTTGATATCAAGCAAGAAATACAATCCTTCTTTGAAAGCAGGTCAAAGAGACTCTCGGAATTCAAAGATTAAGAATGGCATTTCGACGTTGCGTTCTTGGTCGATATAACTCGCCATCTAAATAATGCTAATACTCGACTGCAAGGAAAAGATCAGCTGATTAATGTCATGCACCATCTTATTTCCAGATTCCAAATGAAACTTGGGCTTTGGGAAAACAGTAACGAACAAAAAACTTCACACATTTTCCTACACTGTCAAAGCAATCGCTCGTCACACTGACGGCACTGATTTAATATGTTTCTTTGATATCTAACTTGCAATACGAATTCGAAAACCGATTTCAAGATTTTAAGAAACATCGTCTTCTTTTTTCTGTATTTGCTAAGCCATTATCTGTAGACATGGGTTCACTAGCGGGAAATTTACAAATGGAATGCTGCGAAATGCAAGAAATTTAAAAAGGTTGGTTTGGAAGAGTTCTATAAAACGTATTTGAATAAGAAGAAATATCTAGCGCTATACAATCATGCTTTGAAAATCATTTCCTTACTTGGAAACACAAATGAAAATACGAATTACTGATTTTCATTTGGAAAACTCTACGTGTAGCAACATCATCAGTTGACATAAACATTGACTCACTTAGTTCAGTCAAAGAAAGCCGGACACCCCACTAACATTGTACTTCAGTAAATTATGTATAAATGTTCTTTCCTCAGACTTGTTTTATTTTCTTTAAAAATAAATTAAAAGCTTTTGCATGTTTGGGTTCACAAAACAAAAATTAGCAATGCGATCCGCGAGGAAATCCCCACTCAAAAGTCTGCCCCGTCTGCCGAAAAGGTTGGTCACCCCTGGATGACCGTATTGTGAAATACTTCCGGATGGAGCCCGTCAGTACCTGGTTCTTTGTTCTTCTTAAGTTTATTCAGTACTTTACACCGTCTTAATCATCTCTTCTTGTGCGAAGGGCATTACTGGGGTATTGTTTAGATACTCTTTTGACAGAAAGTCCCTAAGACGGATTTGTTCAGCATTGTCAGTAATTGGTGTGTTTGGCATCCGTACCAGGTCGGATTAAAGGAAGACATCGGAGCAATTCAAAGGAGGGCTTATGGAGTTGTTAATGATAGGTTCGAGCAACACGCAAGTGTTACGGAGACGCATCAGGAACTCAAATGGGAATCCCTAGAGGGAAGGCGACGTACTTTTCAAGGAACACTATTGAGAAATTTCGGAGAAGGGGTATTTGTGGCTGACGACAGAACAATTCTACTGCCCGCAACATAATTTCCCCGTCAGGACCACGAAGATAAGATACGAGACATTAGCGCTCATACGAAGGCATATACACTCCTGGAAATGGAAAAAAGAACACATTGACACCGGTGTGTCAGACCCACCATACTTGCTCCGGACACTGCGAGAGGGCTGTACAAGCAATGATCACACGCACGGCACAGCGGACACACCAGGAACCGCGGTGTTGGCCGTCGAATGGCGCTAGCTGCGCAGCATTTGTGCACCGCCGCCGTCAGTGTCAGCCAGTTTGCCGTGGCATACGGAGCTCCATCGCAGTCTTTAACACTGGTAGCATGCCGCGACAGCGTGGACGTGAACCGTATGTGCAGTTGACGGACTTTGAGCGAGGGCGTATAGTGGGCATGCGGGAGGCCGGGTGGACGTACCGCCGAATTGCTCAACACGTGGGGCGTGAGGTCTCCACAGTACATCGATGTTGTCGCCAGTGGTCGGCGGAAGGTGCACGTGCCCGTCGAACTGGGACCGGACCGCAGCGACGCACGGATGCACGCCAAGACCGTAGGATCCTACGCAGTGCCGTAGGGGACCGCACCGCCACTTCCCATCAAATTAGGGACACTGTTGCTCCTGGGGTATCGGCGAGGACCATTCGCAACCGTCTCCATGAAGCTGGGCTACGGTCCCGCACACCGTTAGGCCGTCTTCCTCTCACGCCCCAACATCGTGCAGCCCGCCTCCAGTGGTGTCGCGACAGGCGTGAATGGAGGGACGAATGGAGACGTGTCGTCTTCAGTGATGAGAGTCGCTTCTGCCTTGGTGCCAATGATGGTCGTATGCGTGTTTGGCGCCGTGCAGGTGAGCGCCACAATCAGGACTGCATACGACCGAGGCACACAGGGCCAACACCCGGCATCATGGTGTGGGGAGCGATCTCCTACACTGGCCGTACACCACTGGTGATCGTCGAGGGGACACTGAATAGTGCACGGTACATCCAAACCGTCATCGAACCCATCGTTCTACCATTCCTAGACCGGCAAGGGAACTTGCTGTTCCAACAGGACAATGCACGTCCGCATGTATCCCGTGCCACCCAACGTGCTCTAGAAGGTGAAAGTCAACTACCCTGGCCAGCAAGATCTCCGGATCTGTCCCCCACTGAGCATGTTTGGGACTGGATGAAGCGTCGTCTCACGCGGTCTGCACGTCCAGCACGAACGCTGGTCCAACTGAGGCGCCAGGTGGAAATGGCATGGCAAGCCGTTCCACAGGACTACATCCAGCATCTCTACGATCGTCTCCATGGGAGAATAGCAGCCTGCATTGCTGCGAAAGGTGGATATACACTGTACTAGTGCCGACATTGTGCATGCTCTGTTGCCTGTGTCTATGTGCCTGTGGTTCTGTCAGTGTGATCATGTGATGTATCTGACCCCAGGAATGTGTCAATAAAGTTTCCCCTTCCTGAGACAATGAATTCACGGTGTTCTTATTTCAATTTCCAGGAGTGTATAAGTCGTTTTTCTCTCGTTCTACTTGCGAGTAGAAGAGGAAAGGAAATGCCTAGTGGTGGTACAGTGTACTCTCCGCCACGCACCGTACGATGGCTTGGAGAGTATGTATGTAGATATAGTTGTAGATCGGATAGAAGGGTTGTCAGCAGATACCACGCGACTCTCCCAACCTTCGGGTCTTGGTCTCATTTCCCTTCCACACTGTTGGCAGTACTAGCGGCGACTGTACTTTCTGTGTAAGCAGCTTATAGGGCTGCCCCATATATTCAATTCAATGTATGTCCGCACGCACCATTCTTAATGTTGATGTTTGGTTTTAAAAAGTTTGGTAGTGATATTGGACGTTGGGACCTGAAGCAAAGTCGACATTCTAACTCATATCAAAAGTGTTCCATTGAGTTCACGCCGGACCTTCGAACAAGTCAGTCCATTTCACGAACGTTATTGTCCACAAACCATCGCCTCAAAAATGTTCAAAAATGGTTCAAATGGCTCTGAGCACTATGGGACTTAACATCTGAGGTCATCAGTCCCCTAGAACTTAGAAAGAACTACTTAAACCGAACTAACCTAAGGACATCGCACACATCCATGCCCGAGGCAGGATTCCAATCTGCGACCCTAGCGGTCGCGCGGTTCCAGACAGAAGCGACTAGAACCGCTAGAACCGGCTCAAAGATGTCGCTTTATGGCAGTGTGCTTTGTCATGCTGGTAAAAAATGCTCCGAATTGTTCCTCTCTGTACGCAGCACACAATGTTGCAAAAAGTGTTCATATCCTTCCGCACTTAGCCTTGACTTGAGCGCAATAAGGGAACCACACCTTAACCATAAAATACGCCTCTTCTGTACTTCACTGTTGGCTTCGCATGATGGCAGGTAACGTTCCCCAGGCATTGCCACAGGATACAGCGCGATTCATTACTAAAAATCACCCACTTGCAGTCATCCACTGTCCAGTGGCGTCGCTTCGGATGTGTGTGGCTTATGAGGAGCTACTCGACCATTGCACCCCCAACCCCCTTTTTTAACCCCCAACACACAGTCGTTGTGCTAACTTAACTACTGGCAGCACTTTGGAACTCACGAGTAAGTCTTTTAGCTGATTTCGTGCGATGTTTTTCAACCATCCTTCGCAATGCTGGACGTTCCCTGTCCTTCGGTACATAAGGTCTGACAGACCTTGATTTAGATGCGATTTTTTTCTTCTCTTTTCCACTTCATAACCATATCACCAACAGATGGATTTGTTACTGAGGTGATACGCAATGACTAGTTCACCATCGAAGTTAGCTCTCCTTACCGATACATTCTGTTGTTATTACTGTACTTCTCTTCTGACAATACAATATTTTTTTACTTGGGCAACTTCGGGAGGGTTTAAATATCCCTGTCGGATTTGTTACTCAAGTAAATGGAAATGAGCGTTTGGTGTCATTGGCCGGGAGGTCTTGCCGCCTTGGTGCAGGTCTTATTACATTCGACACCACATTGGGCGACCTGCGCGCCGGATGGTGATGAAATGATGAAGAAGACAACACAACACCCATTCCATGAACGGAGAAAATCCCCGACCCAACCGGGAATCGAACCCGGGCCCGTAGGACGGCAATCCGTCACGCTGACCACTCAGCTATCGGGGCGGACTGTTACTCAGGTGATATAGAATGACTAAATCAAGTTGTAAGATACTAAGAAGCTCTCCTTATCGACCAATTCCACTGTTACTGCTTCTCTACTGGCAACACAACTCGGTTTACAATGGCGGATCCGCCTCTTGTGACATCTAGTGGTTAATTCCGCACTAGATAGGGGTGTCCGGATGCTTTTGATCAGACAGTAAAGTACTGCTGCCTTTCCGTTTGCGGGAAATTTCATTTTGTTCCAAGTTTTTCAGTGAGTGTATATCATCTATGAAGGGTCATTTTGGAAAGAGAGCAAAGCTCACACCTGCACATACTTTTTCATTGAACCCAGAAAGATTTGCAGGCGCAAATTTCTTTATCTGGGAGGAAAATATTGGGATTCGAAGGGTGCCAAATTTGATGAATAGGCTGAATGTTTAAACAATCTGTACTTCCCTTCAAATACCTCGGTTTTCAGAATGGTAGATAACCTTTCTGGTCGTGTGGATTGTCCTGATCAACGACAGTTTTCTTTTCTTTTTGGAAGCCAGGCATCTTATTGTGAATTTTTGGTCCACAAGACAAAAGTAGTATTCAACAATTCTTTTTATTTTGCTCTGTGGGAGGTAATCAATAATAAGAATGCCTCCTCCATCCCAGAAAATATTCGCCTTAAACTTTGTTGAAGAAGAGATGGACTTGTCCTACCTTGGTGCAGAACTATCGAACTCCATCCATTTCTTTAATTGCCGTTGCATTGAGGTTATACAAAATAAACGTTGCTCCAATTACATAACGCTCATAGTCACTACCAAGCAGATATATAGAGAGAAATGCATGTGTTCAAATGTTCAAATGTGTGTGAAATCTTATGGGACTTAACTGCTAAGGTCATCAGTCCCTAAGCTTACACACTACTTAACCTAAATTATCCTAAGGACAAACACACACACCCATGCCCGAGGGAGGACTCGCACTTCCGCCGGGATCAGCCGCACAGTCCATGACTGCAGTGCATCCGGCCGCTCGGCTAATCCCGCGCGGCTGCACGTGTTCAAGTGAAAATAAAAGCTTAATGAAACTCTCTGTCGTTGCGGTTATACAGACGAACATAGCTCTCTTTAATCACAGGCTTATTTCATTAGAATCTTTTGAGTACAAGTACAGGGAATTGTGAAAAATCGGTTTCATAAATGAAGAGAAAAGATGCTCAGGGTTTCACGTCCTGTCGACGACGAGTGGCAGAAGTTCAGGTTGAGGGAAGGATGAGAAAGGAAATCTGCCGTGTCCTTATAAAATAATCGTCTTGGCGTGTGCTTTAAGCCAGTTAGGGTGACAACAAATCTTGAATCTGGATGGCCGGAAGGGGTGCGGATCGCTGTCTTCCCGAATGTGAATATGGAGGGTGACTTTTACCAAAACTCAACATTAGCGATAGTGGCGACTGTTTTTTATAGCTTGTGATAATTTATGGGATAGTTTATTAATGGTTCACCACTGAGTCGGCTGCTCAAAAGGGAAATATTAAAGGAAGGGTAGGTATGTTTGTCTCCATAGAATCACATTAAAGACGAAATGGCGGAATACGATTGATGCTGACTGCCAGACCTGCTGCCCTAAATGTTACTCCCTCACGCTATCTCCCGATAAACAATAGCTTACGTGAAAGGTCTTCCTGTCCCCTTGACCGTGGCAGCATCGGAGAACGGAACCTACAGCAGGTGTTTCGGCCGCAAAGTATTTGCAGAATTAGGGACAGAAAGAAGGCCACAAACGAGTAACTGAGAGGTATAAAGTCAATTTTTTGTATATATTAAACCATACCCCCCCATGAACCATGGACCTTGCCGTTGGTGGGGAGGCTTGCGTGCCTCAGCGATACAGATGGCCGTACCGTAGGTGCAACCACAACGGAGGGGTATCTGTTGAGAGGCCAGACAAACATGTGGTTCCTGAAGAGGGGCAGCAGCCTTTTCAGTAGTTGCAGGGGCAACAGTCTGGATGATTGACTGATCTGGCCTTGTAACATTAACCAAAACGGCCTTGCTGTGCTGGTACTGCGAACGGCTTAAAGCAAGGGGAAACTACAGCCGTAATTTTTCCCGAGGACATGCAGCTCTACTGTATGATTAAATGATGATGGCGTCCTCTTGGGTAAAATATTCCGGAGGTAAAATAGTCCCCCATTCGGATCTCCGGGCGGGGACTACTCAAGAGGACGTCGTTATCAGGAGAAAGAAAACTGGCGTTCTACGGATCGGAGCGTGGAATGTCAGATCACTTAATCGGGCAGGTAGGTTAGAAAATTTAAAAAGGGAGATGGATAGGTTAAAGTTAGATATAGTGGGAATTAGTGAAGTTCGGTGGCAGGAGGAACAAGACTTTTGGTCAGGTGATTACAGGGTTATAAATACAAAATCAAATAGGGGTAATGCAGGAGTAGGTTTAATAATGAATAAAAAAATAGGAGTGCGGGTCAGCTACTACAAACAGCATAGTGAACGCATTATTGTGGCCAAGATAGACACAAAGCCCATGCCTACTACAGTAGTACAAGTTTATATGCCAACTAGCTCTGCAGATGATGAAGAAATAGATGAAATGTATGACGAGATAAAAGAAATTATTCAGGTAGTGAAGGGAGACGAAAATTTAATAGTGATGGGTGACTGGAATTCGAGTGTAGGAAAAGGGAGAGAAGGAAACATAGTAGGTGAATATGGATTGGGGGGAAGGAATGAAAGAGGAAGCCGCCTTGTAGAATTTTGCACAGAGCGTAACTTAATCATAGCTAACACTTGGTTCAAGAATCATGAAAGGAGGCTGTATACATGGAAGAAGCCTGGAGATACTGACAGGTTTCAGATAGATTATATAATGGTAAGACAGAGATTTAGGAACCAGGTTTTAAATTGTAAGACATTTCCTGGGGCAGATGTAGATTCTGACCACAATCTATTGGTTATGAACTGCAGATTGAAACTGAAGAAACTGCAAAAAGGTGGGAATTTAAGGAGATGGGACCTGGATAAACTGAAAGAACCAGAGGTTGTAGAGAGTTTCAGGGAGAGCATTAGGGAACAATTGACAGGAATGGGGGAAAGAAATACAGTAGAAGAAGAATGGGTAGCTCTGAGGGATGAAGTGGTGAAGGCAGCAAACGATCAAGTAGGTAAAAAGACGCGGGCTAATAGAAATCCTTGGGTAACAGAAGAAATATTGAATTTAATTGATGAAAGGAGAAAATATAAAAATGCAGTAAATGAAGCAGGCAAAAAGGAATACAAACGTCTCAAAAATGAAATCGACAGGAAGTGCAGAATGGCTAAGCAGGGATGGCTAGAGGACAAATGTAAGGATGTAGAGGCTTGTCTCACTAGGGGTAAGATAGATACTGCCTACAGGAAAATTAAAGAGACCTTTGGAGAGAAGAGAACCACTTGTATGAACATCAAGAGCTCAGATGGCAACCCAGTTCTAAGCAAAGAAGGGAAAGCAGAAAGGTGGAAGGAGTATATAGAGGGTTTATACAAGGGCGATGTACTTGAGGACAATATTATGGAAATGGAAGAGGATGTAGATGAAGATGAAATGGGAGATAAGATACTGCGTGAAGAGTTTGACAGAGCACTGAAAGACCTGAGTCAAAACAAGGCCCCGGGAGTAGACAACATTCCATTAGAACTACTGATGGCCTCAGGAGAGCCAGTCATGACAAAACTCTACCATCTGGTGAGCACGATGTATGAGACAGGCGAAATACCCTCAGACTTTAAGAAGTATATAATAATTCCAATCCCAAAGAAAGCAGGTGTTGACAGATGTGAAAGTTACCGAACTATCAGTTTAATAAGTCACAGCTGCAAAATACTAACACGAATTCTTTACAGACGAATGGAAAAACTGGTAGAAGTCGACCTCGGGGAAGATCAGTTTGGATTCCGTAGAAATGTTGGAACACGTGAGGCAATACTGACCTTACGACTTATCTTGGAAGACAGATTAAGAAAAGGCAAACCTACGTTTCTAGCATTTGTAGACTTAGAGAAAGCTTTCGACAATGTTGACTGGAATACTCTCTTTCAAATTCTGAAAGTGGCAGGGGTAAAATACAGGGAGCGAAAGGCTATTTACAATTTGTACAGAAACCAGATGGCAGTTATAAGAGTCGAGGGGCATGAAAGGGAAGCAGTGATTGGGAAAGGAGTGAGACAGGGTTGTAGCCTCTCCCCGATGTTATTCAATCTGTATATTGAGCAAGCAGTAAAGGAAACGAAAGAAAAATTCGGTGTAGGTATTAAAATTCATGGAGAAGAAGTAAAAACTTTGAGGTTCGCCGATGACATTGTAATTCTGTCAGAGACAGCAAAGGACTTGGAAGAGCAGTTGAACGGAATGGACAGTGTCTTGAAAGGAGGATATAAGATGAACATCAACAAAAGCAAAACGAGGATAATGGTTCAAATGGCTCTGAGCACTATGGGACTCAACTGCTGTGGTCATAAGTCCCCTAGAACTTAGAACTACTTAAACCTAACTAACCTAAGGACAGCACACAACACCCAGCCATCACGAGGCAGAGAAAATCCCTGACCCCGCCGGGAATCGAACCCGGGAACCCGGGCGTGGGAAGCGAGAACGCTACCGCACGACCACGAGATGCGGGCGAGGATAATGGAATGTAGTCAAATTAAGTCGGGTGATGCTGAGGGAATTAGATTAGGAAATGAGACACATAAAGTAGTAAAGGAGTTTTGCTATTTAGGGAGTAAAATAACCAATGATGGTCGAAGTAGAGAGGATATAAAATGTAGACTGGCAATGGCAAGGAAAGCGTTTCTCAAGAAGAGAAATTTGTTAACATCGAATATAGATTTAGGTGTCAGGAAGTCGTTTCTGAAAGTATTTGTATGGAGTGTAGCCATGTATGGAAGTGAGACATGGACGATAACTAGTTTGGACAAGAAGAGAATAGAAGCTTTCGAAATGTGGTGCTACAGAAGAATGCTGAAGATAAGGTGGGTAGATCACGTAACTAATGAGGAGGTATTGAATAGGATTGGGGAGAAGAGAAGTTTGTGGCACAACTTGACTAGAAGAAGGGATCGGTTGGTAGGACATGTTCTGAGGCATCGAGGGATCACAAATTTAGCATTGGAGGGCAGCGTGGAGGGTAAAAATCGTAGAGGGAGACCAAGAGATCAATACACTAAGCAGATTCAGAAGGATGTAGGTTGCAGTAGGTACTGGGAGATGAAGAAGCTTGCACAGGATAGAGTAGCATGGAGAGCTGCATCAAACCAGTCTCAGGACTGAAGACCACAACAACAACAACAACATTAAACCATAAACACAAAAGAAATGCGAGGCAAACTTTACGCAGTGGGAAAACACCAATCCAAAATGCCAGTGTGTCGATAGAAATCGCCTGTCCGGCACGGGATTACAAACTTGTTCAAAAATGGTTCAAATGGCTCTGAGCACTATGGGACTTAACCTCTAAGGTCATCAGTCCCCTAGAACTTAGAACTACTTAAACCTAACTAACCTAAGGACATCAAACACATCCATGCCCGAGGCAGGATTCGAACCTGCGACCGTAGCGGCCGCGCGGTTCCAGACTGTAGCGCCTTAAACCGATTGGCCACCACGGCCGGCACAAACATGTTAAAGAAGAGTATAAAGGATGAATAAAAATTTCGTCCAGCCCATACGGAAATTTAATTGGTAAAAGGTTAAAAAAATGGCTCTGAGCACTATGGGACTCAACTGCTGTGGTCATAAGTCCCCTAGAACTTAGAACTACTTAAACCTAACTTAACCTAAGGACAGCACACAACACCCAGCCATCACGAGGCAGAGAAAATCCCTGACCCCGCGAGAACGCTACCGCACGACCACGAGACGCGGGCTGGTAAAAGGTGCGGGAAACTACTCTGAGAGAAATAGGGGAAACATTGATTGAACATGAGAGTGAATGGGATTCGAATCCAAAGGGTGGCGCGTGCAGCAGCCCTTACCAAGGTAGCACCAGCGTGTGGTGTGCAATCGGCATGCACAGTTGACTTCGTGCGCGCATAATTTCGGCATCGCGGAAGCCGTGTGCATCTTCCCGTGACGCGACCGAATTCCTGTCGTGATTACACTGTAAACATCTGACTCAAAGATAATGGAGGTCAGATCATACTGCTAGCTAAGATGGTGGCAGACTTCCGCGCCAGTCTTCACGAACGATTCAAAGCCAAACGAACAGAGGTGGGAGATACTACGAGAGCATGCGTCCGTTACTTTTATTGCTCAGGTGGCGTGTCTCCAGTAGTAAAACATAGTCCTTACAGGTGAAACTGCACTGACCTCTTCTACTGATTTTATGCAATGGGGCGGGGATGACTTCCAACTTCTTAGCTTGGCTATTCAAAAGTGGCGTCATTCGAGGACACCGAGAAAAAAGTCTTCCTCTGTACCAGCATGGCCACAAAGTAAATTTAAACCAAACGGCTCTTTTTCTTTTTACGGCCCATGCCACCATGGGACTTTTTCAATAATGTGCTTGGCTGGTATCACAATTGTTCCGACCTTATAATCCAATACTACTATACTTCAAAAAACTTATCGTTTGGTTCAGAACGCTGAGAGCAATTGATGTGGTAGGGGAAATTTGCATATTAAGTTTCCTGACTCATTTATGCAGTCGACACACAAATGCGGTCACTGGATTCATGTTTTCCACCTGTGTCTGAATCTGTGACTGGATTTCTCCGTACTCCTTCTTTGTTAGGGGTATGGGAAACATCTAGGTGAAGCTTCAGGTTTGTATACTCACATCACAGAGATGTCGTCTCACAGAAAATGAGGACATCAAGAAGAAAAGTACTAATTCAAGGCGAAGGATGTGCAAATGTATGGAAACTGGAGTTCAGTTACGTCCATCAATGTTCCGACAGCTTTTTTTTTAGGAACTTTAATTGTGGATGAATGATTTTCCATATTAGTGAATAGTCCAAATGCACAAACCCCCTTTCACTCCAGTAGAGGTAAATATTCTTCATGTATTTTGTGTACTGAACACATAGAAGCCTATAGCTCACTAATACAATTTTGTCCGATATTATGCGCTCATTAGCGTTAAGAAATGTGATTGCCCGTGACATACAGAGCTCGATCTGCCGTGCCTCACAACTTTACACAAATATTTCTGACAGAGGTGCCTCAAAATAGGAATTAGCAGACCTAAACTACTTCCATCTCTTTCCTTTAACAGTGTAGGGACATGGATTTTGCTAATGAACTAAACTAAATTATAGGCCAGAAAACATAAATTGTTTCTACATGGTTCGTCACAGCTTATGTGAATCAAGACACACACAAATTGGAGGGATTACTGCTAAACCACTTCCATTACTGATCCTATCGGGGCTTTTTTAGTTTCAGGAACTTCCAGTTTATATTATGACCGACGGCAGAATATATAAATTGTCAGCTGCAGCACAATATATCAAAACAGCGTTTAAAATTACACATTCCAAATTCGGCACTACATACCTAACCTGCATATTGCTGACTTTTCATACAATTCTGGGAACAGTATGATCTGACAATGAAATTTCTTGGAACACAATATAAACATGTCAATGACGTGCAGTTCCATAAGAGACGCTCATTTCAAAGATACACAGAAAGTCGCCGAACGCAATGAATGTATCCTTGCTCGACGGCATACCCATTACGCCGAGTTAGGCAGGCACAGCATTTCAAATGTCGACACCACAATTTACCGACATAACCTGAAATCCGTACTGACAACGAAATAATTCACAAAAAACTCACCATTTCAAAGGTTTAAATGAGATGTGGAACAGATTCCATAATTTCAACATCTTCACTTTTGTTTTATACATGTAATATTGTATCTTGGCGCATTTGTATACCCACGTGAGCTGTTGTAGGAGGGGAAGTCGATGGGGCATTTATTACTGCGCATTGGACTTGTATCGCCATGTTGAGAAAGATGTCATCATCATCACTGGTATTGCGGGAGGAGTTGGGGTGGGGAATTTAAATTAGGTAGCAGGTTCATAGCTAGAGAATCTGTTGGAAATTTGTTTGCACTGCAGAAATGCCTAAAATACTTTGTTTAATATTGCCATTACCTTTACTAAATCATTAGTAGTTGTCTTTTGTCTATATGGAATTATTATAAGTGCAGAATGAGGTACTTGCACGATACTTAGAAAGGATCAAATTAACGAAAACTTTCATCTTACTTACCAGTATGTAGTCGCACGCTAGTGCATTCTCATGTAATAGTGGCATCATTGTAGCTGCATGCTTTGATGTTTCTAGTCTGTTACCTAGCTGTCACATCTGGAGGTGCTCTTCATATGCTCATACAGGTTCCCGGAGAAAGACTGCCTACATACTTAAAGAGATTCTGCGAAACCGAAACACTGTACTCACAAGGAGAAGGCCTCAGACACGGCCAACCGATTCGGTTCAAATTTGGCAGGTCTCTTGTGTACAACCTAAAACGAAGGACTCTTAAGATATTTTGGGTCAACACCCCCGCAATTTTGAGAAAATCGCCCCTAAAGGTAATGACGAAAAATCGACTCAAAATTGGAGGGATAGATAGATAATTGAAAATAGAGCATTTTTCATCATCAGGTATGGAGTCCGCAAACGCAAACTTTTACAGAAATCGAGGAAAGAAACTTTTGCAACTGCCGCTTCTGTACCCACGTGGCAAACGCTTTTCGCCGACAGCACCAATAGCAACGGCCAAGGTAATGGCTGGGAATCGGAGAACCCGGGTTCGAATCTCGAAGAAACCTAGCGGATGTTATTCTTTTCGTTTGTATTTTTCCATATCTCAATTGATGGGGACAGGAGGGTTAATAAGGTAAGTAAATCAATAAGGACTGATAATAATAAGGTAGGAAAATAAATTTGTCAAACCTCTTGGGATAGTAAACAACTAAAATGTTATTCCAGGTCAGTTTACAATGGCTCTTCCAGTCATTGTTACGTGTCCTCATTTTTCTTCGAACAACTATATGGATGGTACTTGTCATATAAACATTCGAAACAAATATACTCACGGCACCAAGAACATCTAATGAATGCAATCTTTCGACAGCTACACTGTTCCTTCCGAAGAGTCGGTGGAAAACGAACTTGGTTTACATTTAAAAATATTTTTTCTGGAATTATTTTTGATGTGTACCACGCATACGATATCATTGCCTGATAAATCGGTGCTTAAAGTTGGTTATGAATTATGCTGTGAATAGTTATTGCATCCGTGAGGTTGTGCAATTCCCGCTGGGTTTCCACAAGCACACTGCAATTCTGAAGCCTGAAAATAAAGTTCATAACCTGGCGATAGAAGTATATATTACAGCGCTAGTCGAAGGGTGTACATCCTCCATTATTCAGATTATGCACCTGAAAGATATGACACAACAAACAATAATTAGTTTACTACAGCATAAACAGACGAGCTAATTACCACAAACTACATACAGTACTCGTCATATGTTACTTACGGAAGAACACTGTATTCATTCAGAAAACGTATTTCATTCGGCCCATTAAGAATGGAAATATCACTACATGTATCCGCGAGGCTTGCGGCAGCCTAGTGACGGAAAACAACATTTTCCGATTGACTTTTATAAGGCGCGTGCTGGACATCTTCACTCTACCAGGTTCACAACTATGATATGACGAAGAGGCAACCAGGACAACATAAGTCTCCCCGCGTGCATTCTGTCCCGTACCTCACTGTAAACAAGCGTCACGAGGTTGGTTATCTGTGATCCCTCGCGATTTACTTACCTTATTAACCCTCCTATCCCTATCAGTTGTCAGTTGAGATAAGGAAAAATACAAATGAAAAGAATAACATCCGTTAGGTTTCTTCGAGATTCGAACCCGGCTTTTCCTATTCCCAAATGGTTACCTTGACCATTGCGCTATTTTTTTTCTTTTTTTTTCATTTTGTTCGTTATTGATCGTTGTGTATGGTCGTTGCGGACGTCGTAAGACATCCGTTGAAGTTCGTTGTTGATCGATTAGCTCAGTTTTTTTTATTACAGAGGGCTGCCAACCCTCTCTCTCTCTCTCTCTCTCTCTCTCTTTTTTTTTTTTTTTTTTAAATCTCATTTTGTTCGCTTTTGTTCGTTGAATCTGCTCGGGGCGGACGTCGTAGGACATCCGTTTAAGTTCGTTGTTGATCGACTAACTCAGTTTTTTTTGTTACAGGGGGCTGCTAACCCTCTGACCGAACACGCTGAGCTACCGTGCCGGCCCTAACTAACCTAAGGTCATCACACAACACCCAGCCATCACGAGGCAGAGAAAATCCCTGACCCCGCCGGGAATCGAACCCGGGAACCCGAGCATGGGAAGCGAGAACGCTACCGCACGACCACGAGATGCGGGCTTTTTTTTTTTTTCCACCACGCGGCATTAACCCTTTTTTTTTTTAATCTCATTTTGTTCGTTTTTGTTCGTTGAATCTGCTCGGGGCGGACGTCGTAAGACATCCATTTAAGTTCGTTGTTGATCGATTAACTCAGTTTTTTGTTACAGAGGGCTGCTAACCCTCTGACCGAACACGCGGAGCTACCGTGCCGGCTAACGCTATCGGTGCTGTCGGCGAAAAGCATTTACCATGTGGGTACAGAAGCGGCAGTTGTAAAAGTTTCTTTCCTCGATTTCTGGAAAAGTTTGCGTTTGCGGACCCAATACCTAATGATGAAAAATGCTCTATTTTCAATTATCTATCTATTTTGAGTCGATTGCTCGTCATAATCTTTAGGGGCGATTTTCTCAAAATTGCGGGGGTGTTGACCCAAAATATCTTAGAGTCCTTCGTTTTAAGTTGTACAAAAGCGACCTGCCAAATTTGAGCCGAATCGGCTGGCCGTGTCTGAGGCCTTCCCCTTGTCAGATCCATTGCGGTCACAGCTAAGCGCCCAAATCTTTTTCACGAGTGTGTTTCTCAAGAAACACAACAGATTCCTTCTTGACACAGTATTTATCTAGTGGGTGAGACACGTAATACAGGCTGCCCAAAATATATTCAGAACAAGTAGCTAAGTACATCGAGTTGAACTTTTCACTAACTTACAGAGGATAATATTTTCTGACGTATGTAAATTATTTTTAACGTTTGTATCTGTTGAATTATAATACTGACTGTTTTTCATTTATTAAATCCAGAATTACATTATTTGTCTCTGACATGGGAAAGAATCTTCGAAGATGACTTCAGCAACGTAGCCCACATGGATCTTCGTTAAGTGCTGTCAAGATGATAGTGCAGAAAACCACTATGCCTGCGTTAGAACAGGCCCTAAAAACATCTGACCTGCTGTACCAAATGCAGAGAAGCTCCGTCTCTAATGACCTAGTCCTCGACGGGGCGTTAAATCTTAATCTTAATCCTTATTTTTTAATCCATTCACTATTACACGTGACGTGGTGGTTGTAGAGCTTCAGCAGATGACATTGCCATTTGACAGTCAGAATGCGAAACACATTGGCAGCATCTACATGCAGGATATGGACTTCTTAAAGGCTGACATTTATTATTCAATGAATGTGAAATAAGTATCCGTCCACTTACCGTCGACAAAGAATTGAATACAGTGTATCTAAAGTTGTTGCACCAGTATAACCACTACCATAAAAAACGTGATGAAACAGATATAGTCCACTAAGAAAAAATGAAGTGGCCTTAAAAGGAAGAATTCTGAGTTCAGTGTTTACGGAAAGTTACTTAACTTACTTGTTGTCTCAAGTTGCGTGTGCTGGCGCAACCAGTCGCAAACGCCAATCATCGTCCGGTCTAGCCAACTCGGCGACGTCCTTGTATTACGTAAGCGTCCAGCGCCACTTATGGAGTTCAAGGAAGAGCAAAATGCAACACTACTGCCGAACTTGATTGCAAAGATTAGGAAATCTTTCTATTAATTCATTTTTCAAAATTGTCTCTCTTCTCATTAAGTACAATCAACAAAATTTACAATTGTTTTAAAGAACTTTATAGTACGTTAAGCCTTAGGAACTACAATTTTAGTAATCGAACAGTGGACGCAAAATACCATCGCAAAGTCATGATCGTCCCAAATAAAACTTTACTGATTCCTTACTTTTTTTATATATAATTTTTCCCTACAGCTTAGAGTTCTATTGTCATCAGAGTAACCAGAGTGCACACTCTAACATATCTAAATGGAAGGAAGCGGATCGGTAGCCATACGGATAAATGTGTATATAATGTTGTGTGAAATTTACTTTCAAGTTGTGTATAACAGAAAAGCGATGCGTACTATTGAGAAAACTGTAACATGGTGGAAAGCATAACACAAGAAAGAGCGCTGTTCACATACCTAGCTGGAAATTGCTGTATTCACTTGTTCCATACAACATAATATTTCTTTTATTATTTACAACTACAAACAAAATTTCACACTGGAGAAAAGGAAAAAAAGGAACTATCGAAGGAAAAGTCGAAGCTACACAATTGTCCAACAGCTGTTCACCAACTCGGATTTGTTTAGGCAAAAGCAAATGCCCTTCGCTGAGCGGATGTCCTTCCTAACGTATAACACATGACATGAAAGCGAACAAAACACCCTTTCACTGGCGTAATTTGCTATAAACGCATTATTACATTGTACACGATAAACTAAAATCTTACCAATAGTCAACTTCATCCATTCCCTAGACTAGAACAAAAATTCCACGTCCCACTATGTACACAACCACCCTACTAAAATTAACATGTGCCCATCACCTCCCTTCCACCCGCTATAGAAAACACCACTTATTTTGTTACGACATTTCAATAACAATGGCAAATGTATACGGTAAATTCCATGTTAAGACTTACCTTTTTTGCTGCCACCCTTTCATCTTAGTCCGAATTACTTTATTGGAGCCGGCCGCTGTGGCCGAGCGGTTCTAGGCGTTTCAGTCCCGAACCGCTCTGCTACTACGGTCGCAGGTTCGAAGCCTGCCTCGGGCATGGATGTGTGTGATGTCCTTATGGTAGTTAGGTTTAAGTAGTTCTAAGTTCTAGGAGACTGATGACCTCAGAAGTTAAGTCCCATAGTGCTCAGAGCCATTTGAACCATTTTTTTGACTGTCATATCATCCTAATATCTCAGGATGGCGTCAAGTGAATTTTTATCTGCTGTTTTGAATAGGTATATTTTTCGTTTATTTTGGAGGGTTTGGGGGTTACAATATGCAATCTCGCTACGACAACCCTGTGTTCACTACTCTCTGTATCCGTTTTGATGCTCGTTATTAACTCAGGATTATTTGTAGCTAAGAAGTCAAGTGTGTTTTCACAACCGTTTACTATTCGTGTGGCCTCATGAAGTAACTGCTCGAAATAATTTTCAGAGAATGCGTTTAGCACAATTTCGGATGATATTTCATACGTACCTCTGGAATTAAACATGTAGTTTCGCCAACATATTGAGGGTAAATTAAAGTCACCACCAACTATAATCGTATCAGACGGGTACGTGTTTGAAATCAAACTCAAGCTTTCTTTGAACCTTTCAGCAACTGTATCATCTGAATTTGGAGATCGGTAATGGGATCCAATTATTATTTTATTCCGGTTGCCAACAATGACCTCTGCCCATACTAACTCATAGGAACTATCTACTTCGATTTCGCGACAAGATAAACTACTTCTAACAGCAACAAGCACGGCACCGCCAACCGTGTTTAGCCTGTCCTTTCGGAACACGGTTAGGTTCTTCGCAAAAATTTCGGCTGAGCTTATCTCCGGCTTTCAAATCAAATGGTTCAAATGGCTCCAAGCACTATGGGACTTAACATCTGAGGTCATCAGTCCCCTAGACTTAGAACTACTTAAACCTAACTATCCTAAGGACATTACACACATCCATGCCCGAAGCAGGATTCGAACCTGCGACCATAGCAGTTGACCGGTTCCGGACTGAAGCGCCTAGAACCGCTCGGTCACAGCGCCCGGCTATCTCCAGCTTTAGCCAGCTTTCAATGCCTATAACGATCTGAGCATCAGTGCTTTCTATTAGCGCTTGGAGCTCTGGTACTTTCGCAACACAGCTACTGTTATACCGATGGTTCCTATATCTGCGTTCTTCCTGTGTTCCGCCTGCACCCTGTGTGGCTGAAGTCCTTCTTGTCTTTTCCCGAGACTCTCTGACCTAAAAAACCACCCAGTCCACGTCACACAGCCCCTGCTACCCGTGTAACAGCCTCCTGCGTATAGTGGAACCCGAAACCCAACCATCCTTTGGCGCAAGTCGAGGAATCTGCAGCCTACACGGTCGCAGAACCAACTGAGCCTCTAATTCAGAACCTCCACTCGGTTCTGTACCAGCAGTCCACACAGGTCCTGTCGACTATGTTGCAAATGGTCAGGTCTGTTTTCATCTTGTAAGCAAGACTGGCATCATTTACCACTTCTGTTAGCCGCTCGAAACCAGAGAGAACCTCTTCGGATCCGAAGTGACACACATCACTGGTACCGACGTGAGCAACCACCTGCAGTTGGCTGCACTCTGTGCTCTTCATGGCATCCGGAAAGACCCGTTCCATATCTGGAATGACTCCAACCGGTATGCACACGGAGTGCACATTGGTTTTCTTTCAATTCTTGGCAACCATGTCCCTAAGGGGCCCCTTAATGCGGCTACCGATGGAGCTCCCGACTATCAATAATCCCACCCTCTGTGATTATCCGGATCTTGCAGGCTGAGAGGTTTCCTCTGAAACAGGACAGGCGACAGCATCTGGCTCAGCAACACCGTCAGCCACAGACAGCGCATGGAACCTGTTTGTCAGACAAACCGGAGAGGCCTTACGTGCGGCCGCCTGGGAAGTCTTTCGCCGCCTGCTACGCCCCAGGGCGAACTCCCACTCGACCACAGGTGAGGGATCAACCTCAGTGCGAGCAGTAACTGGGCTGTCCACCGGTGAGGACCGATCGGAGGACTCGGCCGTACAGGCCTTCCGTTGGATCCCCACGGTCGGCCCACAACAGTGGTGCCCATCCTCTGCAGCCTCAAGCTGTGTAACCGAAGCCATCACAGCCTGAAGCTGGGAGCGAAGTGTCACCAACTCGGCTCGCATGCGCACAGAGCAATCGCAGTTCCTGTCCATACTAAAGACCGTGGAAAACTGAACTATGCAGATAAACGGACTATCGGCACGTACTGCGCAACTGTACTGTAGACCCCGACGAAAACGCAGGAACTGTGTCTAATAAATTAGATTAACACGCAAAGATTCAAAAACCTAACTACCGAAGCACTCAGGTGAAACTAAATAATTCGCCTCTGATTAGGAACTTGTAATATGTCACAAAATGGATTTACTTTCCGACGCAACCGAAAACGCGAGAACTGTGGCTATTAGATGTTAAATAAACACGCAGAAACACAAGAAACTAAATCATTAATGCACATAGATGATATTATAAAATTCACTCCTGGTTAGGAACTCGTAAAAGGCACAAAATCGGTTACTGTTGCTGCTTGTGTCGCAGCTGGCTGCTGCCGCCTGCCTGACGGGCTGGCTAACATATCTACTGTAGACACTGACGAAAACGCAAGAACTGTGTGTACTAAATTAGATTAACACGCAGACTTGTCTTAGAAGTTAGATTAAGGAAAGGTAAACATACGTTTCTAGCATTGTAGACGTAGAGAAAGCTTTCGACAATGTTGACTGGAATACTCTCTTTAAATTCTGAAGATGGCAGGGATAAAATACATGGAGCGAAAAGCTATTTACGATTTGGATAGAAACCAAATGGTACTTATAAGTGTCGAGGAGCATGAAAGAGAAGCAGTAGTTGGGAAGGGAGTGAGACAGGGTTGTAGCCTATCCCCGATGTTATTCAATCTGTATAATGGGCAAGCAGTAAAGGAAACAAAAGAAAAATTTTGAGTAGGAAGTAAAATCCATAGAGAAGAAATAAATACTTTGAGGTTTGCCGATGATATTGTAATTCTGTCAGAGACAACAAAGCACTTGGAGGAGCAGCTGAACGGAATGGACAGTGTCTTGAAAGGAGGATATAAGATAAACATAAACAAAAGTAAAAAGAGTCTAACGGAATGTGGTCGAATTAAATCAGGTGTTGCTGAGGGAATTAGATTAGGTAATGCGACACTTAAAGTAGTAGATGAGTTTTGCCATTTGGGAAGCAAAATAACTGATGATAGCCGAAGTAGAGAGGATATAAAAGGTAGATTCGCTATGGCAAGGAAAGCGTTTCTGAAGAAAAGAAATTTGTTAACATCGAATACAGATTTGTGTGTCAGGAAGTCTTTTTTGAAAGTGTTTGGTTGGTTGGTTTGTTTGGGGGAAGAGACCAAACAGCGGGGTCATCGGTCTCATCGGACTAGTGAAGGAAGTCGGCCGTGCCCTTTCCAAGGAACCATCCCAGCATTTGCCCGGAGCGATTTAGGGAAATCACGGAAAACTTAAATCAGGATGGCCGGACGCGGGATTGAACCGTCGTCCTCCCGAATGCGAGTCCAATGTGTTACCACTGCGCCACCTTGCTCGGTGAAAGAGTTTGTATGGAGAGTAACCATGTATGGAACTGAAACATGTGCGATAAATAGTTTAGACAAGAAGAAAATGGAAGCTTTCGAAATGCGGTGCTACAGAAGAATGCTGAAAATTAGATGGGTAGATTAGGTAACTAATGAGGTGCTGAATAGAATTGGGGATAAGAGGAATTTGTAGTACAACTTGACTAGAAGAAAGATTGGTAGGACACGTTTTGAGGCATCGAGGGAGCACCAGTTTAGTATTGGAGGGAGACCAAGAGATGAATATACTAAGCAGATTCAGAAGGATGTGGGTTGCAGTAGTTACTCGGACATGAAGCAGCTTGCACAGGATAGAGTAGCATGGAGAGCTGCATCAAACACGTCTCTGGACTGAAGTAAGATCACAAAAACAACGATACCAACGATTTCCGAAATGGAATGTCCCATGTGTCTGCCTCCAACGACGTTCAAAGTCTGTTAATTCCCGTCGTGTGGCCATAATCACATCGGAAACCTTTTCACATGAATCACCTGACAAGGGAACCTCTCCATCGCACCCCCCTCAGATTTAGTTATAAGTTCGCACAGTGGATAGGCCTTGAAAAACTGAACACAGATCAATCGAAAAAACAGGAAGTTGTTGTGTGGAAATATGAAAAAACAAGCAAAACATACAAACTGAGCAGTCCATGCGCAAGATAGGCAACATCAAGGATAGTGTGCTCTCAAGATCGCCGTGGTCCCGTGGTTAGCATGAGCATAGGCGGAACGAGAAGTCCTTGGTTCAAGTCTTCCCTCGAGTGAAAAGTTTAATTTTTTATTTTCAATTGCCTGACAAACTCTTATGTTTTCATCACTTTTTTGGGACTGATTATCACATCCACAAGAAAACCTAAATCAGGCAAGGCAATCCTTTTACCCATTCGCCAAGTGTACAAGTTAGGTGGGTCGACAACATATTCCTGTCATGTGACGCACATGCCGTCACCAGTCTCGTATAGAATACATCAGACGTGTTTACCTGTGGAGGAATCGGTTGACCTATGACCTTGTGATCAAAAGTTTTCGGTTCCCATTGGAGAGGTACGTCCTTCCGTCTACTAATCGCACGGTTTTTCGGTGCGGTCACAAAACACAGACACTAAACTTATTACAGTGAACAGAGACGTCAATAAACGAACGGACAGATCATAGCTTTGCTAAAATAAAAAAAAGTGAACTTTTCACTCGAGGGAAGACTTGAACCAAAGACCTCTCGTTTCGTAGTTACTCACGCTAACCACGGGACCACAGCGCTCCGGAGCTCCCGTTATCCTTGATGTTGCCTATTTTTCCGCATGGACTATTCAGATTGTATATTTTGCTTATTTTTTTCATAGTTCCACACAACTTCTTCCTGTTTTCTCGATCTTCCTGTTTTTCAAGACCTATTCACTGTGCCAACTTATAACTAAATCTGAGGGGGGTGCGATGGGGAGGTTCCCTTGTGAGTACGAATGACAGCTCCACGCACGCACGCACAAAAACTCTGGCTTCCTATGCCAGGTGTAGGGGCAGTTTAAGCAGCTGAGCTGCGGCGACATCTATTTGTTGCAGTGTGTCCTAAGAGGGTGAGCTGTCCTCACTGGGCGTCGTTTATTGGGACGCCCTTCGTTGCGACAGCAGGCTGCGAGATATTATTCTCGCAGTATATCTGGCCAACGAGTCGTCGGCCTGTGGTGGACCTGGCGGCCCAGACCACGGATTAGGCGGTTGCCAGAGTGTTCTGCATTGCTGTAGAACACCCTGGCGGTTTGCCGGAAGCGATCCCGCAGGAGGGGGATTCCAGCTTCCTCATGGAGGAGTCTCGCCGGATAGCGAGGCGGCTTGTGGAGCGCCAGTCGCAGCGCCCTATTTTGTACTCGTTGGAGCGTCGCAATGTGCGACGCTGCCGCGTTGCCCCACACCACAGCCGCGTATTCCAGTACCGGCCGGACTAGGGACAGATACATGGTGAGGCCGTGGCGTGGAGGAAGTGGCGATGAAGGGTTGAGCAGTGGGTAAAGCGCACGAAGGCGCCCCACTGCCCGCCCTCTGACGTCTCGGACGTGTGGCAGCCACGTCAGGTGCCTGTCTAACGTCACCCCGAGGTATTTGCCGGTCCGCGACCACGGGATGGGGCCCCCCATGATCGTGACCGGCGGTAGGTCCGGTGGCAGCCTCTTCCTGCTGAAGATTACAGCCTGGCTCTTGGCAGCGTTGAACTTCAAGCGCCATTTCGTGGACCATGAGCCCAGGGCGTCACATCCGAGCTGGAGGCGACGGCGCATCTCGGCCGCGTTCATGCTGCGGGTGAACAACGCCGTGTCGTCGGCGTAAAGTGCCAACTCCACGCGTGCCACCGCGGAGCGTCGGCGGTGTACAGGGAGTACAACAGGGGGCCGAGGACCGACCCCTGCGGTACCCCTGCTCGAATCGGCCGATCGGTGGAAATGCCTCCATCCGCTCGGACGTGAAAAGTGCGCCCCGAGAGATACGAGCGCAGCAGGACTACGTGCGACGTCGGTACCCCGTGTGCAAAAAGTTTGTACACGAGGCCGTCGTGCCACACGCAGTCGAAGGCCTTGGAGACGTCGAGAAGCACCGCCCCTAGGTACTCCCGCGTCTCCAGCGCTCGCATCGCCTGCTCCACGAGGCGCAACAGCTGCTGTGTGGTAGAGTGGCCGCACCGGAAACCAAACTGCTCCTCGGGTATGAGTTGCTGTTCCGTCACATGGCGTAGCAGTCGCTCCGCGTACAACCTCTCAAACACTTTTGAGAGGGACGGGAGCAGACTGACCGGCCGCTAACGCCCTGCCCTTTTATACCTTGTGTATGCGATACTATCGCCATCTGTATGTATGCATATCGTTATGCCATGACTCCTGAGTCTTGTGGCTGGATATTTTCACCATATTGTTGGCTTGTTGCCCAGGTGCACCCATTAGGTAATGGGAACACTTAACTGATGGCTGTTGACATACTAACGTCACGATTTTGTAATTAACGACGTAGTTGGCCGGCCGGAGTGGCCATGCGGTTCTAGGCGCTGCAGTTTGGAACCGCGCGACCGCTACGGTCGCAGGTTCGAATCCTGCCTCGGGCATGGATGTGTGTGATGTCCTTAGGTTGGTTAGGTTTAAGTAGTTCTAAGTTCTAGGGGACTGATGACCTCAGATGTTAAGTCCCATAGTGCTCAGAGCCATTTGAACCATTTTGAAAGACGAAGTTGCATAAGTAATAGTTCGTTGTATTTCCCTTTACGGAACTTCTATTTTATCTGAATAATAACCGCTCTACAACTGAAGAAGTTCTGGATTTGCGAAATGTATGCCATTCTTTTTGCAATATCTCACCTCACTGTATGGGAATTATGTCACGTAAAAACGTGGGAAACTGATATAAGCCAATTGTCTTATTATAAAGAGCGGTGTTTTGATTGTGATTGCCTAATGTTCTACCCAAAATCCCTATTCCCCAGTTTGACCTTCCAAATCGCATGCAAGGTTTGCCATTCAATAGCAAGTCCCACAATTTCAATTTTACACAGTATTTTCGAAATACGTTCTTTTCATGATTTTCACTTTTGCAAGTATTCCTCAAGAGCATCACGTGGCATTTGAAAGTGATATTACTGGCATCTCATGTATCTGAGACTCGCAGATGGCCATTTTTAGCAATTTTGATTGTTTCACGGGTCTCACACTTTACAAATATTGTAGAAATGTTTCATTACTTCATACCTCGCATATTACACCCAGCAATGGTGTTTTGACATTTTTTGCTAACTCAAAATCAGTCAAGATAAACAATGATCACAGGCATTCACACTGTATTTATATTCAAGTTATATTTACAGACCTTTCTTTCACTCCATGACCTCGTATCTGTTTCAAGGTATCGTAATGTTAATGTTGCCACACACTGCCGGCCACTAAAATTGAAATACCATGATGACAGCATGCAATAAATGTCAAATTCTTGTTAATTGCTCTGCATGCTTGGATATGCAAATAACTGGCATTCCAGAGCAGTCGCATGAAGTAGGTACCAGTTACACCATCTACATTCTGTATAAGGAAACATTACGCAAGGTAGTTCTCAGTCGGAAGTCGCATTTTATTTTTAGTTGTTTGTGAATACATCGTGTTACGCTTAGTGTAATAAGAAGAAGCCTGTACCAACGGAAGTCGGAATTGGACAGCTGCAGGATGCCGGCCTATGGAGATTGTGGTTTGTCTTTCCGCGATATGACTGCTCGCATTGATCGACATCCCGTAACTGATTAGCATGGAGGTAAGAATAGAGGGAGACGCCGTGACGTCACAGCTGCGAAGCTATGTGAAGCCGAGGGTAGGCATCTCAATCCGACCAAAACATTGCTGCTGTAAGCTTGTGTGCATAGGCTTGTCGCTCGCTTTTGGAAGGATTTTGCGCTATTATGGTGACTTGTGTGGTGTTCGGATGTACGAATCGTTCTGATTGTGATGCGAAATCGAAGGAAATAACATTTCATGTGTAAGTTGTCTCGTTAAGCGTGATTTTACAACTTCATTGTGAATGAACGTGTGCTAGATCGGTACTTGTACTATAGCGTGTTTTTCTCCTGTATGATTTTAGATTTCCTAAAAATGAAAGTCGGAAAGCTCTGTGGGAGAATGCCGTGAGGAGGAAGAATTGGCGTGCGTCTAAATGGAGCACTATATGTTCTCAGCATTTCCGAGAAGAGGACATAGACCGAACTTCCCTTTCAACAGTAAGGCTCCGAGAAAATGCTGTACCATCAGTTTTCCCTACACACCCAAAACATTTGCAAAAGATATGTTAATTCAAAGAGTTAAATTCTTAGTTTTCAAGTTCACGTTTCAGTATAATACGTACGTATCGTCGATAATCGTGTTGAGTAACTCACTTTGTCTTCATCATGTACCAAATTAAAAGCTAACACTACATTAACTGGCGTAAAGTATAGGCCTAAACAGGACACTGTGTAGATTTGCCATTCTATGTACTGTATTTCAGTAAATATTGGTGGTAATGAACAGTGTTTCCCAGTAGTGTAACGTAACTGAAATGTCCCAGTACGTATTACAAACAAGATGTATTTATGGGGCTTTGGAGGGAGGGTATAGCTAACTTAGTTTTCAGTTTCTATTACTTAGTTTGTGATACACGTTTATTACTGAATTAACAAAATTGTATCGTTTACATTGAAGACTAGCTATTCGTAATATTACATTAAAAACTATTTTTAAT
Organism: Schistocerca cancellata; assembly: GCF_023864275.1. Lineage (NCBI taxonomy): Eukaryota > Metazoa > Arthropoda > Insecta > Orthoptera > Acrididae > Schistocerca > Schistocerca cancellata. The sequence goes on from NC_064629.1 coordinate 657,306,549, forward strand.
CAGAAGAAACGCGGAATTTCGCCTTTACGAGATTTTATTTTAAACAAAAACTTTGAAACAACCAATCTGATGACGTTACATGCGTATATGGTGCAATTAGCGACTGTAATACACGCAGCGCTATAGCACACTGCCAATGTTTTGGTCAGAGTGTCATGGCAGCGAGCCACGCCCCCATGGCTTCAAAACGTAGTACGGCTGGGATACGTAGCGCCATCTCCCCTTATTCTTTCCTCCATGCTGATTAGAGTTTAACGCCCCGTCGTCAGCGAGGTCATTAGAATTGGAGCACAAGTTAAAAATTAGGAATGGATGGGGAAGGAAATCGGCAGCTCCCTTATCAAAGGAACCATTCGGCATTTGCCTGGGCGTTTTAGGAAACCATGGAAAACCTAAATCTGGAAGGACTGACGGGAGTTTGAACCGTTGTCCTCCCGAATACAAATCCAGTACGCAAACCACTGCGCCGCTTCGCTCGGTGGTTGCCATGCAAATATCGTATCAGTGGGTTCAAGAGGGCCGTACCCTACGCCACGCAGGATATCGTTGTCAGCATTCCTCGCGACTAGCGCACAGGAGGACAGGCACATCGTACGCTGAATGTGTAGAATTATACTGCCACCGCATCTACATTGGGCTTCTTTGCAGCAAGACAAGTATCCACATGGACAATGTAGGAAACCAATTTTCGCCTGTTCTGTGCCATTTACGGGTATATGATTTGTTGTAGAAATAACAAGACGAAATACATTTGCAGTTTTCAGTAAGATGATTATTATATTTTTAAAATTTGTTCGAATACAGCATGTAAGTTGAATTTGAAAGATTCAGCTTACTTCAAACAGTGAATTAGGAACCGTTGCTCCTAGACTGCTAAACCCTCGTGAAATTTACTATTGCTGTATCGGAAGAAATACATTTTCTTCTTAATTTAGTATGCAACATACCATTGGAGATCTAATAATGGTAATTAACTAAAGTGTAAATTATAAATTATTACTTCATCTAAAGAAAATGTAGAGTAGTAGATTTTATGAAAATTTAGTAGCAATGTAACATTTTCCCCCCTTAGTGTTCTACAGTTAAATGAAGCAATCTCCAGTACTGGATGAGTCTGTGAAGATGCAGACGATTTACGTGGAACAACATCTGCTTACAACATTGTGAGCTTTGTAGCTTTTTACAAACAAACGAATGAATAATTTACGAGATCGTACTACTGCTATGTGAGAAGTGTTCCTGACTGTATATACAGTGTGTGGGTGTATAAGTGCGGATGTTTTTGTTTGTAACTGAGGACAGTGTACTCAAAAACGTTAAATCAGTACCTTTGTTATTTACAGTCTAACAGTTATAGCTATTAGGGGAAGTATGTTTTTAGGTTGCGGTAACGTTCTCGCTTCCTGCGCGCGGGGTCCCGCGTTCGATTCCCGGCGGGGTCAGGAATTTTCCCTGCCTTGATGTTGCTGTGTCGTCTTCATCATCATCATTCATCCCCAATACGGTCGGAGGAAGCCAATGGCAAACCACGTCCGCTAGGACCTTGCCTAGAACGGCGGTGAGGGTCTCCTGCATCGTCCCCTACGCTCATCGGAGAATTGGCCTCATCATCATACATTCTGTCAGAGATAGCAAAGGACCTGGAAAATCAGTTGCACGGAATGGACAGTGTCTTGAAAGGAGGATATAAGATGAACATCAAAAAAAGTAAAACGAGGATAACGGAATTTAGTCCAGTTAAATCGGGTGATGCTGAGGGAATGAGATTAGGAAATGAGATACTTAAAGTAGTAGGTGAGTTTTGCTATTTGGGAACCAAAGTAACTTATCATGGTCGAAGTAGGGACAATATAAAATGTAGACTGGCAATGACAAGTAAAGCGTTCCTGATGAAGAGAAATTTCTTAACATCGAGTATAGATTTAAGTGTCAGGAAGTCCTTTCTGAAAGTACGAGGGTTGGAACTTAAGTAGCGGCAACTATTCATTCACAACCGATACAAAAGAGTTGTGTGTTTTCACCTTTTACTGTCCTTCAAAGTAATCACAAGCGTTGTGCAGAACCCGTTACCAGCGATGTGGAAGGCGTAGCATACCGTTAGCAGAGCCTGTTCTGTTGATGGTGCGAATAGAGCGGTCTAAAGTTATGGTGATTCTCGTGTACGACTGTGATGGTGTTATCCTAACGCATTACGTTCCTCCACGGCAGACCGTCAATGCACAGTATTTTGGAGCATCACTTGCGACCAGCTTTACGAAAGAAGTTGCTACACTTTTTGATTTGTAGGACTTGGGATGGGAAAGGAAGTTGTGGAGAAACTGTAGTCTATTTCTTCTTAATTTATCAACGAAAGTTTCTGCTCTCATTCCGACTTTTGGTGCTAGAGGTGATAAATCAGAAATATTGTTGGTGCGAAAACTTGTACAGAATATTGTGCCTGAGATTTTGATGGTACTACATATAATGTACACTAATGAGGCAAAACATTATGAACACTGCCCACCGCTAGGCTGGATGCCGCCTGGTGGTGTTACTGGCACATAACACGATAGTAAAAGTATGTAGACGGAGCAGACACGGACGGCGGATCACCCTAGCGAAGATACGGGCTGCAAATGAGGAAATCCCTCGAAATAAGCGACTTATTATTAAGCAGAGCCTGTGAATGAGTATCTTTAAAATGGCGAAGCTGGTCGAATGTTCACGTGCTACTGTCGTGAGCATTTACGGAAAGAGGTAGAAGGACAGTGAAGCTGCCACTAAGCGCTAAATGGTTGGACCTCTTCATATAATATAGGTTTCGGAGGCTTATCTGCTCTGTAAATCAGGATAGATGATGATCTGTGGCATCTCTGGTGAAAGAGCACAATGCTGGTGCACGCACAAGTGTTTCGGAGCACACCGTTCATCGTACATTGTTGAACATCGAACTCCACAGCAGACCACCCCTACGTGTTCACATGCTGAACAAACGACATCGTCAATTACCATTTCAGCGGGCACTGGACCATTGGGATTCGCCCGTTGGTCAATGGAATCATCTCGACTCTTAGGATGAATCACATTTTTGCTCCACTAGGTCGATGGTCGTCTCGACAAACGCCGTCATCGAGGTGAACCGCGACTCGAAACGTGCAGTTCATCACGGACTCAGGCTAGTGGCATCAGTATTATGATATGGGAGACATTCTCCTCCGCTTGCATAGGACCTGTGGTAGTGATCGAAGACATGCTGACAGCTAAGAACCACCTACATCCCTTCATACTCGATGTCTTCCCCGGCGGCGATGTCATTTTTCAGCAGTGTAATTGTGCACTCACTCACGTTGATGTCTCGGCGACAAAATTCGCCTGATGTAAATCCTATGGAACCAATATGAGTCACCGTCGGGCGCTATCACCGATACGCTAATCAGCGGCCCGTTATTTGCGCGAATTACATGACCTGTGAGTAGACAAATATTGCCATATGCCTCCGTGAACCTACCAAAAAACTGTCCGATCTCTGATACACAAAATCTGTGATGTATTTCATTCCAAAGACGGACAAAGAAGCTATTAAGCAGGTGGTCATAATGTTTTGGCTTATCAGTGTGCACTTTTAGATTGCGAGTGACTACTAGTGGGGCATGCTCGAAACGCTGAGACGCTGTTCTTGTGATTTCTACCGCAGGACGGTGTTGCAAATGAAGATGCTAGTGGTGATGGGTCTGTTGTCCATGAAGTTAAAGGCACATAGCAGAGAGATAGTTGACGTTCTGGTGATGGAACAATTCTTAACACTCAAAATGGCTCAAATGGCTCTAACCACTATGGGACTTAAGTTCTAAGGTCATCAGTTCCCTAGAACGTAGAACTACTTACACCTAACTAACCTAAGGACATCACACACATCCATGCCCGAGGCAGGATTCGAACCTGCGACCGTAGCGGTCGCGCGGTTCTAGACTGTAGCGCCTAGAACCGCTTGGCCACTCCGGCCGGCTCTGAACACTAGAGCGTTAAATCTCCAAGTGATGTTGGTGGTTACTATCAGTGGGGGTGTGAAGGGTTGCAGCTCTCCTCTTATTCCTGTACCAACGGCAAAAGAAACACTATTCCAACTGCAAAATGTTTAATGCACTGATTATGTTCAGTTGAACTTGGGGTAGCGTTTGTAATGCCACAGTAAATTCGCAGCAATGACACACAATACGTATGACTACTGACTGTAGTCTATAGTACTATAGCATCGACTACATGTGACATCATTATGTGACGTAGCACAAGAGTACTTTGGTGTATTTCTGACCGCTTGGGACCAGTGTATGGCCATAGCTTTTCTGATTTTATAAAGTGAATAAGTGCCACCATTTATGCCACGTACACAGCAGTTTTGGCTGGCCTACAAGTATCTTTACTGTATGCAAACGATGCAATGCAATACTATGCGTGCTATCGCGCCACTTCCATGGAGGAGTTTAGCCACATAAGAAGAAGTTTAATCTGCAACGAGAAAGGATTTGTTATTTTCATGATGCATTTTAAAGAGTTTTAAATAATGGAATTTTTGCTCATTTATCTGGTTTTTGCCAGTCGGTGGTTTGATCGTAACTTAATTACGTTTTAATATGGGGGTGTGCTCTCTTACCAGTTTGCGCTGAGAATGTGAGTTACTAAGAAGTTTGATCTGTAAAGAGAAAGGATTTGTTATTTTTTATGATGTACCTTAGAAACGTTTCAAAAAATTCATTTTGCTCATTCCATCTGGTTTTCACCAATCGGCTTTGCTGAACGTTTCAGTATTGGTTGTGCTGCCGCACTAGTTACGCTATTTATTTAATTTGTAACAAAAAGAAATGTAATTCTTGCTCATTAGTGCACAGAACGTGAAACTATGTAAATCTGTTGTAAATGGCTTGTCGCTTCAATATTAGATGTGTTGTCGCACTTGTTGTACTATGAATTCAATTTGTGACAAAAATAAGTGGTATTTTTTGCTCATTTTAGCACAGTATGTAAAACTATGTAAATCTGTTGTAAATGCCTTTTCTATGAGCGATTTACTGTATGCTGATTGTTTTACCCTACTTTTTAGTCTTTGAGCATAGTGCTGCACGTTGTGGCTATGGGTTATTATAATTAAATGTAATTTTTGGTCAATCTATGTAAAACTGTTTTACTATGTTTTATATGAAAGTAAGACACCTCTCTTCTCCATTATAGGACTGAATATAAATTAACGTGTTACTGTTGATATGATCTGTTTAGGAGGCAGTCGTCTTGTAAATGGGCAGGTTAATTAATTTTTGGAACGGGGGCTGCCGTACTTCTTCGTTTTGTGTTGTAGTAGACATGTAACTTTTTAGGCACTGGACGTAATTATGTGTTATGCATAACACTATAACTACTGAGCGTAGCTCATGCAACTGTAACGTCGTGTCATGTCGTAACACATAGCGCTTTGGTGTAATTCGACCCACTGGAGATCAATGAGTGTTCTTAGCGAAAGAATCTTTAGCACTGTAGCCTTCTGAAGTCTATATTAAGTTAATGAAAGAAAAATAATATATTGTACAGTCAGTAAACATTTCATCTTCGACGCGCGCCATTGTCAGCGGCCACTAGGGTTTGACCTGGTAACCATTAGTGACTCTGCACACTAGTTCTCTAATGTCCGTTCTATGTGGTTATTACTGTTTTTGAGTTGGCCATAGTGCCACTTTCATCAGTGCAGGAGCCGTTTCTGTAGGCTATCGCCTGTATTGTCACAGTTACGATACGGTATGTAACTAATAAAGCAACTCGTAAAACTAAATAACGATGACAAATTTGTATACCTTACATGCATACTAGTGTACTACAATTGTATTGCAAATGTGTGCCTCCTTTGTATAAAATTTCCATGTCAACTGTAATTTTCTTTGTAGGATGGTTTGAAAATGGACGCAGGTGTCCGAAACTAGCCATGATCAAGAAATAAAAAGTATACTTCTCAATGCAACTTATGACGTAGCTACAACCATTTACTTCAATTTTAAAACAATTTGCGGATCTATTTTTTCACCTTCAGCATGCTGAAAGTTCGCACACAATAATTTTCATTCTCTTCTTTTTCAGATTACTGTATAATTTAATTTGAAGTATCTCAGTACAGGCACCGAAGTGTTATAAAAGTACAAATCTGTACTATCTGTTACTTTTTCAAGTGTTTTGTTAAAAATTTAAACAACATGCAAATAATATGAAAGACAATATTTATTCCTGAAAATTTTGTTAACATTGAGGGCAGACCAGAACGACATAGGGAAAAACATTATTTGTTGTTGAGTGAGAGGACATACAATCAGAGGCCGAAAATGTGTGTGAACAGAAGTGGTATGTGATGGTAGGCCTTGCGAAAGAAATATGGATCGCAGGAACTAAAGTGTAGAGAGGATGGAAGATTCTGTTTACTGCCTTGGATTAATTATCACTCACAAAAAATGGTTCAAGTGGCTCTGAGCACTATGGGACTTAACATCTCAGGTCATCAGTCCCCTAGAACGTAGAACTACTTAAGCCTAACTAACCTAAGGACATCACACACATCCATGCCCGAGGCAGAATTCGAACCTGCGACCGTAGCGGTCGTGCGGTTCCAGATTGAAGCGCCTAGAACCACTCGGCCACACCGGCCGGCTTATCACTCACAAAATTACACTTGACGCACGACGAGGAAGATGAAAATGCGAGTCCATCACTAAAATTACGATGCCTGATTTGACAATGCATACATCGAACAAGTATCACGAACTTTGTAAAGTGCAGCTCACGAAATTTCTTGAACGATGAAAGAAGTAACTGTTGCATTGGCATAAAGTGATAATTTTGAGTAGCGATACTTAACTTCATCAGGGCTGTATGACACTAAAATTCATTTTAAATGACCATACTTTCATTTGCTACAGCTATCAAGTTTTATTAATGTAAGAAGTGGCATGGCTATGAGGAAAGGAGGAAAACTTTAATAAGAGAAATATGAAGACAACACACAACACGTGGACTCAGATGTGCATCCGGAATCGGGCCAGCACTAAGTAAGACTTGTTTACATACTGCTGAGGAAAACCCGGTGCTGCAGTGACTAGCGAGGAAACCGCCCTCGGTCACCATGGTGACTAGCAAATGCTGGCCTACAGCTAGATTGTCTGAGAACGTTCGAGATGAATCTGCAGGAATCTCAGTCCTCTCAGTCCTTAGGAAGCCATTCGGAAGAGTCAGCGGAAAACGACTCTATGGGAGAAACTCGTACAAGAATCACAAAAAACACAGTATATAAGCGCTAGCGCAGAGAACCTAAAACAGTGAAACGTGGCAGTCAGAAGCAGTCATCACAGCTGAGTCATCGGTGGCAGTGCCACTGCGAGTCTCGAGAGGGAAGACAACAGAGTTTCCGACTATGTCGAACATCAGCTATTGTCTTGAGCTCCCTGCCTGTAAATGGAGAATAGCCGTAATAGGGTTTGTCTCTAGAAACAATGAGTAATATTTTATATTTTTTATTTGTTAGAATATAAAGAGGAACAAGCATTGTCTTGCACTTGTTTCCCAGTGTAAATAAGGTATCTGACTGTGTAAGTGGTTAACTGTGGTAAGAAGGCAGTAGAGCAGTACATGACCTCAGTTCATGGCTTGTAGAAAATAAACTAACGTTAAATCACAGTAAGACTCAGTTTTTACAGTTCCTAACACACAATTCAACAAAACTTGACGTTTTAATCTCACAGAACGGGCATATGATTAGTGAAACTGGACAGTTCAAATTCCTAGGTGTTCAGATAGATAGTAAGCTGTCGTGGAAATCCCACGTTCAGGATCTTGTTCAAAGACTTAATACTGCCATTTTCACTATTCGAACGGTATCGAAAGTGAGTGATATTTCGACACGTAAATTAGTCTACTTTGCTTATTTTTATTCACTTATGTCGTATGGTGTTATGTTTTGGGACCACTCTTCTCATTCTAGAAGGATATTTTTGGCTCAGAAACGGGCGGTTCGGGCAATAAGTGGTGTGAGTTCACGAACCTCTTGTCGACCTCTTTTCACGAGTCTGGGTATTTTGACATTGGCCTCTCAATATGTATATTCCTTATTGTCGTTTCTTGTTACCAATATTAGTTTATTTACAACAATAAGCAGCTTTCACTCGGTTAATACTCGGCAGAAATCAAACCTCCATTTGGATCGGACTTCCTTAACTCTTGTGCCAAAAGGTGTGCAGTATACTGCTGCATCCATTTTCAATAAGCAGCCACTCGAATTCAAAAGTCTTAGCAGTAATCCACGCGCTTTCAAATCGAAACTGAAGAGCTTCCTCGTGGGTCACTCCTTCTATTCTGTCGAAGAGTTCCTTGAAAAATTAAGATGATTCTCATTGTATTGCTGATAGCGTTTGCTTAAACTTATGTACTGATTTTCTTTCAGGTTCATGAACATTTATTTTTATCTGTTATTACTTTTTATGTTGTAAGTTCATGTACTGACACGTTCCATGACCTTCGAGATTTGCTCCTCAATTTGGTCCTACGGAACTTGACATTTAAATAAATAAAAAGGCGATTAGAGAACAGGATGGAAATATTCCGCTGCTGACAGTGATCGAGACAGAAGTACGGCCGCAAGTTTCTAAGAAACTCATGCGATGGGTAACAACGATGGCTAATGGAAAATGAGGCAACAGACAACCCAACAAAGCAATACACAACGAAAGGAGTTATGTTTTGACACAGTCTGCGTCAGTATTAGCTGTTGTGTAAGAGCACAAGAGCATGTAAACACCCTAACTTTTGACAGCTCGCGGATTTATTGGGTATTTTTCTTTGAGTGCTGTTAAAAGTAATGTAGATGCGGTAATCTGAAATACGCTGCACTAAATCTACTGTGCTGTGCTACATTGCTACTCTTGACTCGGTGAAACTTGGCATCAGGGTTGCGAACACGCCATCAGTTGTGCACGTTTTAAGGAGCTTTTGCGCATGCCCAACTGGAGTGACGTAATTGCCGTACATCACTTGACATAAATCTCACAAGATGGTAGCACATTCCTCAGAAATGCCATTTCACTCACTATATAGTAAAATTAGATTGAACATCAGTATTTGTTAACTGAAAGAAAGATCTATTTTGTGGGATTCTTAATGAGATATAGTAAATGAAGTTTTGGATTTTGTCATACAATGGTATATTTGAGGCGTTGTGAACGATAAGGAACATCATCATGGATTGTGAAACAGTAGCAATTATTCATTCTTCTGACATCTGTTGATCTTATGGTCGGTCAAGTTTATCTGTACTGTAGACCCACCTTTTAAGTATATATGAACCTTCACGAAAAGTTGTCTCACTGGTTTCACTGATATTCACTTAAATGTGGGGCTGAAGCCGGTGTGCTTTTGGCCCTTATGGCCTCAGTGCTCCATATGTATTCTAGTAAAGTTATCTTGTTGGCAGATAGTAATACTTGAATTTAATCATTTCTCCAAATGGCAGTTTGTGTTTGGAGCTTGTTCTTTATTGTGCAGGAATCGGCTTTCCTGTTGTAATAAAATTGGTTATGGTGGGATACATCTGCTAACCGATCTTGGATTATATGAAATGACCGATTCCAACGCTGAAGACTCAAAACCCAGAAATCCACTACCGTGTAGCTATACGAAAAAGTATACACGTCAATATACAGGGTGTTACAAAAAGGTACGGCCAAACTTTCAGGAAACATTCCTCACACACAAAGAAAGAAAATATGTTATGTGGACATGTGTCCGGAAACGCTTACTTTCCATGTTAGAGCTCATTTTATTACTTCTCTTCAAATCACATTAATCATTGAATGGAAACACACAGCAACAGAACGTACCTGCGTGACTTGAAACACTTTGTTACAGGAAATGTTCAAAATGTCCTCCGTTAGCGAGGATACATGCATCCACCCTCCGTCGCATGGAATCCCTGATGCGCTGATGCAGCCCTGGAGAATGGTGTATTGTATCACAGCCGTCCACAATACGAGCACGAAAAGTCTCTACATTTGGTACCAGGGTTGCGTAGACAAGAGCTTTCAAATGCCCCCGTAAATGAAAGTCAAGAGGATTGAGATCAGGAGAGCGTGGAGGCCATGGAATTGGTCCGCCTCTACCAATCCATCAGTCACCGAATCTGTTGTTGAGAAGCGTACGAACACTTCGACTGAAATGTGCAGGAGCTCCATCGCGCATGAACCACATGTTGTGTCATACTTGTAAAGGCACATGTTCTAGCAGCACAGGTAGAGTATCCTGTACGAAATCATGATAGCGTGCTCCATTAAGCGTAGGTGGACGAAACTAAAATGAGCTCTAACATGGAAATTAAGCGTTTCCGGACACATGTCCACATAACATCTTTTCTTTATTTGTGTGTGAGGAATGTTTCCTGAAAGTTTGGCCGTACCTTTTTGTAACACCCTGTATATTAACACTTAATGTAATTACGATGATGATTATGGACTCCTTAAAAAGATAAGCAGTTATAAACAATTATTTGTGCTTTATTTCTGAAATGTATGTTTCACAGATGATTTTACACAAATAGATCGATATATGATATTATTTTCTTTGTTACATATTGTTAGAGGTAAATCTTTGTCTTTGAGCTGTTAGCAGTACGAGTTTGAAGTTCGAGGATGGAGTATAAGCTATGTGTGTTGTGTTAGCATGGTGGTTGATGTTGATTTCTATTGTGAAGTCGAATGACTGAAATATAGCTAATAAGCAACAGAAAGTCCACCAGTGCTCATGTTATTTAACAAAATGAAGCTGAGCATCCTCTCGACCAGTCTAACAAAGTTGCTTTCCAGAATGGACTACTAGCCTAAAAGTTACAACAAAGAAGAAGAATTAAAGATGAGTATTATGAAAACTGTTTATTCAAATTCTACCGTTGCTACCTCTCTCTGCGGTGTGTCGCTATCTCAGCGTGCCAAGTGCTGTGAAAATGTGACCAACCGCACAAGTTATTAACTTAGATCAAAGTTAATAAATCAACTTTGGGCTGCAAGAGGGTGATTACGGTCAGACTGTGCAATGTCAACCTGAACTCTGTTGAATCCGTTTTAAGTGCTTGCAGTAAAGAAAAGTGCCACGAAGAGTTAGCCACAAAGGAATTAGGGCCAACCAGACGAGGTCCGTTGTCTGAGAAGGTGACGAAATCAAATAAGTATGACTACAAGCGAACATTTAACAAATAAGTGTATAATAAGTGTAAGTTGTCGTGTGAATGTAACGTAAGAATGTCTGATTTTCAGCCCAGAAGATAATTCGTTAACTAATATATGTATTAGGTGTCTTGTACATTTGCACTACAAAATAAAAAAGCACTAAAACTCCCACTTACACAAAAATGTGAAATGGATTGTAGTGAAAGCTGAAATAATTTTTCGTTCTTGCCATAAACCCTTCAAAATTATGAACAAAAAAACAAAATTCCACACACTATGCATATTAATATTACTATTATTAGTATCATTATTATTATTAGTGACAGTTGCTGAAGTTGTATAAATATGTTGATAAGCATAACTGTTATACAGCAGAGCATATTAATTTCACACTCTCATACTTATATGAATTGAAAAATTTGTGAACACACGGAATGTATACTTACAAGCCTTCACTGGTCCGTGAGCCCAACTGCAAATAAAGCGGGAATGAATGATAACAGTAGATGTCAAAAAGTATCTACAGATAGGAGATGAAGTCCCACAGGAGAAAGAGGTAAAATGAACGACTGTACACCACAGGATGAAGGAGAATTAAGATATGCAATTCAATGGCAAGTCATAGGATAAAGAGTGATGAATTACTGTAAGGTACAATAGTGTGGCACCAGAAAGTGGTATGAGAATAAGTCCTAGGGAAGAAAACACTTTACAGATATGTGTAGATACAGGGTCAAATCCCATTAATAAAAAAGAAGTGATTATTCGCGAACTTGAAGTAATGACAGGTGTGTATATAACCGAATGTATGGCACGAATAAAGCAATTTAAATGTATTTTGAGTATACTGAAGTTGAATAAGACTGAGTGTAATCTCAGAGCACTGAAAGTATTGGGCAGTCTTGTAGGGAACGTGACATCAATATGAACAGTACAGGAGGCAATGAACGGTATGGGATATTTGTGACATTTCATAAACCAGGACCATAGTATTTGATTTCTGTATTTAATACAACGCCACATTGTAACCCTGGTCACATATCGTTTGAGTTAAAAGTTTGAGAGAAGAGTAAATGTTCAAGGAGTCTTGCAGAAAGAGGAAAGAACTGTTGACCGTAATTATTATGGTTATGTATGTCAGTTGAGAACTAGAAAATAACATGCATACCGAATAGCACAAGAAAGGATAAAAGAAGCAAAAGGAATCAGTAAGACTCACTATGAGATGATTGAGAATCCAAGAGTCTTTACGACAGGTGGAAGTACATGTACACCAATTGGAGTCATATTATTAGGTGACAGGAAAAGTCGACAGGAAACAATTACATGGAGAATTGTGAGTTACGTGAACCTGAGATTGTTTGATGAGAAATTATATCGTGTGATATTGTAGCCTACCAGTGCTGCCAAGCCAGCACCTCGAAGATTCTTGCGAGTGCCACTCGCAGCACTTTGAACATCTTTATCTACGGAGAACTTTCTGACCACTGACCAATGAAGACCGCCAGGATGGTGTTGCACGTAACAGGAACCTTGGCGCCGGTCTTCTAGTCGAAAGTACATCTGTGTGGCTAGTTGGTATTGAACGTTAGACCGAGTTGTCGATACTTAGCTCTACCGGCAAACATTCAGTGTACTTAGATGCATGCCCATGTCAGGACTCTGCTTATAGCTAGCCACAGCTACCCGAAGTTGTCAATAGTGGAGCAGCTCTTCAACAACAAATTGAATGAAATATATTGATTTAAAGCGCACTAGTGTCAATTAATCTTTCGCCAGCCTATCCAGATTCCTACAGCAATGGATCCCTTTGGCCACCTCCCACCCATTTATCGTTACCAACTAGGACATAACATTGGCTCCTCTGGACATAACGGTTGCCACTACGTATCATAACATAAAGAGAGACCCAAGTAATAAACAAGCACATCCAATAGTGCAGAGAGAGATTAAGCAAATTAAATATCATAAGACCGAATATAACCTTGTAAGTAATGAAGATCGTAGTAATATAGCCAGATTTTGGCAACAGTGTGTGAGTTGAAGCACACAGTAAACTATATCGTGACTAATGAACAAAAGTGGTATGAATTTGTTAGAACCGTTATTACATATTCACTAAAGATGACGGATACAAGACAAACGAAGGTACCCATTTTCGTCACCATCAATAAACAGGTGATATTATTAAATTCACTATTTAAAGAATATTAAGTACTGTGTACCAACAGTTAGTAAGTTCCATTAGGCACACACAAAAAGAGACTCTAGCACCACATATCGCGGATCCAATAAAGATATTTGTCGTTGATTCAAGATTATGTTAAAAATATAAGATTTCCATTTCCCATACCCTTCCCAGAAGCATATGGATACATGCTTCTAAAAATAATGGATTTAGACGCATTCAGGTCAGATATTACATTAGGGTATGTCATTAGCATAGAGCGGTGCACACCCACCAGCAATAAGACAAGGTAGATGGAAATACATTTGAATACAGCCAGAAAAAAGTATTTACTGTTAGATAATTCTAAGAACTTGTATGCTAAACTCTTGGCACATCAATTAGAATGTGAAGTGATTGCTATGGCAACATATACAGTAAATAAACTAATGTAATGTTGTCCATGCCCGACCAGGATGTATGTGATGTCAAACTATTATACAGTAAGAACATTCCAAGGAATTTCGTCCAGTAGTTAATCACCTATGAAAAAACGTTTGACACAACTCACTGATAACAAATAGCTGTATACAAGCCCAAAGGAAGAAAGTACGACGGTTTTGTGTTAGGAATAGGCTTCCAGAGGTATTCACCTACGAGGTGTGGGACTGTTAACGTTCTACACAAACTGCTAAGGTTATGAATCATGGGTTTAAACCCAGTCAAGTAGAATAATACAGACGAAGGAACATTGTAACTAGTACTATAATGGAAATCGGTGGTTGTGAAGAACTGGAGAACAAGTTAAACACATCACGGTACTAATAGAATTACCATTAAGGCGTGTAGTTTCCAGGTTAGATGACCAAACGGTGGCTGGAAAAAGATTAGAGACTGTGGATCAGCTGTCTGATAAGCAATAAGGGCAAATAGATCGTGAGAGAAGAGTCCAGCACTATTCCACAGTGACATATATAGGCTTAATATTAACTGTAGTAATAGTTACAGGTTGTTGTTGCTCGCATTGCCCGTATTGTAGAAACACATAAGTGTTTAACAGACTGTCGTGCTAGTCGAAAATGTTGCCAGTCATTGTGTGTTAAGAATAGTGTGGTTAATACATCCCCGTCTACACGACAGAGAATAAGAGATTACATTGACGTCTAAGAGAGACATCCTCATGATGAAGAAGATAAAGCAAACTTAAAGAGTAGGAGGTAGAAAAATAATGTGCAGATACTCGTAACATAACTAGGTTATAAGAAACATCATGTTCAAAACAAATGTACTTGTAACTTTAAATGAATTAATAGCACATGGATTACAGGTTCCTGACTTATTTTAGTGGAAGAGGTGCCATGACTATCAAATTTTATTAATGTAAGAAGTGGCATGGTTATGAGCAAAGGAGAGAAATTTTATTAAGACTAAAATTAAAATGATACACAACATGTGGTGCCAGACAGGCATCTGGAACCGGCCCAGCGCTCCATATGAAGTGAGAATTGTTGACAGGCTGCCGAGGAAAAGGAAGTGCTGTAATGACCTGCGAGGCAATCACCCTCTATCGCCAATGTGACTAGCATACGCTGGCGTCCAGCTGGGTAGTTCAAGAACATTTCAGAAGGTTCTGCAGGAATCTCATTCGTCGTGAAGACCTTCTGAAGAGCCTGGGAGACAACTCTAAGGAAGAAAGAAGCATAAAAATCCCTCAAAAACCAGTATGTAAGTGGCTAGAACAGAGGGCCAAAAGTAATGAAGAGTGTCAGTTAAAAGGAGTTAATACCATAGCTGACCCACCGCGACTAGTGCCACTGCCAAGCCCCAAAGTCACTACAGAGTTAGACTTCGATGCTGCTGCAGTAAGACGCCGAGAAGACAGCACTATTTCGATGGAGGACAACTGAGTTCCCTAAAAATATCCGACAACAGTTATTATCTTAAGTACCCCTCCTGTTAATAAGCACTACAGATTTGGACCCCAAGAAATAGCGAGTAGAAATTGCTATTTTTTGTTTGTCAGAATACAGAAAGGCAGTAGCGATGCCTTGCACTTGGCTCCCAGTGTGAATGAGATATATGATTGCATAAGTCGCAACATACAATACTTGGATATTTTCTGTGTGTCTGAATATAGGGAGGGTCAAGTGGTGTCTCACACTTTTCTCCTAGTGTGAATACGGTATATGATGTCGGAAGTCACAACAAGTAATAGTTAACATTTCCTTCCTGTCAAAATATAAAAAGGAACAAGTGCTGTACTACAGTTGCCTCCAGTTGTAGATAAGGTATTTGATGATGCATTGTTGGTACAAGATGCAAGCAGAGCACTCATCTCCGATAGCGAAACGTTGAACTCAGGAGTTGTAAGTGGGTATGATGAGCGCAATTGACATGTATTTTATGCACACCCTTTATTTGACAAGTTAATTAAATTAATTTTATTTTAATTTTTATTAATTAAAAATCAAAATAAAATTAATTAATAACTAAATAAAATTAGTTTAATTAACTTGTCAAAAAGGGTGAGCATAAACAACATGTAAACTATACTCAACATACCCACTTACTACTATATATAAAAATTTTGAGCACACTAGAACTGATTTTAACAAATTCCATATCATTAAATTCATTACCATTATTTCTCATTTTATTCATTTCTAATCTTTTAGAACAATTAAAATCGTTAGAAAGAACATTAGCATAACAAATAAAAGAAATTAGTTTAAAATGTACTACTCAAAACAGCTTTTTCAGCAAAACTCCCTGTCTCATAAGGAGAAGTCCTGGGCAACACTACCCATGATATTTTAAAAATACCCATTATTTGAGCAGGATTCAAATCATGAAATGCCACTAGTAAACATTTCTTGATCTGAATCCACTCACCTTAGTGCTGAGCTATCCGCACAAGATGAAGAATGTTACTTTAGTTTCATTATATCTCAAGCAGCACTCGTGGAAAACGATGGTAACAGTCTTAAATAGCATTAAGTTTAAACAGTGAAACTTAAATAAAAATAAGTGAAAAAATTGTTTACAAGCGTTGTGCCACTCGAAATATGTGATGCGTGTTAGCTTTTTAAAATGGATTTTAACCATTAAGACATGAGAGCAAACTACTTAAATAGCAATATCTCGAAGTTTACACCATTAATATCGGTTAAAAAATAGGCAAAATATGCCTAAAACCTCATATTAACCTTCGCTACCCTGGTGACATCTAGAAATCAGAATTTAAAACACTTCCTTGTGTGCCAACCCGCTGAATACAAATGCGTGACAAAGCGAGAGCTGTGCAACCAAGACAGTGATAGGAAGGTGGAACGAAGCAGAAGGCGTGGTTACATATCTGTTTCAGCCGTACCCAGCCCACTCAGCTGTGAGCTCTGCTATAGGCCGGACATTTGCGCAGCAGCTGCCGCCTGGGCAGTTAAAAAGATCGATTTTTGTTTATTTCTCAACTAAATATTAACCGAGCTTAAAAATTCTAAATGCTAACGTAATCTACATAAAACGAGCTATTCAAAAAATAATAATGAATAAAATCGGAAATTATTTTTCAGCTCAAAAATTCTCAATTAATATTCTGTATTGCGCCTCAAAAAAATGGCTCAAATGTCTCTGAGCACTATGGGAATTAACTTCTGAGGTCATCAGTCCCCTAGAACTTAGAACTATTTAAACATAACTAACCTAAGGACATCACACACATCCATGCCCAAGGCAGGATTCGAACTTGTGACCGTAGCGGTGGCGCGGTTCCAGACTGAAGCGCCTAGAACCGCTCGGCCACTCCGGCCGATTGAGCATCAAATGTGAGATTCATCTTCCCATACATAATTACTTAGGCGATAGCATCCTTCAGTATTTATCGTTGAATTTTGCTCATAAATTCATAATAGCCTTCTGACAACATTCTTTCTGTGAGTCTGTTAATCACATACATAGGACAGTTCATTATGAAATTAAGTGCACTTATATCTACATCACGCTTCAACTGTGTAAGTCGTTTAAAATCAAGAAATGCCTCATATGCCTTCACATAATTATTTGGCGCATCCGAGTTTCACATTTCTTGAGGAAATATTTCATTCCTTCCATTTGCAATATAAATATTCTGACGTTTAACATGATCATATAATGAACACTCAGTCAACTAATTGTTTTTTGTGATAGTTTCAAACCCAACAAAAATAAAATAAGGCATAAGAGTCTACTGAGTCCTACCAATTTGTGAGCTCTAGCTCTAAATTTTTATTCTTACTTAAACCAGCAGCTTCCATAATTTGTAGTTCATAGAAAGATATAGAACTTTAGGATTTTTCAGTATATTTTCTCGTTGTTCAAGTTCATAATTCGGTTCATATTTAACGATAGGTACACGAATTGTCATAGATTTTACAGTTTTACCTTCTTTCAGAAGTATATCTTTTATTTCAACTCCAGCACCATTGTAGTCAGCCCATCTAAGAAGAGCATCTACAGCACTGGAACTCCAAGTAAATATTTCTTTGTAGTCCCTAAAGAAATCACCGAGCATATTCAATGGATAAAGCACTTCATTCCTCTTACTCCTTACTTTACCATTATTAAGTATATATTCTTCCACACCTACAAAATGAAGTCAAACACTACAAAACTCATGATGAAATAAAGGGATTCTCTCTCATAGAAATAACATTATTTTATTTATTTATGTTTATAAAATCGAGTAGCTTTGCCACATTATCATCAATTAAGTTCTTATTAGTTTTTCCATCATAAGTTTGATAGTCTGTATCATCAACTCTAATAATACTGAAGCTCATGTAGAACTGAACATGAGTAAGATTAAGCCATCCATCTCCTACATTTATGTTAATTTCTGTATCCTTGTTAGGAATATTTAGATGATTCTCTGATTTCTCATTCACAGGGAATGACATTATTTGGAATGATTATTTCACTCTGCATCAGTGTGCGCCCTATTTGAAAACTTTGTGGCAGATTAAAACATTATGTTACACCAAGACTTTAGCCTAGAAGCTTTTCATCCTAAAGCAATGATCTTACTGGTTGAGCTATCTAGAAACAACTCATTGCCCGTCCTTACAGCTTCACTTCTGCTGGTAACTTACCCTACATGACATACCCTTTCATTCAGTACTGCTAGTCCAGTAAAGTAGAGTGAAGAGTTTTTGTGGAATCTGGAAAGCAGTAAGGAGGTATTACAGAAACGATGCTGTAAGGACATGTAGTGAGTCATTTCAGGATAGTTCAGTCCATAAGAGCACTGCCCATGACAGACAAAGTTCCTGGTTTCTATCACAGTTTTATTCAGCTAAGAAGTTTCAAACCAGTGCACACTCTGTTACAAAGATTCATACTGGAAACAATCTAATGACCCATGAATAATGAGCTTCTCCACAATATAGCTTCTTCCAGGAGTGCTAGTCTGGCAGGGCTTGCTGGATAACTTCTGTGAAGTTTGTAAAGTATGTGGGAGGTACTGGCAGGAGGAGTAGAGCTGTAAGGGCAACTTGTGAGTCATTCAGGGGCACAGATATGGGAGGGGTCCAAACCCCGCTTCCTGATCGAACATTTATAGTGACTGTTAGTTTCCAAAGTTTAGCTGCAGTGATAATGATGATGATATTTGGTTTTCGGGGGGCTCAACTGCATGGTTTCAGCGCCCATTCAAAAGCCCAATCTTTACAATGTCCAGCGTCGCCACTTTTCTGAATGATGATGAAGTGATAACACAAACACCCAGTCCCCAAGCGAAGAAAATCGCCGATCGGGCTGAGCATTGAACCAGTATCCCTTGATCCAAAGGCAGCAACGGTAGCCACTAGATCACTGCAGTGAGAAGTAGCACTGTAAATTGTGCTGCTAAGTTGGGCTGCAGTTCCCTGCTTCTTATCGATGTATGTCAGTACACTTTGTGCCAAACATGCATGTTTATGACTGCTGCCAACTCTAGTGCTCTAACTGCTGTAGCATTATAGTCGGGTGGTGAACTTCTGTTGTGTGTCTCAACTGAAAAAATAACATAACCAGTGTGTTTGAGCATGAACAACTCTAATATACACTTTCATATAATCTTGTTACTTCCATATGTAATCATATATAATTTATATCACAGCTGCTGATTATCTGCACGTACTTACCTCAAATACATACATATAGCATTATCCCTGTTACATCCCTTCTCAATACGGGGAAAAATTTTCCTTCCTGCATTCTCCATGCCTCACATTCCATTCAGTTAGGCGCTTAACTGACAAATTATGTAAACTTGTCTCGATATCTATAGATCTTGATAAGAATTCAAGGTGGTGCAAAGACTGGCAACTTATTTTAAATGTTCAGAAATGTAAAACTGTGCACTTCACAAAACGAAAAAAAAAGTAATACCCTACGACTATAAAATCAACGAGTCACCGTTTGAATCGGCCAAGGCATACAAGTACCTAGACGTAACAGTTTGTAGGGATATGAAGTGGAATGATCACATAGTGTCAATCGTGGGTAAAACAGGTGGCAAACTTCGATTTATTGGTAGAGTATTGGGGAAGTGAAATCAGTCTACAAAAGAGATTGCTCACAAATCACTCGTGCTTCTAGATTATTGCTCATGTATGATGGACCCATTCGAAATAAGACAAACTGGGGATTTTGAACATACACAGAGAAGGGTAGCACGAATCATCACACGTTTATTTGATCTGTGGGAGTATCACAGAGATACTGAAGGAACTGAACTGCAAGAGTCTTGAAGATATTCTGTGAAACTTTATTAACAACATTTCAAGAACCGGCTTTAAAAAAGGACTGTAGGAATATACTACAACCACCTATGTATCGCTCACATAGTGGTCGTGAGGACAAGATTAGAATAATTACTGCATGCACAGGCACTCAAACAATCACTCTTCCTGCACTCCAAATGTGAACGGAATGCGGAGAAACCCTAATAATTAGTAAAATGGGACGTACCCTCTGCTATGCACTTCATGTGGATTGCAGGGTCTAGATGTAGCTGTAGATGTAGAGTGGAACTACAGCATCTGAGATAACAAAAACTTCAAATAATAGAAAGATGACTTAAACAACTAGTAATTACGAAAAACTTGTACATTTTAATATGTTAGACTTTAGAATGGCTCAGAGTTTCATTCGTACTTATGTAACAACAGTACCTATAATCATAGGAGTCTACAAGGAGAACCAAGAAGGGCCACTTGCCCCTCTTGGGTAGCGTCAATTATCTGTGATATAATAAGTTTTTTGTGTTAACTATTCATTTTCGTTCTTACCGCATGACGTGTCTCCAAACTGAACAACAAGTTTATATAAAAAATTAAAATTTTAAAGTCTTGCATTGTAGCTTGTCATGGAGGGAAACCTCCCACAGTTCTGGCAAAATTTGCAGTTCATGTTACAAACTGACCACTTGGTGTTATGGAATTTATGCAAGGAAAAGCAAAGTTTTGTCAAAGTGCATTACACTGACATTTCGCATGTGGTACATATTTGTAGTTATTAATATGAAATGAAACTGAAATATGCCGCAGCTCAAGAGCAAGCAGTTCGCTATGTATGGCTAGCGCATCACCTCTTTGTGTCAACTGGTATAGATTTACAAGCATGTTGGCAGGCGTCACGAAAACATGCGAAATCTATCGACGAATTCCGAATAGTACTAGGGAGCATCCTGAATAAAAGCTGGACAAGCTACTCTGTCCATACAGATTAATTTGACCATCTGTGAAAAGCCTGAATAACCACTTTTTGCAGTGTGAACTGCTGCGAGACATGCAGAAAGAGCGTCCGTGAGGTTCTGGACGGTGCCAACTAGAATGTGAAGCCATGCCGTCTCCCGTGTGCAAGGTTTCTTGGTTGAGGATTCATGGTGCGAACAGCCTGATCGAGGTTGTCCCACATGTTCTCGATTTGGTTAAATCCATTAAGTTCGGTGGCGAGGGAAGTACAGTAAACTCATCCTGGTGCTTGTTTGAACCACACATGTGTATGACCTATCACATTGTCCTACTGGGAGATGCCCTCGTGACAAGGAAAAACAAACGGCATGTAGGGGTGGACATTGTCCCCAGGGATAAATGCATACTTCTGTTGAGCCATTGTGCCTACTAGAATGACGAGATCACCCAGGCAATGCCACGAAAACGTTCTCCGTACCACAACGCCCCTGCTCCATCCTGAACCCTTCTGACAGCTGTTGCAGAGTGTTTGTTTTTCAGACGTTACATGCCCCACATGCCAAGAGCCATCTGTCCAATGGAGCATAAAACGTCATTCAAGGCCACTTGTCGCCATTCAGTGGACGTGCAGCTGCGGTACTGACGTACAAATTCCAACCTTCATTCCTGATGAAGAGCAGTCAGCTCAGGAGTATGAAAGTATGAACAAGGCGCCCTCTGTGGAAGTCCATTAGTAGCAACATTCACTGAACTGTCACTTTGTAGACATTGTTGGTAGCCCATTCGTTTATCTGGACGGTCAGTTGCACAACAGTTGCTTGTCTGTTCACCCGTGCACATCTCTGCAGCTGTCGCTTACACTTGTCCCTGTCCCATCTATACCACACTTGCCTTGGCACAGGTTTAAAATAGCGCGATTTTGCCATGCACGGTATACTTTTAACATGAGGACAATTTAGCCGTTTTGGTAATGATTTCACCCTTGGCTAGGAAGTCAATGATCATGCCCTTTTGGACATTAGATAAATCGCTTCATTTCCACATTTGTACTGTTTTCTCCATCCCTCTGACACTCTTATGTACCATCTACTGCGAATTGCTGTCTGTGAGTAGTTACTGCATGTAGGTGTTGATATGGGCGGTGGTCACATTAATGTGTCTCGACAGTGAATATAGCAGGGTCACTTTACGCAAATGTAATTGCCCCTAGTGTACAAAATAAGAAACTGCAAGATTACTTGACACAAACATTTATGTATGATGCGGGATAATCGCAAGGATCGCCACTACATGGTGGTGACCAATTACCAAAACCAAAATATTGGACCCAAATTAAAATCTGAAATGAACTGACATTTAGTGGAAACACTTGTTAATACCATGTCTATACAGTATATTTGTATTAAACTACTAGGTTTATACTACAGCTGCGTAGATCAACGTACCTTTTTCGTTAAATGTACGAGGGTAATCCCAAAAGTAAGGTCTCCTGTATTTTTTATAAGTACATAGACCTGTTTATTTCTACAATGGTTTACATCAGTTTACAGCTTGAACATTTAGCTAATTTTTGACATAATCACCATTTCTGTCGATGTATTTTTGTAGACGCTGTGGCAGTTTTTGTATGGCGATGTCATACCAGCTCACCGCCATGCTGCGAAGAAGGATACCGCCACTGGCGTGATTGTGCTTGGTCTCAGGTGTGAAGTGGTATGCCCAGGTTTCGTCACCCGTGACAATGGAGTCTAGAAAGTTGTCCTGTTCGGCTGCAAGGCGGTGAATAAATGAGCGGGAAGCATCAACTCGTTGGCGCATGTGGTCGTCAGTCAGTATGCGTGGCATCCATCTTGCGCACACCTTACGGTAATTCAGTGTTTCCGTTAAAATTCTCTGAGCGGTGCTTCGGGAAACCGCAGAGACCAACGTGCAGAGATCATCCGCCCATCTTCATGCGTACTTTGCTCAACCTTAAACACTGTCTCCTCAGAAGTTGACGGTCTCCCGCTCCTTTGTTCGTTGTGAATTTCGGTCCGACCAGCTGCAAACTCTCTACACCACTTAAGAACATTTTGGACATCCACGCACGACTTACCATACACTTCCGTCAATTGGCGATGGATTTCAATCGGCCCAGTTCCCTTTGCCTTCAAAAGCCGACTAACTGAGCGCAATTCGCACTTGGAGGTAACATCCAACGGGAGCTCCATTCTCAACGGCTGCCAAGCCAAGATTGAGCGCCTCAGCGCGGCGTGCACATGTTTACACACAGCGCGTGAAGCACTCTTCATAACAGTGGGACCAACTGCCACACAAACAGAGTTCTGTTCTTATAAAAAAAATAGGAGACCTTACTTTTGGGATTACCCCCGTATCACTGAAAAACATCGAAATACTTTGCATTACTAATCGAGTAAATATTTTATTGTTATATTGTTGTCATTTTCAAACGCTATATATCAGTTTTCATACAACGTAATCTTTAACTAGGGTAGAAAATTATTATTTACATAGGTTATTCGTTTCTCAGTCTCAGTTAGCCTGTGAGTTTCACCGTGAGTAGTTCCTAAAAAATGTGTTTTGTTATATTTCGCAGATGAATGTATGTCAGTCAGAAGTTTGACATTTTCAAACAGAATTTTATAAAAATGAACACATGAAGCATCCTGAAAATGAGCCTTTGTCCTTAACAGTTTCCTCACTAAATCTGTTCTTTTCATCAGTCCATAAAGCATTTGTGATAGAGAACAATCTTTCTGCAGCTGCATTAGTGCCAGTTAGAGCTAGCACAAACACAATAAGGAGCAACAAATTCTTGCAGCAGATATCATGGGATGCATAGAATTTGAAAATGATAGACCTTATTCAGTTTTATTTAATCAAAGGGTGTATTTTCTTTATTTTTTGGGCATGACAACATTTTTTCTCTGTTTGGTTATGCTGCAAATCACTTGGAAACACGCTATTTCAAAATATAGAGGAAAGTTATTGACAACTGGGATAATATAGACCTATATGTATTTCCTCAGGGCAATGGGACACTTAAGATAAATAAAGTGTGTGCCTGTAACATACAGGATTCTGGTCATGCTACGGTACATGAGTGTGAAAGAAAAAGGAATGGTATGGTAAATGACCACAACTTTCACTTCAACAGGGGAGATATTTGATTTTAAATTTAAAAAATCTGCGAGCTATATGTGAACAGTAGCATGGCAATCACACATTTTAATTTAAACCCGAGAACATCAAAATATAAGTGTAAGTCACAGAAACATAATGCACCACATCCAAATCATATTGTTCAATTTACCCACTGTAGCTGACCACTCAATGAAAAAAACTATGTACTGGCTGATATATTAATTACCTTCCAAGTTAATAGTTACTGTATGTTGTTGTGATGAATAAAAAATTGTGATGATGTGATCTTTCTGAATGTGTCTATCTTTTGGAGTACTATGAAAGTCTTTCTGTGGAATTTTTAAGTATTTCATTCGATGTAGTTCCTCACTTGTCAGATTACGTATTAGAAAACCCATATTCTAGGAAGGGGGAAAATTCGTGTAGTCACAAATTTTTGTACAGAGGTAGGAGGGAGTATCATGAGAAACTTACTAAAAATCCTGGGCAGTGGGATATGAGCGTTGGAGCGAGATGTTTTGGGTTTTTCGTGACTACCTCGAAAACCGTGGCATCTAGTGAAAATGTTTATCAGTAAAATATTACATCAAATTAAATTTCCTACAAAGAAGGTCCTATGCATTTTTTCTCTGGGACTAACAGTTTCCATGTTGCAGGGCATGAAAATATCGCAATTATTAAAAATAATGTTTTAGTAATATAACACTGAGATTTATTGTTAAAACACATGGGGTAACAACAAATATTAAATCTGCGTAGAACATGCAAGTGCAGTAAAACCGTATGAAGGGTTAAATTTTGTTCTGGGGGGTGTAATGGGTAGAAAGGTGGGAGTAGAGATTGGAAGCATGTGAGAAGGTACGTCTTCGGATTGTTGTCATGCACTTCCCTGCTTTGAAGGTCTGAAAAGCGAATAGCGGGCAGGGGATTCTCCATTCTCTCTACTGCACTACGTCCCAAAAACAAACAGCAGTGTGTTTCACAAAGTTATGCCGGACCTTCCGCAGCTCGCTTATGCGTCACTGGAGACACAGTGCACATGCGCTCCTGGTTTAGGGGTAGGGGGCTATTTACCAAAAAGTGTGTTAATACTGCATTGAATACAGGGATGGGTTCCTAACAATACAAATGCAAGAGAAGCACGTGGACAGATACTGTGTAAATCTCTGCACAGTGTCCTCGAGAAGGCGACTCCCTCCACCACAGGCACTGCTGGCTTTTCTGTTTTCTGTCACTCACTGTATCTCCCCAGCGCTTCGTGTTCAGTTCTCTTATGGAAGTAGGCAAAATAACTTCCTGAGCTAGTGTTTGTATAGTGAAGTTACTTTCAGTTTATTAGGTGAGTACTTATTTGCGTTTCTTAAGTGAGCTTTCATGTAAATATGTTCCTATAAACATAGGCTGAGTGATGTCTAATTTGAAAGTGTGATGTTGTCAGTGACCTACATAGTGTTGGTGGAAGAGTGTGAATTAACGAATGACAACAATGTTAAGGCACTTCTGTTATCATTAATAGTAGAACAAAGTATGTCCTGGAACAGATAATTTATTCAGAATTGCGGCTAGGTTCCCCTATGACATCACCCCTCAAAACCAGGAAAAGGTATAAAATTTCAAATTTAGTCGAGAAATAGATCAACTGCGCTACCCCCACTAACCTAACTTCTTCCACCCGTCCCACCAACTCCTATGACGTCAGCCACCTCCCTCCACCAGCACCCCACCCCTTGAAATGTGCTCAGTTGCTGGAGAGGAAGGTTAGGTTAGAGTACTTTATTTATTTTCTGTGTACTCCATCGCCCCCCTCAACCCCCTGATACCACTTTTTTTAGTTTCAGCTGCTTTTTTGGAGGCACTGTCAGAGGGAAAAAATTTCAGTCATACAGCTAGTGTGGTGTTCATCACTCTTCTGAAACGTTGAGTGGACTTAGTTTATTATTGCTGATGGAGGCAGGAATCTTAAGGCTATTATTTTCTTATTTTCCTCACATATCGTAGCACAGTTCTACAATGCGAAACGTACACTGGTCTCTATGCACAGACAGGAAAAATGTGAACAATTACATATCTAAAAGTCATGGCATATTTCGAAACCCCACAAAAGATTGCAAAAAAAAAAAGGACTTAGAAGATCGGATGTCTAAAAATTTCACCTAAAATTCGTAGTACTGTCCTGCAGCCAATAAAAATGTCTGGAATTTTAGATCTGCTGGTCTGGAGGTGCTCTAAAGCCACAATGGCAGATGGAAGACAGTATCCCATCTATTTGAACCAGAAGACAAGCCAGATGAGGGTCCTCTGCGTGGATTTGCCTCTGAACACTCGAACAAAGACGACATCACATAACTCTCTGAAATCACAGATATTTCTGTACAAGCCTCATTCTGCCCCTTTCTTGTTCCAAAAGCTCGCTGTGTATGTGCAATGTGCTCAGTTGATGAAATTCTGGTGCCAAACAGGGAGGTATCTAATAACTGTATTATCTGTTAGCATTCAGCCAAAGACTGTGTCTGTAGCCTCCTGCATGAGGATTGGAAGGAGATCGTAATATTGGGGTGTAAGGAGAATATTTTTCAGGAAATATTGGTGATGCAATGGGACAGTTTCAAAATGCATTTCCCAACTAGTGCAGATGGTTGCTTATGCTATAACTATCTACTTTTTGAAATGGCATACTCATTGGCCTAAGAGACGTTTTTGTTCTCTTCAGCAGCCGCATACCAACTGACCTAGTGTGTAGAACTACCACCAGAGGGCGCTTGAGAATGCATCAATACTCAGCTCCACTCACTCTCCACACTCAAAGGGATACAAGGCAGACATGGTAACCTGCTGGTCTCAGTCATAGTCACAGCCATGAAGCGACAACAGCAGCTGCGATCTTCACCATCAACCCCCCCCCCCCCCCCCCCGCGCAGAACAGGAAGAAGTAGAGAAATAAGTACCCAAATATTATTTCCTGCATGTAGTACAGTCTCCCATTCTCTGTTGAGCAGACTTGCTGGGGCAAATCCCCAGTGCTTCTGAATAGTAATCCTGAGGTTAGATTTCCTATCAGGTCGTGGCTCTTCATCTTCTTTGTTCAGTGGCTTCAAACCGGTCAGGACCTGAAGCAGCTTCCAGCTTGCCAGGGCTGAAAGCAGCCCCCAGCGTGTACAGACATGCAGCACTGCCAGCAGCAGCGGCGACCACCGGCTTGTTGGGACCTGCAGCGCCAGTGGAAACGGAGACAGAGCCTGTAGTGGAATTAGTCACCATGTTGGAGTGCAACAATGAGCTGTAATTACCATGCTTCTCATCGATTTGTGTAACCAAGACACCCAGACAGTCACTGACTTCCATAAGAAGTGTGCTGGGGGTCGTACTCCATGTGGTGCAGGTCAGTGCTGGTCTCTGACATACGCACTGTCTGAGAACATTCCACTGATACTGCAAGAACATGGCACAGATGTTGTGGATGAGAAGGTTCACAGATTCCTCCCAGCATGCAACTGCTTTTCACTCAACATATAATTTAACTGCTGCAGGTTCAAAGCACTTAAATACTGGTATAGAAGCAGCTAGAGACAGTGACTGGTGTGTGGGATGGAGATCGAAAATGACATGAAGAATATTAAAGTTCAGTTTATGGAGATACAATGGGAAGAACTATTCCATGCTGTACCATACATCAACATGCAGATGACTACTGAGTATTACCCATTTCGTTCTCCTGCGGGTGTCCACTATACTGGTCTGATGCTATCCATTACAATAATGTATGATGGTGTGCTCTGTGTGAAACTGGGGACCTTTTCATTTATCTACAGAACCCCTCTGTTATGAACTTATATAGACTAAGTATGGTGTCATCTCTTGTGTTAAAGAGGCCAAATCGCTGGCTTCCATGTATTCAAGCTGTGTACAATGACATTGTGAACTACCTTTATATGCATAATTTACATGTAGACAATTTAGAACAGTGCTTCCATTCATGTATCAAAGCAGTGCCAAAGTCGATCCCAACACATAGAAGCAATCAATGCCTATCTACTGGTAGAATACCAGAGCTTTATGATGTGCCCATCAGTTTGAGGGAAATATGTGCTGAATTCTGTGCATACAAGAAACAATTATTTGCTACATACTGTACAGGTATGAAGGCAATGAATGAACCAGTGGATTTTTCTGAAATACTGCATCCAATGTATGATTATTGATGTTTAAATATATATGTATATTATAGTAAAGCCCATTGCATGAGAGTACTTGATGTAGCCAGTAGCATGGCAGGTGGATGAAGCATCCTTAACAAAAGGACTTTTTTGTAAGTGACTGGTCCTGTGATGATGCAGAAGAAGACCAGAAGAAGAAAAAGAATAATAATGGGACACTCCTTCCTGATAGTATACAAGCTATACTTGTAGGTCCATCCAACTGTGCGAGACAAATGTAGTCATGGCACTGCTAACACACCTGTTCCTACAGAAAATACTCAAGACCATTCAGTCAGAACAGTCAAATCCCTCCACTTGATAAAATAAAGCCAAACACAAAGTTCGTATTTGATAGTGTTGCTGTGGAAAACCAGGATCAAATTCTGCGAAATTTCTGTCATATGGTTGTCATATGGGTGTTGACATATTATATCTGGGTCAGACATATTCCAGAATCCTGAAACAGCAGGTACAAGATAATGCAAATTTCATTTTACCTTTGCAGCAAGACAATTTGGATTTAAAGCTTTTACCAGGTGCATGTAGGAACAGACATGTCATTCAATGAATCTGTAAAGATACGTGCAGATTGTTGGAATCATACACAGTAAGGGATTCTCGTTATTGATAAAACAAGAAAACTGAATGACGGTAGGTAAAGACGAAACTTCCTGGAATTTCTTTATTTATAACCATAAAAAAAATGATGGATACGTTCATATACATCACACTGTGGACAAGTTCGCATGCATGTCGAGCACTCAGCCTAAGAGTGTAGGTATACATAGACAGAGAATGCGTCTATACATAGGTGGAAGATTTCAATTTCTCAAACGTAAATTCACCGATCCAGACACTTCTGACGATGATCAACGACTTAGGTGCTACTTCTAAGGAACTACACATACACCTAGATCATTCTGAGGAAGAAGGTAGACGACTAGCTGCATGGAGCGTATGTAAGGCGCAATCTGTGAAGGAGTCTGGTTAGTGTATAACAAGTTGTCGACTAAGCATGAAGTCATAGAGGCATGGAAGGCCGTTTGAGTGAAAATGTTAGGACATTTGGATCAGGAGCAGACAATGAGACAAACATTTAAACCAGTTCCCGGATCTTTCGAGGAACGCTTGGTCAAACCACACAATGACGACGATGACGCAATTTCCGGTTTTATTAACCATCACGGCGATGCCTGGATAGAAAAAATATTCGGTGCCAGCGGTGTAAACCCGTACGTGTTGGGTATGAGCCTATAAATTTAAAAGAAAAAATAATATAGATAGACAATAGGGATTTTCAGAGAACCTGGATCTACTGAACCTCATTTTTTCTAAAATCCTCAAAATTAGTAAAATTTTCACCCAAAACTCTGTAGATGCATGCTGAGATACTACAATTGATTGGTGTAGACAGGAAAGCAGTAAACCAATGCAGTGCGAAATACAGAGACATTATAAAACCATTATTATTAGACAGTCGATATACACTATGTAGTCAAAAGTATCCGGACACCCACAAAAAGCTAGTTTTTTCATATTAGGTGCATTGTGCTGCAACCTACCGCCAGGTATTCCATATCAGCGACCTCAGTAGTCATTAGACATCATGAGAGAGCAGAATGGGCCGCTCCGTGGAACTCACGGACTTCGAATGTGGACAGGTGATTGGGTGTCAGCTGTGTCATACGTCTGTACGCGAGATTTCCACACTCCTAAACATCCCTAGGCCCACTTTTTCCTATGTGATAGTGATGTGGAAACGTGAAAGGACACGTTCAGCACAAAAGCGTACAGTCCGACCTCGTCTGCTGATTGACGGAGACCACCGACAGTTGAAGAGGGTCGTAATGTGTAATAGGTAGACATCTATCCAAACCATCATACAAGAATTCCAAACTGAATCAGAATCCACTGCAAGTACTATGACAGTTAGATGGGAGGTGAGAAAACGGATTTCATAGTCGAGCGGCTGCTCATAAGCCACACATCACGCCGGTAAGTGTCAAACGACGCCTCCCTCGGTGTAAAGAGCGTAAACATTGGACGACTGAACAGTGGAAAAACGTTGTGTGGAGTGACGGATCACGGTACACAATGTGGCGATCCGATGACAGGGTGTGGGTATGGCGAATGCCCCGTGCACATCATCTGCCAGCGTGTATAGTGCCAACAGAAAATTCGGAGCTGGCGGTATTATGGTGTGGTCGTGTTTTTCGCGGAGGGGGCTTGGACCCCTTGTTGTTTTGCGTGGCACTATTACAGCACAGGCCTACATTGATGTTTTAAGCCCCTTCCTGCTTCCCACTGTTGAAAAATTCGGGGATGGTGATTGCATCTTTCGACACGATCGAGTACCTATTCATAATGCACGGCCTGTGGCGGAGTGCTTACACGACAATACTATCCCTGTAATGGACTGGCCTGGTTAGAGTTCTGACCTGAATCCTATAGAACACCTTTGGGATGTTTTGGAACGCCGATTTCGTGCCAGGCCTCACCGACCGACATCGCTACCTCTCCTCAGTGCAGAATGGTCTGCCATTCCCCAAGAAACCTTCCAGCACCTGATAGCAAGTATGCCTGCGAGAGCGGAAATTGTCATCAAGGCTAAGGTCGGGCAAACACCACATTGAATACCGGCGTTAGCGATTGAGGGCACCAGGTGTCCGGATACTTTTCATCACGTAGTATAGCAGCGGTGAAGATATTGACAGTCAGCATAGAAGAGTCAGCACAGCCCCGTCAATATGTATTCTATGATGATCCCAATGAGCTCATAGATCGACTATGAGCGGACATAGTAGATCAGCTGCTATGGGAAATACCCGGCCATTCGAATGATGTTGTCTCTATATAATTTCAGAGCTTAGAGAGAAAGGTATTATCTAATAAGTATAGAGACAGTAGTTTAAGAACTGCACAAAACAGCACACAAAACTTACCCTAGAGGCTGACCTTGTAGATTTAAGAGCATATTCACATGAGAATAATGGTTTCAAGTATATTTTAATGGTCGTTGACACATATTCTATATTTGCTTGGAGACTGCCTGTTAATACAAGAACAGAGAGAGATGTTGTGGATGTGTTCGAGCAGTTGCTGCAGACAAGAATGAATCAATGCCTGGACAACATTCAGACCGATCGTGGCAGTGAGTTTTACAATAGATATTTCATGACCATGATGGAATAGTATGGGATACCCCACTACCTGACATTCATCCACCTGAAGGCGAATATTGTGGAATGTCTGAACAGTACAGTGAAAGCCAAAATATGGATATGGTTTAATCTCGATGGTTCACACAAGTGGACAGATTTCTTCCCGCAGATAATCGCGCAGTACAACCAAACCAAACATTGTACAGTAAAAATGGGACCAATCGATGTTCGTGACAATGGATTCATGAACACAGTATGCTACCGTATTAAAATGCTATATCTGTGTAAACAGAACTTCAATGTGGGTGATTTGGTACATATCTCAAAACACTAGACACGATTTGAGAAGCCATACTTCCCGAACTAGTCGAGTGAGATATTAACAGTTTCCAAAGTGCAGAGAACAAAGTCACGAACTTATATCTTAAAGGAGAGCACTGGTACTTACATTTCAGGATGCTTTTACACAGAGGAACTGTAGAAGAACTCAGAACCACATCTGTTTCTGACATAGTTGGTCATAAGAGGTCAGAGGAATAGAGCACTGGTTAAATGGTTTGGTTCTCTCTCAACACAGAACAGTTGGATCGCCGCTGGCGATTTGCTGTATGATGGGGTGTGCTAGCTCAACCAGCACAGTAGCATAACATGCATGATATGTGACATTATAGGAGGTTGTGGAATTATCAACCAAAATTCCAATTGAATTGCATATTCCAGGATGTAATTACTGCGGACCTGGTACAAAGCTACAGAAACGTTTTCCTCGTGGTGATAAGGCGATTAACCTCCTCAACAACGCATGTTTTTTAACACGCAGCAGATCTAATTTTAGCTGATAAAGGCAAGGCAATACGCGCGAGAAGGGATACAGGTATAGGACAGC
Source organism: Schistocerca cancellata (assembly GCF_023864275.1). Lineage (NCBI taxonomy): Eukaryota > Metazoa > Arthropoda > Insecta > Orthoptera > Acrididae > Schistocerca > Schistocerca cancellata. Next base: position 657,339,028 of record NC_064629.1, read on the forward strand.
GCATTGCAGCATTTGTAGTTGATAAAACCATGCGTGGTGAAATGAAGTTGGGCTTGGGTGTGGATTTCAAGCAAGCTATGAACGCCGCATGTCGAACACTGAAAAAGAAGACAACGATGAAGAAAAAGAAAAGGTGTTTAAAAAAGTGTTCCTGACGGCGATGTATACAGATAAAAATGCCCTGAAGCATAAATGACCGGTTAAAGCACCCTGGGTTCCTCTGATAGCTAAGACATCAGGTGGAATATCAAGTGGAATTATCGCCTTCCTCATTCTTGCTCTCGCAGGTCTCTTAAAATTGGTTCACTGGCTGGTGGTGCTGTGGCTTTGGCCAGAAGAGTCTAGAACGCACAGAATTCCCAAGAACAGCCAGAGAAAACAAGAAGACATATCAGCATGATGGAAGCAGCAGCCATCAGAAAAGGACTATACCTGAAACGATGCAAGAAAGGACTAGATCTCTTCATAAATAAAAGAATGGCAGTTAGTTATCCTACCAGATAGACCACTTCCAAATACCTTCAACATTCCAGGAGTCCATGGCGTGTTTATGCGAGATACATAACGGAAGACTATGTGGAAATCCAGAGAATGCGGAATTGTGAATTTATGTTTTCCTGGGAGACCACGAGCATACTGGGTAGTATACGTTAGGAAAAATACAAATAACGTCAACTATTTCGACTCATTTGGAGACCTGCAGCCACAAGAAGAGTTACAATGACACTTCACCGACGGAAGACTTCATCAATACCAAGACTTTAATGCTTACTTGTGTAAGCATCTGTGCATCATGTTCTTCCTATCGTTTAGGAAGAAGGATGTAGAAGGAAGAAGGATGTAGAAGGAAGAGCATTAAACATCCACTCATCAGTTGAGTTTCAGATCCAATGTCATACGCTCTAACTTTAAAATAACGATTGTCAGTATCACGCGCGAATTATTTCCCACCGATTGATTTAAGCAATGTAAGTAGGCAGTTTATGTTTTCTTATCGGCAACGTTACGTAGCGCTCGGTATGAAAATCACTGGCTGTGCTGTGTGCAGTCTGTGGCTAGTTTGCATTGTTGTCTGGCATTGTAGTGTTGGGCAGCGGCAGCTGGATGTGAACAGCGCGTAGCATTGCGCAGTTGGAGGTGAGCCGCCAGCAGTGGTGGATGTGGGGAGAGAGATGGCGGAGTTTTGCAATTTGTCATGAACTGCTATTTACTGTATATTATGACTATTAAAGTAAATACATTGTTTGTTCTCTATTAATATCTTTCATTTGCTAACTATCCCTATCAGTAGTTAGTGCCTTCCGTAGTTGGAATCTTTTATTTAGCTGGCAGTAGTGGCGCTCGCTGTATTGCAGTAGTTCGAGTAACGAAGATTTTTGGTGAGGTAAGTGATTTGTGAAAGGTACAGGTTAATGTTAGTCAGGGCCATTCGTTTGTAGGGATTTTTGAAAGTCAGATTGCGTTGCGCTAAAAATATTGTGTCAGTTTAAGCAGTCTTGTATAATTGTTCTAAGGGGACGTTTCATATGTCGACCCATAGCCGAGGATACCTCACTGGAATCTTCTGATTTTTTCTTGTAGTTTGTGTACTTAGTGTAGCTTTTGTTTATTGCTAGCGCGTAATTATAGAGAGAATTTCCTTTGTAGTTGTAGTTTTTCATTATTGTACACAGTTGTGGCATGCATTTACATTTGCACCAAGTATTTCGCAGCTGCGCTTGCAATTAACTAGATATTATTTTCAGTGCTATGTTTATGTGTTCTCTTATTTTTGCTCTTCAAATTGTGTCTTTTTGTGTTATCGTGTGAAATATTGTGACAATAATGGCGTGTGAAAAACGTAATACTAGGCTCCAAACTAAACTGAGAAATGACAGTGAAGACGAAAGCAGTGTGTTAGCGCCACCTGTGTAATGAAGTAACTAATGTTCAAAGTAGTAATTTGGTAATTGTTCATAGGGAAATGGAGCGGGCGGCAAATAATGGCGTAGACAGTGAAACAATTAGTGAACAGCGAAGCATTATCGATCGATCGGTCGGCAACAGCTTGCCTCAGGAATCCGAAATGACAGGACACAATCTTGCAAATACTGTAGATTCAGGTTTTGCGTCCTCACCCTTTTCTCAAATAAGTCAAGACACATTTTCTGCTTGTCAAAATGTGAATGTTGCCGGTGCAAATTCACTGCCGAAAAGCACTGAGGAACATGTTTCAGACACCAGTGCATTGTTATTACAATTAATGCAACAAATGGGACAAAAGCTTCAAAAGTTAGACACAATGGAACAACACCAGAGACAAACACAGCAACAGTTAGACACAGTGGAACAAAATCTTAAAAAGTTAGACACAATGGAACAAAATATTCAAAAGTTAGACACAATGGAACAAAATCAGAGACAAACACAGCAAAAGCTTCAAAAGTTAGACACCACACTTGAACAAACACGTGAAGGTTTAACTACTGAGTTACATAACATTGAATCGAAATGTCAAAAAGTCTGTAATGACGTAAAAACACAAATTTGTGAGCATTTTCAACCTATTTTTTCGCGGCATGAAAATGCATTACAGAATCACGAAGCAGCCATAAAAGAACTGCAAACCATTGTTCATGAAAATCATGAGACCCTGCAAGCTAAAATTGACTCAGTTGCATCTACCGATTCGGTTACGCAACTTGCAAAAACTCAAGAAAACTTAAAGGATACAGTAGATACTCTGAAAATTGGTTCAGAAAGACACACTGAGGAAATGTGTTCACTATCGGAGAAAGTAGCCGAACTTTCGGATCAGGTCACTAACTTATCTACGAAGGTAGATGATAATCTGAATGACACAAAACCGGTAGTCTTTAATGACACAGAAGAGTGCGAACAAATTAGGAAACTGAAACAAAATCTGAATCAAATTAATACGCAACACCAAAGAGAAATCCGGGAAGTACAAGATCAGCTGACACAGGTAATACAAGAATTACGTATTTCAGAGGCCACTCGCGCTCCAATACGGGAAGAGGGACATAGAAATACGGAACAGCCACAAAATAATAACTCAGGGCACTTCGGAAATTATGAAAGAAATTGGCAAGGCGCATTGGATTTTGAGATGGAACCGCCGAAACGAAGTAACAATGAGCGATGTGCTACTCGCCGACACGATGATTTTGACTATAAGCTGTTCATTACTACACGTAAATTCAAAACGTTTAAGAATTCTGCCAACGACATTCATCCACAAGCGTGGCTCCATCAATTCTCTCATTGTTTTCCTCTCAACTGGTCATTGGAGCACAGGTTAGAATTTATGTGTGGCTACTTGGAGAATGAACCAGCTGTAAGAATGCGATCGGTCATTCACGATTGTCACAGTGAAGGAGATTTTTACCATGCGTTCCTCTCAGCATATTGGTCACAAGACCAAGTAAAACATAGCATCATGATGATGAAACACTTTGAACAATCTGAATTTTCCAGTCTTGTCAAATATTTTGAAGACATGTTGCACAAGAATCAGTACCTGTCAAACCCATACAGCCCCTCAGAACTCATCCGTATTTGCTTAATCAAATTACCTGAACATTTACGGCGTATTATTTTGGCAGGACGTTGCAAAGACAACATTTAAGCTTTTCAGGGACTCTTACAAGAATTAGAAATTGACACAGACAGTCGCGGGATGCGAAAACAGGAAAACAATCACTACAGGTCACATCCGTCACAATTCCGTGACGACAGAAACAATAAATGGCCACAACAAGCCTATTCTTACAACGTAAATCGTGACCAAAATAGACACCACCCGTATGACAACCACTGGCAGAGTAATAGTTACAGAGAGAGATCGCATTTCCGTAGTAATGAATATGACAGAGACACTCATAGAAACAGACAATTTGGCAACCAGAACAATTATTATCACGGGAGACAGAATAACTTCAGACGCAACAGTTCAGCGCGCAGTTACGATTCCGGGAGAAATTCTCCACCACATGACCGACAAACAGGAAACTATGTAAACTACCGACAAAACGACAGACCTGAATTTCGTCAGAACTCACGAGATTCAAACAGAGCAGGGCCCTCTCGGCAAGGCGAATTTGTGGAAGTTAGGTCTCCAAATCCCAATAACGACGCGTGCCAACAAAGGAACAGACAATGACTCGCACCGCAGGCTGCCGCGTGCGCCGGCTAGCTCAGAGAAAAATAACATAGACGCTAACCTTGAGAAAAATTCCAGTATTCTTTACCGACGTATACCACATGATAATTGCGTTGAAGTTGAAACTCTGCGTACTAGGAAGAGTAAAGGTTTACACCATATTTCACATGTAAAACCGTTTATTGAAAGATAATCTGCCTTTTAACTTTGTCTTTGCCATAAAACGTTTCACTTCACATTTCTAGTATGCATTGTCACACTTAGAAACTGTTATCATGCTACAATGTTTGAAGTTAAATATCCAGTCAAGAACCAAGAGAACTAATTTAAATAGAAATTACGAATGCATTGTTATTGTGAACAGACGTCACAGTGTTATTGTGTGTGTGCATTCTTGCTTGTTAGTTGCACGATTACGTAACGACTATAAGGCTCACATACTTAGAACATATACTGGTACTGCTAATGAGTTTCTAATGCAACGTTTTGGTTTACTTGAAAATACGATCTGGATTTAAAGTACTTTCTGAGAGATACCAGATGACACAGTGGTTAGTTTATGTGACAGCTACACGATTTTATCACGACACTACTAATGAGTGACAATTTACAATGTTGCTTTTGCGGTGTATCTGTTTTATATCTGCACAGTTTTTCTGAATTATTCTGGAAAGTAAAACATGTTTTAGTAGTAACTTTTGTGGTATAGCCACAATGAGACAGCCGTTTCCGTAGCACAACAATACGTTACAGCACAGTAATTTCTTCATCACAACAATAAGCGTAATAACTAAGATATCTATACGCAAAGCATTTCACTTTTGTTTATCATGAGGTAAGTACATTGACTTCTGCAGAACTTAGCTTTCGGAGGACAATAACTACGACACTTCCACAGAGATTATCTTACAGCAAGACGCACATTTAGCGCTACAGTACACGTATTTGAGTGATTAATTTTGTACTTAAAACATTTATTTTTTAAAGATATTTGAAGTACAATGATACAAAGGTTTTCCATAATACATTTCATTCCATTCTTGTAATCTGTAACACCTGAGGATATAATTACAATAATCCTCAAGGGGGTACACGCTTACTTTGTGTATCATGTGTTTGGCAAGCACAAGGAGCCCTAGCTAATATGGTATTTGCTTACACAACTTTACACATCGGTACCATATTTCTCTAACACAGAATTACACAGCTGTCTGATCATTTAACTGAGAGAGACAAACTTTTTACTACGGCAGTGACACATGTTTACTCAATTACACCGTTGGATAACTTCACACTTACGAAATTGTATTTTGTCTGTACTTTGTGAACCCTTCATATTTTTCGGAACCATTGTGATACTATGAGAGCTTTGAATGATGTATTTGGTAAGGGAGAATGATTTTTAAAGTACGTTTGAGGCAGATGACACTTTTGACATAAGCAGAGAATTTTTTTTAGGTTTTGAAATTATTGGAGGAAGCTACGACGATTTTGAGAGTTGACTGAGGTGTTATGATGTTATTATTACGATGACGATGTGTATTATGCTGCTGAGGTATGTTTATGATTAATAGGCTGATGCTATATGAGGAATTTGATTATGCTATGTATTTATTATGATGAAATATTGAAGTGTCGTCGCAAGATTGACGTGTCGACGAATATATATACGTGTAATAAGGTAAGGAGTAATGAATAGTGGTTAGGGACTCTGACTTGTGAAAAAGGATGTTGGAAACCAAGAATCGTACTTTAAGAGTTATGAAATGTGTGTAAATGCGTGAATGTATCACAATGCCGGCGAAAATTTTTTGGGCACTGTTATATTCATAAGATTTTGTTTCTACACATTTGGAACGCAAATTCTCGACCCGTGAAATTTTGTATATGAGACTGTCACTGTAGCGGAAACTGCTGTCGTAAATATTTCCGTAAGAAAGTTAAGTGACCACCTGCACATGCGCAGGCACAGGCAGAAAAGAAAAAAAAGGGAGGCCGTTATCCTCGCTTTTGACATTCCTTTGTAGAAAGCACCGCAAATACGACACGCTTGCATCTGCACACCTGATTATGACAAGCGTCTTTCTCTAGAATTGAGGGAATTTTTACTGCGTTATGAAATGCCATATGGCTAATGAATGATGTTTCATGCCGTCCTTTGTACATATTTGCTCATTTTCTTTAATATCTAGTTTCTAGCTGCAATGCAGCATTGGTTAAAATAAAATTTAATATATGTACTAATATAGTTATTTTATGCCTACAGATCCAGTCAATAAGAAATTTATGATCTACTTCCAAGAAAACGAGGGCACATAAATAGACATTTCCCTTCACAGGAATTGCATAAATAATTTCTTTACGGTTTGGTAACTTATCTGCTAGTGTAAGTTCTCATGATGCATCACTCTAGTGTTAAGATGTGACATAGGTATTAGACATGACCATTTTAGTGTAATATTTTTTCTGCTTGAGCTTTGTCATATATAGATATAAGTTTTATATTTTTTATATTTTTTATATTTGCTGCTGCTGTTTGCCAGGCATAGTGCTACTGAATTTTAATTTGTGTTACTCTTCTAAGCTAGTTTTACTACTGATTTATTTTTCTTGTTTGCTGCACAGTGCCTTATCTTAGTTGTAATATTGTTGCTTCACCAATTTCCATTTTTTTTTGTCATTGCTGTTTGTGTTAATTGTTTTGTGCTGCTGCATTGCCTCGTCCCTTAGTTTAGCATATGAGCTCAGTAGATTTAAGTTAGCTTAAGAGGGGGTAGACTATATAAGAAACTAACTATGATGAATTGGAAGAAATGCATTGAGAAGCTATAAGAAAATGGTGTGGCCAAAAAAAAGAATTTTGAAAGAGGATATGAACAAAAAAAAGTAGGGTTTAGGGACAACAGGTTTAGGTAGGATTTTCTTGGAAATAAATGATGAGGTAAGATAATGGAAAATAAATAATGAGGTAAGAAATATGTGACCACATAAATACAGAAAGCATGCTTGGATAGGATTTTTTGGTGGAAACAAATGTTGAAATAAGACGAAAGAGCTATGGAATGAAGTTTTGGGTTGGACTGCAGTACCAAATGTTACACTGAAAACGAACGCTGTCCTTTCCTTTTGTGTTATCCCACTATGTGTTTGTGTACCCTTGTGTATTTGTTTTCTTCCTGTCTCTGTGTAGTTTCATAGAATTTTTTCTTCTTTTAATATTAAGCTACATTCACTATGATGAGGAATACTGTTCTCCTCAAATATAATTTGCATTTATAATCTGTTATTTACTTTGTAAAGATGCTTAGAGATTATTTATTCTGTTTTGTTTTAATGCTCATGTCTGAAGTTGATGTTTCGAAAGTTATTCTGATCTTTTATGTATTTACTTATGTCATAATTCCTGTAACACTGATGTATTTGTCTATTTCTATTCTTTTGTAAAGCCTGTATTACTACAAATGTTATCTGTATTGTTATGTTCTTTAATGATGTATTTTGTACCTTTGTAATTGTATTCTTATGTTATAAAATTGTAATTGACATCAGTTCATCAAATTAAGTAACTTGTAAGTTACATTTCACTGCACTCGTTTCTGTTGGTCATAGTATATGGACAATATGTGAGAAGTAGGGACTGTTAGTGCATGCATGTGTGTTAATAATTCAGCAAGGGACTGGATAACAGCATTGCTGGTTCTAAGGACAATTCCAAAAACTTTGTGAGTGTACAAGTGGTGGTTTATGGACTTGCTATATTCTCCGCAAGACTCTTCGATGGTGATTGTGCACCTGCACAGTCGCAGCAGATGGCTGCTGGCCATCTCTACAAGGACTACAGTGGGTCTACACCTTTGATGACCCACCAATACCATTATTTCTACAAGGACTACAGTGGGTCTACACCTTTGCTGACTCACCAGTACCATTATTTCTACAAGGACTGCAGTGGGTCTGCACCTCTGGTGGACCACCAATACCATACTCTCTACCAGGACGACAGTGGGTCTGCTCTGTGATGACCTACCTACCAATATTCTTCAAAAGTTCGAATGACTCTGCTGTGGGTTTGCTCTGTTGTAGCCCATTACCTGTCAGCATGTCAAGAGTCAGCACTGTCTTTCCGTTGGAAGGACAACACTACTTCTTCAAGACTCCATGGAAATCCACTACTTCCATGTGCATTTTCTTTTACTGCTCAGACTTTGAGATAAGAACTGCAATTTTACAGTGATGAGCAATCTGGACTGTCTTTATGGACTGTGAGAAAATTTTAGCTTTTGACCAACATTTTATCAATAAGTGTGTGCATTTGACATCTTTGTTATTGTAATTATGAAAAATTTTATCAAATCATTATTGGCCAATGCCCAAAACAATTTGTAAAAATTTTTTGTGGGGAGCATGGGGGCTATGTAAGTAGGCTGTTTATGTTTTCTTATCGGCAACGTTACGTAGCGCTCGGTATGAAAATCACTGGCTGTGCTGTGTGCAGTCTGTGGCTAGTTTGCATTGTTGTCTGGCATTGTAGTGTTGGGCAGCGGCAGCTGGATGTGAACAGCGCGTAGCATTGCGCAGTTGGAGGTGAGCCGCCAGCAGTGGTGGATGTGGGGAGAGAGATGGCGGAGTTTTGCAATTTGTCATGAACTGCTATATATATTATGACTATTAAGGTAAATACATTGTTTGTTCTCTATTAATATCTTTCATTTGCTAACTATCCCTATCAGTAGTTAGTGCCTTCCGTAGTTTGAATCTTTTATTTAGCTGGCAGTAGTGGCGCTCGCTGTATTGCAGTAGTTCGAGTAACGAAGATTTTTGGTGAGGTAAGTGATTTGTGAAAGGTACAGGTTAATGTTAGTCAGGGCCATTCGTTTGTAGGGATTTTTGAAATTCAGATTGCGTTGCGCTAAAAATATTGTGTGTCAGTTTAAGCAGTCTTGTATAATTGTTCTAAGGGGACGTTTCAGCAATAGGGAGTCGAGTATTGTGCTGATTAGACAGGAGACATGCAACAGCATTTCGAATATCACAGAGGCTAACAAAAAAACTCCATCTGGAAATTAATGGTGGAAAAGAAATTGTGGAAATAGAACCTGATGCATATGATATTGACGATTTAAGTGAAGTTTTAAAATGGTCTGGGAAAGGGATTGTGTAACGTGAAAAACTCCAAGACACTTAAATCTGAAATAAAGACACCGAATGCAACGATTGATTTTAACCGGAAAGGTTCAATAGCACAGCTACTGGGTTTCACAAAAGGACAGGTTTTGAAGAAGGACCTAATACTGGGTACTGTGGACTATGATAAACAAGTCACCGACTTTCGTGGCGAGGAAATCACTGTACGACTACATCCGAAGTGGAACCAGCAGTGACACCGACTGTGCAGAAACCTGGAAGCGGTTGCGGTGACCTTCGACCACAGGGACCTGCAAGGGTGGTGCCACCAGTCCTCTCGGTGACAAAAAAAGACACTGGAAGCGGCAGTGACCTGGAACTGGCGGCACCCAGCAGCAGCAGCATTCACTGTGCTAGCATCACGCATGAAGAAAAATCAATGATGGGAATTGGATACAAAAACAATGTGCAGCATAACGCACAGTGCAGCATTTCACAGCAGGACAGCAATCTGATAACGTGTGCGAGCTACGAGTTCCTTAAATCAGTAGGTCTGAAACCGCACAGCGACGTCATTCGATTTAACTGGCCTTGTAGAAGATGAAGAGCATATTTAAGCCAGGAATACTTCTCGCATAAACATTATGCTTCAAGAACGCTTAACAAGAACGACGAAATTAGGATTGCCATCCAGCACCAGGACGCTTTAACTTTTCCAGCCAAGAGTTTCATATTTCTGGAAGGATCATTTATGAAACGGGATGGTACTGATGCAGTGACATTGAAGCTTACACGTAATGCTTTAGCATTCTTGTTTAATGAGACATGGTATGAATTTAATGGTGTTGAGATTGACTGTACATGTAATGTAGGGGTAGCATCAATCCTTAAATCATGTGTGTCTGCATCATCCTCGAATTTGAGAAATTTAGAAAGTGCACTATTGATCGTGCATGAAGCATAAAGTAGAACTGTTGAAGAGTACAGATTCAATGCTTGTATGCCTCTAAAAATGCTTATGGGATACTTTGAAGACATGCAGTGAAACATTATGAACACGAAACAGGAGCTTATCCTGGTACAGAGTGAATGGATAACAACTCATACTTTCAAGGTGCTGTTGAAGAGAATGAGATCACCATGAATAAAATAATATGGAAAATGTCACACATCACTGTATCTGATGAGTAGCTTTTGAAACTTTTGAAAGTGCGGAATGCATGTGTATTTCCATCACTAACTTTCCGTTTACGGGGACTTTTCAAATACTTCATGCTTCCAATTGCAGTCACACATACATAGCCTATTAAAACGGCTGTTCAAGTGGAGACACCAAGATTCGTCATACTTTCGTTTTAGACCGACAGGAGAGGGAGTATAAATGATTCCATCGTATTTGACAATTGTGGATTAATAATGTCAGAGTCTACCTGAACTTGAAATTTTACTCGTATGATAATTTACACTTGCACTGGATGAAAATGTGTACAATCTGCCATTTGACATGTATGCAAGGTTCCACACTTCTCAGAGTAAAGAGGAAGGACGTCTACTCTCTCCACTTGAACTCAAGGAGCTGGCACCAATCATCATAATTGACTGCTCAAAACACGATATAATTAAGTCTGGACCTGCAGATGCACAAATTGAATTTGAAGCTTCAGTAGTTTCCCAAATCTCACTGCAGCGTATGCTCTAATTCTACATGACAGTGTGATTAACTATTGTCCGTTCACTGGTGTTGTACAGTGAACGTTATGAAACAACAGGTGTTATGTCATACCAGGAGCATTTCACAATGGAATCTTAAAGTATGAGCACCATTGCAGACGCTCAGGTTTTCTATGATGATGAACATAGACGGCTCATATTTAAAGACCTTGCATTCATAGCATACACAGGAGATGCAGGAATAACAGAGACATTCTCAGTAAAAATTACATCACTGAGGTCTTTCAAGGATGTGAAGTGTGCTAAAACACGAAGAAGTGCAAAGTAGTTAACATGTTTCTATCACGGAATTCACTGAGACAATCCTGGTATAACCTATAAAGATATATCACTTCAGTTATTTGACCTCAGAGATACCATCATCTATGTCAAAGGTAAAGAGAAGATCACATGGATGCGCCGAATCTTCAACTTTGCACCTATTCAGGACCTGGAGTTCTATGGGTGTCCTGCTCTCCACCGAATAAAGAAGGTGTGTGAGAAAAAACTATGTTGTGTCTCCTTATGAAACTGTAAATTTTATAAAAGTTTGATTAGAAATAAATAAACTTTTTACCTCACATTCTATGTTCTTTTTGCACTATGCAGTTTTGTCCAGATACCACCTATGTGCTTTTCCTCAATTATATACCAGATGATCAAAAAGTCAGTATAAATTTGAAAATTGAATAAATCACGGAATAATGTAGATATGTAGTTAGAGAGGTACAAATTGACACACATGCTTGGAATGACAAGGGGTTTTATTAGAACCAACAAAATACAAAAGTTCACAGAATGTCCGACAATGGAGCTTCTTTTGATCAGAATAGCAATAATTAGCATAACAATCTAAGACAAAGCAAAGATGATGTTCTTTACAGGAAATGCTCAATATGTCCACCATCATTCCTCAACAATAGCTGTAGTCGAGGAATAATGTTCTGAACAGCACTGTAAAGCATAAAGAGTTATGGTGAGGCATTGGCGTCTGATGTTGTCTTTCAGCATCCCTAGAGATGTCGGTCGATCACGATACACTCGCGACTTCAGGTAACCCCAAAGTCAATAATCGCACGGACTGAGGTCTGGGGACCTGGGAGGCCAAGCATGACGAAAGTAGCGACTGAGCACACGATTATCACCAAACGACGCGCGCAAGAGATCTTTCACGCGTCTAGCAATACTTTTTTTTTTGTTCTAATAAAACCCCACGTCATTCCAAGCATGTGTGTCACTTTTTACCTCTCTGTCTACATTATTCCGTGGTTTATTAAGTTTTCAAATTTATACTGACTTTCTGATCACCCGATATTTTGAGACATGTTTGCTACATGACTTTGGAAGAAGACACGGTCCCATGCCATCTGCTCCCATAGCGAAATATGTGCTGCACGATAGGCATATTCCCACGCAACCATTACGTGTACTTTCTTGTTCTCCATATTAAACCTGTCAGCAGCACTCATGCTCAGAGAAACTAGCGTCTTGCATACCCTTTCTATACGTAATGCAATGGGGGTAGGTTTTCTGTAAATAACAACAAGCACAAAGGTGTATGGTAATGATTTTTTCGTTTATTCAATTAACACAGATACAATTTTATTCATGAGATACAATTTGGTTCTTTTAGACACACAGAAAAACATGCATGTCAGTGTTCGTTGATAAAATTTGGTTCTTTTTTATACATTGGTTCCTGAGATGCAATTCACAGATAGAGTTTGGTTCTTTGTGATACAGATGTATAAAAGTTCAGTGATACAGTTTGGTTCTGAATACAATGTGGTTCCCCTAGAACTTAGAACATAAACAGCTTGTAATGTGCCCAGCTGTCTCGCATACCTATATCAGGGGCCTATGCCTTATCAATTTTTTTTAAAGAAAGAATTGTGTTTATTTTTAAAAATCTCTTGCAAAAGAACAAGCTGTTTCGAGAGGCAGAATGACTGTATCTCGGTTAACGTTTCTGGTCTGAAGAAGAAGAAGAAGAACAAACCAGGTAATGATGATAATGATGACAATGGTAAATTACCCACAAATTCGTCGGACCCCTCCATTCACCAGAATTCGGCCAGCACAAGCTGCGTGTAAACATGCAGCTAATCTCAGATGTGAATGAAAATCAACACTACTTGTGGGTCAAGGATACGTCTAAACTCCTTTCCTCCCAACAGAGTAAATGCACGATTAAGAAGCATTTTTACTACAGGTGTCTCAACTGCTTTTCCTCAAGCAAGTCATTAGCAAAGCACACTATTGATTGCTCTTCGAAGACTGCAGTACACGTTGAAATTCTGACAGAGGAAAGCAAAATTATTAGAGATTGAGAACAACCACCACCAGAAGCGATGTCCTTTTGTAGTGTATGCTGACTTTGAGTGCCTCCTCGCTCCTGTGATACGATGTGAAGGGGATCCCACAGCCTCACATACAGCCTCCACTGTCTCTATAGTAACCGCACTGGAGGCATTATGAAGTGGCAACGTATTTGATAATTATACATATTGTTACAGTTACAGTTAGGTTCTTTGTGATTCTGTTAGGAATAGACATGTTCGTGATTTACAATGAGACTGAACAGTCAAGCATAGGTACTTTTTTATAGCTATAGCCCACAGTCCAACCAATTTAGTATTTCGCGCTGGACTGTGTATGAGATCAAATGACTCTGAGCACTATGGGACTTAACATCTGAGGTCATCAGTGCGAAATCTACTGCTATTTACACTATGATAAGTGGGTCGATGGCATTCACAGTAATAGCACTCGATTCTCTGATTGCGATACTGTAGCGAATCTATGCCCCAGGTACTCTCAACTTCATACTGTTCACACTGTTCGCTGCTTACCACTGCTGATGGAGAAGCTACCTTCCGACAACATCACATCACGGAGTGCTGACAGCACTGAACTTCAGCATGGAAACTGGCAGCAGGGCATCGTGTGGTCCACATTCCTGTTCAACACATAGGCGCCGTGGTGTACAGAAAATACCTGGCTGGCAGGAAGAAGATCAACTGACCACACGACTTCCGACAACACCGCATCTTGGATGGGTCATCAAGGTCCAACATAGAATTCAGAGTGGGATCGAGCACGCTCCACCGTAGCGGTCGTGCAGTTCCATACTGAAGCGCCTAGAACCGCGCGACCGTAACAGCCGGCGGTATGAGATCGAGCAGTCAAAGTAGAGGCTCTTTTTCCTCACGCTAGTACTACTACTAATAATAACTGTCGCTTACTGTCCGAGCAATTTTATGCAACATGACTTTTTTTACAATGGATTATGTATCCATGGACAATATTTCCATAATAGCAGTGGATGTATCCAGGTAGATAATATTGCAATAGTAGCACTGAATGTATCCTAAATATCTACAAGCTGCAATGGACTGAATGGCTAGTAGGAGCTGAAACCTCAAAGCTATACTATTTACATGTGAATTTAGTACAATTTCTTTTATATGACGCACCATCAGACAGTTTACAAAATAAAATATGCAGCAGTTCAATTTTCATAATGACTTCTTCCACAAATTTTTATAATTTTTTCTACTAATTTTTTTAATCAATTTTTGATTTTATCTGTACGGACACACACATCAGAACTATATACAATGCACATATGGTGTGCAAGGAAAAAAATATTTATGTGGTGTGGTGTGCATGGAAAAGCTATTTACACTACTGCATACACAGTGCGAATTTTATTGAAGGAGGTCGCACGCCTAATTCCAATGGAACAAAGATAAAGTGTCTGACCGGATTATACTACAAGCAAAAGTTACGATTTGTCCATGATTGCACTTATAGAGAATTTCCAAGTTGATACTCCCTAGGAAACAAATAACAACTCGTTAAGGTCTAACCATTAGCTGGAGCTCACAACTTGCTTAAAGGGCTGGATAATAATGATACCAGAGAGAACACCAGCTTCTAAAACATCGTGAAAACAAATATTAAAATTACATGGCCATAACAACATTAAACATGACCAAATTTTTGAGAGAGAACACTGGCCAGCAGATTAACACAAGTTACTTCAAAATCAGACACTAGTCCTAAAATCAAGAGCCAAATAATAACATCTACATCTACATCTACATCCATACTCCGCAAGCCACCTGACGGTGTGTGTCGGAGGGTACCTTGAGTACCTCTATCGGTTCTCCCTTCTATTCCAGTCTCGAATTGTTCGTGGAAAGAAGGATTGTCGGTATGCTTCTGTGTGGGCTCTAATCTCTCTGATTTTATCCTCATGGTCTCTTCGCGAGATATACGTAGGAGGGAGCAATATACTGCTTGACTCTTCGGTGAAGGTATGTTCTCGAAACTTTGACAAAAGCCCGTACCGAGCTACTGAGCGTCTCTCCTGCAGAGTCTTCCACTGGAGTTTATCTATCATCTCCGTAACGCTTTCGCGATTACTGAATGATCCTGTAACGAAGCGCGCTGCTCTCCGTTGGATCTTTTCTATATCTTCTATCAACCCTATCTGGTACGGATCCCACACTGCTGAGCAGTATTCAAGCAGTGGGCGAACAAGCGTACTGTAACCTACTTCCTTTGTTTTCGGATTGCATTTCCTTAGGATTCTTCCAATGAATCTCAGTCTGGCATCTGCTTTACCGACGATCAACATTATATGATCATTCCATTTTAAATCACTCCTAATGCGTACTCCCAGATAATTTATGGTATTAACTGCTTCCAGTTGCTGACCTGCTACTTTGTAGCTAAATGATAAAGGATCTATCTTTCTGTGTATTCGCAGCACATTACACTTGTCTACATTGAGATTCAATTGCCATTCCCTGCACCATGCGTCAATTCGCTGCAGATCCTCCTGCATTTCAGTACAATTTTCCATTGTTACAACCTCTCGATACACCACAGCATCATCTGCAAAAAGCCTCAGTGAACTTCCGATGTCATCCACCAGGTCATTTATGTATATTGTGAATAGCAACGGTCCTATGACACTCCCCTGCGGCACACCTGAAATCACTCTTACTTCGGAGGACTTCTCTCCATTGAGAATGACATGCTGCGTCCTGTTACCTAGGAACTCCTCAATCCAATCACACAATTGGTCTGATAGTCCATATGCTCTTACTTTGTTCATTAAACGACTGTGGGGAACTGTATCGAACGCCTTGCGGAAGTCAAGAAACACGGCATCCACCTGTGAACCCGTGTCTATGGCCCTCTGAGTCTCGTGGACGAATAGCGCGAGCTGGGTTTCACATGACCGTCTTTTTCGAAACCCATGCTATTTCCTACAGAGTAGATTCCTAGTCTCCAGAAAAGTTATTATACTCGAACACAATACGTGTTCCAAAATTCTACAACTGATCGACGTTAGAGATATAGGTCTATAGTTCTGCACATCTGTTCGACGTCCCTTCTTGAAAACGGGGATGACCTGTGCCTTTTTCCAATCCTTTGGAACGCTACGCTCTTCTAGAGACCTACGGTACACCGCTGTAAGAAGGGGGGCAAGTTCCTTCGCGTACTCTGTGTAAAATCGAACTGGTATCCCATCAGGTCCAGCGGCCTTTCCTCTTTTGAGCGATTTTAATTGTTTCTCTATCCCTCTGTCGTATATTTCGATATCTACTATTTTGTCATCTGTGCGACAATCTAGAGAAGGAACTACAGTGCAATCTTCCTTTGTGAAACAACTTTGGAAAAAGACATTTAGTATTTCGGCCTTTAGTCCGTCATCCTCTGTTTCAGTACCATCTCGGTCACAGAGTTTCTGGACATTTTGTTTTGATCCACCTACCGCTTTGACATAAGACCAAAATTTCTTAGGATTTTCTGCCAAGTCAGTACATAGAACTTTATTTTCGAATTCATTGAACGCCTCTCGCATAGCCCTTCTCACACTATATTTCGCTTTGCGTAATTTTTGTTTGTCTGCAAGGCTTTGGCTATGTTTATGTTTGCTGTGAAGTTTCCTTTGCTTCCGTAGCAGTTTTCTAACTCGGTTGTTGTACCACGGTGGCTCTTTTCCATCTCTTACGATCTTGCTTGGCACATACTCATCTAACGCATTATGTGCGACGGTTTTGAACTTTGTCCACTGATCCTCAACACTATCTGTACATGAGACAAAACTTTTGTGTTGAGCCGTCAGGGACTCTGAAATCTGCTTTTTGTCACTTTTTCTAAACAGAAGAATCTTCCTACCCTTTTTAATATTCCTACTTACGGCTGAAATCATCGATGCCGTAACCGCTTTATGATCGCTGATTCCCTGTTCTGCATTAACTTTTTCAAATAGTTCGGGTCTGTTTGTCACCAGTAGGTCTAATATGTTATCGCCACGGGTCGGTTCTCTGTTTAACTGCTCAAGGTAGTTTTCAGATAAAGCACTTAAAAAAATTTCACTGGATTCTTTGTCCCTGCCACCCGTTATGAACGTCTGAGTCTCCCAGTCTATATCCGGCAAATTAAAATCTCCACCCAGAACTATAACATGGTGGGGAAATCTACTCGAAATATTTTCCAAATTATCCTTCAGGTGCTCAGCCACAACAGCTGCTGAGCCAGGGGGCCTATAGAGACATCCAATTACCATGTCTGAGCCTGCTTTAACCGTGACCTTCACCCAAATCATTTCACATTTCGGATCTCCGTCAATTTCCTTCGATGCTATTGCACTTCTTATCGCTATAAACACGCCTCCTCCTTCACTGTCCAGCCTGTCTCTGCGGTATACATTCCAATCTGAGTTTAGGATTTCATTACTGTTTACGTCTGGTTTCAGCCAACTTTCTGTCCCTAGTACTATATGGGCGTTGTGACCGTTTATTAATGAGAGCAGTTCTGGGACCTTTCTGTAGACGCTCCTGCAGTTTACTATTAGCACATTAATATTGTTATTCCCTGTTGCATTTTGCCTACTCCTACCTTGCCGCATCTCAGGAGGCGTCTTGTCGGGCCTAGGGAGGGGATTCTCTAACCTAAAAAACCCCCATGTGCACTCCACACGTACTCCGCTACCCTTGTAGCCGCTTCCGGCGTGTAGTGCACGCCTGACCTATTCAGGGGGACCCTACATTTCTCCACCCGATAGCGGAGGGCGACTGAATGAACATAAACATCTACTCAAACAGCATGCGGAGAGGGAAATCGGTGCACAGAGCTGAATAACTAGTTGTGCACGACATAAGCGAACCAGACCTTTGCCTTCTCCCCAATCCTGCCGCAGAAGAGTGAACAACGACCTGGGAAAGACGTTGTGCCGATACACACCGCGTTTCTGCTGCTCCAAGCACTGCTGCTACCCCCAGCTCCACAGTGTACGAAAATGACCCTGCCCGTACTCTTCTGAGGCCTCTCCACAGACGTGACTCTAGCGGCCGGTTTTGAAGACTAGGTGAGGCAGTGATAACCTTACAAGGAAGTAATCCGCTCCCCCTGGTGAGACGCCAGCTAAAAGTTATTGATAATGGGAAGGTGAAATGAGCCGCCACGGCTCAATCTCCCCCACTCAAGACAAAAGCCATGTCCCACGCTTTTTTTTAATGAGAATGGAAGGAGAGAAACGAATCACTTACCTAGTTTTTATTTGGCTCACATGTACCTTCAAGATTTCCCCAGTCACTAGGTTGAGCCTAGCAGATTAATAGGGCTTATGATCTTAACAACTTCACAGGGTCCCACAAAATTAGGAGCAAGTTTCCTGGTAATACCATTACCGTGATTACAATCAGTGCTAAAATTCCGAACAAAAACCTAATCGCCGACTCTGCCGCAGGAAGGTCTCCTTCCCTGGTGATACCATCCCTCTTGATGGCGAATGACTAGGACGGTGTTTTCCGAAGATATATCCCAGTTTTCCTTAATCAGCCAAAAGATAATCTGCTCAGGCAACAGATCGTTTATACTCCACAAATTAGCCAGGCACGAATTAAGGGAATAAGAAAATACCAAAGCAGCAGGAACTGCTTTAGAAACCTTGTGCTGAATTGAAGGCAGCATTAATCCAAGGGCTGGAAATGTCCGATTTGGTTTGATTCTTAGCACGATAAATAATAAAGGTAGCCTTAATATTACGATTAACCCTCTCCGAAAAGGAAGGTTGAGGGTAATCGGGGGTGACTGAATGTGGTTAGTGGCGTTACAAAAACAAAGCTGCTTAAATTCTTGTGGCACAAAGATGGGAGCAGTGTCACTGACAAGCACCTTTGGCTCACCAAACTAGGAAATATTTGAGTTAAATGACGAATAGTTAGCGAGACGGTAACCCATCTAGTTGGCAAAACCCACACAAAACGAGAAAAGACATCCACGACAACTAACATATAGCGGTTCCCAGCTCTTGTTTGAGGCAGGGGACCCATGTAATCAATGAACACTTCATCCATGGCGCTTTTTCCCGTTTGGAATAGAATAAGCCATTATGTGAACTGGAATTGGGCTTCGCCATTTTGCAAGATTCACACTCCTGAGCCAATCGACGAATATCCTTACACAAGGACGGCTATGTGAGATGAGAACAGACCTTACCAATGGTTTTATAGAGGCCCAGATGCCCACCTAATAAGGAACTACTTAAATAACAAAATACGGATGGCACGAGTTCAACAGTAAACAAATTTTGGGCTCGGCTCATTTCCCAACTTCACCCAACAGAGTAGAATCTTTCTCAAGGAATAACGGCAAAGTTGCTCACCCGCTAACAACCGCCTTCTTATAGGACCTAACTAAGGATCTCGGTCCTGCTTATTCCTAATATCAGAAAATAATTGAGGTATCTCAGTTAAGACGTTAAAAACGGAAGAACTGATTACTGAACAACACTCCCCAGGTTCGTAGGCGCCCTCCTCAAACCTGCGGCTGAGAGCATTGGCCACCTGGTTATCTGAGCACCTGATATGGCGAAACTTGAAACGAAACGCAGATATATGGATCGCTCATTTCACAATCCTACCTGCCTATCTTGGGCGAGCCAAAAGCCAACTTAAGGACCAGTTGTCAGTCTCTAGGTCAAATTCTCTGTGTTCAAGATAAAATTTAAAGTTTTCAAGAGCGCAAAGAACAGCCAGAGCCCCACCTACATTCACTGAATGTTTAAGTTCAGCTCCCACCAATCTTCGCCAGGCAAAGGCAATAGGTCGTCTCTCACCTGCTTCTTCCTGTAAAAGGACTGCTGCCACCCTGGCATTACACTCGTCGGACTGGAGAATGAATCGCTAATATTGGCAGGTTACTTAGGGTCTCAATCTTTAGCCTTAAAATCTTCATTGTAGGTGGTGACAGACAGTAAAGAGCCTTGTAAACTGGAACAACATCCGTTAAACGGGTTGTATATTGAATCTTGTTAGTCACCCCCAACCGATTAGTTAGCACATCGGGAAACTCGCTCTAAAGATCCCTTAATTGAATAGCTTCAAGTTCACTAAGATGGCCAAGATCCACGTCTTGTCCGCTCAGTCTGCAAGGTGTCAATGTTAACACTACTAGCGCAACAGGAACAGAAGGCTATCTTCTCTGATGGGGCAAAACCCAAAGAAAAAGTTATTACTAGCAAAATCGAGGCCTAATTCAGTACGCAAGATAAAATCACATCCAAGCAATAAGATGATAGATAATCTCATCACAACTAACAGTTTAACTGGTCAGGAAAAACCAAGAATCGACAGGTACACTCAAACCTCACCTACCAAAGGCAACTCCTGCAGATTGCAACCCGACATCTCTGGGGGAAGGTCTAAAAGAGGCCATATTGCACCAGTTTGGAAACACAAGGTACCATTCATAATCAAGTAAAGAAACAGAACCTCCAGAATGAAGCAGACTGCAAACTGGTTCTCTATTAATTTAGGCACATACACAAGGAAGGAGCTGTTTATTACAATACGCGCACAAAATCCGGAGTTGCTTTTCAGTCGAGCAATTACTCGCTTACGATGGCGTCAGTTGTTTGTGCTCGGCCCGCACTAAACGGGACACTCCCGCACTAGGTGACTCCAGGAACGACACCGAAAACAGGATTTACTAGATGATAATTTAACAGCTGAGCTGCGGTGGTTCTCACTATAATGAGAGAAAACATGTGGCTCACATTCACTTCATTTTGCTGCTCATCAGCAAATGTAAAGGCTTTCATAGTTACCAAATCGTTGATTTGAGCAAATGTGGTCAGCTTCCAAGTGAAGACAAGCCATGACTGATTCTCAAACCCCATACCCTCTAAGATCTTAGAAATACAATCCTGTTCAGTGACATTTATACTCAAAGCCAAGACAGTAGTACGGACATGTTTCTTTATTTTAATTTGGCATTTATGTTTACTGTTTCTGTTCAATGTTTTATGTTTAATGTTTACATTTATGTTCAGTGTTTAAAAAATTCTTAATCTTTTCTCTATGTTTACCTTCATTAATTTTTCTTGTCATATCTATTGTTATAAAACTAAATTTATCTTTATTTCAACATTTATTACATATTTCATTAAAATTGTCAAACTTCATTACCAAGAAACCGATGATAAATATGATTTAAGTTTGTATCATCTTGTCTAAAAATATTTAAAATAATTAAGATTACCTGTAACTAATAGTTTTGGCATTTTTGAATACATTTGATTAAATAAAAACAATCTCTTCATTTATGTCTTCCTCTAGCAAAATATTCTCTACCTATATCCAGATTTTCAAGAATGAAGTCATCCAATATTACTGCTGACATCTCTATGCTTTCATCTAACAGAAAAATTTCATCATTATTTTCAATAAAACTATCAATTTCTTCATTAATTTTATCTTCAATTTTTCCTCATCTTTTTATAAATTCTTGATATTTTGGTTGATCTAAACTTTTTGAATAACTATACAAATGATTAATTTTTTCAATTTAATCATCCTGGTGCTAAAATATAATTATCAATCATTAATGTTGTTTTTCCACAATCACGTGGTCCGATAATTGCACATCAAATAGAATTTGATAAGAGTTTAACATGTTTATTTTTTTGGTAGTTTGGAATTCTGTAATTTAATTACATGATTGTTAATAATATAAGTGAATAGATTATTTCAGTTGAGTGATAATACTTCTGTTTTGAAAAAAAAGATTAACTATTCCTCTAAGAGAAACTTACAAAAGTGTTTCATTAGTTGGTTTTTATTCAACTTTTTTAACTCTATACATTACATCGAAAAATAATAAACTTTACTGTGATGCACAAATAAAAAGTTTACCAAAAATAAAGTATATACTCACATAGAAACGATAGAAATTCCTGTTGGTCAATATAATTTGAAAAATTTAGAAAAATTTATTCAATCGAAAATGGTCAATATAATTTGAAAAATTTAGAAAAATTTATTCAATCGAAAATGCCAATTTTCATATTATAGAACATGAAATTTTAAATAGAGTTGTTATTGAAAGTGATGTTAAATTATTTATGGATAAACAAGACTGTGTTGGTCATATTTTAGTATTTAATAATCAAACTATTAAAGCTAACACAAAACTGTTGCTAAACATGTTCCTAAAATTATTCTCTTTGAAATAATTAATTAATATAATAATTTGACTGATAGAATGTTTGTTAAACATAGTGTTCACAGGGAAACTAATATTATTGCTTGACTGAAACCTAATTCTGATTTTGTGGTCCAATACTTTATGGACCAAATAATAATATAAACTGCAATTTTCGATACTGTTCAGAATTAAAAATAAATATAACTGATGAAAATAATTATTTAACTGTCATAAATGGTGCTAATGTAACAGTAACAGTAATTTTCAGCTAATGAAAAAACAAAACAAATGAATGTTCCTAAGAAGGAAACTGAAATTAATATTAAAATTGGTGATGGTTGAATTCATCCTAATTTTTCACAACTTTACAAGAGTTTTGATGTTATTCACAAAGATGGAACTGATTTTTCTGCATATGATGGAAAAGCAAATATTAAAGTAATTGATAATTATGTTTAAGAATTATTTGATGTTATTACTATTAACAAAAGAAATAATTTTTTATCTAGACCTGAAAATCCTATTATTTCTTCTTCAACTCATATTTGTTTAACTTCTTCCCCTTTGGATAAAATTAAATATGGAAGGACATATTCTTAACAATAGAAAAATTAAAACTAAAGAAAATTAAATTCTTTATCCATTAGAATTATTCGAAGGATTTCTTAAATATTATAAAGAAATTACGTTTGAAGGTGATTTAACTGTTATTTTTATTTGGAGATCTAGAAAATATCAAGAAAATTCAATTCTTCATTGGACTACTGATAATGATAATTGTACACTTCCAAAAAAGGGAAAATTCTTGTTAAAATTATGGAAATTTGTATTCCTGTTGTTAAATATGAACCAGAATATTCATTTCAATTAGAAAAAGGAAGACTTAAAAATCTAAAAATTGCAATTTCTTTCTTCAACATGCAAACTATTGAATTTACTGGTTTACAAGGAAAAAGAAATTTCGAACTAGGTATTACATATTATAATTCTATAGAATTTAACATGACTTATTTTATTTTTGTTGTATTTCAAACTAAACGAAATAATAATCAATTACTCCATTCTTCTTTATTTGATCATGTTAAATTACAAAATATCTATGTTAAAAATGTAAGAAATGAAGTTTTTCCTCAAAAATTATGAAATTTTGATCCACCAAATAACTTCTTAAAAGTTTATGACACTTTTAGAGATTTTAAAAGAATAACTTGATTAAATAATGTTGTTAATCTAAGCCCTTTCAATTTTATTAAAAATTTTTCTATTCGTGTAATAAACCTTATACGAAGAATTAATGTTTTCACTACTCAAAAAAAAAAAAAGAAATTATGTGCATTCTTTAATGAGAATATTCCAAATGATACTATTGTATCTGTTATTATGCATGGTAAAAAGCATTTCACTTATGATTCCCAACATAGAAAGCTTACTGAAAAATTTTAATTAAATAAATGAATGAAAAGTTAGAAAAAATTAAAGACCTTTTAACTTCTGGTTTTCATTTCCTTTTGAAATAGTTTCGTAAAACTAGAGAAGATAAAAACTGAAAACTTTAGTTCTTCAAAAAATTAAAATATTCTCCATATTTTTAATTTTTTATTCTTTAAACTTTTTCTTTATAAAAACAAGGTCCAAGAACGGTAGCACTGAAAGTCTATTAAGTGAACTTCACAACTATAGTAATGGTTGTTCAGAAGTGTTCACTAAATTACCAGAACTTAAACATAAATCTTATCTAATTTCAAAAGCTGAACTTTTACCTACTAAATTTGGGGATATAATTTTATTACTTTTAGATCAAAAATACGAAATTGCTCCTCCAGATTGTTATACTAAAATCTCTATAAACGATGCTGATAATTTAGATCAACTTGTAAATTTACATTTTGTTTATCAAGGTAAAAAATTTAATTATGATCGACCTATTCATGTTATCAAGTTTGAATGAATTTTTAAAAACTTTCTATTTTTCATTTACTTAAATAAAAATTTCCTTTGCTACAATTTTGTAAGTTTTTTAAATAGCTCAGCTTTGTTCAACATTTTTGTTTCCACTGTATTTATGTAGAATTTAATTTTGTAGATATTGGGAAATGAAATTTTTTGGTAGGGGGAGGGGGACTGAGAAACTGGGATCTTGGTCAGCATCCTGGAAATTTGATTCAGACATTCTCTTCTTTGTCCTAGAACTCTCCTACTCTTACTGCTCAGCTGTTCACATGCAGTCTGGTGGCTGATGCATTGTGGGGATGGAGAAGACAGTTAAACATCCTACAACCCCCATAGACTGACATGTCTCAGCAGGATTAGTTTGGAAGGAGTATACCAGAATTATAAGTGACTTACTTCCACCAGCATGACAAGACAACCAAGAGACAGAACGCAATTAGCACTGGATGTTGTCAGCTAGGCGGCCGCTGTGGCCGAGCGGTTTTAGGCGCTTCAGTCTGGAACAGTGCTGCTGCTACGTTCACAGGCTCGAATCCTGCCTTGGGCATAGCTGTGTGTGATGTCCTTAGGTTAGTTAGGTTTAAGTAGTTCTAAGTCTAGGGGACTGATGACCCTCAGATGTTAAGTCCCATAGTGCTTAGAGCCATTTGAACCTTTTTTTGTCAGGTATTTGACATTGGATACTACCAATTTTGGTATCAGAGGAAGTTACTACGTAGCCTGTGGGAAGGTTACAGAGACATCACAGAAGCGTCTATAATGGTTACCTGGCGAGTGTAATTAGACTGCAGGAAAAAAATTACCACACAAAGGGACTCTCATTATCAAATGTTCAAATGTGTGTGATATCTTATGGGACTTAACTGCTAAGGTCATCAGTCCCTAAGCTTACACACTACTTAACCTAAATTATCCTAAGGGCAAACACACACACCCATGCCCGAGGGAGGACTCAAACCTCCGCCAGGATCAGCCGCACAGTCCATGACTGCAGCGCCTTAGACCGCTCGGCTAATCCGGCGCGGCTTCTCATGATCGATTTAATTAATTGGCCTATCAGTTTGATATCAGTGACATATAAACGGGCGAGTGGAAGCGTTAACGAGGGTACCACAGATATGATTCAAGAGCTGGAGCGGTAATCAAGAGTTTTTTCATTGCAGCGAGATCTCTTAACGGAATTTCAATCTGCCACCTGCACAAGAAGAGATGATCCTCGTAATAAATTCAGCTATATTATCGCATTTATAAAGTGATACATAGTATAAACCTGATATTTACACAACCTCTTTGAGCTGTTACCTTGAGAGGCTTCATATGTGTTGAGACATTTGTTTGCTTTAAGAGAGTTCAAAAGTGAGCTCTTAGCACTCTATCATGAGCCAGAAATGAGTTTAATATTCTAGTCCTGTGATGCAGAACGTACCAGATAACAGATTTGTCTCTCTCATGACCGAATGCTTAGAGGAAATATAGCCTATGCCATAGCATTATACAGGATTTTCACAACAAATAACGATACTTTCGCGATGTGAAAATGCGTGTATTCTCCGAATTCTTCTATCTTCGAAAATAACTCTTATAAACTGGAGCAATCTACATTTCACGTGAGAAATTCGAGGTGAGTAGTAGGGCAAACTTCGTTTCAACGACTTTTGTTAGTGTGGGTTGCCTACATTCAGAGGTAAACCTATTGTTTTGTTTTGATAGACAGGTCCTTAACCTATTGTTCTGCCAAGAGGATTATGCCTCCCTGGCGAAAATTCTGCCCTTTGATTTACAGGTCCTTAACCTATTGTTCCCCCACCCCTACCTCTCCACCTCCTTCTCTTCAGACCCTCAGGAAACCTCCAATTCTCCACCCTACCCTTCACTGATACATGTACAGTTTCAGGCCTGAGGAGTGCAAATAGCCCCCTCCCACTCTATCAATTTGATTGACTGCTTGATTAAATTGATCAATTAATTAACCCCTCCATCTCTGGTAAGCTCCTAACCCTCTCCTCTCCCCCAATACTATCTGAAAATTGGCGGCTCTGTGATGAAGAGGAAGGATTTCACGATAGGAAATTCAATTACATAGCACAAGTTATATTGTTTATTTATAAGAGACTCAGTTTTCAGAGGTTTTATCTCTCTTGCTCATCATTCTCTTCTCTTTCGGAAGACGCAGATCGTCTAAAATACATCGAAAGGAAGTAAATAAATCCATCGCTTTTTTTAATCTCAATCTCGCAAGGAATTACCTCATGAAACATCCATCACACGTAATTACACTGCTGCAAATATTTCGATCGTGAAGCATGCGCCATCCGTTGGCCCACACAGAACACCACCCATGCAGACTGCTTGGAGTCGGGCTGCACCGGGGATGTGTCCAAGAGATGTCGGGTCGAGCCTCGTGATGCATGACGTGAAAGATAAGAAAAGATATTTTTCTACTTGATGAACGAACACTCAGAGGGAATATAGCCTATGCTACAGTACTGTACAGGATTTTGACAACAAGTTACGATACTTTAGCGACGTGAAAACGCGTGTATTGTCCAAATTCTTCTGTCTTCGAAAATAACTCGAATAAACGGGAGGAATCTACATTTCGCGTGAGAAATTTCGGTATATGGTCAACGACATCGCTGCCTCGGATTGGATAAAGTAGATTTTTTAGACTGGTGGATCTGTGTCAGGATGTAATTGTTTAGAACTACTTTATACGTCCAAGCTGCAGCTGTTTGTTTTGCAGTTCACCGAGGCTGCCTGCAAGGGCGGTCATGAGGAGTTGGCATTCGGAAGTAAAGGATTAGCTCAGCCTGTGACATCTACAAAGAATGCCCATACCTGTCTCATCTTGCCCGCAGCAGCGAGTGCTGGCGAAGTGACCAGTGTGCTCGGTGAACGCAACAGAAGAGGACTTGTGTGTGCATGATGGATGTTTGCGCTGGATGTATCGATAACATCCGAATTCCCACCACTCCAATCATTCCCGGATGCCTTACAAGACCAGGGGTGGTGCACTCTGGTATACAGGGATTTCACGCTAATTCCCGAACAAAAGCACCCAAGAAATTTTTGTCAAAACATGTGCTCTCTGTCTCTCTCTGTCTCTCTCTCTCTTTCACCTCCTGTCCTGCCACGCCTGGCATCACTCATGATCAGAACCGCAAAGCAGCGTTTAACCTGTAAACGCCTGCAGAATACCGACACACTAGAGAACTCATTCCAAGGCAAATTCCTGGCTGAGAATGAATTCCGCCATGAACTCTAAACTGCCCCAGCCTCCCTGGTGCACTTTCTTGTGTTGCATTTCACAAACTGCTTCGGGAGTTATTACATCTGGTGTTTCGGAATATTGTCACATATGTAACTTGTAGATGTCACTGGAATTAAATCTACCACTCCACAAATAGCTTTGCAAATGATGCGAGAATATTTAAACAGTTCTGATGAATACCACCACTGCCACACTTGCTCACAGCCTCTAAAAGAAAACATCGCAACACACTTGTGAAACCACCGTTGGGACACTTGTGCGCTATTGTGGGAAAACATGAGCTGCTTCAGGAGTTACTAAATCCAATTAAATATGTCTCTAAATGCACTTTCAAAAAGATCACTGCGCAGTATTTGGCTTCAATTTTGCGATGTACACCGCCACTAACTGTAAAAAAAGATCACGGCATACTTGTGAAACCTCCCAGTCTTCCTTCACTACTCCGGAATATTTGCGTGCATAAACAAATTAGGTGAAGTGTTTAACGCCTCAGTACATTTGCAAATGTTGCTCTAAACGATTTGTTTCAAATACTGTCACACACAAAACGCTGCACTGTCTTCCCCGGCGCACATGGAATGGAAATACAGTACAGCGACATACACTCTGAAAAAAAAAAAATACATCGCTGAAATAAATGACAAATACACCGCTTCGAAACTCTGAAGACGATCCTGCATTATATTAAAAAATATTGTTAAATAAACTATCATAGTAGTTTGCTACACGAGACACGGTCATGACTGGGGGACCTGCAAAGTGCAGGCGCATCCGTCAGCGGCCGCAGCTCACCACAGAGAGAAGTTCAGACCGGAAGCAGAGTTCTTCCGGCTGAATCCTCGACAGCGAAAAAACCGTAGTCTACCAGACCTCACCAACTTGTCATGCGAGCTCAGACCATCTCACGACACAAAATTCAAATCAAAGTCAATAACATATTCATACATATTCTATACTTAATCAGTTTGCGGGAGACAGGGTTCCCCCACCTAGGTAGACATCATGACTGCACCCACCACCCTTGCTCCTCATGAAGTAATAACTGTAATTACAAGGGAATGGAATGAAGTGCGGAGTAGTAGCCACCGATTGGGTTCTACCGCGTGTGTGTCTATCATCAGGGCGCCGCCACGAAGGTCGAAACAGCCCAATGTCCTAATTACAGATCACGCACCAACCACAGACCAGATATCGGCCTCCTCTGAACTCGCGGTCCGCAAACAAAACGTCAAGTGGTGGCATTCTGTTGATCAGGAAATTCTAGACTCGCTTCCTGTCTATGTAACTCTCAAAAGGTCACTCCATGCTTGTCTGTGTGAGCCAACATCTCCAAACACGAAGATGGAGGTTTTCATATCTCCTCAAAATACTGAATTCCTGTTGGAGAGAAATGGGAAGCTGACGCAATTTCTATATCAAAAAGAGAGTGAAAGAATCGATTTGCACTATCCTGTCAAATGAATTGTTTAACAATTTACAGGAGTCAAGTATCGTAACTTGTTGTCAAAATCCTGTACAGTACTGTGGCATAGGCTATATTCCCTCTGAGTGTTCTTTCATCAAGTAGAAAAATATATTTTCTTATCTTTCACGTCATGCATCACAGGACTAGAACATTAAACTCATTTTCGGCTCATGACGCAGCGTTAAGATCTACCACTGTCACAGGATGCCTCCTCTTTTTCTTTCTTTATTGAGTTTCGATTTCCCCCGAAGGGGGCGGGCTGGCAGCAGCTTAGTACGCCGCTCTTCATCCTACAGAATTTGTTGTAAAAAGATGAAGATAATAAATAATAAAAGCCGGAGATAAAATTGGAGACTTAAATGGTAACATAGCGGAAAAATCGTGGAACTTAAGACATAGAACAAAGGGATGATGATGCTAATAAAATACATATGAAGCAGACAGGTAAAATAATAGACAGACAATTAAAACAACACAGCGACAGTCTGGTTTCTGTTTGCAAGAGACATAAAATTCACACCCAACGACAGCATGATTTCTGTTCACAACAGTTTGGAAAGACGAACAACACTGAACATTCACTTGAACACTGCACTAAAAAGTTGGCAAATATGACATACCACAGCAGAGGGCAGGTGGGGGGAACCTGGACAGGTGATCAGGTGATGGGTAAATAAAAAGGGGGGAAGGAGAGGAAAAACGAAGGGAGGGAGAGGGGAAAAGGAACTGATGGAGGATGATGACCCATAAGAGAGGGGGGAGGGTGCTGGGCAGATACGACAGGGAGTGGGGAAAGGCAGAGGGGGGGGGGGAATACAAAAGGACTCGGGGGGGGGGGGGGTAAGGGAGGTAGGGAGAGGTCAGGTGAGGAGAAAAAAGGATGGAAGGGGGGAAGAGGGAGCCCAGGGAAAGGACAGAGGAAAGGAGGGGGGGGGGGTGAGGATCAGAGTTGATAGGAGGGATAAATGGAGGGAGAGAAGGCATCATCCGGGAGGGGGAGTTGATGAAAGCCACCTTGGGAAAGGAGATGAAGGGCGTAAAGATGGAGGGTAGGGGGGACACAATAGTGAAGGCGCAGCAGTGGGCGGGCATGGGAGAGGAGAGGAGCTACCAGGGGGTGAGGAGGATCAAGGCGGCGGGAGGTGTAGAGTATGTGGATATGTTCGAGGAATGACGCCTCCTCACTTTCAAACTCTCTCTTAAGGTAACCAAATGTCTCACCACATACGAAGTCTCTTAAGGTAACACCACAGAGAAGTTGTAAATATAAGTTTTATACTACATTTCACTTTATAAATTCGGTAACACATCTGACTTTATTACGATGGCTGTCTCTCCCTGTATAGGTGGAGACTGAAATATCGTTAAAAGAGGGCGCCGCAACGAAATAAACGCCAAGTAAAGAATCATAACCGTGGTGCCCCAGCCATCACCCACATCTGCCAGGTGGCGTGGTGCCACAGCCATCGCCTACATCCGCCAGGTGGCGTGTCACTGATATCAAACTGATGGCTTGATAAATAAAATTGATCATGAGAGTCACTTCGCATGGCGAATAATTTTTCTTTTTCAGTAGTCGGATTAAACTCACGAGGAAGTTCAAATGGGAATCCCTGAAGGGGAGAAGGTGTTATTTTTGAGAAACACTATTAATAACCGACATTTGAATCTGACCGCTGAAGGATTCTACCAACAGCAGCATACAATGCACGTAAGGACCGCGCTATTAAAAACACGATCACAATGACTATGTTAAATGGTTCAAATGGCTCTGTCAAGGGAACATCCCCATCGCACCCCCCTCAGATTTAGTTATAAGTTGGCACAGGGGATAGGCCTTGAAAAACTGAACACAGATCGATCGAGAAAACAGGAAGAAGTTGTGTGGAACTATGAAAAAATAAGTAAAATATACAAACTGGGTCGTCCATGCAGAAGATAGGTAATATTAAGGGCAATATCAGGCGAGGAGCTCCGTGGTCCCGTGGTTAGCGTGAACAGCTGTGGAACGAGAGGTCCTTGGTTCAAATCTTCCCTCGACCGAAAATTTTAACTTTTATTTTCAGTTTATGTGAAAAACTCTTTATGTTTTCATCACTTTTTTTGGAGTGATTATTACATCCACAAGAAAACCTAAATCGGGCAAGGTAGAAGAAACTTTTCACCCATTCGCCAAGTGCACTAGTTAGGTGGGTTGACAACATATTCCTGTCATGTGACGCACATGCTGTCACCAGTGTCGTATACAAAATATCAGACGTGTTTTCCTGTGGAGGAATTGGTTGACCTATGACCTTGCGATCAAATGTTTTCGGTTCCCATTGGAGAGGCACATCCTTTCATCGACTAATCACACGGTTTTGCGGTGCGGTCGCAAAACACAGACACTAAACTTATTACAGTGAACAGAGACGTCAATGAACGAACGGACAGATCATAACTTTGCGAAAATAAAGAAAGCAAAATTTTCAGTGGAGGGCAGATTTGAACCAAGGACCTCTCGTTCCGCAGCTGCTCACACTAACCACAGGACCACAGCGCTCCTCTCCTCACATTGCCCTTAATATTGCTTATCTTACGCATGGACGACCCAGTTTGCATATTTTGCTTATTTTTTCATAGTTCCACACAACTTCTTCCTGTTTTCTCGATTGATGTGTGTTCAGTTTTTCAAGGCCTATCCATTGTGCCAACTTATAACTAAATCTGAGGGGGGTGCGATGGGGATGTTCCCTTGTGAGCACTATGGGACTCAACATCTACGGTCATCAGTCGCCTAGAACTTAGAACTACTTAAACCTAACTAACCTAAGGACATCACACAACACCCAGTCATCACGAGGCAGAGAAAATCCCTGACCCCGCCGGGAATCGAACCCGGGAACCCGGGCACAGGAAGCGAGAACGCTACCGCACGACCACGAGCTGCGGACTGACTATGTTACCATCACCCTGCATAAAAGGCAGTCTTGGTTTTACAGGCACACACAAGAGTCGCTGATAGCGTTATGCTTTCTGGTAGAAATTCTGTCTGCGATTTGGATTCAAGTCCCTCCATTCAACGACATGCTTCCGTTGGATCCTATGCAGACTCTCATACCTTTTTCTAACCTATCTAGTACAGCAAAACTCCAACGTGATTTCAGACGGTCCCTCTGGATCTTGTAACTGTTCCTCAGTCTCTGCCCCAGCCTCCCTGCAGCTTCGTCTACGTGATCGTCTCAATTTAAGTCGGAACTGAACAGAAGTCGGAGGGCGCTAAATCCACCATCTTATGCAACCTGTGTAGAAATAAGTTGAGCCGAGTTAAACAACAGGACCATCTTCTGACCACTCGGTGCAGATGGGAACAAGTGGTCGAATCTCCGTCAATGGTGTACGATGTGCAAGGTCAGCGCCAAAACGAAGCTTTCTTCTGCAACACGAGGTTGTAATATCAGAAGACAGTACAAACAGTTACGGTGGGGTTTTTTATTGGGAAAATTAGGATGATTCCACATCATACAGAAACTGGGAGAAAAACGAGGATTTTGCTACTGCATTGAGATGCATTACCAAACTACATTCAGGTACTACAGTCGGAAGGAGACCTGCGTCCCTCAGGGTGCATTCACGTCTGTCACCCAAACATTCTATCGTCGTTATTTTGTTCCATCCACCAGAGAAAAATTACGAACTATAAAACCTCAGCTAACTTCATCCGACAGGGAACTCAATAAGTTTTTTATCGCGTCTCTCTCTTCTGGTATATCGAAAACAAATACTGTCTGCATGTCAGCACTGAGCAGTTGTGGTGATCCTATTAGATATACAGGTATTGATCCATTGGAGCAGGTGATCAGTGATCGAAGTCGCTTGCACATACCGGTGTAAAGTTTCATCACCTATACTGTAGATGGACCATATCACACAAACTATCAGTCAAATAGGGTCCCTGTTTTGTTGCCTGATAGATTGTTTTCTTTCTGCTGTAACATGCTTTGTACACTGCCATACACTTTGTTTTTTCCGCCATGACCATGCGGTCTGTGTCGGGCTCCAAACTGACATTAACACGTTTCGATCCATTGTCTAACCTGCGACCGTATCGGTGGCGCGGTTCCAGACTGTAGCGCCTAGAACCGCTCGGCCACAGTGGCCGGCATAAGGAAACTGGAAGGGTTTTGCAGCATTGTGTAGCGTTTCCAAACAGCTCATCTTTCACAGTGACGGGGTAGCTGATGGCTTGGTGTTCTGTCTCAATTGATCCCTCATATTGCAGTCATGTACAGGATCACTGTTGCGGTGCTAGCCATCCCCAGAAGGTGTTGCCCCACCACCAAGACTCTTTCTCCATCTCAAACAAACGATGTCAGTCAATCATTATGTGGCAATCAACAGCGTACTAGTGGACAGATGGGATGGAAAAGACACCACCGATGTACCGTAATAAGCACCACAGTTGATAGAGTGATCAATGTTATCAATTTTTCCACTTTTTTTCAACGCCGACCAATGACACAGCAGTATGCTTCTGAATTTCTTATCATCACTTAATCACCCCTCCTCTACTTTGCGAGTGTCATTGAGAACGTAGATAGATGACTGTGCAGTACGTCCATTCATTGTTAACTCTCGAACATATACACCAAAGCACGCCACACAGCGATCTACACATTTTTAGCATTTCGATCGTAGCGCGTAACTTGCGATTACGATTGCCTATCTTCCCCTATGCGGATGGGAGTTACAGAGCATTCTCGCATGCTTAGGAGAAGGTTAGTGACTGAAAAATCTCCTCGTATTGTCTTTGGCCAACGCTCCCTGAAACACTGTCATCTATTTAATCTACAGCTGACCAGAAGCAGACCGCTACATTTCGTGAAGGAACAGAGTGAACCTAGTCCTTAACTGCTGCCTCGCACCCATTTAAGAGCACAAGATTTCTCCAGATGCGCGAATGTCGAGGAGGTTAGCATCCCTTGTCGGTGTACAATAGATATGAAAGTGTTGTGATGATACAATAGACAGTTAAGAAAAAGAAACGGGTGGTTTTCATGCCAGATGGAGCTCCAGACATTTTATGTAAATCAATTGCGCTATCAATTCTAAAGTATTGTTCTAGTGTCTGAGGTCAGTACCAAGAAGTTATTGGTAAGAGAGAACATAAACAATCGCACTCCTAAGGCTGCACGGTTTTGCACTTAAAACAAGCTATAATGTTACATCGTTGCGCTTTCCGACCTGTTGGTTGTGTGGAATGCAACGCTGTTACTATTCCAATGTAAGAAACATACACTAAAGTGCCAAAAAACTGTTATAGGCATGCATATTCAAATACAGAGATATGTAAACAAACAGAAATCGGCGCTGCGGTCGGCGACCCCTGTGTCTGGTGAAGTTGATAGATCGGTTACTGCTGCTGCAGTGGCAGGTTATGAAGATTTAAGTTAGTTTGAACGTGGTGCTATAGTCGGCAAACAAGCATGGGACACAGCATCTCCGAGGTAGAGATGAGGTGGGGATTTTCCCATATAACCATTTCAAGAGTGTACTGTGAATATCAGGAATCTGATAAAACACCAAATCTCCGACATCGCTGAGGCCAGAAAAAATCCTGTAAGAATGGGACCAACGATGACTGAAGAGAATCGTTCAACGTGTCAGAAGTGCTACCCTTCCACAAATTGCTGCGTTTTCAGAGCTGGTCCATCAACAAGTGTCAGCGTGCAAACCACTCAATGAAACATCATCGATATGGGCTTTCGGAGCGGAACGCCCACTCGTGTACCCTTGATGACTGCACAACACAAAGCTTTACGCCCAGCCTGGGCCTGTCAAAACCGACATTGGACTGTTGACGACTGGAAACATGTTGCCTTGTTGGACGAGTCTCGTTTCAAATTTTATCGAGCAGATGGACATGTACGGGTATGAAGGCAACCTCATGAATCCATGGACCCTGCATGTCAGCAGACCACTGTTCAAACTGGTGGAGGCTCTGTAATGGTGTGGGGCGTGTGCAGTTGGAGTGATATGAGACCCCTGATACGTCTAGATGCGACTCTAGCAGGAGGCACTTACGTAAGCATCCTGTCTACTTACTATGCATTCATTCATGTCCATTGTGTATTCCGACAGAATTGGGCAATTCCAACAGACCAATGTGACACCCGGCACCTCCAGAATTGCTACAGAGTCGCTCCAGGAACACTCTTCTGAGTTTACACACTTCCGCTGGCCACCAGACTCTCCAGACATGGACATTATTTAGTATATCTGGGATGCCTTGCAACGTGCTGTTCAGAAAACATCTCCAATCCTTCGCACTCTTACGGATTTATGGACAGCCCCGCAGTATTCAGGGTGTCCATTTCCTCCATTACTAATTCAGGCATTAGTCGAGTCCGGGGCCACATCGTGTTGGGGCACCTCTGCTTGTCCACGGGGGCCGTACATGACATTAGGCGAGTGTAGCGGATTCTTTGGCTCTTCAGTGTATTTCAAACGCATGACATACATTCTCCTTGTAGGTTTCTCTATGATAAACTATTGTGACAAACTGTACAATGAAGAAACTATTTCCTTAAAACATCGATTCTTTGTGATACATTCACAATATAGCTTTCCAATTTTTACATCCGATCACGGTTCAGAAATTAAAATATGCTCGCATCAGTCCTATACAAAATGATCGTTAGTAACTGAGAATGCATCTTACAAAAAAAAGAGAGAAACGCATAGCAGCGGTATTTGACATGTGAAATTACACGTCATGTCGCCACTAACTCCGTAAACAGGACATCTATGAAGCAGATGTATACACGGCGATTGCAGTACCTCACAAACACCTGCCGCTAACTTAGAATCACCGTAGTTATGAAACTGAAGACTCGATTTTATGCCAAGATGCGGCGGGGGAATGGAGTATGTAGCACAAATCTTCGTTCGTCTAGACGAATGTGTCAAAACGGGATGGACATGATTCATCACATATGAGACGGAAGTCCTCTGATGACTGAGACGTTTGCTGTTAACGATCCCAAGTAGACAGTGCTCTAAGTCACACACGAAACACATAGCTGTATTTGTATATGAGTCAAACGCAGGCTATGTCACACAACTGATGCATCCCGACAGAACAACAAGAAAAAATTGTCAAATGACCTGCAGCAACATCTCCTCCCCCTCCCCCCCGTCTCTCTCTCTCTCTCTCTCTCTCTCTCTCTCTCTCTCTCTCTCTCTCTGTCTCTAGAATGCATCATCAGTCTACCATTAAATCATTCCTTGTCACAACTCTATCTCAACTGATCACCCCATACACTCTCTGTCATTCTTTAATGCAGATACAAGTAAGTTTAGAGGCAGATAGTTCTCTTTTTTCCGGAAAGCATCAAAGACAGCAGTCAACTAGCATGTATCACTATTGCCTCGATAGACGTTCAGTAGAATGTTGCCTCGACGAAAAATGACTGTTTCCCTGCTTTCCAGAGCTTCCATGTCAATGTTTTCTCACACTCCTCTTGCTGTCACATACTCGTTCCCATGTACAAGAATTGTTCTGCACCAAGCAGAAGACATACAAGTACTCTCTCAATTTTCCCTAATTTCACCCTATTTTCCCTCAATTTATCCGTATTTTCCGTCATTTTTCGTAATTTTATCGATTTTATCTCACTTCTATCCATGTGATCATGACATCGCTTCTCGTTCTGTATTCTAAAATATCTTGGAAATGTATTACAGTTGCCAGCATCTAGCGCAAATGCACTATTTTTCTGGTCGGGAGGCATAGCATAGCACTGTACTCGAATGCACCCAGTCACCTCTTACTACATATTCTACAGTTGCAATGTGTTTGCTCTGTTTTCTGTATGTCTGTGTCCGTGCAACTGTCACAGATGGCTCTCATGACCCAGAGTAGACTCGAGCTAGTGTTCGAGTGTGGATCCGCAGCGCATTATATCTACAGCGATGTTGGAATGTGGATCCACAATATGCCACGTCCACGGTAGGGTTTGAAGGTGGATCCACCATGCATAATATCCAGAGTGATGTTGGGATGCAGATACACAATATACCACATCTGGGATAGGGTATGATGATGTGTGGTTTGTGGGGCGCTCAACTGCGTGGTTATCAGCGCCCGTACAATTATCCAATCTTTGCTCAGTCCAATTTCGCCACTTTCCTGGATGATGATGAAATGATGAGGACAACACAAACACCCAGTCATCTCGAGGCAGGTGAAAATCCCTGACCCCGCCGGGAATCTAACCCGGGACCCCGTGCTCGGGAAGCGAGAACGCTACCGCGAGACCAGGGATAGGGTATGAAGGTGGCTCTGCCACACATTATATCCAGAGCGATGTTCAGAGGTGGTTCCATGACACGTCAGATCTGGGATAGAGCTTGAAGGTGGACCAACTACACATTACGTCCGGAGATGTAGTCTATGTTCAAAGTTGGCTCCACCAGTGAGAGGACTGGATCATGATTTCTCGGCCGGCCGGCTCTTCGGACACACAGTATGCTTGGTAGATGGCGCTGTACTAGACTGGAAGTGAAGCGTTATTTGTGTTAGTACTGTTAATAATTCATATCTGTATTCCATGTAGTGTCACTTGCACTTTGTGGAATTTAAATACCCTGGCGTATCCACACTCCGTGTCACCAGTGGTTTATAAGGTGAGCTGCAGAAGAGTTAGTATAATATATGTAGTTTCATTTTGTGACATAGTGAGGTGGAGAGAAAGGGGAACTGCATGCTTGCTTTTAATTTAGCAGGTCTCTGAATGAGGGAAGTGCATGAGGAAAATCTGGCAACGTACCCCACTCTCACGCTTCTAACCTCAACCGCCATCTTTCCACCCTCTTAAACCACCAGAACACAGTTTATTCCCTAATATAGCTCCACTGCAGGTACATGTCGTACAAACATATAACATTTGTTCTTAAACCACATTATTTAACAATATACATTAATTTTATGCCATTAAAGAAATATTTTTAATAATCTGTGGTTTTTCTGTCCCCTGCAGTGCAGAAACATTCCATGACATAAATGAATAGAACCTTTTTTGTAAGAAATTTGATGTGGGATAATTTTGTGCAAGGAAACATTTTCGCTAGATGGTGAAGTGTTCGAGATATTCAGGAAAAGTCTAGACAAGTGAGTTTTATATTCTCCCCCACCCCATTCCCCAACCTCACACACCGTTGGGTAGGATTTGTTCTATGTTGTTCATGGCACTGTCCCTATCACTGCACAAAATTTTGTGATTGCATGAACGTTTTCCCCTAATTTTGCTTCGTTGACTATTTAACATACAGAATTTATGATAATTTTAGCATTACAATGTTACATTATTTCAGCACTGAACATTTCACGTATTTATTGACTCTTTTGAGGTATATCATGGAGCTACAAGCTCAAGAAAGACCTTTTCAATGATCAATTAAATCAGTTTTTCGAAATAAAGTAGCAAAAGTGGAATGAGTGTGATGTAATCAGTTCAGAAAATAGATACGATTGTGTTCACAATTCTCCATTTCCAACTCCATCTGTGAAGAATGACATTTCTTCGTTTGTTGACAGAAGTAGTTAAATCGATGCTCATTGATTGGAAATAGTAATTAATATAAAGGTAAGTACGGGGAAAAAGAAAGAATCTGAAACAGACGTCGCATAACACACAGTTCATAGACGCTACGTACTCAGGATTATCAGTGGCTGCCGCTAATATGTGAAGCTGGGTATTGCACCAAAATATTAATGATGCCTTTTTGTATGAAACGCTTAAACAGAGAAAATTCGTGGACTGGCTTGCTGTCATTCGTTATAATGTAAATACCTCTAGAATTCATAGTGTATGAAAGTCACAAAATCTCATTTGTTAAATCCAATTTACAATACTGAGAAAATTAGAGCTGCGGCAGAAAAAGATCTATTGCAAACAGCATGCTCCAGTTCATTGTCTATTCATAAGAACTGTTACACACTGAAACGCGAAAGAAACTGGTATAGGCATGCATATTCAAATACACAGATATGTAAACAGGAAGAATATAGCACTACGGTCGGCAACGCTTATACAGTATAAGACAACAAGTATCTGATGAAGTTGTTAGTTCGGTTACTGCTCCTACAATGGCAAGTTATCAAGATTTAAGTGAGTTTGAACGTGGTGTTATAGTCGGCAAACAAGCATGGGACACAGCATCTCCGAGAGAGAGATGAGGTGGGGATTTTCCCGTTTCCCGTACGACTATTTCACGAGTGTACCATGAATATCAGGAATCCAGTAAAACATCAAATTTCCGAGATCGCTGCGGCAGGAAAAATATCCTGCAACAACGGAACCAACGACGACTGAAGAGAAGCGTTCAACGTGACAGAAGTGGTACCCTTCCGCAAACTGCTGCAGATTTCAATGTTGGACCATCAAAAAGTGTCAGCGTTCGAACCATTCAACGAAACATCATGTATATGGGCTTTCAGAGCCGAAGGCCCACTCGTGTACCCTTCATGACTGCACGACACAAAGCTTTACGCCTCGTCTGGGCCCGTCAAAACCTACATTGAACTCTTGATGACTGGAAACATGTTGCCTTGTCTTACGAATCTCGTTTCAAATCATATCGAGCTGATGGATGTGTACGGGCATGGAGACAACCTCATGAGTCTGTCGACCCTGCATGTCACCAGGGGACTGTTCAAGCTGGTGGAGGCTCTGTAATGGTGTGGAGCGTGTGCAGTTGGAGTGATATGGGACCCCTGATACATCTAGATACGACTCTGACAGGTGACACGTACGTAAGCATCCTGTCTGACTACGTGCATCCATTTATGTCCATTGTGCATTCCGACGGAATTGGGCAATTCCAGCAGCACAATACGACACCCCACACGTCCAGAATTGCTGCAGAGTGGCTCCAGGAACACTCTTCTGAGTTTACAACTTCCGCTGTCCCCAAACTCCCCAGACATGAATATTATTGAGCATATCTGGGATGCCTTGTAACGTTCTGTTCGGAAGAGATCTCCACTTCCTCGTACTCTTACGGATTTATGGACAATTCTACAGGATTTGTGGTGTCAGTTCCCTCCAGCACTACCTCAGGCATTAGTCCAGTCCATGCCACGTAGCGTCGCGCACTTCTGCGTGCTCATGGGAGCCCTACACGATACTGGGCAGGTGTACCAGTTTCTTTGGCTCTTCAGTGCAGTAGCGCTTGTAGATTAAGCAAGTTTGTGATGATCTAATCTTTCCACATACTGTTGATCACAACATTTGTCTTTAACAAAAGTGGATTTACACAAATTGAGGTACTCATAGTTGGATCTCTGTTGTGCTGTCTGTCAGACAGAAGGAATCAAATTATTGTTTGCAGGGTTTTAAATCTAGATTTTCTGAAAAAGTCTGATAGTATTGAAGTAATACTTGGTTCTTTCAATTTGACATCAGTTATTGATTCCACTACTCAGGTAGTACAGGAAAGCACCATACTGACAGATAATATTTTTATTGACCAAGATGAAGTTAATTAAATAAAAACTTTTCCTGTTAAGAATGGTCTTTCGGATCATGATGCAAGCTGGTTACAGTATATGACATAGCTCCATACAGTAATGCAAAATAGTCCTCCAAAATATTGTGTTCAAATAATAGTTTAATAATTTGCGATTATATTTATGGAAAGCTTTCGACAGTTAGACTGAGATGAGGTGTACAGGGAATCTGATGCAAATTTCAAATTTAACCTATTTCATGGTACCTTTGTGAGTGTATTTGAAAACAGTTTCTCTAATAAAACAGTGAAAAATAATCATAAGGAACCACCTAAAAAGCGGTGGGTTACTAAAACAGTAAAGGGAAATCTATCTTACAGCTAGAAGGAGTGATGATCCAGAAACAGTAAAATATTATACAAACTACTGCACTGTATTAAAAAAAGGTATTACATAGTCCAAAAGTATGTGCATTATGTCTGAAATTAGCACCTATGATAATAAAATTAAAACAATTTGCAATATTGTTGAAAGGGAAACAGGGCACTTGAGAGCTCCGGAAGACTGTATTTCCCTCGAACTAAGTGAAAAGTTTGCTAACAAAAAGTCAGAAATAGAAAATATTTTTAATAATCAGTTTTTAAGAATTGTAGAGAAAATAGGATCCAGCTGTTAATTAGAAAATGCGGGGCTGTGTATAGAAGAGGCAATACCTATGCAGTTTGATAAAAATGAAATTCAACCCACCTCTTCTACTGAAATAAGGAACATAATAAATTTACTCAAAAGTAAAAGCTCTAATGGAATTGATGGCATTTCTGATGAAGTGCTAAAAGTTTGTACCCAACAGATAAGCAGGATTCTCAGCCACATATGTAGTAGCTCACTGAAATAGGGCATTTTTGTGGATGGACTAAAAATACGCTATTGTTAAATCATTGTGTAAAAAGTGGGACAGGTCTGACGCTAATCACTGCTGCCCAACCTCTTTTGATAGCTTTATCCGAAGTTCTTGGAAAAAGTAACGCATGCAAGAGTAGCTTCATATATTTGTAAAAATGAAGTACTAAAAAAATGTCAGTTTGGTTTTTGGAAAGGTTTTTCAACAGAATATGCTCTTTGTGCCCTCACTGATCAAATATTAAATTCTCTGAATAATCAAACATCACCCATTGGCATTTTTTGTGATCTCTTAAAGGCTTTTGACTGTGTGAATCGTCAAATTCTTCTGGATAAGCTTAAATATTGTGATATGAGTGGGACAGTGCATGAATGATTTAACTGATATTTACCTGAAAGAATGCAGAAGGTTGAAATTAACATAACAGATAGTCTGTAAAAATCAACAGAGACCTCTAACTGGAGAGGTATCAAGAATGGCATCCCACAGGGTTTAGTCCTGGGTCAATTATTTTTCTTGACGTATATTAATGATTTGCCACTCTACATTCACGAAGGTGCAATGCTAGTTCTTGTTGCTGATTATACAAGTATAGTAATCACACCCAACAAACAAGAATTAGCTGAGGAAATTCTAAATGTCTTTCAGAAAATAATTAAGTGGTCCTCTGCAAATGGACTCACACTATATTTGAGTACATATAGTTCTGTAGAGTAAATGGCATAACACTATTGATAAGTATAGACTTTGAAAAGAAGTCTGTTGCTAAGGCAGAATATTAAAAATTTTTGGATGTGTGCATTGATGAGAAATTGAATTGGAAGAAATGCATTGATGATCTGCTTAAACGTTTGTGTCAGCTATTGATCCTATTAGATTTATTGCAAATTTTGGTGATAAACATAGTAAATTAGTCAACTATGCCTATTTCCATTCACTGCTTTCATAGGGCATCATATTTTGTAGTAATTCGTCATCAAGAGAAAATGTATTAATTA
The DNA here is from genome assembly GCF_023864275.1 of Schistocerca cancellata. Lineage (NCBI taxonomy): Eukaryota > Metazoa > Arthropoda > Insecta > Orthoptera > Acrididae > Schistocerca > Schistocerca cancellata. Next base: position 657,381,611 of record NC_064629.1, read on the forward strand.
CACAAAAGCATGTAATCTGAACAATACGTGGAGCCCACCCAAGATCACTTTGCAAATATTTATTTAAGGAGCTAGGAGTAGGCACTGTACCTTCACAATGCGTGTATTCACTTACGAAATTTGTTATTAATAACCCATTCCAGTTCAAAAAATAATAGCAAAGTGCATGGCTGCAACACTAGAAGAAATAATGATCTTCACTATTCTGGGTTAAATCTGACTTTGGCATAGAAATGGATAAATTATACTGCCACAAAAGTCTTTGTTCATTTATCAAATAGCATTAAAAGTCAACAGATAGCCAACCAGCATCTAAAAACAAAATAAGAGGATTTCTGAATCAGAACTCCATCTACTCAACAGATGAATTTTTAGATATGAAGTAGTATTTGCAAAATAATAATAATAATAATATCATATAAAGAAACCTTATGTTAAACTGTCATGTTCCACATCACTATGAAACACTGTATTCATAATCTATGGAACCACTATTCCTATAATGTATTGTAATGAATCCTGATACTGCAGTCAGTGAAAAGCACATACAACTGCAAAGATGGAATGCACAAGCATATGACACCATTGCAATACAGTGTAGTGATCCTTCATTTTTCAATGTTATTGAATTCATTGTTAAAATTCTTGATGGTTAGCAAATGAGTGATGAGCAGATACAACCACCAGTTGACTATTAGTAGTAACAGCTCATTGACATCAAACTGCAGTAACTTTTATACAGTGGCGACTGTTGTGGAAGAGCGCAAGAGCACATTAACACCCTAACTTTTGACACCTTGCGGATTTATTGGTTATTTTTCTTTGAATGCTGTTAAACATAATGTGCATGTGGCGATTTGAAATATATGGCACTAAATCTACCGCGATATGCTACATAGCTATTCCTCTATACTCAGTGAAACCAGGCATCAGCATCACAAGCACAACTTCAGTTGTGCACGTTTTAAGAAGCTTTTGCACATTTGCAAATGGCGTGACGTGCCTTAATGTGCCAAGAACCATATGGATCTGATAAATAACAGTTAACCTTTATCACTCTTCTACAGATTTACATCAATGCCACCAGGTAGTAGCACACTGCAACAGACTTTTTTCCTTGTTCGCTTGGCATAAATCCCGCTAGACGGTTGCACACTCCTCAGATATAAAAGTTTACTCATTTTATAGTAAAATTATATCGGATATCAGTACATGTCATACGTATAGATAAACCTATTTTGTAAGATTCTGAATGAGATATAGTATATTCAGTTTTGAATTTTTTCATATAGTTATCAACTTGAGGCGCTGCGAACCATAAAGCACATCACTGTCGATTGTGAGACCGTAGATTTATTCATGCTTCTGACGTCGGCTGATCTTATGCAGTGTCAGGTTTATCTCAGCTGTAGGGCCGCATTGTGTATATGAACATTCACGAAAGGCTCTCGCTGATTTCTTTGGTAATCATTTAAATGTGGAATCGACAACGGCATGCTTTTGGCCCGTATGGTTCTCGCCGAGGGATGGGCTAAACTGTGATTTTTAGATTCCAATGATGTCCGTGGTTGCTGCTTTTGGGTAACTGCGATCCCTAATAGTGAATTCGTAACTTACATCCTTCCACACTCCACCAATTCTACTGATGCGATTTTTGCTACTTCAGCGATTTACGCAATTTTTTGTGGTTTATCACCATAAACGTTACACTGTCATGAGATGCAAGTAAGAAGCGAATTGTGTAAACAGAATCAAGAAATATGTCCTCGCCTGTATAGACGATTACTTGTCAGGACCTAAGGTGAACGTTTCAGTAACCCAACTGACGAGAAGGTATGTGAAATGGTATTAATAATATTTCAAACAATTCTTCTTCAGTTGTTACCTATATAGGAGAGATACGCTTGCCCAGAGAGAAAATTTTTTCTCAACAAAACAGTCAGTGATAAGAATGTTTTACTTATGTTCTTCCTTTTGTTTTAATTTTGTATTAATGGAACAAGTGTGCAAATATTGATTGTGTGATGTTGAGAATCATAACACAAATTACCACACAGTACTGTAAGAGTTCATGTTCAGAATACAGATGTTAACCACTTCGTTACGTTCACAGATATCTGAACCAAATTTTCAGTCACTCGATGTAGCGATAATTCATAATATCATTGACAACAGAACTGGAGAAGTTGCCACAGCATCTTTACACTGTCTTCGCCACAACAGGGGTTAGTTTCTAAGTTTGTGAATGAACATAATGACATCGTTTATGCAAAGTGTGAAACCTCCCCCGCCCCTCCCCCCCCCTTACACACACACACACACACACACACACACACACACTCAATTGCTTTCATTACCTGAAATTTTAACAGTTGTATAATGTGAATTATTAGCAGTGTATAAGTTCAATAATCCTCTTGATTTTCAATACGCAGTTCCCATTTCGATTACTGGTCCCCATGTAGAAGAGATAATCGTGAAGATTCAAGATGACTGTTGAAGAAGTCGCAGCTTGAAAGAGCCGTAATTGATAACATAATTGTGCAAAATGGGTGTTGGTATAGTGTGCTATTGAAGTCATTATGTGTTTTGAAAGAGATGCTAATTAAATGTGAACTGCACTTAGTGAATAATAAAAATTATATTCCCACCTTGTTTCAGCCATCTGATACCCCTAAATTTTCAGCTGTGCAGATCGTGATAAAGACTTGCTAGAGTGTGATATCGATCCCTCCATAACTCCTGCCTCGAAAGATTGGTTGTGATGACAGACTGACCACTAGCGTAGCCCAAGGTCTATGTTGGTTTGGACGGTTGCGTGTTGTAAGGTTGATGATATCCAAGTAAAAACGATGGAGATTATCGATCTTACAATGAAAAGTTGAGATCGGGAATAGACTTAATTCAGTATTTTCAAATGCATACAAAAGTTTAACTGCGTATTGTACTGTCGGAAAAATATCTGCCTTGTAAATATACTTGTTATATATTTGACAGAAGTCGTATAGTAGACACAAGATTACATTTTTGGTAGTTTATGTTCGATGTATGTGTGTAATACGCATCAATATACTCATCGGAGCCTTGCCCATTACGTAATATGTTTTCCAAAATAAACCTGCAGTTTTAGCTTTTATGATGAAAAGTGTTTTTAAATATTTCACGAAAATTTCAGGCTACGCCATAGGTCTACCTATTAGCACAACCTTTATTCGACATTCCCAGTCCCTGGCTGCACCGATTCTCAACGCAGTATAAAATTTGTCTGACAGAAAATTAGCTTCTTGGGTAATTTTTTCGACCATAAATACGAAATACATCCACGGCGTGAGACACATAGTTCGTAGAACGAAGTACAGTATGGATGTGGGTCAACAGATGGCACATGACATCTAACATTAACTGCGCTTTTTAGTTGCTACTTGCGACTCGTCAAAGAAATCACAGCTAGAGCATGATACGTCACAAAAGGTACACAGGAAGAAGTACGAAATTCGGCTTATGCCTGGCACACGGCGTTGAATTTTAAATGCTACATGCGACTCTAGTTGTGACAGAAATCGCAACCAGATGCTGAAAAGTTGTTATTGTGATATCTGTGAGTGGGCTGTTTATCAATTATCAATATATACACCAAAATATATCGATATATAAAGCCATTATATATTTCTCCAACATATCGTTATGTCGATATCGAAATGGCAGTATCGAGTGACGATATATTTTTCTTTTACATTATATTTTTTTCGAAATTTTCGATAAATATTTTTTCTTTTGAAATTGTAGTTGAACATAATTTTACTTCCACTGTGCGATGGAGTCTTACTACTTTTTGAGCTTTCATGACATCCAAACCTTCTCTTTGACTTTGTGAACCAAGTATTGATATCACAAAGAAGAAGTTCGATTGCACTGCGGTTTTGAAGTGTGGATGGAATAACAACATTTTCGCAGTGAAGCAATAACATACCAATTGCGTTAAAAAACTATTTTTAATACAACTAGTGTGCTATTTCTTCACATAGGCATTCTTCAAAACAGTTGCTGAAAATGACGGTCAAAAATCTAAATGATAATACAGCTCTTTGCGGTGGGTGGAGACGAGAGAGGAGAAATGCTGACGTAATCGGCGCTCGGCGCTACCAACAGAAGCTGGAACGTTTAAGTTCACCACGCAATTTTGCCACTACAACTGCAATTTTTCTGGCATTGGTAGAAATGAAAATACAGGGAAGCCGACATGAAGTGTTCCAGACAAATCCAATATATGATGAAACCGAACAAAGGACCCATTGGACACCTTTTATTGTGCCATTTACACGCAGCTAGCCTTGTTAGCAAAGTGGTTATCGCCAAGTGTGAATGTGCCGTGAGCTACCTTTCAGACAGGATGGCACAAATTCTACGTAGTTCCACATCTTTCAATATGGCGTCAATTGAATTCATATTGGTGGGTATAGTACTGCAGGTTATGGCCTTAGAGCTGTCACAAGAGTTAAGTACAAGGAAGAATGCTGGATCCGAAAATAGATTTCGCACAGGGATAAATCAAGGAAAACAAACACGTTTATAAAGGAAGTAACACTCAAAGAAGAAACTGCTGTCTACAATGGCAAACTAACAAACAGCTGGCATATACATATCATCTGCTAGCATGTCACTCTTCCATGATTTTTGAATCTTATTGGATTCATTGACATAGGTATTTCGAATAATTGGTTTTTAGTTTAACAGCTGCCACATCACACTTTGGAGCTATTTCCTGCATATAATCCACAATGTATACAATGACTTGTCTCTCAAATCACGAAGTTTATACGACTCGCTTTTTTGATTACATATATTAAGTTTATTTATTTACTCCTTCTCATAGGCTATGTCATTGGTTTGCAAATATTGCACACACACGCACACACACACACACACACACACACTACTGCAGAAAATCAAACGTACGTTGCTGTTCTTGTCGTTTTAGAAGCTGGTAAAGTGCACCTGCCAACCATTGTTTTTACTTTTTTTCAGAAAAAAATAAAAACACATTGAAATCGTAAATAGTACAGCAGTAATTACTGCATGATAACTGCGACAGAATGCTTGTGTTTCGCAATATTGCCGCCAGGGAGCAGTGGTGATAGGAAAGAGGCGCAACAAAGTACAACCAAGCTGAACTTCTTATGGTGTGACAAAAGTTGCCTCTCTTAAGTTGCACCCCTAAAATCTGGGAGTTTACACATGCAACTGCAGTATGCCACTAGCTGTAACGACATTTTTGTTGCGTGTGTCAACCCGGCTTATGGGGAATAGGCAGGTTGCTAGCTTGTTGATGTACAGAATATCTAATAATGAACCAGTACTTAAATACGTACAGCTCTAAAACCGGCAGTGTATTTACAATGTTCAGCCGATGTTTCTATAGGCGGGTACGTAGATATTGCATGCCGTTATATCGATATATTTTTCGATATATCAAGAACCGATAATGTTACTTTTTAAATGTCGATATATAGGATTCCGGATATTATTTAAAAATATCAACAGTCCTAATCTGTGACTGCTCAGTCACTGTGATTTGTAACAGGTACGCCATATCTTGCTCACCCCTCGTTCTCAGGGCCTAATTTTTATCTAGACAAGTGGCTGTGTTGATAGACAGTAGGTCTTACTACTTGAATTTAATCATTTCCACATTGAATTTAATCATTTCCACATTGAATTTATTCATTTCCACAAATGACAGTTCATGTTTAGAGTTGTTCATTTACTGTACAAAGAAAATTAGCCGCAAAGGAACTAGGGGTTCCCAGAACAGATCTGTTGACTGAGAAAATGACTAAATCAAATAAGCAAACATTTAAGAAAAACGTATACCATAGCGTAAATTGTTGTGTGGGTGCAATGTAAGAATGTTTGATTTTCAGCCCGGAAGTCAATTCGTTAACTAATACGTGCATTAGGGATCTTGTACATACGACTGAAAAAAAGTACTAAAACTCTTATTTACACAAAAATACGAAACAGAGAGTAGCGAAAGCTTAATATTATTTCGTTCTTGTTATAAACTGTACTTAATTGTGTACAAAACAACAAAATTCTACAAAACAGTTTTTTCTCTTTTCAGGAAAATTATACATATCATAATTGAGTTGCATGGTTCCAAAATCCGTCTTACCCTTATTTGAAAATTTTTCACGAAACAAAAAAAAAGTTTCTTGCTCGTCTTCAGCAAAATAAATGTATTTATTCATTTTTATTATATCAAGGTACTTACATATATTGACATATCTGAGAGCTGCATATAATTCGTGACATGTAAGGAAGACATAAACAAATTAAGATTGGTTAAGACGTGTTTTGGAACTCAACATTGGATAAGGAGGGTTTTGGAACTGTCATTGTGGATAAGGGTGGGTTTTGTAAATGTAGCTAAGACTTAAGAATGATAATTTTCGTCATTAATCGGAATTATTATCGACGTTCTTTTATTATTTATGTTATATGAAATCACAAAATATTTCAGTCATAGTATATAAAAATAAAAAATACCAATAATTAAACTCAATATCAATCACAGTGTAACAAAATTTTGCAAGAATGTCAAGTAAATGTTACACAGTACACATTACTTTCCTACATATTTTTAAAAGTGTAATAATGTGTATCTAGGAAATGACTTAAGTCCTGCTTTAACAGCAGACCATTCATATTATGAATTCAGTGTCTTCTTCATCACCACATTCATTTTCCCCTTCTTCAAGCTGTTTAGCGAAATCTTCATTCTCTGCATGGATTTTCATAAGGCTGGAATACAAGATGAGGTCCTCATTATTTTGCCAAACCGTTTCGAGAACAGTTTATCGATATCCTTTAATTTTTCCGGTTTCAGTGGCACACCTTTCGATAGAGTACTTTAGGTAATACTGTCAGTTTTCTGATGTTTCCTCAAGAGAGAATATGAAACACCAATGTCACATATATAATTGCACTCACCTCTAACCACAACTGCAGACTTGCCTACGTTGAAGATAGTTCTTTTACGCTGGTGAAGATGGAAATACCATCCATACCGTTTCGAGAACAGTTTATCGATATCCTTTAATTTTTCCGGTTTCAGTGGCACACCTTTCGATAGAGTACTTTAGGTAATACTGTCAGTTTTCTGATGTTTCCTCAAGAGAGAATATGAAACACCAATGTCACATATATAATTGCACTCACCTCTAACCACAACTGCAGACTTGCCTACGTTGAAGATAGTTCTTTTACGCTGGTGAAGATGGAAATACCATCCATTTGATTTATTTATTTGAGATACACCATGTTTCCAGTTTTGTATGGGGAAATCACTTCCGGGCCTTAGAACAGTACCTTCTTCCTCAAACAGTTTAATACATTCTGTAGGGTCCACGATAACATTTCCTCTCCACACCTTTTTCTCCATACTTCCAAATACACAGTCTGGAGGCAGGAAAGAATGTTCAACATCAGGAAACGTTAGATGAACTTTCTGAATGTTAGTGGGAGATCCAAGCTGCAACCAATAATACAGCATTCCAACCATCACAGAATTCTTGTTTTGGCCAGGGCTTCTGTCTGCATACAGTTCAACAGTTGTAACCTCCTGTAGATTAGAATAGTTCAGGTGGTAATGTAAAGTGGGAACAATTTCATTGCACTCTTTGGGTCGTTTGTGTTCTATCCAGTTATAGACTGTAACCGTTTCTTTGTTCTGAGAAGATTTTGACCTACATCTGCAAATTTTAAGGTTATAGGAACATAACTGCCTGGAGTAATATGTCTCTTGATCTGGTAGCTCGGGCAAGACCATATTCTTCTGACAGTCGAAAGAAAATTTGATCACCACTGACTCTTCTTTCTGTAACAGGGCTTTAAAAGCAACTGCTTTGAGCGTATACACACGAAATTGTGTTATTGGTGATAACTTTTCTTTCGGTAATAGGTGGGCTGACTTCATTTCCAAGGCGACGAACTGACATTCAGAACATACATGCATTGGAGTATCTAAGACCAGTCTTTAAAAATAACTTCAGTAAAATGGAAATGTCACTCACGTCTCCCAAAGAAGTAGCATCCATCATAAAATCCTTAAAATCTAAGTATTCCAGTGGGTATGATAACGTATCAATGAAGTTAATCAAATAGTGTTTATGTGATTTGAGTTATATCTTAAGTTATTTGTGTAACCAATCTCTTATCAGCAGAACATTTCCAGACTGGTTAAAATATGCTGAAGTTAAGCCTCTTTACAATAAGAGGGATAAAGAGATGCCATCAAGTTATCGACCAATTTCACTTTTGCCGGCTTTCTCAAAAAATGTTTGAAAAGGTTGTGTTCAAGCATCTCCTTAAGCGTCTGGCTGCAAATAATATATTGTCCATGTCACAGTCTGGATTTCTTAAGGGTTCTGACATAGAGAAAGCTATTTAAACTAACAGTGAGAATGTACTTAATTCATTAGGTAATAAATTAGAGCCTACTGGCATTTTTTGTGACCTATGAAAAGCCTTTGACTGCATGAACCACAGCATTCTCTTAATTAAATTAGAGTATTATAGTGTCACCGGAAATGCTGTGAAATGGTTTAAGTCTTATCTATATAACAGGAAACAAAGGGCGTCATTGCAAAATAGCTGTGCAATATGCAGTCAGTCTTCATCTGATTGGGAATTAATTACAAGTGGTGTTCCTCAAGGTTCCATCTCAGGTCCATTGCTTTTTCTTGCATGCATTAATGACCTCTCGTCTATTACATTGCCAGATGCTATGTTTGTTTTGCTTGCAGATGATACAAACATTGCAATAAGTAGCAAGTCAAGTACAGATTTAGAAATATCTTCTAATCAAATTTTCACATTAATAAATCGTTTAAAGCTAATTCACTGTCATTAAACCTTGAGAAGACTCACCATATGCAGTTCGGAACCTGTAAGAGATTTCCTTCCAGCATGTGTGTAACATATGAAGACATGCAGATTGAAGAGTTTGACAGTGTTAAATTTCTGAGATTACAACTCAATAATAAATTCAGTTGGGAAGGAAATACCACAGAATCGCTAAAGCGCCTAAACAAGTCTGTATTTGCAGTGAGAACGGTGTCAGATGTAGGAGTTATAAATATAAAAAAACTTACATACTTTGCTTACTTTCAATCTATTATGTCATACGGGACCATATTCTGGGTAACTCAAAAAACCGAGCAAACGTTTTTGGGGTGCAAAAGCGTGTGACAAGTATCATTTGTAGCGTAAATTCAAGAACATCATGCAGAAACCTGTTCAAGGAACTTGATATTCTAACCACAGCTTCTCAGTATATTTATTCTTTAATGATATTTGTTGCAAGTAATATATCTTTATTTCCAGCCAATAGCTCAATACATAGTGTAAATACTAGGAATAAGAACAATCTACATAAAGACCTAAGATCACTTACCTTGGTCCAAAAAGACATCCAATATTCAGGAACACACATTTTCAATAAACTGCCAGCAACCATTAAAAACTTGGTTACAGATAAATCACAGTTTAAACAGAGGTTGAAAGACTTTTTGGTAGGCAACTCCATCTACTCTATTGATAAATATCTTAACAGAGACTGTTAAGCCAGCTTAAGTAAAAATATCTGTCAGGTTTCAGTTTTGACAGCACTTCGCAACAATAGTCAAGATTAGGTATTTTTTGTATGATAAGTTTATTAATTAGTGCATAACAATGTTTCATTCTGACAGCATGTTAACTTCACAAGTTTTAGCTGTTCCGGTTTACTGCATTGTATTTACCTATTTCGACAATCTCCTGACAAATGATCATTGTAGTAAGTATTATATTCAAATGTTTTATGTTATACTTTCTGACATGTTCCACACCCGCAAGAATCATCTCATTTTTTGGGTCTATGGAATGAAAACTGAATCTAATCTAATCTAATCTCAGTAGCTGGTGTCTTGAAACTAATATTGTGATCAGTCACAAAAACTGTTCTGAAGTAATCATACATTACTTTCATTTCCGGGAGGGCTCCTGAATTATAACATCGTCATAATTTGTGAATACTTAGTTCCATAGGTAAGTACAATCTCGTAGACTTGCGTCTACAGTAGTGAGAATCGAGTGGCTGTAGTTTTTCAATGAAGACTTTAACCTCTTCTCGTATTTTGAAATACTTGGGAGATCTCGTGTCACCTCCTCTATTCTCCTTTGGTGACAGACCTGTGGTGTATAATTTCTTACACACTCCTTTTACTCTGTCCATGCCTATGCTCAGTATTGATATGAAGGTCTTCTGACAAATCTGCGCTAATGTGGTCCACTGCTTGCCTCGACTCTGATGAAATACTTGACTGACATGCATTTCCTGAACTGCTCGGCTCCACAGCTCTCTCTCTTTTAAGCGCTCTTGAGTTATCTCAGAATAAATTCATCGCATCTCACCATGTCACTAAGCTCATAATACGCTTGATGAAATCCCCTTACATCTTGCATTTTAAGTTCATTGCACTGGATGACAGTTTTCGCGTATTTGCAATTGGGCGTTGTTGGCGGGTATTTTGAAACATACCTGAAACGAAGGATTAAAAGTAAGGCGGTGCTATGGTTTACAAAATAAATCTAACTAACTTCAAAATGTTCAAATGTGTGCGAAATTTTATGGGACTTAACTGCTAATGTCATCAGTCCCTAAGCTTACATACTACTTAACCTAAATTATCCTAAGGACAACCCCACACACCCATGCCCGAGGGAGGACTCGAACCTCTGCCGGGACCAGCCGCACAGTTCATGATTGTAGCGCCTTAAACCGCTCGGTAACCAACTTCAATAGTTTTTCTAAGGAAAGACTGAGACAGACAAAAGGTTATGTTCAAGCAAAATATAGGTAAGAGTGTTTATCTGTTTTGTTTAGCTGTATTCTTTTTCCATCTTGAAGGATCTTTTGTCTTCTTACTGCCAGGTATATCGCTGATCTCCAGTACACTTCCGTTTTCCGTTACTACATAGAATAAGGTACATTGTATTACTGAAACTCGAAACACCACTGGTACGTCTTACAAACACGTGCATGTGAGAAACTAGCGCGAAATAATCGCGAACACTATTGTCAACTGTTTCAAAGAATACATAGTGTACTCTGCACTTCATAGACATTGTACTAACGTTTACTTCATATAGTGTTATTTGAGATATATTCCAATTGAGGTAGCACATGTTTGGATAAGATGAATTTTGGAAACAACATTTTAGGATATGGCGAGTTTTAGAAACGTCACCTGAATTTGTGCTATATTTCCATGGGGAGAAAGCGGGTTTAGGAACTTTTCTTTTCTTGTTGGAAAAGATGCCAAATAACATGAGTTATAGAGATAAGGCAATAACTCAATTTTGATAAAAAAAAATGGGTAAGGTGGATTTGGGAACCGTTCGCCTCAATTATTATTATTACTGTTATTATTATTGGCAGTGGCTGTAAGTGTATAAATATGCTGATTAGCATAACTTTTATACAGTAGATGCTATTAATTTCACACTCTCATATTTATCTGAATCTAAAGATTGGTGAACACCGAGAACCATATCTACGAGCTGCTGGTAGCAGGGTACAGGTTGTGCATTTGTTTACGTGATATGTTGAGTGGTTAAGAAATGTGAAATGAGCAACAATATGTATAATTATCAAATACGCTGCCACTTCATAATGCCTCCAGTGCGGTTACTATAGAGACTTGGCCACTGTTTCTACGTTTCGATGTAAAGTATTGATACGTGGAACTGTTTCAGTGTTTCGGAACGGGCTATGGTTCACTGTTTCGAAACAGTGGTGTTTCATTCTGCCGCTGTCTCGGATAACTGGACCAGATTCGATCTCGAGCAAGACACAGAAACTGTATCGTTGATTCAAAGTAAGGCTGTTTCAGTCCACCTGTGTTTGGAACGGACTAATTGTATCAAAACAGTGATGTTTCATTCCTGTCTCTGTCGGAGGAGACTCGAGCTCGGCGCAGGTACTGAAACACATTTAACATACCACTTCATGAAACACTTTCACCTGTACAGGGCAGATATGCCCCAACCCCCCCACCCCCTCTAGTACACCTCTTGCAATCTGCCGATGACACTGCATTCCTCGCCCTCGCTCCTACCCTCCAACGGTCCTAACGCCTTCTCCAGAATCACCTTGACATTTTTGCCGCATGGTGTAACCAGTGGCTCCTGAAAATCAATCCTTCCAAGACCCAGGCAATCATTGTAGGTCGTACCACTCGCTCCTTCTGGCTCCTGGATTTCTCCCTTACCGTCTGCGCCTGTCCTGTCTGCCTCACCCCCCCCCCCTCACCTACCTTGGCCTCACCATTGACCATCACCTCACCTGGATCCCTCATCTCTGCTCCATCCAATCCAAAGCCCACAACCGCCTCGGACTCCTCAAACTCCTCTCTGGCCGGACATGGGGGTTGCACCCCTCTACCATCCTCCACACCTACAAATCCTTAATCCATCTCATCCTCTATTATGCCAGTCCCGCCTGGGTATCTGCCCCCCGCCAAATTCTATAAGTCCCTCCAGATCCTTGAGCGTCATGCACTCTGCCTCGCCTTCCGTATACGCCTCCCGTCCCCCACGCGGATCCTCTATGACCTCATTCTTTTCCCCCATCTGCTCCTGTTCCTCGAACATAGCCACATACTCTACACCGCCCACCGCCTCGATCCCCCTCACCCCCTGGTTGCTCCAATCATCTCCCATCCCCGCCCCCTGCCACGTCTTCACTGTTGTGTCCCCCCTACCCTCCATCTCTACACCCTTCATCTCCTTTCCCATCAACTCCCCCTCCCAGATGATGCCCTCTCTCCCTCCATTTATCCCTCCTATCAACTCTGATCCTCAACCCCCTCCTTTCCTCCGTCCTTTTCCAGGGCTCCCTCTCCCCCCCTTCCATCCTCTTTTTTCCCCACCTACCCTCTCTCTGCCCCCTTCTCTCCCTCCGAGTCCTTTTGCATTTCCCTCCTCTGCCTTTTCCCATTACCTCTTGCGTCTGCCCTGTCCCTCACCCCCCTTACGAGTCCTCACCTTCCTTTGGTTTCCCCCCCTTTCGTTTTTCCTCTCCTCCCTCCTTGTTTTCTTCCCCATCTGCCCAGGTCCCCCCCCCCCCCCATCTGCCCTCGGCTATGGTGTGTTATCTTTGTGCCAACATCTTAGTACAGTGTTTACAGTGAGTGTTCAGTGTTGTGTGTCTTCTCCTAAGTGTTGCGAACGGCCATCATACTGTCGCTGGGTGTGATTTTTATATCCCTTGCGATTGCGAACAGAAACCAGACTTTCGCCATGTTTTTTAATTGTCTGTCTACTATGTTCCCTGTCTGCTTCCTGTGTATTTTATTAGCTTTGCCAACACTTTGCTTTTTGTTTTAACTTTCCGCAATTTTCCGCCGTTTTACAATTTCAGTCACCGCTTTATCGCCTGCTTTTATTGTTTCTTATCTTCTTTCTTACGTTTTAAAAAGTCTGTAGGCTGCAGAGCAACGTAATATGCTGCTGCCAGCCTGCCCCCTTCGTAGGTAATCGAAATACAATAAAGGAAAAAAAAGGAAAACTTTCAAAGAGAGTCGAAATCTTTTTGACAAGCAATAGCATGAAACTTAAGATTACCGAAAATAAACCTTCGTTTCTAGCTGACTGCCCTATTCCGAGATGGGGTAACATCTGCTTTATAAACACTAACCAAACAATAAAATAACATACACTATTCACATTCAAAATAATAACTCTGTGAAAATCATTCAGTTCAATTACACATTTTTTATAACATACTCTTCTCTGTTCATGTACAGTAATCATATTAAGCCAACAACATTCTGAGACATATACACAAATTTGATTTAGGTATAATTGCAAGCAATCTGATTGACGTATCACTAATAGTGTAATGGTGAACGGGAAGGGCTGGGAAGTATGGTGAACTTATAGTAATGGTTCGAAACACCTTGAAAGACAAAAAATTTTTTCTGTTACATTTTGTTATTTATTCGAATTACTTGGTGTTATTTGTGAGTCTATAGTCACTGTGCCTATTATCCACAATGATTCCTTTTGTGTGCATGGAAATTAGCAGGATGGGTATATTACCCATACTAACGGAATGTGGGAATCCCAGTAGCATATCCGTTGTTTCTGCAGTTTTCTCCCACCTCCAGTTCCGTTCATGGCGTTACGAAGCACAGTGTGGGATTATTTTATGGAGATGAATCCTGAGGAAATTAGGTGTAACTTGTGCTCGGCAGTGTTGTCGTTTAAAAGTAGTTCAACCTCTTGCTTAAACAGATATTTGCGACATAAGCATCCAACAGTTAATTTAAGTGAAACTCGTTCAAAACCAGTTTTTATTAATCAGGGCAGTGACGAAGTCAGTTCAACTTCTACAGCAACTGTTCAAGAATCTGCCGGTTCAGTTATGGGTAGGTGTGGTGGACAAACAAAGATTACTGGATTTGCACCTAGACCTGTGCCTTCATCCAAGCCAGCCATAATACAAGAACAGATTTTAAGACATGTTGTTAAAGAATATCTTCCGTTTAATGTAGTTGAGAGTGTAGAGTTTAGAAAAATGACATATTTGTTAAATGAAAACTGTGTATGTCCCTGTAGAAAAACTGTCTCCAAAAGCTTACTCTCTCAAGTGTTCGACAACACACTAATGTGAGTAAGATCTGCAGTGCAAGCTGCATCCTCCATCTGCATTACGACTGATAGATAGAAATCTGTGAAAAATGAGAATTATATTGCAGTGACTGCTCACTTCATTGATGAAAACTGCAATCTGAAGTCATATTTGTTATCTAGTTTTAAATTCCATAACAAGCATACAGCTGAAAACATTTCCAGTGAATTACAAAATGTGACTTCAACTTTGGGTATTACCAATAAAATTATAGCTTGCACTATAGATAATACACATAACATGGTAAATACAGTGATGATGTGCAAATGATGGCATCTATCTTGTTTTGCATTTACATTGGATTTAATTGTGCAAGTAAGCCTTGAACCTATTACACAGGCAAGGACAAAAGTGAAGTCAATAGTGGAATTTTTCAAAAGAAGTCCTCAAGCATTTGAGAAATTACACAATATTCAGAAGCAAATGGGCCTGCATATTTTAATGCCGAAACAAGATTGCCCTATGAGATGGAATTCCATGTATGAAATAGTTGACAGGCTTTTGAAAATCAAACAGCCTTTGCACCCTCGCCATCCTCAGTTTGGATTCGCAGACAAAACTGTCCAATGAAGACTGATCAGTTATTGAAAAATCTTGTGAAATACAATCTCCTTTTGAGCAAGTCACAACAGAAATTGGCAGCAAAAGAAATGTAACCTTGTCAAAAGTTATCTTATTAAGCAAAGGTTTACAAAGTCTGTGTGTGAGACTGAAAAATTCAGATTACAGCAATGAAGCCATTAATACAGTAAATGCTAAACTTGATGATGGAATCTGTGCCCGCCTCGTTTAAAAGTTTGCAGATAAAGCAATTGCTTGTGGTGCAACATTACTGGATCCTTGCTTCACAGAGCATGGATTTCCAAAACCTGGGCATTGATTAAAAGAAACAAAAGATGCCATAATTAACAAGTGGTGTTTAATACGACAGAAACACACAAGGAGTTCTACAGACAATGCACCACCAGCCAAACCAGATGAGGTGAGGACATTCAGCCCTAGCAGTGGCAACATTTGGCAAGGTTTTGACCAAGCTGTAGGGGGGTCGACCCAAAGTGTAGACAGTCCACGTGCTGCAAGTATAGTGGAGCTTCATAAATATATGAAGATGCCAGATCACAAGATCCACTGCTGTGGTGGAAAGAAAATCATGTGTTGTTTCCTCCGCTGTTTGAAATAATGAAACAACGTCTTTGTATTATGGCCACTTCTGTTCTATGTGGGCGCAATTTCCAAAGCAAGAGCAAACAATAACAGGCAGACAATCCCGTCCTTCAAGCGAAAAAGTATCAAAAATGATATTTCTAAACTACAACTTAGAACAGGCACAGTAGATCTACTCAGAAATGAAACAGTAAAATTTCAATGGATTTTGTTCTTCTCTGGACAATTTGCACTGAATTTCTATCCCACTGTATTTTGTTTAGTCCACTAAATCTTACATGTAGCTACCTTACAAGAACATATTTCTCAAATTTGTTGCACACAGAAGACACATGTTTGTTCACCATTCAGTGAGTTTAATTTCTTAAGTACGTTTATTTATGTGTTTGAGAATAATTATCGGATTTATGTATGTATATGTGTGTGTGTTTATTTTTGTAATTGTGCTATGTTTGGTTATTACACAATACAGGCGTCTTAATACTTGTGTATGATAAATAATTCTCAGGCAGTTCAACAATGGTACTTTAATACTTTTGTTTTTACGTTCGGAAACTGTGGTAAAAATTGCATTCCAATAACAATTTAACTTCATTTCTGATTTCCTGGTGAAGTTTACAATAAAATGAAAATATATGTGCTTGCTGTGAGTACTTGAGTGATCTCCATATGATTGACACAAACAAACTTCTTTAGCAAGAATTGTTAAGTGGTGTAAAGCCAGATCTGCCTTGACGTAGGTATCACAAGGGCATTACACTGTATGAATTGTTTTAAATTTTAGTCTGGATTTTATACTTCAAGGAAACATACTCTGCATTTCAGTTACCCTGAAATATTTTAACTTGTTTCCGGTTCTATCAAGTGTACATATTCAGAGCTGTATTCAGCTGACTTGTGAATGTTTGATGAAAAACTGCCATACTTGACCATTGCGTTATAGACTCCAGTCTGTTACGGTAATTTTTTGATCTGCGTGCATCAGTCACTTTGCAGGCCTGCTCTGTGTGACAAACAACGGAAAATTTAACTGTAAGAAAAGTGTGAGTGAGTGGCACACTTATAAATGTTAATTCAGTGCCTCGTTTCCCAGAATGCTATCTCAATAAATTACATCTCATGATATTCCTTTTCAAGAACAGATACGGATTTTCACTCATAAAACCTATCAAAATTAGGAGCTAGAATACAGGGAAACGAGTTTGGCAAACTCTACTATGTCAAACATACAAACACTGTCCTCAGCCAATTGAAAAGTATGAAAATCACACGACACGAAAGCAGCGCATTTGCTGCAGGAAATACGAAACTGCCAAGACACCTAAGTGAAAGTTTCATACTTTCTGCGATATGATTAGCGCTCTCGCACCTCATTTGTGTTTGTGTGGACACACTTATACAGTAGAGATTAAAGATAATAAAATGTGTAGGTCTATTCGATTACTAAACACAAACTATTTCGAAACATTACATTGTACCAATCAATTTGCATCGAAACAATTACGTGTTACACTACACCCATCTCTCATCATACTTATATGGCAAAGATCGCCAACACGCGATCTAAGCCTCCAAAAATTGATACGGTGAGAGCAATCTATCCAATCCACGAGTCTTCTTTGCTACGAACTATATAACATTCACAACGAATTGCAGTAACGAGTGTGAAACATTCTCGACTTAAAAAAAGTGAAGACATATTCGTTCATAGCAATTTGATTAATGAACTAGAAATATATAACTTTGAGCTGCTTCTTAGATGACTGAGTATCCCACAAAACTTTAAAATAAGAAATAAAATCTCTAGCCGTCTACGGCGTCGAACGGCTTGCCACACAGGTGTCTCATCGCGCCGCCAACAGATGGCAGAGCAGCATCAAGATTGACACTTCTCAGCAGTCTTCTGCTTGTTGTTGTATATGTGCAATGTCAGTGCCTTTTTTTATAAAGGATTGCTTTTACATGTGAGTTAGTGTCTACAACGTCTTCGCCAGGCGTCAGAGACACATGAAGGTTACATATTTGGGCCATATTTATTGCATATTGATAATTACCGCAAGTCGCTGCTTGGGAGATCGTTTTCGTGTGGCATGTAGTATACAAAACAAATTAGTAAAAATCCTTAAAGGCAGGACTACTGGCTGTGTGTGTGTGTGTGTGTGTGTGTGTGTGTGTGTGTGTGTGTGTGTGATTTAGAAATGTCCGTTGACCAGATTTTTACTGACATTGAACAAATGATGTATAACTGCTTCACTGTCATTAAACTTCGAAAAGACCCAATATATGCAGTTTAGAACCTGGAAGAGATTTCCTTCTAGCATGTCTGTAATATATGAAGACACAAGAGATTGACAGTGGTAAATTTCAGGGGTAAAAACTCTATTATAAATTCAGTTGGGTAAGGCACGCCACAGCATTGCCGAATCACCTAAACAAGTCTGAATTTGCAATGTAAATAATGTCAGAAATGTAAATATTAAAAAACTTGTATGCTTTGCTTACTTTAATTCTGTTATGTCATTTGGGATCATATTTTGGGGTAACTTGTCAAATCAAGCAAAAGTTTTTAGAATGCAAAAGCATGTAGTAAGACCCATTTGAGGTATAAATTCAAGAACACAGTGTACAAACCTGTTCAACCGCTTCTTCTCAGTATATTTATTCCTTAAAGAAATTTGGGGTCAACGGAAGCGTCCGATTCCACCCGTAGGCTTTGGCCAGTGACGTAAGGCTGTTGTGGTGTGTGACGTCACGACGGCGCGGAATTTAGTTTGTGAGAGTGGCGTGTTTGTAGGTGTCGTTTCGATGTGATCGGTGGTGCTGCCGTATTTCCATTTGGGGTCAACGGAAGCGTCCGATTCCACCCGTAGGCTTTGGCCAGTGACGTAAGGCTGTTGCGGTGTGTGACGTCACGACGGCGCGGAATTTAGTTTGTGAGAGTGGCGTGTTTGTAGGTGTCGTTTCGATGTGATCGGTGGTGCTGTCTGGTGGTGTGTGTAAGGGTAGCGTGTTATGTGGCTTATGGGGTTCATTTGCGTGGTAGCATTGCACGTGTGTAGTATCGGTAGTGACAGTGCTTTCAGCGGAATATTTTTCAGTGAGTTAACGATATTGGTTTTTTTATGTCGACGTTATTTTAGTATTTTCTGTTCGTTGTGTGTGAATTTTGGTAAATTGCTTTGTTTATGTCTTTGGTAGGTATGGATATGACTGACAAGGTCAACAGTTTGCGGTTGTCAGCGATGATGGGGGACAGTACGTTGTCTCTACAATTTGGATTGTGGATGAAGTCGTGAAGTGTTCAGTGTGTCATGAAGAAATGAGGCTTACTTAAGTTCCGGCGTCTTGGACCAGGGACGGCTATATAGATGTCATAAGGATAAATGGATAAATAGTTCAAGGGAAGTGTTCGATTCCTTTTTTTTTTTTTTTTTTTTTTTTTTTTGAAGGTTTAAGTGTGGTGGTGGTGATGGTGGTCAAAGTGTTGAGATTTATAGAGTGGTATAGGTATTTTCTGTTGACCTATAGGTCAAGGGAAGTGTTTGATTCCAATTTTGTTGGTTTGTTGTGTTTCTTTGTGGTAGTGATGATTGTGGACGTGGTTGTAGTTTCGGGTTTCATGATTTGGTGTCGGTAGTTTCTGTTGACCTATGTAGGTCATGGGAAGTGTTTGATTCCAGTTGATATTGTTTTTAGTTGATTTTGGGAAGGTTGTGGTCGTTTTATTTTACCGTTTTTGTCGTTTGGTGTAGTGGCGTGTGTTTATTTTCAGTTTGTCTCCACCCACAAACCCCTAATACCACCCACTTGTCCCATTAGTTTCATTATATTTTTGGAGGAATATGTATTTGATGGTTTTTCGATCAATTTTTGTGTTTGTTGTCATCTTTACGTAATGATGTCATAGTTGAGATATGGGAGTTAATGTGAATATTGATGACGACATTGGTCAAAGCAGACAGGTGGTATCGGACGTTTCCATTGCAAATACTATGCCTCTATTTCCAACCAACAGCTCCACACTAGGATTAAGAACACTTACCTTGCTGAAGAAAGGGGTTCAGTATCCAGGAACACGCATTTTCAATAAAATGCTAGCAACTGTTAAAAACTTGGTGTCAGATAAGGCACAGTTGAAACAGAATTTGAAAGACTTCTTTGTAGACAACTCCTTCTACTCGATAGATTAATATCTTAACAGGAACTGTTAGACCAGCTTAAGTAAAAATGTCTGTTAGTTTTCAGTTTTGACAGCACTTGGTGACAACAGTCAGTATTAGATACTTTGTGTGTGAAGCATTTATTAAAAGTGTGTAGCTATGTTTGATTCTGACAGGATATTAATTTTGAAAATACTAGCAGTTCCAGTTTACTGTAATTTATTCACTTATTTTGACAACCTCCTGGCAAATGATCAGGGTAGTGAGTATTATAGTCAAATGTTTTAACTTTCTGACTTGTTCCACACCCACAAGAACGACTGCATTATTGGGTATTTGGAATGAATACTGTATCTAATATAATCTTTAATCTGTAACTGAATCTGCGTTGATGACTTTAATGATTGTTTGGGACAGCATGTGAATTTCCTAAGCATTTCATTTAGGTTATGTTCATGGTAACAAACCAACCATTTTATTTTCCACGAGCTTTTAAGCTGTCGAAATGTGACATAGAGGTAAATAATCTTGAAAACTGTGTTTTCATGCACCTTACGTATGTATATCATACTCTAGTTATTAAAGCTATGAGGCTGGTGTGCACAAAGAAAGTGGCACAATTTTTTCTCTGTCCAGTAAAATCTCTGTGTATTTTTTGTGACTTCATAAAAGGAATGGCTTTGTCTGTGACTCACTGTGTAAAGTTTTTGCAGCAATATCTGTGTGCTAGTTCTCTAATGCTTGATTCGCATGTTGTTGCATGTTGGTGTTGAGTGGAATGGAATAGGAACACAAAATCGTTATTTCAGATCGTTGAGTCAGTAATATTATTATTATATTTTAGTTACTATTTATCCTGAAAGAAAGTGAATATAAAAAAGAAATCATAATGTAGGTCTTTGTCTGCCCAAAAATATTTTTCCAACTAATTTGTTGGTAGGTGTCCATCTGTGAACACCTCATGATCCAGGCAGCTCCAAGAAATTCTCTTGAAGTGATCTGGCCCCAGGCACCACCTGAGTGTTTAAATGTAGCAGTGACAGCCTATGGTTCACTGTGTCTGCTGCTACACATCAACTTGGTGGGTATAAAATACTTTATTGTTTTTGTATAATTATTCCATGAAGACCATGCAGTGTGTGTTTGATATAAATACAGATAAGTCATCCACTTTCAAGTTTCATGAACGAACTTACAAAAATCTGAAGTTAAATTAAAGTGGAATAGTAGGAATTTAACAAGGTTTTATTCAGAACTGCTTATTTTTAACACGATATGGAGAAAGATTGGTGTGACAAACAGGCAGCTGCTAACATTGATGTCTGAAGACTCCGATATTGAGATGGTAAAGATAATGGTGTCCCAAGGAACATTGCCATATACACTACGCTATCATTATAAAATTTATTCAAAAAATTAAATGAATTACATCTATATCAACTTCCTTTCTGGTACCCTTTATGCAGACAGTTGGGACTGGTATGCTATTTCTCCCATTCTTGTGGTGAACATGAAAAATAGCAAGCTGAAACTATTCCACTTGCTATTGTTCTACTCCTTTTAATAACTTGTCCCTGGTCTTTGAACTAATTATACTTACGAAAGTATGACATATGCAATGTACATACCCAAAACGACAAATTTCTTATTTACATAGTATTTCATATAATTTCATAACTTGTGTCAGATTGAGAAGTAGCATCTCCATGGTCTCGGAAGTCATCAAAATGGCCAGGAGAGTGGTGTGCTAACCACATGCTCCTCCATACTGTATTTGCATGACACTGCAAGGCAGAGGATGACATGGCAGCTGGTCAACATCCTTGACCCTTCAAGGCCTGGATGAGGAGCTCGTAGTTAACTTAAAATATTCATAATGAAAAATCTGTCACACCCAAATCTGCCAATTGAGCCTTTGTGCTTGTTGGATTCCAAGCTATGACTTTGTATTTTTGTTGCCCCAATTTTTGTGAACCAGCCAATGCTCTTCACTACTCAATAAAGCCCTTCATTAAAAATATGCATAAACTGACAAAATTTCAAACTTGGCAACTTCAGTTGAGAATAAGTAATTCAACGTGCAAATATACAGTGTGTTAATCAAATAGCACTGAGAACTTTTGTATTTTTCCAACTAACTGTCCTTCAGTTAAACCAAATCATTGTAGGACATTATCTACACTAGTAAATTTTATCTACACTAGTAAATTTTATCTACACTAGTAAATTTTATCTACACTAGTAAATTTTATCTACACTAGTAAATTTTTACCTTCCAGTTCTATAAACTGCAATGTAGTTATTAAGATTACAAAATGTCATTATGCTGTCTTTATATGCCACCCTGACAAAAAAAAATTGGCAGTTGATGATTAGCATTCTATGTAAGATTTATACATAACAAATCTGCTCAAGGGAGTCAACCAGTTAACCTCTCTGCATCACTTCCTGAGATTCCACATTGAACTATTACACAATGAACACCTCCTTGTAAAAATTTGCATAAGACTTCATGGCTATCAATCAACAAGCTAACATCTTTGTGACAATGCAGTCCCAGTTATGATCATGTTAACAATTCTGTGGTATTTGCATCAATCAAAATCAGCAGGTGTCTATGTACAGTAATGCTTATTACAATTTGCATGGGACAAGTATTTTATTAATTTTCCTGGATCATGTGTATGCAAAAGGTAATGATGTGTTGTGTTGTTTTTGGTGAAGTGTGAGTTGGACAGTTAAACTCACTGATGCTAAATGCTGAACTTCAGTCAGTGGGCTATTACTAGTACTGTGTTGGGAGTGAATTCAGTAGATTGTTAAGTAATGTGATGTGCATATGAACTGAGTATAGACAACAGTAATGGTTTATGTGAAGGAGCTACCACTGGGTGCTACTTTCGTTAACAACATTGAGAAGTAAGGGTTCTTTACTTGGTTGCTTAATGACATTGTTTTGGATAAAAATTTACTGGCCAGCTTTTCTGATATCTGCTATTAGACTAATACATTAAGTACTTTCACTTGCCAGAGACTGGTACCCACTCAGTTGTGTGTGCTAGAGAAAATAAATGCATACTGGTGAATCTGAAATCCCATGTTCATTATTACTGAACATAGAAACTACAAACAAATTTTCCAGTTTGAGATTACAGACTCAGGGTGATAACTAGGAAGAAGAGACCACAACCAAATAAGTATACTTACAGACCAAACATACCCATGTATAGGCTGTTATTACAATGGTGTCACTACTTCCAAAGGCAATTTAGATCTACTACCAGCCATTCCCATCCCCACCCCCACATTTCCCCAGGAGGAATCTGTTTACCACTTCTGTTTGCATTTAATGGAAAAACATGGATAGTCATGCAACATAATTTTTTCTAAGTTTTTTACATCATTTATCTAAGGCAAGATGTTTTAACCAGCCTAGCATTTACCTAGGTAGATATGCGAAGGCACCTAAAAACCTCATACATAGATACAGGCTGGCCGGCACACTGGCCCTTGTCGTTTATCCATAAGGAGGACTCGACCTATGGCTGGCCCACCTTCTCATGTATCAAAGGTGGGTGCTTTAAAGCCTATGGCTGACTGGTTCCTGTTGTAGTCGTAGGATATTACATTTTTGCATTTTGTGTAGTGCTTAATGTTACATCTCTGAATATTTAGAACAAAGTGTTGATCATTTTATCATTTTGAAATCCTGTGTAGGTCTGACTGAATTTTTGTATAGTCTTTTTCAGATTGTATTTCATTATAAATAACTGTCATATGCAGAAAGTCTTAAGTTATTATAGGGGTTGTGTGTGTGTGGGGAAGGGGGGGGGGGGTGAGAGAAGGAGAGGCCCACATGCAATTGTATTAGTGTACAGCTTCAGAACTATTGAAAAAAAATGGAAATACAGTGTCATCAACTTCCTTCTGACTGTTATGGACCTAACTTATCAGTGTATTGTTTATGTCATTACTAATTTACAGAAGTGAGAACTGTCCCACATGGATGAGATGACAGCAACAGTTACTGCCAGTTTTATCATACCTGCCAGCAGAAGTGAACCTCTTGTTTTTATAGCTACAACACTTTAAGACACCAGATTATCAAGGAAGAATAATATCTTCAAACTTTAGTAAGGCTCATTTAAAAGTGTTTCATTAATAATAATTACAGGAAAAATATTGGCTGCTAATGTTTCAACAGAAAATGTGTGTCCTGGAGGGTGCAGAGGTCAACCTTGTACAGGATGTACACATTACACTTCATAAAATGGAGATCACCAACATTCAAGAAATGTTCGAAACAAACCATTAATTTTCTCCCTGAGCACCAAATGAAAAATTGTGTGCCACAGTGATCATAAAGAGTCTCACCATCAATATTGTTGGCAAACTCATTGGGAGTTACAAACCACGCAGAATGTTCAGCTGGGTATCCACTTGTAAAGCATGCATATAGAATCATATTGGTGTAATGGGGTGATGAGAACAGATGGAATGTAATGACATGCAACCAAATGTGAAACAGTCAGTCGTGGAGCTCAGCGTGAAACTAGCCAGTCTTTAAGGTGTAGCTGCAGATAGTGCAGTAATGTTTTATACATAAGGAAGAAACAAACATCGAGAGGCTGAATTTGTACAATGGTTCCAGGTGGTATGAACTACAATGTCATATGCTTTTCAGGAGGGACAGTTTGCTCTAAAAGGAGTAAAATTGTTATACGCAGACCAGTAATCGAGTGAAAGCAAGTTGTTTTGATCAGCTATTGTCCAAAAGCAATGCTCATACCATACTTTTAGTTCTCTTATGCCCATTTTGTGACACTTTCTTGCTGGGATGTAAGTATCCCCTACTGCCCTTGCAATACCATGCACACAAGAAAGAATCACAGAGAGCAGAGCACCTTCAACTTCTCACTACACAAGAAATAACTTTCCAGCCAATCTACCAACAAGATTAACAGTCAGCATTATTGTGTATGAATGTGTAAAGGCATTTATGTTAGTTGATCTTGATACAGCTCTCTTGGTACCTCTCATTTCCAGGGTTCCTTTCATATGCATTTCCTCTTCAAATCCCAATAGGTCGGAGTTGAAAACAAATTCCTTACTGAATGATGGGATAGGTTTGTTTATCTCATCTACAAATTTTTGGTCCGATTCCGCAGTTTGCTGTGCGTCGTCTCAGGTAAACACTTTGTTTGAAATTTCATTATCTAATGTCTTCCAATTCTGTAGTACTGTTTGAAGTTATGCTACCATCCACTGCTCCTGTTGAAACCACTGTAATCTATGTTGCTCACAATTTGACGTTAATAACATAGTAGGCTATTATCATGCACATAGTGTAAATTCTATCAAGCATCCTTGAAATGCACAGACACCAGTTTTTGTAACAAATGCACCTTGCCCTTCCTTGAATATGTATGGTTTTTCTTGTGCACTACACAGTCATATTGCTGCAGACTTATTTGAAATCTGTTCTTAATTATTTTTTACTCTGCTGTGGATGATCTTCCACATATGTAATTGTGTTTGGAACCTGCTCCTTGGAGAATGATTGTCCTTTACAACATCACTGGAGACAGGATTTGTGGTTGCCTGTCCGACAAGGATAATTAACTACAGGGCTCAATATCTGTTTTAGTATAATATACATTGTCCACACTGTTGAGCATATGACACCACACATTGCACTGACTCATTTTGCATAAACACTTATATTTCATCTGCCACTTCTTTCTCACTCTGCAAAATTTGTTAGGTACTTTTCTGATGAAATGTCAACTTTGGCAGCTGCTGCTGTAGATATAATGTGATGTTTGCTTTGTTCATCATTGCCATTGCTCTGCTTTGTAATGACATGCAACCGCACTGTAGCACTGTTGTGAGTTACTCTTCGACTAAGCAGCTCAACTTCTCTCTGTAGCCTCATACTGTGCTCACCTTTGGATATCTCCAGTCCCACCCCCTGTTGCCATTAGCAGTCAATATTGTGTTTGCATGGTAGACAATATGTGGAATGTCGAATGCCATAAACAGCATTGGCCATTTGCGACCTTGCACTTTGGGGGTTCCTTGTTAGACATTTTAGACCTTGTACAGGAAAATACTCCAAGCTTCTGAACATCTTGTAGTTTTTTCCCTTTTTCTCTATTATCATTTGTAAATATAGCTTTTAGCCTATGGACTTAACAACCAGAACAGTGCTCCCTCTTACATAAAGTGCATGGGCTCAGTTTTTTGCCTCAATAGTGGCAGTCTCCAGTGAATATCTTCTATGATGTTAATTATTTGTGAGCATGATTGAAAAGATTTTCCTGCACTTTGTGTCATGTTCCCTATTGTTGAATGGAACCTCCACAATTTTTTTCTAAATATCATCATCAATCCTTTATTACATACAGATTCAAAACAAAGTATTAACAACAGTTTGTAACATTTTGAGCTAAAATAGTGCTACATATACAAATTCTTGTGCTTTTCCTAACTAATATTTTTTGAGAAAGCTTCAGGATATGCATAAACACACTTTAAAATAGTGAATGTATCACTCTTCTCATTAACACATTAACTGCCAATTTTTTTCTTCAGTCTACATTTATTTCCATGTTGCCTGATTGACATAGGCTGGGAATAGGAATGTGAAATTAAAAATAACCTAAAAATAAACACTATATTTTAGTCAATCCCCAAATGGGGATCATGGCCCATTCTGCTCTCCTTTTATGTTTTGTTTCATATTTTGTGCCAGGCAACAAAGCATTGAGGATGGAGTCCCACATTGCACACAGAGTACTGATACCTTGCATTTTTCTTTCAGATTTCACATTTTCTTTCTTTCCCACATTGCACACAGAGGACTCATACCTTGCATTTTTCTTTCAGATTTCACATGTTCTTTCTTTCACCAATGTCGTATGTTCAATCATGTGTTCAGTTCAGAAGGCCTGATTTCAACTGGAATATGTTAAGTGGAAGTCTTCAGATATGGTGGGTGTGCTGCCATTTTTGGATCAAAAGCAGTAGATGATTCAGCACGATATGCCCTTCCCATCATCCTTCTGAAATGGAACAGTGGAATGTTTTATTTTGTGAGGCAGTAAATGATGGAAACCATACATAACCCACTGTTTGAATCTAAATCTCACTGGTTTCCTGTGAATGAATTATTTTAGTGTATGGTATTTGTAGTATCGAACCATTTGTTCATCAATGCTCAGGCTCTCAGAAAACACTTGAAATTTTATGTAATTCTTATTCTGCAAGTCCATTATGGCAAGAATTTTGAAAAGTGTATCTCTCTTGTCATCTGAAATTATGTTCAGATATGTGTTGTCATTGAAGTGGAGATGGCATTTGATTTCCAGATATCTGTTGTGGCTTATACACTGTTGTATGCACTTTATATCAAAGTCATCTTTATTTCAGTATAACTGTTCCTGTGGGAAAACATGGTATCCAGTGAAGAGCAATATGCTTAAGAACTTTTTATGCATTCATTGGATCAAATTTGTAATTACTGTGTGTAGTGTATTGGACACTTTCACTGGCAATCAAATTCAGTATTTGTTTATCAAAAAATTCCTCAAAGCAGTCAGCTGGAGACTTCACTTTTAGTGCTGTTACCAAATGTCATTAGTGCGCTGTTAGATTTCTGCTAGATTGGTGCCGGCCAGTGTGACCGAGCGGTTCTAGGCACTTCAGTCTGGAACCGCATGACCACTACGGTCGCAGGTTCGAATCCTGCCTCGGCCATGGATGTGTGTGATGTTCTGAGGTTAGTTAAGTTTAAGTAGGTCTAAGTTCTAGGGGACTGATGACCTCAGATGTTAAGTCCCATAGTGCTCAGAGCCATTTGAACCATTTTTTGCTAGTGCAGGTTTTACTGTAAGTTGCATCTTCAGTTATTCAGTTAGAATCAGTATTAGCATTTATTTTGTTCTTTCAGTGTCCTGTATTTTCATCATCCTCCCATTCTTCATTAATGTGAACTTCCAAGGTACCTGGAATATCAGCTGAAGGAGTATCTTCCAAGATAATTTCATGGATACCATCAGTCGGACATCTCATCAATGTGCTCTGCAGGCAGCTGGAAGGTGGTGTGGTCTCATTCACTTCACCCTCATCACCAGAAGGAGCCATGAAATTGGGGTCATTTACAGTGTCTTCACTTTCCCTTATAGATGTACTTTATAGCAGCTCTCCCCAAATTGAGATTGAAATTCAGAGAGCCATCATGGGAAATAGAATAAGCCTTGGAAATGAACTTATAGGCCGGCCGGTTTGGCCATGTGGTTCTAGGTGCTTCAGTCTGGAACCGCGTGACCGCTACGGTCGCAGGTTCGAATCCTGCCTCGGGCTTGGATGTGTGTGATGTCCTTAGGTTAGTTAGGTTTAATTAGTTCTAAGTTCTAGGTGACTGATGCGCTCAGAAGTTAAGTTGCATAGTGCTCTGAGCCATTTGAACTTATAGTAAACATCTTCTAATACTGATACAGAACACACCGGTACATAGTGCCTGAGGTTATTTATATAATAATATAAATTATGCTGTTTTGAAAATGTTCAATTCTTGTAACTGTGAGAAACTTTGTTTCTTCACACAAATAATCCTGTACAGTTCACTCGTATAACAACAACTGACTAATAATCAATGCATAATCATGACAAAGGTCTAGACAACAATGAAAAATAGTAACAATTGCTGCCAACGTAATTACTAACACAAGATTTCCATAAAAAGATAAACCCCCAAGTCACACACTTAGTGATATTAAGAGTACAATATTCTTCAGCATCTGTCAAAAATTGTATAAGCATCTAGAACTTTCACACTTTCATAGCTAGTAGTGTATTTTCAGCTCAAAATAAATGTGCCAATTGGTGGTAAAAGCAAATGTTCAGACTTTCGGGCTTCGGTATCAATAAATTTCTGAATAAAAGTAATGACAGATGCCAAAGCTTGCACCAAAGTTTCCAATGGGATTTCTGTGTAGCCTACTTGAAGAATCTCACTTCAAAATGTGTCCAGTTTATACCCTGTGTGTGGCTCAGTGCCATACTCAAGTCACTGCTGGTTCTGCACTGCAGTAGCATTCTCAAAGTTAAAATGTGCATTTACCACCTTTGCATTAATCTGTTACCACTGACAGGGTTTCACAGCTAGAGCACTAATTCTGTTGCCATGTATTGACAAAATATAAAATTATTTTTTTCCCAGAAATTCAACTTTATAGGCAGAAAACCACATTTTCTATTATAGTTCATTCTGAGTATCCATTTTTCTGCACCCTTTATATGCTGCCTGACAAAAAAAAAGGGAAGCATGTGGCAGACATGGTCAGATGTCAATGTAACTTTGTAACATATACACCATTGGTGGGTGTATAAATGAAATAGAGATGCAATTCTCTGTGATAGGTAGAATGACCAGAGTGCTTGACTGATCACTGTGAAGAACATGAGATGCCGCATACCCATGTGAGACAATGTTATTAGCACATAACAGAGTTTCAAGGGAGTTTCGTTGTGAGTCTTCTTTGGCTAGCTATCAAGTAATGCAATATCAAGATTTTTGTAGGCATTCTGATCTGACAGTGGCCCGAACTTGGACTGTATGTGAACATGAGGACAGGCATATTCATCATAAAGCTTCCAGTGGACCATATCTGACCAGTTAAGAGGGTCAGCATAATGTACACCAAGCACATTGTAACCCCTTCACTGTAGCTGCCATCTGAGATAAAGCTTCGGTCTCCCTACAACAATGTGTCATTCCATACTAATGGATGGAGACTAGCAGTGGCCATACTGGGAATTTTCCATGTCATCTGTATGCCACTGTTAACACAACAAGCAAATGGCTCAATTTGCAGTGGTACCATGGCCTAGAGCATGGACTTATGATGAATGGCATTGGAGTAATGCTTTGTCATGAATCACTGTCCTGCACTACTCTGGCTGACTGTCTTTGGTGAGCATGGCAGTAACTTGAGTAGAGATACCATTCTTCCAATGTTCTGGAGAGGCACAGCAGTACTACTTCTGATATTACATTGTGGGGAGCCATCTATTATAACTTCAGGTCATGGCTGGTAGTGAGGGAAGGAACTCTGATGGACAACAGTATACCATATACATTCTGCAACCTCATGTGTTGTGTCTCATGTGACAGTATTTGGTGCCATTTTCCAACAGTACATTGCTCATCCATGCATAGCACATATCTCTTTGAACTGCGTGTGTGCTTGCTGAGGTATTTCTGTAGCCAGCAAAATCCATAGATCTGTCCCTGATAGAATGTTGGTGTGACCAGCTGGGATGTCAACTCAGTCCCAGTGCCATTGTCCATGGTATCAAGAACCAGTTACAATAGTGGTGGGGTAGCTTGCCTCAGGAGAATACAGCCATTTTTATGACACTCTTCCCAACTGAAGCAGTGCATGCATCAAGCCCAGAGGGTCTGCAACATCATGCTGACAAGTGGGTGTCTACTGCAAAGTTCTTTGTAAATTTGACTTGATTTTGTAATCAGTGAAATAACTCCGCATACTTTTTCAACTTGTGAAGTTTCATTTGATTTCTTCCTCACTTTCTGGATGCTTCACTTTGTCAGGCATTGTAGTTGATTAATAAATGGAATTTATTTGTATGTTGTCAGGCATTTGTAAGGTTTCATAAAGAAATGGACTGAAAATGCTTTTTAATTATGTATACAAGAAGCAATGTGTTAGAGCTGTTTGTCTAAATATATGTTTATGGCAGGCTTATTTATTGTTAGCTAGGTCTCTGGATTGTGTTTGAAACAGTTTTGCAAGCATGAGTGGTCAATATTTATGCAGTTTCACTAGCTAACCTGAATGTTGATAAGGTACTTGAACTATTAAAAGCCATACACAAGATGTAAAGAAAACCTATAAATCTTGCAGGGAAAGGTTTGAGGGAGATAAGACTAATGCAGAAAAATTTGCAGTATACTGGCAACTAATACTTAAAGAAACCAATTTTTAACAGGGTGTGATGGTGGGTTGTAAAACTATGTTCCTTTTACTAATTCTGGATGCAATTTGATGTAACAGGTGAAAAAACTGGTGCTTTAACTCTCTAAAATACTTATAAAAAGCAGATTTCTCTTCCTCGAGCTCTTGTACAACGTGTGAAATTCCCTTACTATACCACCGAATGACATTTTACAGAGACATTCTTTTTTATATTGTTTTGCACTCCAGTCTTCCTTGTCTAATATATTTGCTATCCCCTGCAAGCTGCAAACCATTTGGGTCCAATATGCGTCATTTTCTTACAAATGTGGACATCAGCAACAACATATATAAGCTACCTCATTGTGTATGTGTACTTCGCATGTAAATACAGTTGAAAATCATCTTGTGAAGATTGCAATTCCCGTGAAGAAACTGTTCAGGATAGCCATGCAAGTTAAGATCACATGACTTGAATTGACTTTGTGCCTTGATGTGGAGGTAGATGTGAATACACCTTGACGTAACAGTGCCATGACATTATAAGGTTACAGATATACACTCCTGGAAATGGAAAAAAGAACACATTGACACCGGTGTGTCAGACCCACCATACTTGCTCCGGACACTGCGAGAGGGCTGTACAAGCAATGATCACACGCACGGCACAGCGGACACACCAGGAACCGCGGTGTTGGCCGTCGAATGGCGCTAGCTGCGCAGCATTTGTGCACTGCCGCCGTCAGTGTCAGCCAGTTTGCCGTGGCATACGGAGCTCCATCGCAGTCTTTAACACTGGTAGCATGCCGCGACAGCGTGGACGTGAACCGTATGTGCAGTTGACGGACTTTGAGCGAAGGCGTATAGTGGGCATGCGGGAGGCCGGGTGGACGTACCGCCGAATTGCTCAACACGTGGGGCGTGAGGTCTCCACAGTACATCGATGTTGTCGCCAGTGGTCGGCGGAAGGTGCACGTGTCCGTCGACCTGGGACCTGACCACAGCGACGCACGGATGCACGCCAAGACCGTAGGATCCTACGCAGTGCCGTAGGGGACCGCACCGCCACTTCCCAGCAAATTAGGGACACTGTTGCTCCTGGGGTATCGGCGAGGACCATTCGCAACCGTCTCCATGAAGCTGGGCTACGGTCCCGCACACCGTTAGGCCGTCTTCCGCTCACGCCCCAACATCGTGCAGCCCGCCTCCAGTGGTGTCGCGACAGGCGTGAATGGAGGGACGAATGGAGACGTGTCGTCTTCAGCGATGAGAGTCGCTTCTGCCTTGGTGCCAATGATGGTCGTATGCGTGTTTGGCGCCGTGCAGGTGAGCGCCACAATCAGGACTGCATACGACCGAGGCACACAGGGCCAACACCCGGCATCATGGTGTGGGGAGCGATCTCCTACACTGGCCGTACACCACTGGTGATCGTCGAGGGGACACTAAATAGTGCACGGTACATCCAAACCGTCATCGAACCCATCGTTCTACCATTCCTAGACCGGCAAGGGAACTTGCTGTTCCAACAGGACAATGCACATCCGCATGTATCCCGTGCCACCCAACGTGCTCTAGAAGGTGTAAGTCAACTACCCTGGCCAGCAAGATCTCCGGATCTGTCCCCCATTGAGCATGTTTGGGACTGGATGAAGCGTCGTCTCACGCGGTCTGCACGTCCAGCACGAACGCTGGTCCAACTGAGGCGCCAGGTGGAAATGGCATGGCAAGCCGTTCCACAGGACTACATCCAGCATCTCTACGATCGACTCCATGGGAGAATAGCAGCCTGCATTGCTGCGAAAGGTGGATATACACTGTACTAGTGCCGACATTGTGCATGCTCTGTTGCCTGTGTCTATGTGCCTGTGGTTCTGTCAGTGTGATCATGTGATGTATCTGACCCCAGGAATGTGTCAATAAAGTTTCCCCTTCCTGGGACAATGAATTCACGGTGTTCTTATTT
Source organism: Schistocerca cancellata (assembly GCF_023864275.1). Lineage (NCBI taxonomy): Eukaryota > Metazoa > Arthropoda > Insecta > Orthoptera > Acrididae > Schistocerca > Schistocerca cancellata. Next base: position 657,414,617 of record NC_064629.1, read on the forward strand.
CAATTTCCAGGAGTGTAGTTACCCTGGGGTATCAATATCTGAGCCTAGTGCAGGAGCACTGCTGCCAGGGGAAATCACAGTGATAGAGAAGCTTGGTTTGGTGGCAGCTGTTACGAGTGGCACGGAAGGCAAGGTGTAGTGGAGTCGTGACTGGAGCTCAGATGAGGTTGGATGTTATGTGCCCATGTGCCTTGGGAAGTTTGCTAAAACCATTAAATGCAGTGTTTGTGGCTGGGATTGAGAACTCAGCAATATTAGAAGTGAGTCATTGGCAAAGATCATTAGAAGCAATGATTACTTCAGAAAAGTAATAACAAGCTGAAATAAGAGTGAATGTCAGTATGTGTGCACAGAAATATTAGGAATGTGTACCATGCCTTGTACTAGAGACAATAAACCTATCACCTCTATGAAGTCAGTGTCTCCTTTTGAATATTTTTCATATTTATTAGAACTGAGTGTGAAACTTTTTAATGACAAGTGCAATGATTTTGATTGGGCAGGTATCGGTAGGCACATGATCCAATTTTCAGTCTTCAGTTGTATGTTAACTTGGGTGAAGTAAGCAGATGCCATGGTGCCACAAGCAGTTGACTGTGGGAACAAGAGCACCCACAGTAAGCAGAGATTGGCAGACAGAGAATGAAAAGTAGGTGTCACAAATACCTAAGCCATTAAATTTTTAAAAGGTTAGAGAAGATCAGGAAATTTTTAGCAAACAAATCATGGATTTCATGAAGGAAGATTTTAAAGAACTGCAGTCATCAATGGCATCAAAGGAAGATTTTAAAAAGTAGAGGAAAAATTGGAAATACTACAACAAACAATTAACAGCTTAGTAATAAAATGTAAAAAGGACATAAATGAACAAATAGGAAAGATAAAAGGAACAGTCAGCAGTGAATAAGAAACGAACGTGGCAGATGAACTTGCAAAAGGCCAAAACCAGTGAAATTCACGAAAGGCAAACTGTATTAGAAGATAGTGTGTTAGCACTTTCAGTTCTCACAAATGATGCCACACAATGTCAAGATAAGACAGCCAAAAAGGGTTGATGAATTTGAGAAAAAGGTAGTCTGTAAGCCAAGGTGTACAAGGGTTACAACAAACTGTGGAGCAGCAGGTCAATGTGGTAGTGAAAAGTAAATCAACATAGGAATTAGGAGCTTATACTGGACAAACAACTGCGCTTAGTAAAAATGACCAACAGGTTGAATTCCTTAACAGTCACAAATTCAGCAAATTTCATCTAAGGGAAAACCGCACCTCATAGCTTTCATTAGAAATTTTAGTGGCCTGTTACCTACAAGTTGAGACGATAAAACAAAACCTGTGTACATGGTGAGTCAGATGGAAGACAAAGCCTATAATTGGGGTATGAGGTTAAAAAAGAAATGAATGTCATACCAAGAATTTTAGAAAGTGTTTCTGAATAAATATTGGTCACAAAGCAAACAAGATGATATACTAATATCTATTTTCAACTACCCATACAACAGGAGACTGTATAGGACATCTACTGGATTTTTAGAAAAGGAACTTGAAAGGAACCAGTACTTAAGTACTCTGTACCACAAGAGCAGTTGTAAGGTGTATGGTACAAAGATTAATGAAAAATACATGCAACCACTTAATAGGAACCATCATTGAGTCCACTGATCAAGCAAGGATGATATTCACCCAAATGGAGAGAGAAGAAAGACAAGGGAAAGTGTTTAGAGAAAATTTTGGCAATGCCCAGCCATAGCCAGAAGGGTGGCATAAAATGGAATGAAGAAATTAAGTTTGGACACCATGTGGCAGATGACAAGATGGCTACAGATACAGAAGCTGTAGGGAGCAGAGATACCGCAAACAGGAGGAAGATGAGCATAATGCACGTGACACTTGCAAGAGAGTGAGTGGAGCAGAAGCTTTCACTGGTAATCAGATGGAAAACAGGCTATAGTTTCAGGTGTTTCCCAACCTGAAGTAAATGAAGCATGTCTGCAACATTACAGTGTGAATGAGACTGGCAAGGTTTTTGTAATAACAAGACTGATTAAGAGATGACCAAACAGAATTGATAAAGAAAGAGGTAATTGGTGATAAGTCAGTAATGATACTGGTTACAAAAACAGAAATATATGGAAGAAAACCAAGAACTCTGACTCTGGAAATGACCTGTATGCAGTTGCCAACAATGTTTACAATGCATTATTAGTAGAGAATGCAGAAATACCAAGTGTTCCTGTGACAGATTTAAAGATTAAAGGACCTGTGAAAGAAGCTGGAAAAACCAATTATTTGTAAGGCCATGTTACAAGTTAAAACAGATGGAGGAATGTATCAAATGGGGAATTTATTAGGGGATCAGATTGGCTCACCAAGCAGGGATTGGATATAGGTACAGAAGGAATGAGACAAGAAGAGGAGGATATGGTGGAGTCAAGAAAATTTGATGTAGGAAAAGGATGGCAATTGATAGGAAATTTTCACGAGTCTACCAAGTAGTTGAAACGTAAGGAAGTGAAAATGATGTGTCAGAGGCTTACAAGGTCAAAACAAAAAGTTTAGAGTAATTGGGACAGCAATATAAACTTCATCCAGATGAAGTGTGTTCAAAAATTATTGGCATTGCAACGTTGGTACCAAGAGGAGGAGGAGAATTATTCAAGTTGACTGGAGAACATAAAAAGGTACTCATTCAAAAACCAGGAATCAAAATAAATCCACACAAACCATATTTTGTGCCTCCATATAAAATACCTCAAGCAAGGAAGGAAGCCATCAAAAAGGAGCTCCAAAGGATGATGCCATACGGAGTAATTGAATGAGCCTGGAGTCAGTTCAACATCTCTTTTGATGGTGGTCATGAAAAGAAATGGGAAGGTTCACTTGGCTGTAGATGCAAGACAAGCAAATAAGCTATTTGGATCTGAAAGAGACCAACCCGTAAATATGGAAGAAATACTTCAAAGATTTAGAGGGAGAAAAATTTTTACAAGCCTAGATATGACATCATGTTCACACCACTTTTATTTGAAAGACATTGTTATATTTCAAGTTGAATGTATGTGTTTCGGCATCTGCAAAGACATTTTCTAGGGCAATGGGTGAAGAATTATTGAAAACAAGTAACTGTGTACATTGATAATTTGCTAATAACCAGCAAAGCCCAGAAGGAACATTTGCAAACATTAAGGGAATTTGCGCAGAAAAGAGCATGTGGGAAACATTAAATGATATTTTGACAATGAAACTATATCTGACAACTAAAGATGTGAGGTGGTATAAAGAAAAGAAGAAACTGTGATATTGTAAGGAATAATGTAATTTGTACACCTGTGTGAAATTCTTGTTGTAATTTGTGAAGTGCTATTGACCATGTGAAATTTAAATAGTTAAGGTTGGTGCCCATAGCCAGCACAGTTAGGGCAATTAAATGTGTGTAATAGATCTGTGATAGACTAGGTGAAGTTGTGGCCTAGTGTTTTTCAGACACACATTATGGTGTGATGCACCATTTAGCTTGTGACAGCTAGGAAGCATGTGAACATTGAAGCAGCATATGACTCTTGCTCATTTGTCACTAGACACTCATCACCAGTGACAGCCAGTAGTCCAACTTGTCACTAGCGGGAGCAGAACCATCACAAATACTGTAATGGCAGGGATACATTACAACCTACAGTGAGAGGTGGCAAAGTGAACAATTCGGCATGACACGGAGGCACATGGACAAGTCCAAGGCTGTAGTATTGTGAGTAGCCACTAGGAAAATCTGTAGTCACAGACAGCAAGATGGCTTCAGTGCGGCAGTAACAAATTCAGAAGTCTTCGACAGTGCTCAGAAGGGCACAAGCATAGCTAATTGCAGAGTCATCACCAGGGGGCAGCGGCAGTGTGGCAACCTCAATGGCAGTGAGCAGAGCTGATTCCCAGTTACATAGTGGCCATTGTGTGGGTGCTTCAGTGGAGATTGGTGCCATTGTTTGGTGCAGACTGGAGGGAGACTGTGACCAATGCAGCGGGTAGCTGAGTGGAGTGAAACTGCTAGCTGCTACCACCATTATACGCACACATGGGCACGATGTCGTTGCAGGTGATACTGTGTTGTGAAATGTGTTCAGGATCTCCGTGAGTCAATTAAACCACAGTACATGATGTTAAGTAAAAAAAAAAAAAAAAAAAACTACCACATTAAGTTAAATCAAATTTATGGCAAATTTGAATTTTTGAGACACAAACTGTTTTTAATTTCTATGAATAATGTGTTTCTGATTTTCATTAAAGTTCAATTTGATAAATTAGCAACAATCACTACAAAGTAAGGCAATTATGTTACAATTCTGAGAAAATAATAATTTTTCATGAATAAAATTCCACCATGTATATAATTTTTTACACTTGTATGTGGAAATAATATTCATATATTTGAATAACTTTACCTTATTTGCTATTTGAATTACCATCTGTATTGGACACTGTTTGTGATATTTGTGAATGTATTTTAATGGGTATTTTTGGGCTGTTGTGATCTATCTTTTTCAGGTTTGGTTTATGTGAAACACAGACTATATTTTCAAATTTCTTTAAATTGAAAACTAAATATTTTTGTTTTTTTCTACAGCTACATTTCATGTATCATTGTAAAATGTTATTCAAAAGTTAGGAGGTACGAGTTATGATATGTGTAGTAGCCACCAGAAAGATCGCGGGAGGCGCACATTGGCACGGCGCGTCACGAACGGTAGTCGCCGCCAGTAGAGTCCCGTCCACCAGAGGGCACGCGAGAATTCGGACACGACCTCTGCCGGCGTAACAACAAGAACAACAACAACAACTCTGGCAGGACAGGCCGTGCGCAGTCAGTCAACATCGGGCATGCCTAGGACACAGTCCCGGTCTACGCTAAGTGAAGTGTGACGTAACGTGAACAGTGTTACTACACAATTGGCGACGAGTAGGGTCGTTCTTTCGCGTGTTGCGTCGTTGTTCCGGTTTCGCAGTTTCTCCACGGCATGGAGGATTTGGTGCGGGTTTTGGTTGCGCAGCAGACGGAGCTCATGGCCACCATGAAACAAGTGCTTCCGGCGTTGCTCTCCGCGCCGTCTGCTCCGGCGCAGTTCCCTCCTCCCTTTCCCCCGTATGACGAGACGGCGGAGGATTGGGACGCATATGAACATCGCCTTCGGCAGCATTTCCAGGCGTTTCATGTTGCCGATGCGGAGGTATGTCGTGCTCTCTTCTTGTCTTGGATATCTCCCTCGCTGTATCAAGTTTTGCGGCAGCTGGCGCCGTTGCAGGAACCCTCGTCCTTGTCGTTTGACGCATTGTGTTCATTGCTGTCTTCATATTATCGCCGCCGCACCCATGTTGTGGCGGCTAGGGTCGAGTTCTATCAATGCAAGAAACAGCCCCATCAGTCTTACCGGGCGTGGGCCGCTACCCTGCACGGTCTTAGTCGCAAGTGTCATTTTGTCACGGAGCAGTCGCGGGAGTCGTATGCCCATGTTATGGTCCGCGACGTCATTGTTCGTTCGGCCCCTGATCGGGAGGTCCGGCAACGGGCCCTGCAGTTAGAAGACCCTTCCCTCGAGGAAGTCCTGTCCATTGCTCAATCGTATGAAGTCTCTCACGCAGCAGGTCAACAGCTGGAGGCGTGGTGCGACGTCGCGGAGGTTCAGGGCGGCGCGGCCGCGTCCACTGTGTCCGGGGTGGACGACGTGCGAGCGGTACAATCCGGCCGTTACGGCCGCTCCCGCGCGGCGCGTAAACAGAATTCCGGCCGCCGGCCCCTGTTGCCGTCCTGTGCGTCGTGCTATATACATCACGATCGGTCAAAGTGCCCCCAGCGTTGGGCCGTTTGTCGCAAATGTCATAAAAACGGTCACATTGCTAAAGTTTGCCGCTCAGCCTCAAAGGAATCGAAGGAAGCAAGTACAGAGGACATGGACGTTGACATTCAGGAAGTTTCATCGGGCCAGACTCCCGTCGCATCGGCACGCAAACTCTTTATCGAGGTGTCGGTTCGGTCGCGCCGGTTACAACTGCAGGTAGATACGGGCGCGGCAGTTTCGTTGTTGAATGCACAAACGTATTCCGACCTTGGATCGCCCCCGTTGGCGCCAGTTTACCGGCGTCTACGCGGTTATGGTAAACAGTTCATTCCCCTCCTGGGTCAATTCACTACCGATGTGACTTACAAATCAGTCACTCGGCCTATTACTTTTATTGTTGTCAGTGATGCGAGCTCCGCTAACCTTTTTGGCCTGGATGCCTTTCAAGCTTTCGGTTTTTCTATCGCTGACACCATACAGTTGGTCTCCGAAGACGTTCCCTATCACTCATTGGAATCTTTGATCTCAGACTTTCCAGATATTTTTGAGGAGGGCCTGGGGCGTGTTTCAGATTTTGAAGCTCACTTAACGTTGAAGGCGTCTGCTCGCCCGCGTTTTCTACGCGCGAGGCAGATCCCCTTGGCTCTCCGCCCTCAGGTAAAGGAAGAGCTCGACCGGCTGACAGCCCTGGGGGTCGTTCTTCCCATTTCTTCCAGTGAGTGGGCTTCGCCCCTCGTTATTGTCAAGAAGCCCTCGGGAAAATTACGTCTTTGTGGCGATTTTAAGGCCACCATTAATTCCCAATTGGTGGTGGACACCTATCCTTTGCCTCGTGCTGATGAATTGTTCTCCGCCGTGGCGGGAGGCCACTATTTTTCGAAAATTGATCTGTCAGAGGCTTATCATCAGATACCACTTGATGAGGACTCCAAACGGCTGGCAGTCGTCAACACCCCGTTTGGCCTTTACCAATACCAGCGGTTGGCTTTTGGGATATCCAGTGCCCCGGCGATATTCCAGCATTATCTGGAGCATGTCACGTCGACAATCCCTCATTGTATTAATTACCTGGATGACATCATTGTCACGGGCCGCAGCACGACGGACCACTTGCACAACCTTCGCACCCTCTTTCTCAAATTCAGGTCTGTGGGCTTGCGTTGCAACCTGCATAAGTCAACCTTCTTCCAACCGTCCATTGAGTATGTGGGCTACACCATATCTCGGCACGGCATCCAGCCACTAGGAAGTTTGGTCCGAGGTATCGTCAACCTTCCTCGGCCCACTTCGCTGAAGGAGTTACAAGCTTTTTTAGGCAAGATAGCCTATTACCACCGGTTCATTCCCAGGGCTTCCACTATAGCCCACCCCCTGTACTGCCTTCTGCACAAGGGTGTTCCTTTTGATTGGTCACCTGCATGCGAGCGAGCGTTCACCTCGTTGAAGGGCCTCCTCACGTCAGCCCCTTGTTTGGCTACTTTTGGTCCCCATAAGCCGTTGGTCCTGGCTACGGATGCTTCGCAGTATGGGGTGGGGGCGGTCCTGGCCCATCGCAACGCAGATGGTTCCGAGCAACCACTGGCGTTTGCGTCGAAAACGCTTAGTCCCGCGCAGGCCCATTACTCCCAGGTGGAAAAAGAGGCTTTGGCCATTGTCTACGCTGTTACCAAGTTTCACCCTTTCTTGTATGGCACGAAGTTTCAGTTAATCACTGACCATAAGCCGTTACTATCGTTATTTGGCCCCGCCTCTCAGATTCCGGATAGGGCAGCCCACAGACTCCAGCGCTGGGCCTTGTTCCTCTCTAAGTACCATTATGACATTCGTTTTCGCCCTACAGGCCAGCATGCCAACGCCGACGCTCTTTCCCGTCTTCCGGTGGGCCCGGACCCTACATTTGATCGAGAGGAGATTATGTGTTTTAATTTGGATGTGGCGTCCCGCCAAGCGGTTGATGGCTTCCCGATCACTAGTTCTCGAGTCGCCAGGGAAACGGCGGCTGACCCGGTTCTCCGGCAAGTAGTTCGCCTCATTCAGCAGGGGTGGTCGTCCCGCCCTCCGGGCCGGGCCTCGGACCCTCTTCGTAATTATTTTCTTCTACGAGACCGTCTCTCGGTCTTGGAAGGAGTTCTCCTTCTGGCTACCGATGATACAGCTCCTCGTGTGGTTGTTCCTGCAAGTTTACGAAGGGAGGTCCTCAAGTTATTACATGCGGGGCACTGGGGTGTTTCCCGTACTAAAACCTTGGCTCGCAGACATGTGTACTGGCCTGGTATTGACAGAGAAATTGAGCACTTGGTGGCCGCCTGTTCCCAGTGTGCGAGCCAACAAGCATCTCCCAGGGCAGCGTTCTCTTCATGGCCGCCGGCAACCCAGGCATGGGAACGTGTTCACATCGATTTTGCGGGCCCGTTTCTCAATGGCTTTTGGCTCATTGTCATTGATGCTTATTCCCGATTCCCATATGTGGTTCGCTGCTCCTCAACCACTTCAGAAGTTGCAATCCAGGCACTAGCAAAAATCTTTTCTGTGGAAGGTCTGCCAATCACCCTGGTCTCGGACAATGGACCGCAGTTTCTTTCGCAGACCTTCCAGGATTTTTGTAGGCGCTTTGGTATTCGGCACGTTTGCTCTCCCCCCTTCCATCCACAATCGAATGGGGAAGCTGAGTGCATGGTGCGCACCTTTAAGACACAGATGAAAAAGTATGTGCACGAATTTCCTGCAGAGGAAGCATTGACGTTTTTCTTGACGGCATACCGGACCACACCAATGGGAGACCGCAGCCCTTCAGAGCTCCTCCATGGGCGTCAACCTAGGACTCTGCTGCACCTCCTCCAGCCTGGTCCTCGCCAGTCTTCACAAAACGGAGTACCTGGCTTTCCACTGGGTATGTCAGTCTGGGCCCGTGGGTTTGGTCGCAATCCACATTGGATACCGGCGGTGGTCCTGCACCGCCATGGCCGCCGGCTCTATACCTTGCAGGCGGGGGACCGGGTGGTACGTCGTCACCAAAATCAGCTCCGTCCACGTTCGGGCACCCACCCTCCGACCTCTCGGACACCGGCTTCCCCATTGCCGGCACCTGTATTGGTTTCACAGGGGACGTTCCCTCCTCTCCCCGCTGTGACTCTGCCACACTGCGATGGTTCTCAGCCTTGGCAGCCTCCAGTGGCTCCAGCACCGGCATCGCCGTCATTCGAGATGCCCCAGCGAGAGCCGGCCCCCCTAGCCGGCCCGGTTTCGCAGGGGGCTAGTTCCCCTGTGGTCGTCCCTTCCCCTTCGTCCCCGCCACTAGGTCTTGCCCCTCCTGAGGTGGAACAGGATCCAGACTTCGACAGCTTGTCGCCTGTGCTGTCCCGGGCTCCGGTTGTGGGCCTCTTCGTGTGGGTCACTTCCAGCCGTATTCGAAGGTTCCGGCTCGAGGGTTGGCAGATCCCCTCGACTCCGGCCATCCAATGGATGTGGAGGTCATCGCTCCTGCCCGACGCTCCACCTTCCGACGCAGTGGATCACAGTGGCTTCACCCCTCGAAGGAGGAGGAGTGTAGTAGCCACCAGAAAGATCGCGGGAGGCGCACATTGGCACGGTGCGTCACGAACGGTAGTCGCCGCCAGTAGAGTCCCGTCCACCAGAGGGCACGCAAGAATTCGGACACGACCTCTGCCGGCGTAACAACAAGAACAACAACAACAACTCCGGCAGGACAGGCCGTGCGCAGTCAGTCAACATCGGGCATGCCTAGGACACAGTCCCGGTCTACGCTAAGTGAAGTGCGACGTAACGTGAACAGTGTTACTACAATATGAATGGTATTTTCTTATTAATGTTTTCTAGGCTATTCATCCTGAGGATACCACTGCAGTGAATTCTTCAGAATTTGGGAAGGGAGAGTTTCCTTCCAGTCTGTCCCACAGGGAAAAAGAGTTTTTCTTTTTTCTTTTTTTTTTCAAAATTTTGAAAACATTTAAGGTGGGAGATGTAAAGTTACACAAATAGTTACTCCTGGAGTATCAATATCTATACCATAGTCATAGCAGCCTAGCACTTGGAACCCTCAGTGATTGAGAGATTTGGATTGGCACCAGCAGTCACGAGTGGTGCGGAAGGCAAGGAGCAGTGGGATCATGACTGGAGGTCAGATAAGTTTGGACGATATGTGCCTGCATGCTGTGAGAAGTTCACTAAGTCTGTTAGCTGTGAGAAGTTCACTAAATCTGTTAAATGTTGCAGTGTTCATGGAATGGACTGAGACCTCATCAATATTAGCAAAAGTCAGTAGAAGCAATGGTTGCCTCAGAAAAGTAATAACAAGCTGAAATAAGAGTGAATGTCAGTAATTTTTGACAGAAGTGTTTGGAATGTGTGCCATGCCTTGTACCACAGACAATAAACCTATCAGTTCTATGAAGTCAGTGTCTCCTTTTCAATCCTTTTCATGTCTATTAGAACTGAGTGTGAAAATTTTTGATGGTAAGTGTGGTGATTTTGATAGGGCATGTACTGGTAGGCACTCGGTCCCATTTTCAGTCTCTAGGTGCATGTTTCTTGGGAGTAAGATGCCCACTGTCAGCTGTGTAGCATAAATTTTGGTCCAATAACAATAGTTGTATCAACACAGCTGGTTTTAGAGAGAAACTTGGACATGATAGATACAAATAAGCCTTAGGCATCTTTCAACATGGCGGTGCTGTGGCAGCATTGTGAATTTGCCAATATACTCTGCTGCATTTCCACACATCATTAATGATTTGCATGCCTCACAGTTATGTAAATTTTGTATCATATCTGCATACTTAGTTCTCCCTTTTGAGATAATTTTTACAGTGCCAGAAATGTCAATAAGACAAGGTTCAACATAGTTCCACATGTGGCTAGATTGAATTTCAATTGCAACATTTCACTCAACCTTTCCCATTGGTAATTGTTTGCTCATGTTCCAATAGTATTTTTTTGGATTTCTGGGTATCATTGATCAGCTAAGACACTGAAAAAAGGTGAAAAAAATGCTCAGAATAACACTTGTGATTAACTTTGAGACAGTCCCAAAATTATCCTACCTGTGGCTGACTTTTTATAATTTTGAGGTGGTAAAGTAAAAAATGCAGATTAAATTAAATCTATTATGATACGAGGTGTCAGAGCATGTAATCCTCAAAATAAATACATATTATTAATGTAATGAATATAATAGAGGGAAACGTTCCACGTGGGAAAAATATATTTAGAAAGAAAGATGATGAGACTTACCAAACAAAAGCGCTGGCAGGTCGATAGACACACAAACAAACACAAACATACACACAAAATCTAGCTTTCGCAACCAATGGTTGCCTTGTCAGGAAAGAGGGAAGGAGAGGGAAAGACAAAAGGATTTGGGTTTTAAGGGAGAGGGTAAGGAGTCATTCCAATCCCGGGAGCGGAAAGACTTACCTTAGGAGGAAAAAAGGACAGCAATGTCTGCTTGTGTCTGTGTATATGAGGATGGATATGTGTGTGTGTGCGCGAGTGTATACCTGTCCTTTTTTCCTCCTAAGGTAAGTCTTTCCGCTCCCGGGATTGGAATGACTCCTTACCCTCTCCCTTAAAACCCAAATCCTTTTGTCTTTCCCTCTCCTTCCCTCTTTCCTGACGAGGCAACCATTGGTTGCGAAAGCTAGATTTTGTGTGTATGTTTGTGTTTGTTTGTGTGTCTATCGACCTGCCAGCGCTTTTGTTTGGTAAGTCTCATCATCTTTCTTTCTAAATATATTATTAATGTAATATGCACAATTTCCTACTGGCATGTGAAAGTTTTCCAGAAACAACCAATCTTGCAAATTTCATATTGTTGGTAGTTGCTGCAAACTGTCAGTCTGGATGGCAATAAATGTAGATTTATAAGTAAAAATAAAGTAATTGAGAACATGCAACTTACTATGTTCAGTTTTAATGTGCTAAGTACGTATATTTTAAAAAGCTATAAATTCTGTCCAGTTCCACTGAAATTGTAAAATTCCAAATATGTACAATATTTATTTGTGGATATGAAAAAGATGTGTAATAATATTTTAAACAGAATGAAAGGCACACATTGGTGACAACTGTTCTTCATTTTATATAATTAACTCATGGTCTTCCATTTTTACACATTCTGAGCAAATAACACTTGCATGTTCCAAACAGAGATATTTACTACAAATGCAGCAGCTGTACCTGGTAAATCTGTTCTTCCTCATGTCATAGTACACACAACTTCCACTCTGTGTGTTAGGATGTTCATTGGGCACAACTTCCACTCTGTGTGTTAGGATGTTCATTGGGCCTTGTTTTTGCTTCAATTTGGAAAATTTCACAAATTCTGGAAGGAATATTAGACAGTTTGTTGCTCATGCAGCTTAATCTCGCACATTTTCTGTTACAAGCTCATAAGACAACTGGCACAAAAAATACCTTTGTGGAGTGCAGCTGTTTGGGTTGTTAGCAGTATGAATCACTAAAGAATTGATATCTCCAACATTCAGTAAGGAATAAAATATGACCATAGGTCATCAGCGAGAGTGTCTTGCGTAACTGTAGACAGCATGTAACTTTCCACACATGTCTATGCCTCCTTTCATCTTGTTATATGTGACTATCATTTCTGCTTTACCCATCTCCTCATCAATGCTGTCATCATGGTGAAGACTGAACACCTGTATGACATTTCCATCTTTCTTAGGAATATGTGATACAAGAGTGCATGTTGCCAAGAGTCTTCTATAGATCATCTCCATTCAGATGGTTAGCCTTCATCATTTGAGCCAAGTACAATATACCTATTAGAGCTTGAATTTCCCTTGCAGTTGCAACATTGCAGCCCCTGTGTTTGGAAAATTTCTTTCTCTGGGACTCGATAAACAGGTTTGTGTTTTCTACTATCGTGCTGATAATATAATCAGTAAAAAAGTGCTTCCAAATTTCATTAGGTGTTTACAAATGTTTTTAGGCTTTACACCAGTAAGATGGGGTATTATATTTTTGGACCTGGTTCTAACATTTTTTGGAGGTACATTTTTATTCCATTTCGTAAACTGATCTTTTCCAACATACACTGGATTGTTTGTGATGTTGTCAGTAGCATCTTCACCATCAGGAACCTCTTGTTCTGTATCAGAATTTTCAGCTTGCTCTTCTACCTTATCTACACTTTCTTCACATTCGACATCATAGTCACCTTCATGATCTCTGTGCCAAAACCTCAGCAAGTAACTTTCTAATTCTTTCAGACTCTTTTGTACACATCCATTTTACAAAAAATAGTTAAATAAAATGATTAACTAACCTGAACCCAACAAAACAATGTAACTAATAGAAGGTAACACTGCAATAATAAGAAACCACTTGAATATTGACACTAATATAGCTATAATGACTTACCTTTTACTATTAGTCCTAAAGCCAACACCGCAGATTACATGTAACACTGTTGCTCATTGGGAATGTGAGCCCGCAATTGTTGACCATTCCACCACTGCTGCTCCAATCCAGATGAAGCAAATGAGTGATGTAGTACTGGTGATTGTAGGAAAGTTTACTGATCAATTTACTCCTAGATCTAATGACATTAAAAAGAAAGAAAAAAATTACATCCATGCAGACTGTCAGGCCAAGTGTGACTACTTCATGGTTAATTCAGATGGTGAAAATTAAATTATGTGCTGTCCTAAAGTTACTCCCCCTATTTCAAAGTTGTTTGGAAGTCATCTGAATGTTAGCCCTTTCATCAGTCAATGTTTCTTCATATGAGAACAGAATCTGTGACCAGCATCATTCCCTACAAATGACAAGATGATCAACAAGGTAATCAGCTAAGTAATAACTTTGAATTTCAGATGTAGATGTGCGATTTGATACAGCCAATTAAGAATGATCATCAATGTCTGGTTCAAAGACAGATCATTGAATAGTCAGCATTGAAGAAGTGCATTATCCACGATAACTACAAAGAAACATTAATCTGACATGTTTTTCAGATAAATTAAAAGTGAAAGGAATAAGAATTTTATGATGATTACAAAAGCCAACAGAGCGGAGATGAAATGGAAGAACAATCAAGACTTGTGAACAGTAGGACTGGAGGAGGGTGTTGTGTACACGGAACTGAATTAAGTACATAATTACAGATTCCTTCTTTCATTATCATATTAGAAAAAGAAAAGTGATTGGAAAGTTATTAAGCCTACCTGTGACATTATTTTAGCATTTGAAACAATTTATGTGCTAACTTACATTATTGGTTAAATTTTGAAAATGACATTAAGGAAAGAGAAAATTGGTCCAGTTCAGGATATGCTTCTGGAAGACAATTCAGGACTTCAGAATCTGAGTTTGGAATATTGAGTAGATTCAGATAACAGATCAGTGTTGGTATGATTTATTAAAGAAACAACAAGAACGATAAGGGTTTTAACTACACTCCTGGAAATTGAAATAAGAACACCGTGAATTCATTGTCCCAGGAAGGGGAAACTTTGACACATTCCTGGGGTCAGATACATCACATGATCACACTGACAGAACCACAGGCACATAGACACAGACAACAGAGCATGCACAATGTCGGCACTAGTACAGTGTATATCCACCTTTCGCAGCAATGCAGGCTGCTATTCTCCCATGGAGACGATCGTAGAGATGCTGGATGTAGTCCTGTGGAACGGCTTGCCATGCCATTTCCACCTGGCGCCTCAGTTGGACCAGCGTTCGTGCTGGACGTGCAGACCGCGTGAGACGCCGCTTCATCCAGTCCCAAACATGCTCAATGGGGGACAGATCCGGAGATCTTGCTGGCCAGGGTAGTTGACTTACACCTTCTAGAGCACGTTGGGTGGCACGGGATACATGCGGACGTGCATTGTCCTGTTGGAACAGCAAGTTCCCTTGCCGGTCTAGGAATGGTAGAACGATGGGTTCGATGACGGTTTGGATGTACCGTGCACTATTCAGTGTCCCCTCGACGATCACCAGTGGTGTACGGCCAGTGTAGGAGATCGCTCCCCACACCATGATGCCGGGTGTTGGCCCTGTGTGCCTCGGTCGTATGCAGTCCTGATTGTGGCGCTCACCTGCACGGCGCCAAACACGCATACAACCATCATTGGCACCAAGGCAGAAGCGACTCTCATCGCTGAAGACGACACGTCTCCATTCGTCCCTCCATTCACGCCTGTCGCGACACCACTGGAGGCGGGCTGCACGATGTTGGGGCGTGAGCGGAAGACGGCCTAACGGTGTGCGGGACCGTAGCCCAGCTTCATGGAGATGGTTGTGAATGGTCCTCGCCGATACCCCAGGAGCAACAGTGTCTCTAATTTGCTGGGAAGTGGCGGTGCGGTCCCCTACGGCACTGCGTAGGATCCTACGGTCTTGGCGTGCATCCGTGCGTCGCTGCAGTCCGGTCCCAGGTCGACGGGCACGTGCACCTTCCGCCGACCACTGGCGACAACATCAATGTACTGTGGAGACCTCACGCCCCACGTGTTGAGCAATTCGGCGGTACGTCCACCCGGCCTCCCGCATGCCCACTATACGCCCTCGCTCAAAGTCCGTCAACTGCACATACGGTTCACATCCACGCTGTCGCGGCATGCTACCAGTGTTAAAGACTGCGATGGAGCTCTGTATACCTCGGCAAACTGGCTGACACTGACGGCGGCGGTGCACAAATGCTGCGCAGCTAGCGCCATTCGACGGCCAACACCGCGGTTCCTGGTGTGTCCGCTGTGCCGTGCGTGTGATCATTGCTTGTACAGCCCTCTCGCAGTGTCCGGAGCAAGTATGGTGGGTCTGACACACCGGTGTCAATGTGTTCTTTTTTCCATTTCCAGGAGTGTAGAATGTGTGATACTATAGGCAAGCAAATTATTGATACAAGTAATCAAATTACTGTAACAAATAACTGAATTTCTGATGACAAAGTAGCTCCAGGCAACTGAATTACCAAAAACAGAGAAGTTATAGGCAACCAAATTACTGAAAGCAGGAAAGCTTTAAAATGAATTACCATACCAAAAAACAATGACACTTTAGGAAATACGTTTCGTATAAGTTGTGACACTGTTAGATTGGACCTAGGAAAGCAAATTCTGGTATTCTGAGGTGAACTAAGTAGTCAAATCCTTGCCATCAGAAATGAATTGAGTGTACAAATTTACACTGAGAATTCTAAAATTACAGAATTAAAAGACTGAGTTACAAACACAGATTCCAGTGTTTAGATTGTTAATCAGAAAGTAACTTATCTGTAAGTAAATTTATGAGGTGAGATTTCAGAAATAGATTGTAATTTTATTAGTGGAGTTGTATCTGTTAATAATACTTATTCATACAAAATTTTGTAATGTTCGAAAGACCATTTCAGAAAAGGATAGTGTGTGTAAAAATAGTGTCTCTTGTACCCCAGGGGGCTAACAATTCTTTTGTGGGTTCGTGCATGATGCCCACAGGATCCTGAGCTATTGCAGCCCATTCTTCCTTCCTGGGCTGCATTTCCTCACCTGTGCCCCTCCTCCTCCTCATCCTCACTTCTTCCCCATTGCCCTCATCTTCCCATCTGTCGATGTTCTTACTTTGGTTGACCTGGCTATCCATCTGGTTTCCTATATTAAGTATTTCCGCTCCCGGGATTGGAATGACTCCTTACCCTCTCCCTTAAAACCCACATCCTTTCATCTTTCCCTCTCCTTCCCTCTTTCCTGACGAAGCAACCGTTTGTTGCGAAAGCTTGAATTTTGTGTGTATGTTTGTGTTTGTTTGTGTGTCTATCGACCTGCCAGCGCTTTTGTTTGGTAAGTCTCATCATCTTTCTTTTTAGATATATTTTTCCCCACGTGGAATGTTTCCATGTTTGTGTGTCTATCGACCTGCCAGCGCTTTTGTTTGGTAAGTCTCATCATCTTTCTTTTTAGATATATTTTTCCCCACGTGGAATGTTTCCCTCAGATATGGCACTGTATGCAGTCTTGGTAGCCAAGAGCAAATATTCAACATAACATACAGTGCCATATCTGGCATATATATATGCCAGATATGGCACTGTATGCAGTCTTGGTAGCCAAGAGCAAATATTCAACATAACCCATAACCCAACTGTTCCAATTAAAATATAGCAGTTCATTTTCTTTCTTTTCAGCCATGTAACTGCAATGGATGTACAAAGTTTTACAGCTCTTCAGCCATAACAAGAGTTGTAGAGTACAGAACTGTTTGTGCAGAACTTTATATGTCACACGCCGAAACATTAGCTATGGAAATAAATTTGCAAAATGTAAATCTTGTTTTTTGATTGGAGTCAGATAGTGATGATGATATTAAGCTTAAGAGTTACAATACAAGACATAAAATAACTGTGATACCAAAAATGGAGCCAGAAACAGAAGGTGACAGCAAGAGTAGGCTTACTAATGATTATGACCTTAACAACCACAGTCCTCTTTCAAATAAGATTACAGCAGCGTGACAAAACTCAAAACCTTCAGCCAAGACAGAGAAGCTTACAATACATTGGAATCCAGGACATTTGATTAAAGTAGCTGATGAGACAAAATTCTCCAAAAATACTGTTTTTCTGTGGGGAAATATTGGAACATGAACTTGAGTAGAATATGGCCAGTATTTCCTTACTATGGACATTAGTGCAGTAGAAAATAATTTGTAAAGGCCCCAGAAAACCCAAAACTTGGATTACATGAGGGATCAAAGTATCATGTACAAGAAAAAGAGAACTTTTTGTACTATCAAAAACAGATAGCAGCCCTGAATTTGCTCACTATTTCAAAAAATACAAGTTAACTCTGAGTCGTGTAATAAGGGAAGCAAAATTAAGGGAAAATGACAAACTTATTGTGGAATCATCAAACAAAGCTAAGACAATGTGGAACACAGTACAGAGACTTACTGGAAAGGTGGAAACACACAAAAATATTGTATTGTCACAGGCGGGCAACGAGATCACTGATCCAAAATTAATTACAAACCACTTCAATACTTACTCCACCAATATTGCCGGTGAGCTAGTGAAGGAACAAATGGGAAAAACATCAAACAAAATATTACAGGAAATTTCTGGAAATAGTGTAACAAATACATCCATGTTCCTTTGACCAATAAGTAGGGAAGAACTGTTAAACACCATAAAGTCATTAGAAAATAAATATTCAGCCAGAGTTGTTGATGTGCCATATTATAATATAAAAGTATCAGCTGAACAGATACTGTGAGATATATACAATTCTTCACTATCAAGTGGTATTTTCCCACAACAGTTAAAAACTGCAAAAGTTGTACCCATTTACAAAAAGGGCGATGGGCAGCAGATGGTCAACTGTAGGTCCGTGTCACTCCTCTCAGGTTTTTAAAAAATCATTGAAAAACTAGTTCTGCCACAATTAACTGATTTCTTTAACAAAAAAATATGATCTATGGATGTCAGCATGGCTTCAGGCCTCATTGCAGTACTGAAACAGCCACTTTTAGCCTCATAAATCGTATTTAAATTCAGTGGATAATCACAAAAAAGTTTTGAGGATTTTCCTGGATTTAACAAAAGCATTTGATTTAATAGACCATGAAATTCTGCTAAGAAAGTTAGAGTG
The DNA here is from genome assembly GCF_023864275.1 of Schistocerca cancellata. Classification (NCBI taxonomy): domain Eukaryota; kingdom Metazoa; phylum Arthropoda; class Insecta; order Orthoptera; family Acrididae; genus Schistocerca; species Schistocerca cancellata. Next base: position 657,433,053 of record NC_064629.1, read on the forward strand.
GTATAGTGTAAGAGGCCTGCTACACGAGTGGCTGAAATCCTACCTAGAAAATTGCTCTCAGATAACACATGGGAAAAAACGAACTCCAAGCTTATCAATCGAAACCTTCCACATTAACCCACAGTGTACCACAAGGGTCAATTTTAGGTCCCTTTCTCTTCTTAATTTTGATAAACGACTTCCCCCTACACGTTCAACACTCCGAATCAGTGCTATTTGCAGATGACGCGAGCATATTAATTGAAGGTGAAAACAAAACAGCTCTAAGTTTAATTGCTAAAGTCACAAATGAAAATGTCACAGAGTGGTTCGTGAGGAATAAATTACTGATAAACCCTCAAAAAACAGTTGTCTTACACTTCCATACACAATAAAATAAAAACCCTTAAAAACCAAACATGTCCATGGAAAACCAAAGAATTAACAGTGTCACTGAAATAAAATTTCTTGGCATCTACTTACAACACAATCTTAAATGGAATTTCCACATCACATCATTAAATTCTAAACTATCGAAAATGACTTATCCAATGAGGATTATATGGAACAACACAAGTCCTGAAACAGTTAGAGCGGTGTATTACACTTGCATACGCTCCCTATTGAGATGTAGCATCATATTCTGGGGAAATTCTCCTCATAGCATAACAATATTCCGGAAACAAAAAAAGATTGTGAGGATAATGAAAAATTGTAACAGCCAAAAATCATGCAAACTATTCTTTAAAGAACTGGGAATTCTACCCCTACCATGTATCTATATACTAGAAGTTGTCATGTACCTAAAAAAAGCATGCTAAAAAATGGAAATAGATTTATTCAGAATAAATCTGTACATGAACATCATACAAGGGCAAATAGTGACATACACAGACATCATTGTTATACCACATTGTGCAAGAAAGGTGTATATCACTCAGGTTCACATTTGTTTAATAAGCTGCCAAGTAACTTAAAGGCCATAAACAAAATCCATAGCTTTAAAAAATCTGTAACTTCATATCTCTTGGAAAACTGTTTTTACTCAGTAACACAGTATCTTGAAAAATAAGTTAATTTCTGTTGTAACAATATAAAAATGTAATGTAACAATATAGCAATTTAACAATATGACTATGTAACAACTTATAAATGTAATGTATACAATCAATGTAACAGTATATTAATGTAATGTCATTTTGTCCAACGTCTAGTGTATAGTATATGTACGTCAAAGATTCAGGATGTAAATAAATAAATAAATAAACATAGCTGAACTATCTAATTTTTATTCTATACAGTGCTGACCTGTTAAATGTGTAAATGTTAGTGCTGGAGAAACTGAACAATTTATTGATGTGGCCCTGTTTATGTCAGTTACTGAACTACCAGCAACAAGACAGTATTGGTGTAAATATCTTGGTCCTCCCACTGTGAGTGACGTAATTAAATGTAACCAATGGGAAGAAATAAAATGTTTAATCCACTTTCATGATAGCAGTAATCTAGTCCTCACTGGTGAACCCAATCATTACATACTTTCAAAATTCACCCGCTGCTGGACCAGCTGTGTGAAAGGCTGCTAAAAGCACCAAAATATGAATTATTAGCTGTAGATTAACATATTATTTCAACAAAATGTAAATCCTCACTGAAATAATGCAACCCCAGTAAACCACATAAATAGGAGTTAAAAGCTTTTGTCTTCAGCTATGATTATGATATTTTTGCAGGACCTCAGAGTACTCTTGTTTATCTTACACAAAAAGTCGCATGGCATGTGGATCACAAGCTATTGTTTGATTATTGGTTTCAAATGTACTCTTTGAAGTGTATTTGCACAATGAAATTATACTATCACAAGGGACACTGTGGGCCATTAGAGTACATTGTTGAATTTTACTCAAGAAGGCAGCAATGAAAAAGAATGGTCGAAGCAGTATGGAGGAAAAGGCATGCCGTTGTCAATATTCTCTTTGTTTGACAACATAGTAGTCAACACTTTGTCAACATATGTTGGATCCAAACCAGAAGTATAAAGAAGAGGCTTTTCAGGAAGGAAAAAGACTAAAAAATCATACCTTTTCCATGCTCTGTGGTAATCTAAAAGGACAACATGTGGGTGCCAATTTATTAGATTCTATGCTTGAATGTTATAGAATTCAGAGCAGATAAAAAAACTGGTATCTGAAGATATTTTTCATCTAGTTTATCTAGCTTGCATGAAAAGCTAGCTGCTCAGAAGAACAGGAAATAAAGATTACATGCTCCTTGTTGATTTCAACGTAGTAGTTGCAGGTGTCAATTTTAAAACACGAAACCTTTATGCAAGAAAAATGAATTTCAAAAAGAGCTGGTCAGTAAGAAGAGTGGTCCCACAGCAGGTCTCCCCCAGTGACAGGTACAACAGCATATGATAGATCACATACCCATCTGGCTGGAAAACTGTTGTCGTTCCAAGTATTCAGACTGCAAAGGAAAATCCTATACAATGTGTCAGAAGTGCAGTGCAACATTGTGCTTGAATGCGGAGAGAAACTGCTTCATCAAGTCTCATAACAAATCAAGTAAATGGAAACTGAATTAGTGTTATTTCTGATAAATATGTATAGTAATTAACAGAAATTGTAATTGTTTTGTATAAACTCAGTTTTGCTATTGTATGTATATATATTATTTTATATCTTCCAAGCTTTGCATCATCCCTCCTAAAACTGGTATCACAAGATGTTAGCCATTACTGCTGCCCCATATACAGCATGAACCATTAATTCAAAAATGACCCTCCCCCGAAATAACATTTATGGTTTTGTAAAGTATTTTTCCTGAAATCAGAACATTGGACTTAACAAGTCATAATTTTTCAGAAAAAAATAAATCGTACAGCAAGGTGTTAAAATTAAATTTGTCAAAAGATGTTTGGATGGTGAAGTACTATTGTGGACAAATAACACTTCCACAGAAGATTTATGCTATCAGAAGTTTGAAAAGAGTTGCCTTCGTAAGCTTTGCTCAGAGTCAGTACAGGCTAGAGTTAAAAGTGAATTTCCCAGTAGGCCAAGTTACAGAGGACACAGGGGAATATTAAAGAATAATGTAAAAATCAGTTAAACAGACTTGTTCATTTGGACTGCTGTTTGATGAATTGACACAAATTTATGCACGAATAGTAACTCAGGATGTCCACTGGGGGTTGGTGTACGACCATGAAGAATCAACTAAACAGTTCATTAAATATGTAGATAAGTTGAACAGAGCTTCTGAAATTAATGACAGACAGGATTTTGATTAAAATCATTTCAGACAAGGGATTACAATGGAAATTGGAGAAATAATAATTATTATGGGAGAAATGACAGTAATGATCACAGAAATCCAGAGAGGAGTCCACCAAGAGAATTTGATAACAAAGAGATACAATACAATAGGGAATATGAATGTAGGAGGATTGTACCAAAAGCAAGGTTCTCATATTTTTTACAAATAGGAAGCATTGTTTATTGTTATTAATTTATACATCATTGAAAAGCTTACACTTTTGTCTATATTTCAACATAGTCTCCATTTTTTTTGACACACATTTGAAGATGGTGCTCCAGCTTTTGTATTCCTAAGTTGAAGAAGTCTCCTGCCAACCCATTGAGGAAGTGTGTGATCTGCTTGGCCTTCATTGTTGCTCTTGAAGTGTTTGCCACCTAAGTGTTCCTTTAGCTTGAGGAAGAGGTGATAATCACTGGGGGCTAAGTCTGGGCTGTACTGGAGATGGGGCGTAACAGTCCACCCAAATTTCTTCAAAAGCTCCTGTGTTTGATGAGCGACGTGAGGTCGAGTGTTGTCATGAAGCAGCACTACTCCCTCCTTCAGTCACCCTCTCTGCTGATTCTGTAATGCTTGCTGGAGTTTGGTCAATGTTTCACAATATCTGTCTGAGTTTATTGTTGTCGCAGGTTGCATGAAATCGATGAGGAGTACCCCCTTCCAATCCCAAAGCACAGTCACCATAACCTTTCCTGCCGACTGTGTTTGTTTGAATTTCTTTGGTGGCGGTGAACTGGATGTCACTGATGAGACTGTTGTTTTGTTTCGGGGGTGTCCAACAACTTCTCCTTGTTGCCTCCCACCTCACATTGTTGAAGAAACTTGTGAGCACAGTCCTTGCTCCTTCTGTCCCTCAGTCAGCATCTGGGGAACCCAGTGAGCACACACCTTGCATTAATCCAACGTTCCTGTTAAAGTTCTTTCAATTGTGCTGTGGGAAGCTTCCAGTAATGCATTCAATAAGTTCACAGATGGTGACCCTCCGATTTTTGAGTAGCTCACTGTTGATCTTTGAGACAATTACATCCAAAACCAGTGGTCTTGCACTCCATTCTTCATCGTGAACTTCTGTGTGACCCACAGCAAAAGCCCTGCATTATCTGCAGACGTGCTGATTTGACATGCACTCTTCACCATAAACCTCAGTCAGTTGCCAATTAATCTCCACAGGCAGTAACTTCCTTGTATGGAGAAACTGGATTACTGCTCGAACCTCACACTTGGCAGGAGCAGTGATCAACACTTCCATCTCTGATGGCTGCCAAACCAACACTGAGTGATGTAGCGAATTGCAGATGGGTGGGCTTGAGAGTTGGGGAACCACTACGCATGGCACTGTTGTCGGATTTAGCCCAGCACCTTCCCTCAAGACTGTAGCTCATTGGGAACATTACTTTTGGTATAACTCTCTTACTAATAAAAACTGGAGTCATAATCAACATCCAGCTCAGCATTTCAGTCAGGGTGCAAAAATTAGTGAGCAGTTAAACTGAAGGTTGCTCCATTGGGGACAGAATGTGAAGGTAAAAATTAATAATTTCAATACATGCACCAATAAAAGTAATAAAATTATTATGTAAAATGGTTGCTACAACAGGGGGTAATTACACAGGAATACCAAATTAATAAAATAAGAGTTTTTAGGTACTTTCTGGCAAGATAGAATTAAAAAATGGAACCCAACAGAAACATAAAGTCTAAACTGTGAGTTACAGGAAGGTGATCAAGAAAACTTTTACAATGTTCATATGGGGAAGAAATATTAATGAGACTGGTGATTACACACTTATGAGATCTTTTCTGAAAGTGAAGATGTAGAACAACATTTTTTTCATAGAGCCACCAACTGATGACTTGTGCAACAAACAACATAACAATTTTTTTTACAAGTTTCATATGAACAGTGGAAATATAGACCTACGTTATGCACGCCTCTGTAGTGAGGCAACAGAATTTACAATTTTTATATAAACAGAGAGCTGTCATAACCCAATGTGGGTCCCAACATACTTACACAAATCCCTCAGTCAAATAGGAAATAATGTGGGATTTTTCAGGTCTACAGACTTTTTAGAACATGAGCAGCTTTGTGCAAGGAAATAAGTTGGTGGCTGGGTCTAGCTGAGGTTTATTAGGTCTCTATGGTTGGAGACAGTACAGAAAGACTTGTATCAGGCTAGGGAGGCAAAAATGAATAAACAAGCTTCTGGGTTGGTACCTTGGTCTGATTTTGTTGCTGCTTCCCGAGTTTAATAAACATGTCGAAGAGCACAGACACTGGGTCATAATTTTAACAAATGTAGAATGTAGATGAGGCATACTTTATACTCACATGACTAGAACAAGTAGCCTGCCTGGCCTGTCACTTTGACTTAAATCATGAAAAGGACCCAGTTTCTCATTGCTCAAATCAAACCCTCATGTTCTGTTACATGTTACACTGTAAGTGACAATCAGTCATAGGTACAAGTAAGCCATGATAGATTTAACTACACATAGTCCAGAGGTATGTACAGGTAAAAATGCAAGTCCTTCTTAGTGTATAAGCTTAATTGAATAGATTATTTCACCTACATAATTTTCTGCTGTCGGCTGATGGACACCTCAGGTTCATCTGCTGGCAGGAACTCCTGAACTGGTGAACTGCACTGCTCCTCAACTGGTGGACTCTTTATACTGTTTGCTTATAGACGGTACATGACATTGTCACATTTTTACTGGCAATTCACAATCTGCCAGCTTGAAATCAGCAGTTTCTTAATGCTTATGACCTCATAATGATCTGGTGAAAGCATCAAACACTGTACATCTCCACCTAGTTTTCCAGGCCTTACTTGTTAAAATTCTTACCAAGATGACTTTTGTAATCATATCATGATTTGCTTATTACACCTCTATTCTTGGGAGAAGATTTGTCCTCAAATCTTAGACACAAATTTTACTTTTTTTAAACACAAGTTATGTTCGTGAATATGTAAGTTTATCTTCTCTTTAAACACATGAACAAATATACATACAGAATTTTCTCTCTTTTTTTTTACATATAAATGTTTATACAAGAGTTTTTTATTAGTACAGTTCATATACACCATTGAAGTTTCAACATATACAGTATATGATCACCTCCTTTTCATCTGTGATCCTGTGCATGTTGTGGTGAAGCACTGTGGTTAGGGGAAACTTCACGTGTGGGGTGCACTTCTTGTTAGATTTTTCCCTTAGCTGGCTCGATCGTATTTCACATGCACCTGGTCATAACTCCTGTCCTTTTCACTTCCAGCATTGGATGCTGGGTTTAATATACCTATGAAGCAATCCTATGGCTATGAAGGTGGCAATTGTTGATGATGCATAGATGAAAACTTTTGTTTCCCAATTGGCTCTCTCAGTTTCTACTATTCCCTGGTGAAATGCAGATGCTGCCTGGCTGCTTTTAGGTTCTGCAAGTGACATGTTTGTAGGTACGGGGAATTGCTATTCTTGGTCTTCCTCATTGTCTTTTTGTATTCTAGACTGAGATAGGAACTTTTTCATGGTCATGTTAATATTGGGTAGTATGTTCCAGAGCACTTGTTCAGTCTGTATCATCTGCTGTGTATGTAGTATAGTCTGATCACTCCATCCTGTACACTTTTTTAGGAATGTCAGATTTCCTGTTTCCTTCATGATTATACCTATTGATACATGACTATAATTAATATTTTATCCCTGGGGGCTATGTAGATACATTCATTCCCTCCTACTGGGCTCCAAATGCCCTTGCTATTGATACAAGTGTCTTGATGCAGTTATTTGGGATCTCGTTTGGTTGCTTCAACAGATCTATCACACAGTGGTTGCACTCCATTGTCCTTTATATTGCAAACATCTGTTTGCATATCTTCTGTTCATGTGTTGTTACTTTGCAATCTAACTGATCCTGGTCTATGGCTGTAAGTTGTTGTTTGGCATCATCTATTAGCAGATAGTCAGCTTCAGGAGCAAGATATACATACCATTCCTTCCCACCTCTTACGGGAAGTGGTAATACCCTGTATACATTAAAGACCTGATTCTCCACTAAGGAAACTTTCAGTACATATTCTAAGTATGCATTGGTTAAGAATACATCAGTTTATATTATTCAGAGGAACCCATACCCATTCTCCTCTTTGATATCTGGGAGAACTTCTTGTTGCCAATGTCATCGCTCATTATTCGAAGGCGTTCTATTACCTACGCAAGATAAATATGTGGGGTTAGTAGTCCCTTCTGTGCATTCATGATGGCTGCCAACAGTCGCTCGTATTCTACTCTTGAATCTTGAAATATTGCGATCAATTGCATCATCTGCTCATTGAATACTATCTCTAAGGAAATCTGCTGCATCCTCTGGTCTCTTTTGTTCCACAGTTTGGAGACTTGTTTATTGATTATCTCTGTACTGGCTCACAAGATATTAGTGTACTCCTGTCAATCTTCTTCTGTGCTGTTAAAGTTGGTTATTACTAATTTTACTAATGTCAATTCCTCCTGGCTTAAGTGCAATAGTTGCTTCTGTTCCTCTGCCACATATTTCATTCTGATTTCAATGTACTCAGTAACTTGCTCATTTAAGGTACCAAATAAAATTTTGCTCATAGCTCCCACAAAGTTCATGAGTTCTCACTTAGGTTTTGGCCCATGACATGCCAGCTGCTTAATCAGTGCCTGTGATTCTTGTAGTCTTCCTGTCTGCTATTCTACCACATCCTCTGTAGATTGTACTTCCGTTGTGCCCAGCCCTGCTATCTGGGTCCATTTATCTTGATGTTGTATGGCGGCTTGTGCCATGCATATCGTCCTGCCGGCTTTTTCTTCCAGCCTTCATAAATTTATGTAGGTCACATTAATCCACATGACGCAGTGAACTGCACCTTCCCTTCTGCATCATAGTACACTCCTGGGGAGGTGCAGAACTCCTGCATCTATTAAACATCCAGCTTATACTGGACTGAGGTCACTGTTGTCCACCCACATATCAGAAGGTCTCCAAGCAGCGTTGATGTTGGGCCCATCTGTAAAGTGAAAGGGATTATCTTTACCCTCTTGATGTTTACAATCCAACTTTAAGTTTCTTGCTGTCATCTTCCTTCTCTGCCAACTTCTCCCATTTGCTACAGCTACCAGGGTTAGGCTAACAGAGGCAAAGTGATCGGGGGTTAGCGTGTCTCTGAGGACCAATTACAATGTCCCCCTTACCTATACCCTGGGTACACAAGATCTTCCTTTATTTGTTTTTATATAGAATTTTTACCCATTCTCTGCCATCAATTTAAGAGAATGCTATTCAGTTTCTTCATAGCCTCACATGTCTAGAGTTAGAACAACTCTTTTAGTCTATTTGCATGTACAGTCAAGCATTTCTTGTTCAATAACTGGAGTACTTATTTGGTCTACAAGTTCTTATAACATGGAAGGGCCCTCTCCATGGGCTTGTTAACTTCTTTGACCTCGCTCTTCTCATGCTTTTGTCATGTAATAATATGTTGTCTCTAGCCTTAAATTCCTTGGGATTTTGCATGTGATTATAGTATTCCTTGTTCCTTTTCTTACAATCCTTGTTAAAACTTCTTGTCATTTGATGCACATGGTGCATTCCTTCCTTTAATTCCATAATCATAGTACTTATCTTGCATTTTGGCAGGATCCTGCTGTAGGATCCCAGGAATATTTCATACTCTACCAAAAAGCAGCTCGAATGTGGTGAACCCAGACAAGGAATGTGGTGTGATATTATATTTAAAGGTGGCAAAATGTACCCATTCACCCCAATTTTCTGGCTTCATTTGCACGTAGTGACATACGTATTCTGTTAACATTTTATGCATTCTTTTGAGTGCACCATTCATCTGTCAGTGGTAGGCAAAAGACTGAATCTTCTCAATCTACATATTCTTTTGAGAGCATCACTTAGGAAACTGGTCCTCTGGTCACTAAATGGTAATGATTGTATTGTGTAATTGGCAATTATTCTGTCCACTAAGATTTGTGTTATTGTGTCAGCATCATGTAGTGCTATAGGTTCAGCTACAACAAATTTTGCAAGGATGTCCTGGAATGTTAGTGTACATCTATTACCCTTCTCTGTTATTTGAAGCGGTCTGACCATGTCGATATCACAACCATCAAATACCTGGGTAGGCAATTCAGTCCACACTAATGCATCTTCACCTTATTTTGCATAACTTTATTCTTCTGACAACTGTCACAAATTCGAATGTACTCTCATATATCTTTCTTCATACCTCATCATGATCTGTACCATTTAATGCATTCATATTTATGACTGATCCCTGTGGCCCCCTTATAGGTGAATTGTGAAATTGCTTCAGAATAGCTCATTTCTCTTCTTCCCTGATCACTGGTTGCTGGTCATCTTGCTCTTCAGCAGCCTCTTCCGCACTCTGGATGACTGCAGCAGGGTCTTCTGGTATGCATGACAATCTATCTGCTACTGCATTTTGTGAGGCCTTTTTGTATAGAATCTCAAAGTCATCTTCTGCCAGTTTGATTCTGAATTTTGTTAACCTTGACGAAGGATCACTTACATGCACCAACCATTTCAATGGTTTGTGATCAGTGCAGAAATGTTCTTCTGTACACATAAGGTCAATAGTGCTTTACTTCTCACAGTATGGCTACAAGTTCTTGCTCAGTCATACTATATCCTCTGCCAGTGTGGTTCAGTGTTCTGGATGTGAAGGCTACTGGTAAGTCCTGTCCTAGTTCTCCTTGACTCAGAGGGACATCTGTAAATATCTTCCTTGAGTCTGTGGTGATTATGAATTGCTTTGTGAAATCAGTATACTGTAAGATCAGTGAGCTTACTATTTTCTCTTTTAATTCCTCGAAAGCTGCCCTATGCTGTATTTTCTCCCTTTTTCAACAATTCACGTAATGATTTCGCTATCTGACTGCAGTCCTTGATGAAACATCTGTAGGAGGACACAATCCCAAGGAAACTTTTTAACTGCTTCATAGAACTGGGTCTCAGATACTCTTTTATTGTGCTAACCTTCTGAGTATCTGGTTTTGATTCTTCTGTCATAATTGTGTGCTCCAAGTAAGTTACCTCCTTCTGGAGGAATTCACACTCGTCAACCAGCAGTTTTAAGCTGTGCAGTCGAAACCTTGCAAATTCTTCTGCAAGTCTGGCATTATGCTCTTCCAAAGTAGTTTTGAGCACAACCACATCATGTAAATATATGAACATCTAGTGTTCCTGCACTCCAGTTAGTACTGTGTTCATTAACCTCTGGAAAGTGGTTCTGCTGTCTATTATTCCCATTGGTAATCTCTTGTACTCATAATGTCCTTCTGGAAAGGAGAAGGCTGTTTCCTCTCTATCATCTTCCTTAAACAGTATCTGATGATAACTCTTTACACAGTCCATTGTGATGTAGTATTTGGCTTTCCCTAAGCTGTCAATGATCTCATCAATCAGGGGTAGTAGAAATACAGTGCTAATGCAGTTGTCGTTCAACCTTTGATAGTCTGCAACAACCTTCACTTTCTCTTCCCTGAAGTATCCAGCTTCTTCAGAATTAATAATAATGGGAAATGCTCAGAGTAATCCTATCTTCCCTTGTAATTACATCAATCACATTTTGGGGGACCTTCTGGCAGTCTATATGGCCAGATATTTATCACTTTACATTGGGCCTCTGGTTTCAACCTAATCTCAAGCTTCACCATCTTTGTGTATGTTAATCTGTCTCTAGGCAACTAAAATACGTCATGATATGTAATACATAGCTCAATAATCGAACCCCTTTCTTCTTCATTTAAATAACCTATTCGATTCATTTCATTTATCTGCTACTCCATGACTTTGTCTCCTGGTACACAGGTATTATACTATATTTGTGGCGCTCATCACCTTCTATGGCAGGTACTGCATCTATCTTCACCTGAGGTCACTCCAGTATAACCACCTCTTCTGTACTATTCAGAATACTTGGGGCACGCGTCCCTCTTTCCATGGTCACTAATGCTGCAGGCAAATACACACCCATCTGCAACAGCTACTTTTTCATTATTCCTTAGTCAGGTCTATAGGCTGCACCTTAATTCTTAAAATCTTTTCCTCTTGTGGGTGCACACATTCCCGCCCGTCGAAGGTTCGAGTCCTGCCTCAGGCATGGTTCTGTGTGTTATCCTTAGTATAAGTTAGTTTAAGTTAGATTCAGTAGTGTGTAAGCCTACGGACTGATGACCTCAGCAGTTTGGTCCCATAGGAACTTACCACCATCTACCTCTTATGCGCCTATTCATATAACATCACTTGAGCTCTCTTTATTTTCCATGTGTTGCTCAACTTTGTGTCATGTTTCCCTTAACTTCTGATATCTTCTTGTTTCTCTCTCTGGAGGTCCCTCCCCTTCTCTGTTTTACCCCTGGCTCTACCAGCACTCCTACTGTCACCCCTGTTATCATCGGTGGCACACAGTTGACCATAAGCTTTCCATGACCCCACGATCTCCATGTGATGTCTCATCTGTCCTCCATGGTGGTGATGGATGATTTGGCTGCATGGTGCCTACTTTTCTGACATGTCATTTCATAGCACAGTTCCTTGCAGAATGACCTCCTTTCTTACATCTAAAACAGTAGTCTCCCAGATGACCAGATTCAACGAATTTTTCTGTACATGGGGCGATTGAAGCTTCCTCTGTTATTGCTAAATCCACCGCTAGTGCTAATGTTAAATCCTCTCCTGTTACCCTCATGACTACTTTAATCTTCTCATCATCAATTTCTTGTATGAATACTGCTCTTGCTAGCTTCCCAATTAGAGCTTGGAATGTCTGACTCTCTCATTACCCCTTGTACAGATTCTCGAAATCGGTACTGAAACGAGTCCACTCGACTTGCCCAGTTAGCCATATTTTTGGTCCTATTGTCTACTAGAGAATGGTAAATACACATGGTGATCCAAAGCACATTTTGACTCATAGTTCTCCAGTGGAATTTGCTTCACATATGCCCAGGTAGTGGTCAAATCAGATAAGAGTAACTTACTCTGTGCAGCTCCCCAATCCTAGTTTTTTACTAATTTTAGTAGTACACTATGAATAAGGTTGGTAGTAAGTTCAAATGCTGAGACACAACTGTCTATGAATTCCCCAAGGTGATCTTCATTTCCATCAAAAGCTTTCAGAATTAACTTGAACGTGTCAGACAAAGCTATTTGTTTGGTGGGAACTTACTACTGTCCAGATTCATATTTGGGTTTTTTTGTCCTTCCGCACAGCTTAAGATCTTGTTTCCATGCCATGGTGTGTTTCACTTACCATGTTTGTTCATCAGGCACAGTGTCAGCGTCTCATGAAGGTGAATGTTGGAATGTCTGCTTTGCTGATTCAGGTGTCCTCGGCCCCGACCTCAGCTGTTGCCTTCTGAACTAGCCCTGTGAACAGCCTACTAGTCCAGGCTGGAGTCCCTCCATCAGTCACCAAGAACAGTTGCTGAGTTATGCTATATGTGTTCATAGCTTCCCTGCACATCCCAACTATCATGTCCTTTTCCCAGGAAGAGACCTCCACCTTCCAATATGGCAACTCAGTACTGGGTTTATAATTGCTGAACGCCTCCAGTGCCTCTCTTTAGAACTGCAACTTCCTCCACTGTCACCTCTGGTCAGGAAGACATCACATCTGCCCCCATTGTCCCCAACTTCGGATTTGTATCAAAATCTCCTTTGATCCAAAAGATTCCATAGACCCCACGATTTTTACCACCTGTTATGGCTGTCCTTGAGATGTATCTGGGTTCAGAAGTGATATTCACAGAAGGCTTAACAGTTGACAGATGAACAGGCTTTGCATATACACATGCATGCTGCAGTGAACTCCACTCCCAGCCAAATGACTGCAGTGTCTTCACTGTTCAATTAATGGTCATTAAACTAGCCCTTAACCATATTTGTTCTTGCACTGATAATAGTATCCCAATCTGTGGTGACTCCCTTAGCAGCCTTTAGGCTATAGACCAGTGCTACTCTCCTTTCCCACTGGTTATGGCTGTCGAGGATCTTGTCTCTGACCCACATCAAGGTGGACGGCCAATTGTTTTTGTTAGGACCCTTGCTCATGTTGGGATTTTGGGAATGAACAAGCTGACCGGTTGGCCAAGCTGGCCACCAGGATGCCGATTTTGGAAATGGGGGTCACAGAACCAGACCTTCGGTTGTTTATACGCCATTGATTACTGGAAGTCTGGAACTCAGAATGGTCTGCTCTGATCGCCCAAACAAATTTAGGACAATTAGGGAGACCACAAGTGTGTGGCAGTCTTCCCTACATGCTTCTTACAGGTAATCCACCATCGTCTGTCAACTCCGCATTGGCCGCACTTGACTGGCCCATGGCTGCATTCGCCGATCTGAGAAACCCCCTCACTGCCAATGTGGAGCCAACCTGATGGTGGGCCCACATACTCATAGACTGCCCTAATTTGGCTGCTTTGAGGTGGCATCTGAATCTTCCTGACACGCTCCCTCTGGTGCTAATAGACAATTCCAAAGCGGCTGATCTGGTTTTACGTTTTGCCTGTGAAGGTGGTTTTTTGGTCTCATTGATTGCCTGAGGGCTTGGCGGGGCACCCCTCTACTGCCCCCCCCCCCCCCTTTCTCCCCCCGCAGAGATATAGAACTCTCTGTTCCTCATCTACCAATGCAAAATAAGTTATTATTTGCATATACAGGTCACCAGATGGAGACACAAAGTGTTTTAAAATCTCATGGAGGAACTCTTGGAAGAATTTCGCTCTCCCAAGGAACATATAATTATATGTGGTGACTTTACTATTGATTTCTCGCAATCCAACAAATTCAGAGATGACATTATAAATCTACTACAATTGTTCATCAGTGTAATGGTAACTGAACCAACTCAAGACACACCAACCTCTGCATCTATTATCAATCAGATCGTGATAAGTATGTGCAAATACGCCTATAACACACAAGTTGTAAACATCGGTTTTAGTGATCACAGTGCTCAAATTCTTGCAGTGAATATTCCAGGACACTCAATTCCTGGTAGAATACGACACACTATAAGTAATTTCAGTACAAAAAATGTGGAATTTTTTTGTTCTCTCCTAAAGGATGAAAGTAAGAAAGATATGTATGACTACATTTAACTCTACTCAAAAAACAAACAAGTGGATTACAAAAGGGATAAGGATATCATGTCAAAATAAAAGATGAATGTATGAGTACTCCAAGCGAATTGTAATCCTGACTTTATTACATATTTCAAAAGATACAAAAGAATACTAACACAAGTAATTTCAACAGCAAAAAACTATAAAATGACAAAATATTGTGTAATTCCAAGAATAAAGCTAAAACAACCTGGCAAATTATAAGGAAAGAAATGGGAACCAGGCCTGTTAATCACAGTAAAATTGAGCTGTTTATGAATAAAAACAAACTAACTGACCCCAAACATGTGGCTAGTGCTTTCAACAAGTATTTCTCCAATATAGTACAGCAGTTAAAAAATACACACCGTGACAAACAGCCAGCCAGTCACTCAAATCAATAAATTCATCCAAACACATTATTCATGTACCCAGCAACACATGAGAAACTGTCAAGAATTACCTAATAAATATTCCGTGGGTGTTGATAAGATACCAGATGCTGTTATCAAAGTTAGTACAACATTTATTGTGGAACCACTAACAAACATAGTAAATTCATTTTTTGAGAGTGGTGTGTTTCCAAATAATCTAAAAACTGCAAACGTAATGCTTCTGATAAGAAGGGGAAAAATTGACATTGCTAATTATAGGCCAGTTTCAGTATTGTCAGGCTTCATCAAAATTACAGAAAAAATGTTCCTTAGAAGCTTAAGTTTTCTTAAATAAAAGGAGGCTGATAAATGACTCCCAACATGGGTTCAGAGCTGGAATGTCAACCCAGACAGTAAATTTGGCCTTCTTAAATGAAGTATTGAAAACAGTGAATGATGAGCAACATGTATCTGGGATATTTATGGATCTAAGTAAAGCCTTTGATGTTACTGATCATGGCATTCACTTGCATAAACTAAGTAATTATGGAATTAGAGGCCAGGCTGAAAGGTAGTTCCAGTTGTACCTCAGTAATTATCAGCAGATTACAGGAATAAAACACAAAGATGGTGAAACACAAAAAATTTCTAGTTGTTACAATGATGATGAGAAAATCAAGTATGGAGTCCCACAAGGGTCAGTTCTGAGACCTGTCCTATTTCTGCTGTATATAACTGACTTGGTCAGTAAAATACATGATGGAACCACTGTAAATTTTGCAGATGACACAAATATTCTAATTAAATCACAGAATGAGGAAAATCTGCAGGCGGCTGCAATATCAGTTATTCATACCTTCATTGTAAATTCAGAAAAAACTGTGGCAGTTAACTTCCGCACCACACAAAACCTCCATCCTGCAAACCCTGTTTTCACTATCAAAGGAAAAAAATTGCCAAAGGCCAGTCATACAAAGTTTTTAGGGATTTTTTTTTTCAGACAGATCTGAAGAAGGAGGTGCACCTAAACAATTTAAATAAGAGACTGAATTCACTAGCATATGCTGTTTAGGATCCTCACTCAGAATACAAGCTGCTCATCAGTGGTGACAATGTACCATTTTAGTATACCATCACTACTTATGTACAGAATAATTTTTGGGGGGAATCCCACAAATTCTACAAAAACATTTAAAATAGAGAAAAGGTGATTAAAAAAACTAAATGCAAGGATTTCTGTACACCTCATTTTGAAACTCAAAATATTGCTGCTGCCTTGCTTGTATATATACAAAATACTAATTTCCACAAAAGGGAGCATCTTAAAAAAGGAAACTCTCTTCAGACACAACTATGATATACACACATATGAAACTAGGCAGAAGGTGAACCTACACGTGAACATGGTAAATACAAACTTATGAAAAAGAGGATTGTATCATAATTGAGCTATGTTATATAACCAGTTGCCTTCATACCTAAAATGTTGCCTTCATACCTAAAATGAATACCAACATTAAATGCATTTAACATAAAAGTTAAAACAGCTGTTGCTTGACCACTGCTTCTATTCTTTGTCTGGATTTATGGAACATCATAATAAGTAAACATCATACACCAAATTTTATTAATTGTCAATTCATAATATAGCTTATGTTGTGCTTATTATGTCATCTCACTTAATAACTGTTATCACATATAGATGTTATGTAGTACACTAACCTACATTATTATGCTTTTTGATTATGTCAACAATCTAGTCAAAGTGACTATTGTATTGTAAATTAATTAGGTTCACCACTGTCCTATATCACATGTACAATGTACTAAAATGATTCTTGGGCAAATAAATTAATAAATAAATAAGTAGATTGAAAGATGAATTGTTAGATGAGGAGGAACATGAGCCCATGTTATTCATGAAGTTGACAGGGGTAAGTAGGAATTTAGGTGAAATTGCAAATGAAGTGTACAAGTCTTTTATATGTATAAATACTAATGATGCTCATGACTTAGTCACTGAAAGTGTTCAGAACTAATCTATATGTGAGTTGTTTAATCATTATTAAGTCCTAAATCCTAAAGTTAGTAATGAAAGTCTTATGTATCAATTTCAATAAATATTGGGCAAGAGATGTTTAATGACACACTTTGGGAAAAGTTAGCAATGTTTTGCAAGAGTCCACCCTGAGTTGTAGCAACAAAATTGGAATTACATTTGTGAATCTTGTAAAAGAAAGGTGGGGATGTGTAAATTCAGAAAAAACTGTGGCAGTTAACTTCCGCACCACATAAAACCTCCATCCTGCAAACCCTGTTTTCACTATCAAAGGAAAAAAATTGCCAAAGGCCAGTCATACTAAGTTTTTAGGGATTTTTTTTTCAGACAGATCTGAAGAAGGAGGTGCACCTAAACAATTTAAATAAGAGACTGTGTTTTTATGTAACTTGTGTAGTGACCACTTTAATATAAGTAGCAGTGATGACTCTGATGTAAACATCAAGTGGATGGAAAAGGTAAGTGACTTAACTAGAAGCAGGACCAAAAGCATTTAAAATAGCAAAGATATGGAGTTCAGTAAAGCTGAAAAAAACTTAATAGATGAAGGCAGTGGTGCAAAGGTAGGTGGTGAAATAAGGATCCCTAATGCTTATATGAAAATAGGAAATTGGGAAGCGGAAGCATTACTTGATTCAGATAGCAAAATTTCTAGGATATCAGAAATTTTTAAGTAATGAAATTAGATACAGTAAGAATTCTACTGAAATGCCATATATAGAAATTAGGATTAGAAAGGCTACTGGTAAACACAGCAAGTTGGTGAGACATCAAACTTTACTGACATTTGTAACTGAGGGTGTAGAATTTGAATATGGTTGTTTGGTGATGCCAGAATTAAAGAGAATATTATATTTGACAATGAGCATTATGTTGACGATTCCTGAATGTATTGCCATTGTCACATGGTATTATGTACTGTAAGCTGCGATGACAGTTTCAGTGGAAATTTAGGAAGGATTGACCAACAAATAAAAGCATATGGTATGGAAAGTGTTGAATAAGTTTCAACGAACAGGCACTGTTGCTGATGATTCTCAACCAGGTCGGCCTTCCACAAGTGCAACTGACATTGATGCCATATGAAGCAAACTGAATGGAGTACTAAATCTGTACAGTGTCTTTCATATCAGTTGCAAATTCTGAAATCAACAGTGTTGAAAGTGCTGAACTTCATCTTGAAGAAGCATGCATATCATTTATCCATGATAAGGACTAAGCAGAAAGCATGCCAATGTGCATAGATTTGGTGGAGTGTGCAGAACTAATGGTTCAATGTCACATGTGGTGTTAAGTTCATTGAGCATATCAGGGACAGTCCAAAGACCAATGTGCGGTTAGCAATCGTGCAGACCAAGGTCTGTGGACCATTCTTTTTCAGAGAAAAAGCCATTAATGTTGCCTGTTACTCAGATATGCTAATGGGATTCCTGCAACCAGAAATGTATTAAGAGGGTATCTTAGACACTGTTGTTTACCAACATGATGGTGCCCTGTTCCACTATGGAATAACGGTCAGGGACTCCCTGAATGAAGTGTTTTCCAGCTGGTGGATAGGACAAGGGGGCCATAGACACTGGACAGCAATGTCCCTGGATCTTATCTTCTTGAACTTTTTTTTATGGAGATTTGTTAAATCAAAAGTCTACACAACAAAAGTTGCTGACGTTGATGAGCTGACAGATAGAATCCTTTGCACCATCCTGATGGCCCAGGCAGGTTTCACAAAGTTTAATCTGAAAGCCTACACACTAGAGCTTTAGCTGACTACTGAGCAAAAACACTCGTCTTGGTGATAGATGGAACTGTCTGCCCAATACTTAATTATTTACTGAGTGTCAATGTAGTTCTTCCACTTGTTTTTTTAACATGAAATACAGAAGAACATGATGGAGGTGTCTTCAACATTTTTGCACGAGTTCCCAACTTCTTTTTTATTATGAGGAAGTTAATAGTCTTTCATATGTATGAGTCCATAACTGCTGTGAATTCTTTGAGGTAAGTCATTTTCCTGTGTAGGCTGTTTTATTCAGAAATAACAGTTTTCTTTCATAATTTATTGATTACTTAATTTTGCTTCCTTGGGATAAACCAAGCCTCCTAATGGTAAATACAGTACTAAAAGTTACAGAAGTTGTGAGATTAAACAAGAAATAAAATAAACAAAATATATACACAAGTTTGCCCGCTTATGTCATTTACATGGCAATAAAAATTGTAGTACATATAAGATGATATATTCCCCAAATCAGTGTGGAGAAAGCAACAAGTGATGGCATCCCTACAAGCATTTTGCACAACCATAATAGTTACTGGCACAACTTGTAAATACATTACCACTTCACAGAATTCACACTAAAAACATAAAAATATTACCGTCCATAGCCATAACAATTTAATATCTTAGACACCAAGTACATTATAGATAAATGTATCATTTGCAATTGTCTGATATTACTATTAATATTGACTACCAAACATTAAAAATACAATATGAACAACAAGAATTTCAACAAATTTCCCAGGAGCACAACTGAAGTTAAGTGTACTATCATACCCAAAAGTATTCGAAAAACCTAAATTGCATTTTGCCGGATCTGCATTAGAGATAGGCAGTATGCCCCTGAATTGATTCAAAGAGCCAGATCTTTCTAAAGAGTGGATGATGGATGATTTGGAAAAAATGAATTGTAGCTCATCCAATTTCAAAATGTGTCTCTTGTAGCTGTAATGAGCATGATGAAAATTCTTCTCTAGGCTTCTGTAATGGTGCCCCACTCCACATCCTTAAGAAAACGTTTCCCAAGCTACCATGTGCACATGTGGATTTACATACCTTACTGGTACATAAAGTTTTTCCCTTCCATAAAAACAGAAACTAAGGAAAGCTCCATTTTTTCTGATTTATTGGCTGGTGGGCAGTACCCATTGACACATCTCAGTAGTAATACAAATTGTGATGATATGAAAGTAAACAAAACACTTTACCCAGTCTCCAAGTGGAAAAAAAATCTTCAACCCAATTGGGAATCGAATGTGGTACCCTTCACTTCACAATCCAACATGTAAGTACTTGGGCAAACAAAGCAAGATATCTTCAGTACAATAAATTAAGGCATAAAACACTTCCAGCATCATATTTCTGACCTTGAGTTCAAAAGAATATCTCAAATTCAGAAGTTCAATGAATTTTTACGTACTTCAGAGTGAGTTGTTCCTTCTTACCGTTTGGCATAGCACCACACTCGGAATGTGTTGCCAGTGATCATAAAAGCCGCAGTCTTCAACCATCAGTAGCTCAGGCTCCCCACCACTCTCACTGATCAAATCTAGGCTGTCTCGGTAGTTCACTGCTCTCTCCACCACTCTCAGAAATCAGACTGCAAGCTAGCTCACTACGCCAGAACTCCCCATTGCTCCTACTCATTGGATTGAAAGCTGGTTCACTGTTCCCCACCAAGGCATCTAGCTCTTGCAGACAAGATCACAGGGAGCAGACCACATGGTGACTTGAGATGTCACACTGTTCTCTGTGCTTGTGGCACAATGATACAGCTTGCAACTCACTTTCTTGACCGAGCACCTCTCCTTCTGAGTTCATCTCTTTATTCTTTGGATCCTTATTTGATGTGTTCTAGTTGTCGTCTTCTTATGTTGTTGCTCTTCTGTCTCCTTGTTATGTGAGTGTTCTTGTTAGGTGTACTATTATGTCTTTTTCTATGTCTGTTGCATTTATAGTTGCTGTTGTTGGTAGCCTTTACAAATGTTTTAATTACTTTGAGTCGATAGGTATGTATAAAAATAGGTACCAGTATGTATAAAAATAATTATTTTAACATTCATTATAGCCCATGTATAAAGGTTGTCCCAGGAGAAATGGTCAATATTCAGAGATATGACAGGAACCATCATTTAAAGCAAAAAACTACAGATGGGTATATTCCCTATTCCAATTGGTTTCTGAGATGGAACACATTTAAAGTTACTTTTGTACATTATTCCTGAATAACACGAAATCTGTGGCCTCTAGCGATAACATGTTGTAGTCTAAAAATTAAACTACATTAAATTTCCTTTAAAAAGGTCCTATTCATTTTTTTCTCAAGGACTTACAGGCTGCGTGAAGAGAGCTAGAGAATACGGAAAATCTTGGGCAACATGCAAGCATTGAGGTGTAGGTAAGCAAGTTTGCAGTAATGTCCCACTTTGATAGATCATGTGTCCTTCATCAAATTATTCGTCTCGATTTCATCTAAACTACTATGGTACGTTGTAGACAATGACAATGTACTGAACAATAAAGAAAATAAGTAACACTGTACATTAAATATGATTTGTCTCGGAAATGATTCAGACTGGTGCATATGTCCACATGAAGTTTTTGCTTCAAATGATCGTTCCTGTCATATTCCTGAACATTGACCATTCATCCAGAGTAACTTGTATATTGTGTTTAATTTTTTATTTTTCCGTTTAAACCACCCTCAGGGGTCCTCTTTCATCAGAACAGAGTTTTATATGTAATTGGAAAACTTATTAAAATCACTTAAAAATCATAATATTTTTAGTATGATATCTCTCCTTCTTTCTGCATTTATTAGGCATTTGCCTGTTAGCCGTCTTGGTTGAAATTGTTAATTGTCCTAGGTCTTCCGTGCACTCGGTAATAATTATCACCAAAGTTGGTACTCCTTCGTTCTTCCATTCTTGTGACATAATCCTTCTAGTTGTGTCTGTATTCTTTAATCTCTTCATTTTTGTTTTTCACTCTCAGTCCCTTTCTAACATCTACATTCACTCTCCTGTCATACACAATGCGCCCAGCTATTCATCTTAGCAATCAAATCTTTAGTGCACATATTCTGATGGGAACGAGTGTTTCTGCTGTGTTGTCCAGGCAAGAGCTTCAAAGTCTAGCGAGCAATAGTTATTGTGGGTCAACAATAAGCTTGATCATTTGGACTGCGACGCCCTCCTGTACAGTAAATGCTGAGCTGAAGGATTTTTCGACAGTTTTGTCAGCTCAAGAAAGAATTTTTCGACACTACTATCATTTACCTTCGCAAAATAATCAGTAATTCTCTGTTTTGTTTACAGCTCGATGAAGGTTATCGCCAAAGTAAAGTACTGGTTTAGTTCCTTGGTTGGGATAATGGGATCAGCTGCAGCTTCTACTTTGTCTACTCTGCCCTAGACCACAGAAACTTTTCCATAGAGCATCTGGTCTTTATGTTTTAAATTAATGTATTAGCATGTCTTAGTCATGGTTTCTCTCAAATTAATTGACTCTGTTTGCTTTCTGCTTAAAATCAGTTTTATTTTCAAGGGTAGCTGGTCTTGTGTATGCCTGATGTGTGGTGTCTCCGAGATTCATGAACATTTTCACTCTTCCATTAGCCAAGGTGCAGGTTTTCCCTACAGGTTTGCAGTCTTTGAGGGAACATATTTATTGTGTAATATAGTTAGTTTGCTTGTAAATCGATGGAGTTGGTCTTTCACATCTAGGAATGATATGGAAGTCGTCTCCCAAATTATCTCTTGTGCCTCCACTGCAAGTTCAGGCACACTGATACACTTAAAGTCTCTGTATGTTGGCACAGTTTATTCCTTTCATAATTGAGAGAGTAAGCAGGTACAAATTTCTTTGCTTGTGGATTTCGTGGCAAATGTATGGAGGCTATGGGGGCCGGACTACAGGCTGCATTATGGGTAGGTGCAAACTGAAATACTGTTACATTTGAAGAAGAAACTACACACTTGAATTTCACAGTGAAGGGGCAGAATATTTATGTTGGTGTTCCTAGAATTATGTGTATGCATCTAAGTCGAATCGAATTTTGAAAGGTCAGTTCTGAAACAGGCTATCCCACCTACTTTCGAAGGTCTGTAGAGGACGCACATTAGGCAAATTTTCTTAAGGGATTAGATGTTTCCGAACATACTTTACTGGCCATTAAAATTGCTACACCAAGAAGACATGCAGATATTAAACGGGCATTCATTGGACAAATATACTATACTAGAATTGACATGTGATTACATTTTCACGCAATTTGGGTGCATAGATCCTGAGAAATCAGTACCCAGAACAACCATCTCTGGCCGTAATAACGGCCTTGATATGCCTGGGCATTGAGTCAAACAAAATTTGGATGGCGTGTACAGGTACAGCTGCCGATGCAGCTTCAACACAATACCACAGTTCATCAAGAGTAGTGACTGGCGTATTGTGACGTGCCAGTTGCTCGGCCACCATTGACCAGACGTTTTCAGTTGGTGAGAGATCTGGAGAATGTGCTGGCCAGGGCAGCAGTCGAACATTTTCTGTGTCCAGAAAGGCCTGTACAGGACCTGCAACATGCAGTCATGCATTATGCTGCTGAAATGTAGGGTTTCACAGGGATCGAATGAAGGGTAGAGCCACGGGTCGTAACACATCTGAAATGTAACGTCCACTGTTCAAAGTGCCGTCAATGCGAACAAGAGGTGACCGAGACGAGTAACCAATGGCACCCCATACCATCACACCGGGTGATGCGCCAGTATGGCGATGACGAATACACGCCTCCAATGTGTGTTCACCGTGATGTCGCCAAACACGGATGTGACCATCATGATGCTGTAAACAGAACCTGGATTCATCCGAAAAAATGATGTTTTGCCATTCGTGCACCCAGGTTCGTCATTGAGTACACCATCGCAGGCGCTCCTGTCTGTGATGCAGCGTCAAGGGTAACTGCTGCTGCAAACGTCTTCGAACTGTTCATGCAGATGGTTGTTGTCTTGCAAACGTCCCCATCAGTTGACTCAGGGATCGAGACGTGGCTGCACGATCCGTTACAGCCATGCGGATAAGATGCCCATCATCTCGACTGCTAGTGATACGAGGCCATTGGGATCCAGCATGGCGTTCCGTATTACCCTCCTGAACCCACCGATTCAATATTCTGCTAACAGTCATTGGATCTCGACCAACGCGAGCAGCAATGTTGCGATACGATAAACCACAATCGCGATAGGCTACAATCTGATCTTTATCAAAGTCGGAAACGTGATGGTACGCATTTCTCCTCCTTACACGAGGCATGACAACAACATTTCACCAGGCAACGCCGGTCAACTGCTGTTTGTGTATGTGAAATCGATTGGAAACTTTCCTCATGTCAGCACGTTGTAGGCGGCGCCAGCCTTGTGTGAATACTCTGAAAAGCTAATCATTTGCATACCACAGCATCTTCTCACTGTCGATTAAATTTCGCATCTGCAGCACGTCATCTTCGTGGTGTAGCAATTTTAATGGCCAGTAGTGTATATTTGACTTATTTCTCTTCATTACTAATGAGTAATGGATGTGGGTAGCACGGTCGGCAATAAGTTACAGCGTTTGTAAGCCTGCTGATCTGTTACTTCTGTGGTGTCTTAAGACCATGGTGTCTGTATTTAGGGAACTGGAGAACATGCTTGGGTAGAGCCAGATGTCCTCGTTCGTTAGAAGAAAGACATTGATTTCGATATTCTGAACTATATGGCGGAGTTCGCCGAAATGAGTTGAAAGAGATGGCAACTGTGTTCTAGAGTAACTATACAGACACACTGGTAGAACTAGTGGCTGCATGAGTAGACAAGTTTGTAGCTCTTAATGCACAGGCTTTAGAGTTCATTTGCTCTGCTTTTCTCAGACTTCATCCGCATTGTTATTCTGCCATTTCTTGTTCACATGCTATTTAGCCGAAATTCGGATATCACATTATTGAAAATTTTTATCTTTCAGCAGTGACATCCTCTCACATTATTAGGCTTGCCTTCTCGAGTTTCTCAATCACTATAACTGTTTGAGACGTTTTCGTATATGATACAAACGTCACGACTGTGGGTCTAGGTTTCACAGATCACAACGTTCTACATCCTACTTCATAACTTCTGATTACAGAATGTGCTGCATGTATATTTGTTCTCGCTTGAAGCTTTTATGATTTAAAATGGTTATGTTAGCCCAGAAGGATAGCAAGCGGCGTTCGGTACCATTTTACCAAAATGGAGGAAAAGGAAAATGCCGCTACTCTCAGCAGACAATTGGCATGGCTTCTGACTCATCACCGAACCTGAAGCATCCTACGGTACCTCAGGAACGACGTGTGTCAGGAAGCAGCTCAAGATCGCCATCAATCGATGCAGAAATTTGCATCTCCAGTTATTTGATGTAATTAAAAATGATTTAACCATGGCAAAAGAAGTCTACCTTTCGTCTGATGCATGGATGAGTATAAATGACATTAGTTTCTATGCATTCACTGCACATTTCATAGATGAGATTAGAATGCTCACATTCGAATACAGACACACTGCCGACCGTTGTGGCCGAGCGGTTCTAGGCGCTTCAGTCTGGAACCGAGCGACCAATACGTCGCAGGTTCGAATCCTGACTCGGGCATGGATGTGTGTGATGTCCTTAGGTTAGTTAGGTTTAAGTTCTAAGTTCTAGGGGACTGATGACTTCAGGTGTTAAGTCCCATAGTGCTCAGTGCCATTTGAACCATTTTGAACAGACACACTGCAGAAAACATTTGAAACTGAGTAGTCTGTCATCCCAAACACAATATCAGTTTTAAAATCACTTTGATAATAACAGAATATGCGTCAAATATGTAATTAACTGCTTCGCTTCTGAAACTTCCACATATCTCACGCTTTGTATATTATTTAAACTTCATTGCTCAGCATGCAGTTTAGAAGTCCATACAGAAAGCAAAATAGTTGTTACGTTTTCAAGGAGAAACCCGATGCTTTAAGCAAACTTGTTGAAATGCAAGAAAATTTAAGAAAAGCCCAACTGAAATTGAAACAAGATGTCCCAATTCTATGGAACTCCAGTTACGAAATGTTGCACAGATTTCCTTTAAATAAAGATACCATAATTTATTGCCTCATTATATTAGGTGAAAAATACATCACCTTAAACATTTGCCCCCCAGGGGGCTCGCCACTCTTTGGCGGTTTCGTGCTCGGCTACCACGGGTCCCCAGCCTTTGCAGCATATTTTCCTTTCTGTACTGCATATCTGTCCTCTTGCTATTTTTTCCCCTCCCTTGGAAAACTGTCTGGAGTGTTTTTAGGAATGTTCTGCATTGTCCTTAGCTCACTTAAGAACAGTCTCATCACTGTTTTTCGTTTCTTTTCCTTTCTTCGTTCACCTTCTCCTATCCTTTCTCTGCTTCGGCATCTGAGGCTCCTCTTTTTCTTCTTCCTCCCTGTATGCTCCTGAAGGCAGGCCCATGTGTCTTGCCTGAACTGCTACCTTCCCAAATTGCCGATTGATCCCTCTGTCAGATGTTTGGGATGTGTGACCTGAGCTGTCAACAGTCACCTAAGGTGAGTCCACCCCCTTGTGAAGGGAACCCCCAGTTGGAAGGAGCTCACCGTCAGGCACGCTGACAATCTTGGGGGATTTTCTCACAAGGAGCCAGTCATCTTCACAATCAACGTCTACGAAACATAAATGAGGCTAACGATTCAAAGACCTTTCCAGCTGCACCACGGTACTTTGTGGCTTCATGTACGGAAGTTGGTCAGTGCTTCGTAATGGTAAATCTGTTTATTATTCAGAAACGTGTTGATGCAGTTGCCGGCCCTGCAAAATCCTGCTCTCGTTTATGGAATGGCACTTTGCTTTTTGAGATTACTTCTGATTTTCAAGCACAACTTCTGCTTGTCGCTTCGCTTATCCACAGTTATCCTGTTTATGTTGAAGCCCATAGAACTCAGAATTCTTCCCATGATGTTATTTACACTAGGTTGCTCGGTGGTCTGACCAAGGCCAGAATCTAATCATACCTCTCTGATCAGGGTGTCATTGCCGTCTATCAGGTGATGAAAAAGATAGGTACCTCCTTAGTGCCCACACGCACTCTTTTTCTCACCTGTGATAAAGTGGTGCTTCCATCCAAGATCAAAGCCGTCTGTGAAGTTATCGAAGTTAGACTGTAAATTCTGAACCCGATGTGCTGCTACCAGTGTCATCGTTTCAACCACACTCGAATGTCTTGTCAACATCTGGCCAAATGTGTAGCCTGTGGCAGAGATGTGCATGAGGGTGATTGTCCGCCCTTTGCCACTGTATCAACTGCAATGGCGACCATGCTGCCTCCTCTCGAGAGTGTCCTGAGTTTCTCGATGAGCGGGCTGTCCAGGAGATCTGGGTAAAGGAAAAAGTTCTTACCTGGTCGATCGCAAGTTGTTGGCTAGTCACAAACCCTGAATTCTACTGTCTGGTAGTTACAGCACTGCTATCGCTCCACTAAGGACATGGCCATGCAGACATGCGAACTCAAACTCAGCTCTGAGGTTGTGAAATCGCCATCCCCTCATCCAGCTGTGCAACAAGCCTTCAACTTAACCTCTTCTGCCTTAACACAGGACCGAGCGAGGTGGCGCAGTGGTTAGACACTGGACTCACATTCGGGAGGACGACGGTTCAATCCCGCGTCCTTCCCTAATCTGATGAGACCGATGACCTCCCTGTCTGGTCTCCTTCCCCGAAACAACCAACCAACCAACCTTAACACAGGAGCACCCACATTCCTTTCCGACTCCTCACACACCTATTCCCATTTGGACCTATCCTTCTGCACTGCCCAGCTTGCCCAGTGTCTCTAGTGGTTCATTCTTTCTGACACCTACTCAAGTGACCATTTCCCATGAGATATCTGTTTGCTGACTTCTACCCCACCTGCATGCACGACTAAATGACAGCTTACTAAGGTCAACTGGTGGCTTTACTCCACCCTGGAGACCTTTGATGAACAAGATTTTCTTAGTTGTGATGACCAAGTGGAATATCTTATAACCGTTTTCCTTACCACTGCAGAACATTCCATTCCTCTTCCTCTTTTGTGTGCTGTGTCCTGGTTCCTTGGTGGACTGAGGCATGCTGCAATGCAATTCGCATGTGGAGACTTGCTCTCCACGTTTTTAACCATCATCCTACAATGGCAAACAGCATTCATTACAGCCGGCCTGTGTGGCCGAGCGGTTCTAGGCGCTACAGTCTGGAACCGCGTGACCGCTGCGGTCGCAGGTTCGAATCCTGCCTCGGGCATGGATGTGTGTGATGTCCTTAGGTTAGTTAGGTTTAAGTAGTTCTAAGTTCTAGGGGACTGATGACCTCAGTAGTTAAGTCCCATAGTGCTCAGAGCCATTTGAACCATTTTTTGCATTTATTACAAACAGACGTGTGCACTGTGTCATTGTATTCTTCGGGATAGCAAAAAAGCTAGCTGGATTTCATTCACTAGTTCATTTAACAGTTCCACTCCTTCCTCTGTCGTGTGGACCAACCTGCGATGGCTCTATAGGACCAAGATGTATTCTGTAATTTCCAGCCTGACAGTAGCGGACGATGTCATCGTGGACTCTATTGCTATTTCCAATACCTTGGGCCACCATTTTGTGGAAATTTCGAGCTCTTCCCATCATCACCCTGCCTTTCTCCATTGTAAACGAGTGGAGGAGGCTCGCCGTGAGTGCTACAATGCCAGATTTACTATGAGAGAGCAAGACCATGCTCTCAGTTCATCCTGATCCTTCAACCCAGGGCCAGACACTATTCACATTCAGATGTTGCAGCATCTTTCCCTTGCGGGCGATCACTTTCTGCTTAATAAGTACAACTCCATATGGGCAGAGGTCATGTTTCCCAGATGCTGGCGTAAGCCACTGTCATACCCATACCTAAGCCCGGGAAGGACAAACACCTTCCTTCTAGCTACCGCCTCATCTCTCTCACCAGCTATGTTTGCAAGGTGATGGAACGTATGCATCATGCCCAGCTGGTATGGTGTCTCAATTCTCGCAATTTACTAACCACTGCACAGTGTGGATTTCAAGGGCGCCGTTCTGCAGTTGACCATCTCGTCACTTTGTCCACCCATGTCATGAATGGTTTTCTGCAGAAATCCCAGACTGTGACCGTGTTTTTCGATTTGGAGAAAGCTTACGACACTTGCTGGAGGACTGCTATACTCTGTATTCTCTACACATGGGACTTCTGCGGCCGCCAGCCCCGTTTCCTCGAGGAATTTTTAAAAGGCTGAGGTTTCAAGGTACATATAGGTTCTGCCTTGTCGGGCACGTTTATCCAGGAAAATGGTGTGCCTCAGGGTTCTGTCCTGAGCGTCATCCTCTTTGCTATCGCCATTACCCCTATAATGGCCCGTCTCCAGCCAGGCATCTTCAGCTCCCTTTTTATTGACAATGTTGCCATCTATTGCAGTTCTCCATGGACCTGCCGCATTGAGCGGCGCCTTCAGCGATGTCTCGGTCGTCTTTACTCATGGAACATTGCTAATGGCTTTTGTTTTTCCACTGACAAAACAGTTTGTATGAATTTCTGGCGGTGCAATTGGTTTCTCCCACCATCTTTACATCTTGGGCCTGTTGCTCTTCGGTTTGTTGAAACTATGAAATTCGTGGCGCTCATGCTCGTGGTCCTCCAACGTGTCTTACCTGACAGCTCACTGTACGTGGTCCCTTACTGTGCTGCATGTCCTCAATGGTACTTCCTGGGTTGGAGATTGAACTATCCTCTTCTGTTCGTACCAGTCCCTTGTCTGTTCGAAACTAGACTGCTTTGTTTTTGTTTATGCACCTGCACATCTCTCCCTCTTACACCATCTCAATACTATCCACCATCATGGGATCTGTTGGCCAATGGCACCTTTTACACTAGCCCGGATGAGAGTCTGCATGCAGAAGCTGGTGAACTACTGCTGTCCTATTGCCATGACGTTCTCCTCAGCAGGTATGCATGCCGTTTGTCTGCCATGCGTGGCCACCCATCCTATCCTCCTCCTCCAATGACTCCTTTGATCGCCAGTATGGGGCATGTTCCTCTTCTCTGTTACCTCCTGGAGTTTGCTTTTGGCTCTTGCTCCCGCAGCTTAACTTCACACTACCTGCAACATTCCCAGTGGGTGTGAACCCTTCACCACCTTGGCTTCGTCTGGTGGCCTGTGTTCACCTTGGCCTTCATTCCCTTCCTAAGGTCACTACTCCATTCACGGTCTATTGCCTTCAGCTTCACGACCTTTGCATGGAACTTTGTGGTAGTACCTATGTGTACACTGATGGCTCTCGGACTGACCGTGGTGTTGGGTGCACCTTCGTTTCGTTTTCGGCTTCCAGCACGCTGCTCAGTATTTACAGCAGAGCTCTTTGCTCTGTATCAGGCCACGGAGTACATTGCCAACACAGACTTTTCAATTGTATCATCTGCTCAGAATCTCTCATTGATCTTCAAAGCCTCTGTATGGTGTACACTGCCCATTTCTCTGTGCAACGAGTCCAGAAGCCCTATCACTTGCTTACTCTTGATGGATCAACTGTGCTGTTTCTGTGGGTTCCTGGTCATGTTGGTCTGACAGGAAACGAGGCTACTGACACTGCTGCCAAGACTGCAGTCCTTGTACCTCAGCCCACTAATCCTTACACTCCCTCCGATGATCTCTGAATTGCCGTTTGTCAGGAGGTGGTGTGACTTTGGCATCACCACTGGTCCTCCCTTCATGGGAATAAGCTCCATGTTATTAAGCCTCTCCCAGTGGTTTGGATGACCTCCTCGTGGCCCTGCTGCAGCGAGGAGGTCATTTTTAACTAGGTTTCATACTGGGCACCATCTTTTCAGCTATCGCCATTTGTTAAGTGGTGCTCCCTCACCACTTTTTACACATTGTGCTTAACTTTTAACTGTCCACCTTTTCCTGACATAATGCCTTAACCATTTGTGTTCCCACTTGGGTTTGCCATTTGAATTTTTTGGCTGTTTTAGCGAATGATGCACAGGCTGTCGACTGCATTTTACTATTTGTCTGTCATAGCAATATGGCGAAGGCCATTTAATATTTAGTTCTGGACTTCCATTTGTCTATGGCGTATTTTAGAACTTTCTCTGCGTCCCTGGTTTTAACTGTCTTCTCTTCCCTCTATCGTGATTAACATGTAGTGGCAACTAAAATATTTAAAGACAAAAATGAAGAATATCCTCAAGAAATAGTCATTGGCTGATAATTGCTTAAAGGATTATCAGGGTGGTTTGGGGTTATCTCCAGCAATGAACTGATTAGTCAGGCAACGTTACTGGACACCTGATTCAAAGGCAAGGATTTTCAGATGACAAAACATTTCAGGACTGCTATGTGAAGGATACTGCAGAAATGAAAGCATTGGCTGTTCAACAAGAAAGAGCAGAACTCATTGCTCAATCAGTTACCACTGTGACAAGTGAGACTTTACCAGTCTGGGAAGAGTACAGTGAAACTATTAGTCAGCTTCAAGCAAGTCACGACGCAGAAAATGAGGCAGTTGTCGAACTGAACAAAGATTTAGTGGAGAGATATTTCCCTAGAAATAGCAATCCCTTAAATTGGTGGGAAACAAGAAAATTTCTGTGGTCAGTGCTGTATCAACTAGCTCTAAAGGTATCAGTGGCCTGTGAACAAATATTTTCAAAAGTAAGACAAATGTGAACTAAGGGGAGAAAGGGACTTGCGTCGACTAAAATGGGTCAAATTTTGTTAATAAATGACAATACTAATTAATTTTTCCTTTATGGGAACATATATGGTAATACTTACTGTAAGTTGTGATGACTACAGATACACTTCAATTACCATACAATTAATATAATTTTTACAGTTTTTTCAATAAAAGTATCAAAATACAACAAGGATCAGTCTTCATTCTTAAATTTTTTCTATTTAATAAAAAATATTTAGGACTTTGTTGTAATAGTTATAATTTTTACAGCAGACAAAATTTAAAACTCTTGTATCTGAAAATTCCTAGGGAAACAACACAAAATTATTACTGCTGTTTACATGTTCTTTCAAAACCAGACCAAATAACATAAAAATACAGGTTTAGTGACCTGAATTAAAATGGCAATGTACCTTCCTTTTACTTATTTTTGTTAATGAATGGTGAGCGCTGAGTGATGAAAATGTCCGCTCCCCAGTAGCTGAGTGGTAAGCACAACAGAATGTCAATCCTAAGGGTCCGGGTTCGATTTCCGGCTGGGTCAGAGATTTTCTTCGCTCAGGGACTGCGTGTTGTGTTGTCCTAATCATCATCATTTCATCCCCATTGATGCACAAGTCGCCGAAGTGGCGTCAAATTGAAAGACTTGCACCCGGCGAATGGTCTACCTGATGGGAGGCCCTAGGCCATATTTTTCAGCATCTCGAGTTCATATAAAGTAAGACCCCATGACCTTAAATGACCATTGGCTCATTGAATACAATGATATTTCCAGTGTAAGGAAGTTCTCTGGCGACAGATTTTCTGTTTACTGAGACTTCCACCTCTGCTAAGGCTCAATCTTAACTGGCTCTGCCTCATTTGGTAGCGAAACGATACGATGTTTATAATGCGGATTCTGAACTATGGTGCATCCTGACATTCTTCACTTGGTATTACTAGAGATAAAGGAGAACTGTTCATGTGTATTTAAACTACATGCCAAAAGTGGAACTCGAACCCATACCTCACAACTAAGAATCTAGGATCAATCTAGCAGCTCCGTGAAGTCCACATTTGCTACATTCATGATGTGCCATAATGTATGATGCTTTTAGCTTATAAAACAGATGTGAAAAAATTCACTTCTCAATGAACTAGTTAGTTATCAGCAGGCTTATGACACAGAAATTATGCTAGTCACACACTCCATATCTCATCTCAAAGCAATTTCAACCAACTCCCTCTCCCAACCTATCCAAATCAACATCAGGGCACCTATCTCCTTTTCACATTCCATCCATCCCTCTCCCTTTTCTCTTGTAACTACTACTCTCCCCACACACCAAACTACTCCTCACCCTTTCTCTTTCTCATTGTCTGTATCCCCCTATCCACCTCACCTCCTACTTATCCTCTCAATAGTTTCCATAACAGTCCCTACCTCTTTACCAACACCCCTCTACACCATGAACATATTTTCTTCTCTGACAATACTTCTCATCCAGTACAGGTCCCTCATTTTTTAAGTGAAAGTGCAGAGCTGCAGTGTTTTTTATCAGATGAATTTCATCTTTCTGTGATGTGCTTTTAGCATGTATATATTTTTGTTTTTTATCTGTCTGTCTGTCTTTGATTTTTAGCTTAAAATAGAACAACATCCACAGATTTTGTTTTCTCATTCTATATTTTTTTTTAATTCACTTGACTGAAGAGAGGAATAGAATATTGTTCTGCTGACTGCCTACTACTCATCATTCCTTGAATGCTGTTGTAAGTGCTACTTCTCTGGAGAATGGAAAAGTTGTTGATGTTGAGTGGTTATCTAAGTACTGCCACACCTGCAATGGTAACACTGAAGGACATATTGAACATCAGTGTTCTAAGAATTATGATGGTTACAGTGGAGGTATGGAGTGTGAAGAAGCTCTAAAAATATTTCAGCGGTCGGTGCCCATTTATAACATTAGATATACGAAGTACCTAGGTGATGAGGACTCTACAGCTTTCAATAAAATCAATGAGTTCAATGTTTATGGTGATACCATGGTAACAAAACTGGAGTGTTGTGGACATGCGCAAAAGAGGACGGGTGCTAGATTGAGGAAGCTACGAAGATAAATGAAAGGAAAGTTGCTATCTGATAGAAAATCTCTGTCTGGCAGAGACAGATTGACAGAAACTGAAATAGATCTTCTTCAGAGTTATTATGGACTGTCCATTAGATGAACTGCACCTATGAATGATTTTACAGCAAAGAGAAAAGCTGTATGGGCCACCTACTTTCATAAGTTGTCCACAAATGACCACCCTGTTCATGGACTTTGCCCTAAATTCTTGGTGTGGTTACCAAAAAGCAAAAGAAAGTGGTCAAATATAACCATCATAAGCATTCTCTTCCTGAGCCTGTTATGAATGAAATAAAACCAATTTTAGAGACCTGACTGACCCTGTTTTGTTTAGTAAATGTCTTCATGGGGGCATTCAGAATACAAATGAAAGATTCATATGGGAAAGATTACCCAAGAACGTTTTTGTAGGACTAAATACATTGAAAGTTGGTGTACTAGATGCAGTGATATGTTTCAATGATGGAGTGATAGGAAGGTTGGAAGTCCTGAGAAATTTAGGCACAAACTGTGGCTCTAATATGGAAGATCAATTGCTTGTGTGTGACAGACAACAGGTGCATGAAGCCGCAAGATTCACTCTTCAAGTTAGCAAAGATGCAAGAAATGCTAAAAGGAATGCCAAGAGGAAGCTTGAAGATGAAGAAATGCTGCAGGATGAAGACTATGCTTCAGGAATGTAATTAGGCACAGTTTAATTGGACTCATATCTTCATTTACAAATTTCCACAAGTTGTATTTTTTAGAATTCAGGTACAAATATTTCCTAAAGTGTATAAAGCATTGCTCTATTTTTTTCTGTAACTTGCATTAGTCCATACTTATGAAGTACACCTAAACTTAATTGCAAAATCAACTAAGTTGTATAAAAAATAACATTTTTATTATGAAAAAAGTTATAAAAATTAAAATGTAAGATGTGGTATTTTTTATCCTTGTAATATACATAATATGTGGCATTAAATAAGTAGTACCTCAGCCATCATGTCATGTGTATCTGGTAAAAATTAGGTCTCCTTCAAATGTATAACATTGGATTAAATCGTACCTCAATTTGAGGGAGCATTTTGGGAAAGAAAATTGCATCAGTTTCTTTGCAATTTTTTTAATAACCCTAAGCAGGTTCAAAAATATTCAAAATACTTCTAATTTGTTTAGAAAGTGTGCTGCATTACCTGATATCAACAAAAAATCTGTAAAACATACATTATAAACAGTGTCTGAAAGAAATAGGTGTTGATTTTTACATAATATTGAGCTGGAAAGGTACCCTGTATCCTTAATAAAGACACACAATAAAGGATTTCAGTACCAATGTCCACCATAGGAACTGATACAAGGTAATACTAAATAATGGCGTTCAAGAAAGATCTTCATTCATTTTTCCTTAAGAAGAAACTGATGCTTCCTCAGCCATGGCACTGTGCAATGAAATGGAGGTGCATACTGACACTCTAAATTATGGCATAGTTGCAATTTTGGCACAAAATGCAGAAGGCCTTCTAAAGATAATTATACAGGATATTTTTAAAAAAAGTCTTTCATGTTCTTGTAGCATCCACCTGCACAGCCAAGTGGTCAGCAAGCCTGACTCTCATGTGGAGGACCCTGTTTCACCTTCCGGGATTTTTCCTTGATGAGAGGACTGGAACAGCGTGCACTTAGCCTTATGATGCCAATTGAGGAGCTACATGAATGAGAAGTGATGACTCCAAGGTTTGAAAAGTCAGCAACAAATCGGAGAGCCATGTGCTGACCCCATGCTGCTGCATACCACATATGCATGATGCTACATGGCAGCCCATGCCAATCATGTGGTCTACAAGGCCCGATTGCAGAGTTTAATTCCACACCTGGTGTTGCCTCCTTCACTGATATGGTTGTCCTTTTATGGCGACGGCTCTGTTCATCTCTTGTTCTCCCAGACCTGCTCCACATCTCATCTGACAGCTTTCTCCACTGGCCATGCCTGATGCCACTTGTGCCTGCTGCCAGAAGCCCATGGTCATGGCCAGTTTTTCTGATGTGGATGCCTCATGCTCTGGGCTCCTCCCACTATTGACAATGGGGTGTGTGACATTCTCTTAGAGTGTTTTCCTTGCTCTGTTGTGTCCAGAGGTGGCTGCTGCTAAGTATTCTCCTGTGGTTCTTGCCTGGTTGGCCCCTTCAGTATCCTTACATCTTGCTGGCCACTGATGGTTCAAACACTTGTCTTCCTTCAGTCACTGGTGCCTTGCTGCAGTCCTCACAGCCAGTCAGCAATGACACAACAGGCATTCATTGCAGCCTCCATGTCAGGCACCTGTTGTGACATGTTCTAACACTACCAGCACTCTCGCCAGCAGCCCCAGTGCCTCCTTGGGTTGCATCACTACCAGCGTCCTTCACACCTCTGGCTGCACACCACAGGCTAACACACCACTGGCCCACTTGCTGCCATCCCACACACCACTGGCCCACTCGCTGTAGGTCCACATTATGATTGCCTGCTTGCACCATTGGCCTTTCCCTGGCATTTCCTGTGCCATCAGATCTAGCCTCACGCATGCCTGCTTCTTCTCAGTCCAAGGGTGGCATCTCTCTGTTTTCTGTCGCCTTACTGTCTGCTCCTTGTCTCCTCTGGTCACATGGATCTTCTTTCCACCATCCTTCCTGTCTGTTGCTGGCATTCTGCCTCTGCCCTCTGGACCATACTTCCTCCCCAAAACATCTTCTCCTCTGCATGTGTTTCTCACTTGTCTCATGTATTGGGATTTTTCTTTCCTGACAGGAACCTTCATCTCGATCTCACTCTGCACCATTCCACACTGGCTGTGGGTCCCGGTCTTCTCCAATTTTGATTCTCTTCTATGCCCTCATGCATCTTCTCCTCTCAGCAGCGTGCCAGGCTTTGGACCCCCTCCCCTGCCTCCTCCGGGCCTTCCGTTGGCCTTCATTGGCACTCTTATTCATTGGACCACTTCTCCTGGATAGCTTTTCCTCTGTGGGGAAGATGAGTGCCATGTCTTTGGCTGTTGTCTCTACTGCAGCCACTGTCTACTGCAGGGAAGAGGAATATGGCATACGCCCGGTCCCTCATGATCCAGCCACACATCACACAAACAGACTGCTGTGGACTGCCACCCTTATCAGATGCCTGCAAGCTGGCACAGCTCCTCATGGTCTGCAATAATTGGTGCAGTTTTCTTTTTCTTCTTTTTTTCTTTCTTTTCCAGGATAAATTTCAGTTATCAGTTGTAAATAAATTTTATTATGCTTATAATATCACAATAAAATTTATTTGCAACTAATTACTGAAATTTCTACTGAAAAAGTAATACTACAGGTGCTGAAAATTACAGCTGTGAATAAAATAATAACTGCTGCAGTACTGAGGGTGTCACATTTATCAGATACAGCCAGTACTAGCTTGCATCTGTGAGCCAAGTGACACAAGACAACTTCCTGGTACTCTTCCGCGGGCAGCCTTTATAGTACACTGCCTAGCAGCTTGCCAGCCAGTGCAAGTCCCAGCCTGGACATTGACTTAAGAATTCCAAAATGCCACTAGTATATTTCTCCAAGTGCGGCATATGACTTTAGAACCTTGAACATAATTAGTGCAGCCTACACAGACCATGCCTACAGCAGCATTTCTTGACTGTGCCAGGCTGAGTCCTCAACTTGCACTTTCAAACTCTTTATTGTATTAGTGACTTTCTTTTGGTAGATCAGGATGATCTTTACATTGCCTTCACTAAGAAGCTGTTTCTGTTGCTGATGTTATTGATCATTTCATTTTGTGCATTTCTCTGCAATAATAAACTTGACTATCTGGGCACCTTTCCCTGATGCGTGTATGTCCCACAATGGGATACTTTAGCAAGTGTGTTGGGACCCCTGCTGTTCATGTTGTGTGTTAATGACCTTGCAGCCAATATTAGTAACTTTAGACATTTTGCAGCTGAGCAGTTATCTATAATGAAGTATTGTCTGAGAAAATCTGAACAATAGAGCATACCCTCTGCCATACATTTCACAGTGGTTTGCAGAGTGTAGATATAGATATAGATGACACCCTCCGAGGCCAACATTTTCATTGGGGCAACAAGAAGAAGCCTTCCTAGTCCCAGTTTCTCAAACCCATTGTCTGTTTGAAGCCCATTGATGATATTTTCATGATCTGTACCCAGGTGCAAGACACCCTATCAGTGACATGTCCAACCTGCAGCCCAAAGCAAGTTTCAGTGCGACCCAAGATGTGAGCATCTACTACACAATTGGAAAGAAAATCCCTTAACATTCTGTTTGTGTAAAGTTATGATAAATTGAATATTTTCAGTTTGAAACTTCCCACATGATGCTCTTCTCTTCTCATCCCAACATGCCATCTTCCTGGATGTTGACCATCACCTATCTGATGGCCCTGTCCGGACTTTCGTCTATATCAAGCCAGCTAAACATCAATTGTTTGGCACATCTGCAATGACAAGAACTCCATTGTACAGTATGCTGAAGGTTTCACTAAGGCCTTCACCAACAGGCACTATCCTCAATACGTAGTCTGCATACAGGTTTCCTGTACCACATCCTCACACATCCTGAAGAACCAGATCCACTGTCCCTGTGCCTGGATAACATACAAAATCATCATGTGTTCCACATTTTGAGAAATATGTGCAGTCCTTGTGTTTATGAGAAACATATTTTAAACTTACTGATGTTGCTGTGTTATGGGGCTATACTCTATACTGCAAGGATGACCTAACTGATAAAAGGGCCAAGGGAGGGGTAGCTATGTTTGTCAATAACAGCACAACCCTCCTCTGTTCTATTCCTTGTACTGACCTGCAATCAGTTCCAGTTACAGTTGAAGTTCATGTGGGTCTAAGAACCATTGCATGCTCTCTATATTTACACAAGATGTGATAGATTCTGTGACACTCACAGATTTTATAGACCATCTCCTCCAATCATTTCTCTTAGTGGGAGACTTCAATGCCCATAACATATCATGGGGCCCAAACCCTGCTTGCCCCAGGGGTTGAGTTTTAGAGAGCCTCATGATGTCTCAGGAGCTGTACAACCTCCAAATGGACACTCTCACTCCTCTCAGTGCTGCTACTAAATCATACTTAGCCATAGATCTCACTTTCTGTTTGCCAGCTCTGGCAGATTCTACTCAGTATGAAGTTACTGATAACCAATTCCAACTCTGGATTCATCTACCAGATGGGGTAACCCTTGAAAGGAAGCCACCAAGACGGATGTTCAGCAGACATTCTTCAGCCATCTAGCTGTGTTTGAACAGGCCTTCTGAGTAGCAACAGCTAAAACTCAATGCATAATCAAGGAAAGCAAGAAAGTCATGACACACATTCCTGAAATCTGTCAACAACTGCACTTGTTCTATGAAAGTATGGGAAACCATAAGGGGGATTTCTGGTAAATGCAGTTGATTACATCTACAGCAGTGGTGCTGAAGCAGGGTTGTCTCCAAATAATACACAGTATTTTAACAGTACTGCAGAACAGGTTCACTAGAATTGGTTGGCATTATGCTACATCAAAAAGGCTTTATTACAAATACAATAACGCACAAAGTGATGGATATGTATTGCTTACCAAATACGTAGGTGATTCATTTCCTCTAATCTTCATTAGCACATCTGGCCAAGCTGGACCCAATGAGCTCATAATACTGAGAGGCTTAAATATTTACAGACATTCTTATAACATCAATAATTTTAAAAACATATCTGATATACTGAACCTATATAATCTTAAAAATTTAGTGCCTTCATACACCAGGATAGAAGAGTCGTCATCCAGTAGAACACATTACACCCATATGTCACTACAGCCTCGATAAGTTCTGTAAAAGTTGGCCATAAAGTGAAGAGCTGTATACCAAACCAATAATTTTGATACAATTCCACACAGATTTAAATGGATCTGTTCCAGTTTTTTTTTAAATAATGTAGTCTTTAGTATAAAGCATTTTATTATTTTTATGTCATATAAAAATGCTTACTTGAAAATGAAAATAAAATACAATGTAATAATAAACATAAATCCAAAAAATAAACATTCTGTCATTTAAAAATGATGGAAATTGTATACACATATTTATACATATAATAAAAAATATTTTCAGAAACTGTTTTAATCTAATCTAAGAATCACTAAGCTATAATATTCTGCCATCCTCACTTTCCCCATTTGTGGATTGAACCAGTTTAGAATATTGATGCAGGATTGCCTGCTTCATCTTGCTTTATGTCTCTTTTAGCACTGATCTGTAACAGCTATGCTCCAGCCAATAGATCATGGTGCAATAACAACTTTTAAGTCTTATTATTTATGCAGAACTTTTTGTGAACTTATGCACAAGACTGATGATGACTCTTCAATGAAACAGTTTAGGAAACAATACAGCATACAGGATGCCATATACAAAGTAAGTGAATCATGGACGGAAACAAAATCAACCATACTGAACCAAGTTTGGAAAAAAATCTGGCCAGAATGCATAAAAACTAATGAATGTGATTTTGATCCTCTCTCTGAAATTTTACAAGATATACTAAACTTAGGAAGTCATCTTGGTTTTGAAGATTTGGAGGAAGGTGATTTGATTGACCTCCTAGATGCTGACAGAGAACCTGCTTCAAACAAGGGCTGATCCAGTCAGAAACCAAATGAACTGATCCAGTTAGAAGCGAAACGATTATGTACTGAAGATACAGAGCCATAGTGTATTGTGTGCCAACAGATAACCACAGAAAATTTGTCAAATGTGCTTTCTTATTTTGAGCAGGGAATAAACCTCCTTTTTCAAAATTATCCCAATGAAGAATGCATCTCTAAAGTGTCTTGAGGAGTAAACTTAGCCATTGCCTGTTACAGAACAGGATTCCCTCCAGCATGACTTCAGACATTAGTTGAGCACATGTCATGTTGTGTTGCGGCACGTTTGCATGCTTGCGGGAGCCCTACACACTATTAGGCAGGTGTACTAGTTGCTTTGGTTCTTCAGTGTATTCACAGTACACTCGTGAAATGGTCGTATTTGAAAATCCCCATTTCATCATTATCTGTGTCCCTTTCCTCATGCATCAACTTTAACACTATGTTCAAACTTATTTAAATCTTGATATCCTGCCATTGTAGCAGCAGTAACTGATCTGACAACTGTAACAGACACTTGTCTTACATGGGCATTGCCAACCACAGCACCATATTCTGCCTGTTTACATATCTGTGTATTTGAATACGCATGCCTATACCAATTTCTTTGGCACTAAAGTGTATATGAAGAATATAAACTGCAGTATTTCCTTAAAATATTTGCAAATCAGAACTACAGGACTTTAACATTCTCACAGATAAGAAAGTCAATAAATGAGGTCATCTTTACAGCCTGTATGAAACTCTTACAATGTATAAAAGGCTTTATATTTTAGTCACTTCTTCGTAACATTTTTTAAAGAAAATAATGGAAGGCAATGAATTAAAAAACTTAACTCCTACATACTGGTAGCTGTTAATTCTCTTCTGAAGCCTGGCTGCTGATGTGTGTATGTTTTCTTTATGTCGTATGTTATGTAGATGAATGACTTTCTTCGGGTACATTTTTGTTGATTTCTTTTATGTGTAACAACAAATGAATATAAATAATGATGGGGCGGTCAGTATTTTCGGTTTTTTAAAATGCACTCTGCATGAAGCCCTACTATCAGAAATTCCTAAGCTACACCTGATGGCCTTTTTTGCCAAATAAAATATTTCCTTTGCTCCTGGTGAGTTGCCCCACAGTAATACTCCATATATTAAGTGTGTATGGAAGAAGGCATCATATGAATTAAGGAAAATATTATCACTTAACACAAGTTCTAAGTCTGCCCAACAAATAGGTGACTCTCGCTAGCTTTTAACATAAAAAATTTGTATGAATCTCCAGAGTTCATCTTGAGTCAAGGTGAATACCAGGGAGCTTTGCCAATTTATTATCTGTCTCTATATTGCATAGACTGAAGAGAAGATTTATTGTTTTGCCAGGAATGATTATTAATGTACTGATTCCAAACCAGTCATTAGTTGCTCTTAATTGTTCTTCACTTTGTGATTTTAATGTATCTAAGCCCTTACTTGCAATTATAAAAGTAGTATCACCTGCATAAAGAACTACTTTACAAGATCATTTACATAAATGATAAACTACAAAGTTCCAAGTACAGATCCCTTTGGAACAGCTCTTGTAATATTTAGTGGCCCTGATCTTAAGCTGTTGAAGTCTGATTTCTGCCACTCAAGTAAAATTCAATGAAAGAAAGTACTTTGCTTCTCATGCCATTTTGCCATAGCTTTTGTATTAAGATTTTGTGATTCACCAAATCAAAAGTCTTACTAAGATTCACAAGTGTAGCACGAGCAGATAATCTGTGTTCAGAAGAGTTTAATATAAGTAAAACAATATTTTTGATTGTCTTAACTGTAGACATACCTGGCCTGAATCCATATTGGGATTCTGGAAAAAATTCATGACAAGCTAAATGCATAGAAATTTCTAACTGTGTACATTAATCTACTATTTTTGACAGTACAAGTAATATAGGACAGAAATTGTAAGGGCTTGACTTGTCACCCTTCTTGTGTAAGGGCGAAACGACTGTTATTTTTAGGCAGGGTGGAAAGCAACCCTCTTCAAATATCCAGTTAGTCAGTGTGCACAGAGGAGATGTCTGCTATAATGTAATTGGATAAGTCATAATAATCTCCATTTTTGAATTGCTTAATTTTGCTATATATTTCTTGGACCTTAACTGTTGGCCATTTATCAATTTTTGTTAATTTTGTAAGTGTTTCAGGAATGCATTTCTACCATGAAAGCTTTGTTTAATTTCACATTTTTGAGAGACATCTACACTTGACCTAGCTACATTTGAGGCATTTACAAAAAAGTCATTAATTCATCAGGTGTAATACTGACATCACTTGAAAAGATTTCTATGGTTCTTACTTTTACCTATTTCAGCCTTCACAACCTCCCAGACAGCTTTGCTCTTATTGTGGGCATACTAATATATCCATCATTTGCTTGACATTTGGCATGTTTAATCTCTGCCCTGTATTTACTTTTTATTTTTATGTTCTTCACTTTATGACATTTCTTTGATTTACCTTAGTAAATCATGATTAAAGATCTAAGTTTTTGTAATTCAGGTGTGAACGATTTACATACAGATGTCTGTAAAGACTTTATTGATGAAGAGCTGCATCTTCTAGCTACTTCAGGAGAACATTGTTTAAATGTATTGGAAAGTGCAGTAATAAATTTGTGAAAGACATCATCAATATCAACACAGTCATAGATTATTGCTTGCCATCTTATCATTTGTAGCTTGGTCCTGTAATCACATTTGTGTTGTTAATTATCTTGAGTTGTTCAGTCTGCCTACAAACAGTTTGAGTATTATTAACCATAAGTTTTAGTAAGATGCCTTTATGGTCAGATAAGAAGTGGATATCAAACAATTTTACATCAAAACTGCATTTATCACTATTGGTTATGTGACATTATTGTAATAGGAGTACTGTCTTGTGGGATTACCATTAGTACAGAACATGTCATGTGATCTTAACGCATTAAGAGAATAGGGATATTTTGAAGCCTTGGTTTTGGTATCAATGTTGATATCCTCCAAGATTAAAAAGGTTATGCTTAGTGTATTTTTTCTAACATTATAATCAGTTTTTTTAGTCTCTTGATGAGTAATTCAATGTTACTATCTGGGGTAAAATACAATGATACAATAATAAGTTTTAGGGGGGAAAGTATTGTAGCAGCAGCTTCAAAAAGTTGTCCATCAAGTTACTGCAGTGAGCTCTGAGGTTGGAACTACTCTTATAAGCAACAAAAAATATGAAACTTCCTGGCAGATTAAAACTGTGTGCCTGACCGAGACTTGAACTCGGGACCTTTGCCTTTCGCGGGCAAGCACTCTACCATCTGAGCTCCCGAAGCACAACTCACGCCCGGTACTCACAGCATTACTTCTGCCAGTACCTCATCTCCTACCTTCCAAACTTTACAGAAGCTCTCCTGCGAACCTTGCAGAACTAGCACTCCTGAAAGAAAGGATAATGCAGAGACATGGCTTAGCCACAGCCTGGGGGATGTTTCCAGAATGAGATTTTCACTCTGCAGCAGAGTGTGTGCTGATATGAAACTTCCTGGCAGATTAAAAGTTTTAATCTGCCAGGAAGTTTCATATCAGCGCACACTCCGTTGCAGAGTGAAAATCTCATTCTGGAAACATCCCCCAGGCTGTGGCTAAGCCATGTCTCTGCATTATCCTTTCTTTCAGGAGTGCTAGTTCTGCAAGGTTCGCAGGAGAGCTTCTGTAAAGTTTGGAAGGTAGGAGACGAGGTACTGGCAGAAGTAATGCTGTGAGTACCGGGCGTGAGTCGTGCTTCAGGAGCTCAGATGGTAGAGCGCTTGCCCGCGAAAGGCAAAGGTCCCGAGTTCGAGTCTCGGTCAGGCACACAGTTTTAATCTGCCAGGAAGTTTCATATCAGCACACACTCCGCTGCAGAGTGAAAATCTCATTCTGGAAACATCCCCCAGGCTGTGGCTAAGCCATGTCTCTGCATTATCCTTTCTTTCAGGAGTGCTAGTTCTGCAAGGTTCACAGGAGAGCTTCTGTAAAGTTTGGAAGGTAGGAGACGAGGTACTGGCAGAAGTAATGCTGTGAGTACCGGGCGTGAGTCGTGCTTCGGGAGCTCAGATGGTAGAGCGCTTGCCCGCGAAAGGCAAAGGTCCCGAGTTCGAGTCTCGGTCAGGCACACAGTTTTAATCTGCCAGGAAGTTTCATATCAGCGCACACTCCGCTGCAGAGTGAAAATCTCATTCTGGAAACATCCCCCAGGCTGTGGCTAAGCCATGTCTCCGCATTATCCTTTCTTTCAGGAGTGCTAGTTCTGCAAGGTTCGCAGGAGAGCTTCTGTAAAGTTTGGAAGGTAGGAGACGAGGTACTGGCAGAAGTAATGCTGTGAGTACCGGGCGTGAGTCGTGCTTCGGGAGCTCAGATGGTAGAGCGCTTGCCCGCAAAAGGCAAAGGTCCCAAGTTCGAGTCTCGGTCGGGAACACAGTTTTAATCTGCCAGGAAGTTTCATATCAGTGCACACTCCGCTGCAGAGTGAAAATCTCATTCTGGAAACATCCCCCAGACTGTGGCTAAGCCATGTCTCCGCATTATCCTTTCTTTCAGGAGTGCTAGTTCTGCAAGGTTTGCAGGAGAGCTTCTGTAAAGTTTGGAAGGTAGGAGACGAGGTACTAGCAGAAGTAATGCTGTGAGTACCGGGTGTGAGTCATGCTTTGGGAGCTCAGATGGT
This sequence comes from Schistocerca cancellata, assembly GCF_023864275.1. Taxonomy (NCBI): domain Eukaryota; kingdom Metazoa; phylum Arthropoda; class Insecta; order Orthoptera; family Acrididae; genus Schistocerca; species Schistocerca cancellata. Next base: position 657,477,965 of record NC_064629.1, read on the forward strand.
AGAACGCTTGCCCGCGAAAGGCAAAGGTCCCGAGTTCAAGTCTCGGTTGGGCACACAGTTTTAATCTGCCAGGAAGTTTCATATCAGCGCACACTCCGCTGCAGAGTGAAAATCTCATTCTGTAAACAAAAAGTATATCTGGGATTTTGTTTATTTTCAGCAAAAGACTATCTAGTAGTGAGGCAGTGTGCTCAATGCCATGACCTTGGTCATCTGGCAAAACATTGAGAAAAACAAGTAGTAATTTGTGGACACTTAGGAAGAAGGCCTTATCAGAAAAGACAGCAGTAAAATCAAACAAGTGGCAACGAGGAGGAGGAACATTGAAGAGTGAGGAACTTCTTGCAAAATGTGAGTAGTAAGTACCATAGAAAAGAGCATATGACACAGGAGAGAAAGTTATGGCGAAAATTCAGTACTATAAGGTATAAGAGAGAAGCACAATCACAGGCAGATATAGGTGTGACATATGATGTAAGTGAGGAGGATTTGTTGACACAAACTGCACCATTTTATTTAGAATATGGCAGCACACAACCTGAGGAAAATACTGCACCGCCTACAGAAGTAAAAGAAGATTTGCCAATGCAGAATATGGCTCTGCAGCAAAAACAGTATGAGTCTCAGAGCCAGTTCATACAGGAAACAAACACCTACTACAGAGAAGTAGGCAAGAGAACACAGACCGGAATAGATCCACGACAGATTTATGAAAGCATAGAAAATGTGATACAGTTCATTTAGCTGAAAGAGTGGATGATGCTTACACAGCATTAAGACATCTTGTAAGGAATATGTACCCAAATGGAGAGCATATTACTTTTCCTGTACCTGATTTCATAGATAGAATCCATCTCAAAGTGAACAGTCTGTCAACAGAAGTGAGAAAACTGTAGAAGTTATTGACACAAGTTTCTGCCACAAGAAATGAATTATTTACCTCAGATACATTATACAAGCACTTTGTGATGATGCATGGTCATATAGCATGGGATTACAGATGAGAATGATCAGCTTGTATAATATATACCCACCATCCTTAATGGAGATAAAAATAGGACAATTTAATGCCATGAGATGTGCCAGCATATTGCATGAGGCTAGAAGAGTAGAAGAAGAATTGAAGTTAGATGTATTGTGTCTCCAAGAACCATACACTAAGGCAGGAAGGGTTCACAGTATGCCAATAACTGCCCAGATAATCACTCAAGGGCAATGTCCTGTGACAGCAATAACAGTATTTAACAAAGTCATAACAGCGGCAAAAATATCACAATATTGTTCAGAACATGTAATATGCATGGAAATATTAACCAGAAGGAGAGTTCCTTCCTGGTTTCCAAGTAGTTTCAATTTAGTGATGAGATCAATGAGTATCTGATTAGCCGCCTGTGATAATGAAGCCTCTTGTGTACTACACTGATGCAAGGGTGAAATCAGTAATGTGGTACAGCCATCTGACTGATGGCCATGGAAGGCAACTAGAAGAAGGGATATCGGGAGTAGCTCCCAATTGGCTCACCTCTTACTTTAGCAACAGACAGCAAAAGGTCATTATTCACAGTGTTGAGAATGGCTGTGATGTGGGGTCTGAGTGGGGTATGGTCAAATTGGGGGGGGGGGGGGGGGCCAGGGATGAGCATTGGGGCCACCCCTGTTCCTTATTTATATAAATGACATGCCCTCTAGTATTGTGGGTAACTCTAAAATATTTCTGTTTGCTGATGACACTAGCTTGGTAGTAAAGGATGTTGTGTGCAACACTGGCTCGATTTCAAACAGTGCAGTTCATGACTTGTAGAAAATAAACCAACACTAAATCACTCAGTTTTTAACATATAATTCAACAAAACCCAATGTTTTAATTTCACAGAATGGGCATATGATTAGTGAAACTTAGCAGTTCAAATTTCTAGGTGTTCAGATAGATATTAAACAGTCATGGAAAGCCCACATTCACGATCTTGATCAAAGACTTAACGCTGTCATTTTTACTATTTGACACAAAAATTAGTCTACTTTGCTTATTTTCATTCACTTATGTTGTATGGTATTATATTTTGGGGTAACTTCCCACTCTAAGAGGATATTTTTGGCTCAGAAACGGGCAGTTCAGGCAATAAGTGGTGTAAGTTGGAGAACCTCTTGTCAAACCCTGTTCACTAGTCAGGTATTTTGACATTAGCCTCTAAATAGATATCCTCTTTACTGTTGTTTTTTGTTAACAATATCAGCTTATTCCCAGGAATAAGCAGATTTCACTCAGTTAATACTCGGCAGAAATGCAACCTGCATTTGGGTCGGCCTTCCTTAACTCTTGTGCAGAAAGGTGTACAGTAGACCGCTGCATCCATTTTCAATAAGCTATCACAAGAATTCAAATATCTTAGCAGTAGTCCAAGTCCTTTCAAATCGAAACTGAAGAGTATCCTCATGGGTCACTCCTTCTATTCTGTTGAGGAGATCCTTGAAAAATTAAGCTGATTCTTATGTTATATTGTCGACTGTATTTACTGAAACTTGTGGCTTGACTTTTATCGGGTTCATAAACATTTTATTTTTATCTGTAGTTATTTTTATGTTGTATTTTCATGTACTGCATGTTCCATGACCTTGGAGATTTGCTCCTCAATTTTTTCCCGTGGAACTTGAAGTGTAAATAAATAAATAAAAACTCAACCTACAGATATTGCCTACAATTTGCAATTCATCAGCTTATGAGGGGAGGGTTGGAAGAATGTCAGATATAGATGTCACTAAAGCAAATACAGCAGCAGTGTGCCATGTGAAAGGCTGGAAGTTTGAGAGTGGAATGAAACTGAGTGATCATAATGTCATACACTATACCACCACTGGAAGGGAAATCCAAGACACCACAGAAAATGTTCACATAATGCAGAATTCAACATCAAGATCTGAGAAGGTCCAGGAAACCATTGCTGGGTGATGTTGAACATGTTAAAGTTCAAGGACTTACACTGACCATACACACAACAATGGAGGCATCAATACCTAACAGTAGAGGTCCTTCTAGAAGAGAACCTTGTATCTGGACCACGGCCAAAATTAAGATGTGAAACAAAAAGAAGTTGTACCAGAGCAGCAAGACCCAAGAAGAAAGAATCTGAAGGCTGCAGAGATACAGGGATGTTAAACAATGTTTTAAGGAGGAGTTATGGAAAACAGAAATGGAATGATGGAAGCAATCTGCACAGACTAACTTAGAAACCAAACCCAGTGGTACATCATACAAAACAGTCGGTGAGAAAATATGATCACCAACAGTCATATCCATGCTGAAACAGAATGACTGGATGGTAACAGAAAGTTGGAAACAGTCACCTGCCTCACTAATGGAAACACTGCTTCATGATGACAGAGAAGAAGATAAGACAAAAGATCAGTGTGGATTATGAAAAATGTTATGGGAAGATTATAGAAACAACAAGCTTGTGTATTACCCCTTTGCACAAGAAGAAATTAGGCAAATAATTTTAAGACTGAAAAAGAAGAAATCTTCAGGACCAGATGGAACCCTGACTGAAGGAATACAAGCCTTAGGTGACCAATTAGGTATTTATTTGTGTGAACTATACAACAAATGTCTCTTGCACGGAAGGGTCCCTGCAGCGTGGAAGAATGCTGAAGTGGTGATAAGTAATAAAGGGCAAGATAAGGATCTGAAGATAGCCAAATCCTACAGACCAATTTGTCTTTTGAATGGTCTTGGCAAGATATTTGAAAAACTATTATGCAAGAGATTACAAGATCATAAACTGCTATGCTGGATGAGCCCTCACAAGTATGGTCTAGGAAGAGGCAAGTCAACTGAAGACACTGTTAATAAGGTGATCTCACTAGCAACAGATACACATTCTACATATGCTCTAGCAATGACGATCGATATTGTTGGTGCTTTCAATAACCTACCGAGACCGTCTTTCTTTGGTTGCCTTACGGACTTGGAGTGTCCAGAGGTGCTGTACAACTGCCTAATAGACTATTGCATGTGAGACATGCCTCTTTAATATGCCCACGAAAAGCAATAATGAAGACAATGACGAAAGGCTGTCCACAGGAATCAGTGTATCATCCAGAGTTTTGGGACATAGCACGAGAGCCCATGCTACAGAAGTTGCATGGTAGTGGTAATGTAAGCAGACTAGTAGCATCTACAGACACTGTCCATTGTAAACGGTGACCTGCATAAAAATTATACAACAAAAATGTAATGCAGTGCTCCATGAACTTCAAGGACCCTGTCAAAGTGACAGACTGTCACTAGCACCCTGCAAAACTATGTACCTCCTGCTAAAAGGGAACCTAGCAAGAATCACTAAAATAAAATTAAATGATGTAAAGATTAGAAGAACTGCAGTAATAAGATATCTAGGGGGAATTGTGGATGAACATTGTAACAGATTTTATGTTTTACCAGATTCTTGATATTCACGGTACACTCATGAAATGGTCATACAGGAAAATCTCCACTTCAGCATCATCTCAGGGTTGCTCTGTCCCATCAATCATGTGCCAACTATAACACCGTGTTCAAACTCACCTAAATCTTGATAACCTGTCATTGTAGCAGCAGTAATCAATCTAACAACTCCATCAGACACTTGTTGTCTTATATAGGCATTGCCGACCACAGCACCATATTCTGCCTGTTTACATGTCTCTGTATTTGAATAAGCATGCCTATAACAGTTTCATTGGTGCTTCAATGTATCAGGAATCCAGTAAAACATCAAATCTCTGACATTGCTGTGGCCAGAAAATGATCCTGCAGGAACAGGACCAATGACAACTGAAGAGAATTGTTCAATGTGACAGAAGTGCAACCCTTCTGCATATTGCCACAGATTTCAATGCTGGGCCATCAAAAAGTGTCAGCGTGTGAGCTATTCAATGAAACATCACTGATAAGGGCTTTCAGAGCCGAAGTCCCACTCGTGTACCCTTGATGACTGCATGAGACGAAACTTGCCTAGCCTGTCAACACTGACATTGGCCTAATGATAACTGGAAACATGTTGCCTGATCGGACGAGTCTCATTTCAAACTGTATCGAGCAGATGGACGTGTATGAGTATGGAGACAACCTCATGAATCCATGGACGTTGCATGTCAGTGGGGACTGCTCAAGCTGGTGAAGGCCCTGTAATGGTGTAGGGCATGTGTAGTTGGAGTGATATGGGACCCGTGAAACATCTAGATATGACTCTGGCAGGTGACACATACATAAGAACCCTGTCTGATCACCTGCACCCATTCGTATCTATTGTGCATTCTGATGGACTTGGGAAATTCCAGCAGGACAATGAAACACCCCACATGTCCAGAATTGCTACAAAGTGGCTTCAGGAACACTTCCGCTGGCCACCAAACTCCCCAGACACAAACATTATTGATCATATCTGGGATGCCTTGCAACGTGTTGTTCAGAAGAGATCTCCATCTCCTCGTATTCTTACGAATTTATGTACAACATTGTAGGTTTCATGGTATCAGTTCCCTCCAGCACTACTTCAGACATTAGTCGAGTCCATGCCATGTCATGTTGTGGCACTTCTGCATCCTCATGAGGGCCCTACTCAATATTAGGCAGGTGTACCAGTTTCTTTGACTCTTCTGTTTAAATTGTATTTTTTCTATAGACTGTATTTAATGTATTTCAGTACGATGACATCAGTTACATCATAAAATGTTTAAATATGGAATAAAAGATTTGATTTGATTTCTTGATATTAGCCCTGTCCTGAATCATACTGTGAAGCCAGTTTTGAAGCTTTCCTTGGTCAGCTCATCCTCAAGGTCCTACTTGTATACATATAATAATTGTGTCTTTGTATGTGTGTCCTCTGCAATGTCATGTAGTATCATTAAGGTCTCTTTTTCTCAGGATTTTCACATTTATGTGTCTCTTACACCTTTTTGTCGTTCATCATCTTTGCTGTGGCACTTTGTGTAGCAGTTCCAGGTTAACTACATTACTGGTTTGCTTTATACAAATTTTGTCTTTGGTGTGGTTTATTACGGTCATTAATTTTTGTTGCTGTCTCTTTGTCTTTTCATTTGTTCTTGGCTTTATAACAATTTGTTTGGTTGCATTGTTTGTGCTGCTGTGATTTTAGCAGCAGGGGCTCTTTTTGCTGCATTTCTATTAAGTGGCACCATTATCACTGCACTTGCATATGTTTCCTTTGGTTTGTGTAAATCTTCTTCGTAATTTATTTTTGTGGTTGTTCCAACCTTCCAATTAATAGTGTCTGCTCTAATGCCTATTGTGATATTTTCCCCTTTAATTCCACTTTTAATTTACTCTCACTTACCGGTATCTGCTTTTGCTCATGTCAGTTCCCACTATTCCATTCCATGTAACCATCTTGACTACATATGTTTGCCCGTCTGATGTCAAACACATTGCAGTGCACAGCCTTTCCATATTAAGTTGCGCTGCTTACTTACATATGTTGCTTTCCTCTGAGTCACCAGAAGCAGCACTGGATGTGTCAGTTGTGGCTTGCCTCACACCGGCTGTGGCTGATTGGGAAGGCAAAGCAGCTTTCAGTGGATGCCTGGCACAGCACTGTGGTCTGCGTGCCTCTCCTCAGCTGATGTAGAACTGTACCATCAGATGGCGTGGAGCAGGCTTTGGGTACAGCAACTGCAGAGTGACAGTTTGGACAATTTATTATTTAAAAACATCTATTAGATTAAATTTCACAAATGCTATTTAATTTAACATTCCTGGAGAAAATGCCATAAATTTTAGAAGTTTTTGGGTCTGACATTTGATGAGCAGTTCACATTGTTATCACATCTTAAGAACATTAAAGACAAGGATCTATGGCTTCAGTAGGCCATCTTATCTTAAGAGTACTGATGCTGTTCACCACAAGGGTTTCAGTTGGTGAAAAGAGCATATAGCACAATTCCGATCACCAGCCTCTGTGTTGAGGTTTGCAAACCACTGCTCATCGTCTGGCAGTGGATCCTCATGATGTGTCATGTATGCAGTTACTCTCCACCCCATGAACCTGCCATTCCATATAATTCCTCACCCTCCAATAGAGCAAATATTCATAAATAGGGCTTGAGAAGCAAAGTGATTCAGGATTTTCATGTGGCAGGAGTTAGTAGCTCTTAATGCAGATCATATTTCTGTGCTTCATCAAGGTTGGAGTCATTCACTGTCTGGTTAATAAGAAGATCTAGAATTATTTTAGATTTATCAGTGTCATTTACACTGATGGGTCTAAACAGGATCATTACATTGGATGTGCTGTGTTCTTTCCAGAATATGTTCTCAAGATGCACTCACCTGGTACATTCATAGTGTACAATGCTGAATTATTGGGTTGGTGCATAAGTTTGTAGCATTTTTCTGTAAGTTAATAAACACAACAGATGCACTCAGCAGAGACTTTAGTCATCAATATTCTCTTTCAATATGTACAACAATTTGCCAATGCTGAGGTGACTTTTTGATTCTGCAATGGTAGAAATCGTGTGGTTTAGAGGTGAAGAACTTGTTGGGCCACATTTGGAGTGCATTTTCATCTGTAAAGGAAGTTCCTTGAAGGCTGTTCAATAGACAGCAGAAAAGGTGAAAATCTGAGGACACAAGGTCAGGTGAATAAGGTGGGCATGGAATGACTTCCCAACCCAACTGCTGTACAGTGTTTTTTGTCAGTAGCAGAATGTGGGAGGGCTTTATCATGGAGTAGCATCACTTCATGCAGTCTTACAGGTCACTGTACTTGGATTGCATGTACTAAACCTCTCAGTTGTTGACGACAAATATCAGCAGCAAATGTAGCATATCACACGATCACTCATCCACCAGGTGCATAACATTATCTTTTGTGAGTGCATACAGGTCTTTGTATGGGGAGTTGCTATTTTTTTGGGGCTTAACCATTCTTTTCCTTATGTTAGCAAAATGACATCATTTCTCATCACCAGTAATGACAGAGGATAGAAATGGTCAGTGTTGTTCACGAGCTAATTGGTGATGAGCAAGCAGAGATGCACATTGATTTTTGTGATTTTGGTTAGAGCATGTGGTACCCATATTACCAATTTTTTAACCTTCTCCATTGCATGCAAATGTCACATGATGGAATAATCACAGTTCACCACATTTGACAGTTCTCAAGTACGCTGATGTAGGTCATTGTGGATTAATGCTTTTAAAAGCTCTTCAACAAACACTCAAGATCTTCCTTAATGTGGAGAATCACTAATGTCAAACTGATCCCTCTCAAAATGAGGAAACGATTTTTTTGCCACGCTCTGTCCAAATGGTGCAAATGTTTCTGGATGCCTCCACTGCAGTCTGCCCTCAACTGAACTCCAACAGAAGAATGTGTTAGAACTGCTCCCATTTCTCTTCTTGGCACTCCATTTTCTAGCATCCACAGCTCCACTCACTATCTCCAAATAACAAAATGACAATATGTAAACTCAAAGAGCAACCGTGAACTACAAATAAAAAATGACAATTGATAAATAAACCCATAGCAACTGGAATACCAACATGCAAAACAAAACCGCTTAGAGCTTGTGCACCAACCTAATATATGTGCTCTTGACAGCAATGGAACAGATGCAGTGTCTTCATGCTACCAAATTCCTCATCTGCACTTACTCCCTAAGTGCCCTTCAGGCTATCCTTCACATGTATCAAGCATAAAAGTATCTTCAGCTGATCCATGAGACCACTTTCCACTTACAGAGGCACGGCAAGGAGGTATCATTTTGCTGGGTACCAGGGCACATGGGCGTTCAGAGTAATGAAGCAGCAGATGCTGCAGCTAAGAATGCCTGCTTGGAAAATACAATTTCTGGATGTGCTGCCCCCATACATGCAATTATCTCACTGCTGACATGGAGGGTCATGCATCTGTGGAAGGTGGAGTGGTTAGGACTGAGGGACAACAAGCTATGGCTAGTGAAGCTAACAACATGGCCGTGGCATTCCTCCTCCCAGCCAGTGTGCCAAAAGGAACCACTCTGTCCTGCTATGGTTGGATTCCTTCTTCAGCAAGAGGATCTACCAGTATGCAGTTTTTGTTATATACAGATATCTGTGCACCACATTTTAATGCCAATCCATGAGAGTTGCAACCCACTTACCAGCTGACCTGCCATTTATTTTAGGTGATGAAAAATAAATGTGGTCCATGTTTTAAGATTCCGTATGATGTCCGGTCTTCTCAGTGGTACCTTAGGTAAAAGTTTTTAATGTGTTTCCAGGGGTGTTGCTTCATCTGTATACTTTTCACAAAACAAAACCAAATTCATCTCCCATCAGTTGAGTACAAGCGCTGATGACCTCACTGCTGAGCACCCTGTATGTTTCGCCACCTGTCACCTGAGAGCATGCAATAACAGACATCATTGCTTGAATGCCTGTCAATTTGCACAAGTGCACTGCTAAACATTAAAACTGCAACACTGGAAACAATAGTAAATAACTACATCTTTCTTACTGTGTGCATACTGTATGACAGGAAGAATACATGATTAAGTTTGTAGGTGCTTGGGAGCATACAGGGTACAAAATTTAGTACACAGAGCTGCCACCTCTGGCAGCATAGTGACACTAATTCAACAGTCAAAACAAGCTTGGATGATAGATAAGCATGCGTCATTTCATGCTGCTTTAACTCAGTGCCAGAATTAATCGATTATATTAGCTGGCGAGTGGCAGCATGCCAGTCTCCCAGCAACCTACACCCTGATGTATTCAACTGGTGAGAGATCTGGTGAACTTGCTGACTAGTGCAGCTGTCAAATAGCCTCTGTATCAAGATAAGTCACACACCACAAGCAACATGCAGTCTAATATTATTGTGTAAATGACAGGAAGAATGATATGGTGATCTCAAAGGTGGAAAACAGCCACTAACATTAACACTTCAAAAATGTAATATCTGCTGTCCAAATTGCTGACTATGAGAGCCAGAGGTGATCATGTTGTGTAATAAACACTTCCCCTTTCATCGCACATGTTGCTGGACCTGTGTGATGATGGTGAATGCAATCTAGCAATGTTCATCGTCCTCGGAGCCTCCACACAAGCATACTTCCGTTGTGATGTAGTAAATGGAACCAGGACACATTTGAAAAGACAATGTGGTGCCATTCCTGCATCCAGCATTATTTGGCAAACTACTCGACATGCCTCACTCTGATACCATGTCGAGGACAGTTGACTTATTAGTGACAGTATGAAATTTCTGAACCAAATAGTTGAGATTATGAAATGTAAATTTATATTTATTAAGTGTAACATTTCTATATTTCACATGTTCCATACAAATCTGAGTAAAAAGACCTTCCATGTTAATTCAAACTCAACAGAACTACATGAAGTGTATTTGATGGTGGTAGATTTGATTTTGTTTTAACTGATTAGAAGTGAAACCTGGCAAGCACGGCTTGTCGTTAGAATGAATTTGGGGCTAAGGAGCTCAGCCGATAGTTTGGAATGGAACAACAGTGGCTGCTGTGCTGCCAGTGCTCCGGACGCCGTCACACTGCCCATGTGGATACCTGCTTTGCTACAAACAAGCCCATTTCCTGACTCATTGGAAACAGTGTTTTGAAACTGTTCTCATTGTGCAACGTTTATTTCTCTTGAACCCACAAAAATAGATAATAGTTAATGTAGCAAAGTAATATAAAAAATATGATTTGGAACATATTTTGCGAGTTAACAAGTATGCTAGCGAGCCGTCAGCACAGCAGAATTATTGAAACCATAAGTTGCAAGTCAGGCCACGCTGGACAGTGCGGCTGCAGCTGGCAGAGAGAGGTGGGTGGAAGCAAGCTGTCACAGTTATGTGTGTGATTCTTCCCACATGCTGGGGAGGAGGAGTCAGTTAGCCATTTTGAGGGAAATGGAAAAGAAGGAGAAGACATTAAATGTGGCAGCTGTTGCAAAATGGCAAACAATGGATACTGCATAATAATTAACAGATTCTCATATCGCAAAACCAATACAACAATGTAATTGTGGCACTGAGGTGCATGTATTGAGACTTTAATATCAATTATATTATAAGAACTACAGAAGTTACACTGGCACTGTAAATGTTTTTTATCATGCACACCATTAAACATTAATAATTCCTGAATGCTTCACGCAATCTTTATGATCAAGGTGATGGATGATTGCTGAGGACACTAGCTATCAACACTGAAACTCACATGTCTGTATATATTGTATTTATTGGATTATTTCACATTTGATATTTTTTTAATCACGAAAATGTGTCATAACATTGTATTCTCCACACATACACAGAAAATGAATGCAGCACAACATCCCTTGTAACTTTTTCTATGAAACTGTATATTGTATTTATAGTTAATAAAGTTATTTCTTATTTAAATAATTAAATGTTAATTCAGTCTATGATAAAGAAACATATCATCTGAACATGGTAATATGTACATAAAATTTAGAACCACTATCAAATAGAGTGCAAAACAATGCTTCTATTGAGCAGGTTATCTTTACAACACTCTAATTATCATTAATATTGTGCATAGATGCGTATATTTCATGTTTTAATTAATTCAGGGTGAGTTGTCAATAGTCTGACGGGAACTGGCAGAGAAAGACATTTCTTTTAACACATTTGTTGTATTTATGAATTATGGATATTTAGTTAAGGTCTATTTTATGTATTTTTGTGATCATTATAAAATTTGGCGGGCATACTGAGGGCTTATAAAGGAGCACAAATGGCTGCTCCTGGCAATTATGCATTGACTGGTCATTCTGCATTGAGCGGTCATTGGCATAACATGCACGTTGCAGAGCTGTTAATGCGGTTTAGAACTCTTGAAGCTATAGGTTTCAAGTGGAAAGTAGCTCTCAAATACTTTAACTTACATTCATACTTAGAAGAATTCTGAGCTGAATGGGACTTACAGTCCATGACCCATTTGGGACTTGGACATTTTGCAAGTGTTAGTTAATGAGCTGCAGTGAACTATGAATTATTTCACCAGCAATTTTGGAATTATTTCTGGAAGGCAGTTGGAATCTACTCATGATTACACAAGTTTCGATATGTTAATCACTATATTGAACTTTATTTATTTGTGAGCTGGTGATTATTTTGTGTACAGTTTAGCAGAATGGGACTTGATATTTTGCAGATCACTGATGTTTAGTTAGTAACTGGGGAATCTGCCAGTACTTAAATATGTATATACTCGATCTTGACTGCAATCGATTCTTTTTGTTATTTTATTTCATGCTTATACACATATTTGAATTAGTCAAACAGTGGAAAGTTTAGGGTGAAATATCAACAATTATGTACAGATGACACTTTGAGTTTGCAGTCAGGCACATAATTTCCTGCCAAAGCATTCTTCAGAAAAGAAAGGAAAACACACACACATTCATACATGCAGGTACACCTCTCACACATGTGTGGTGTCCTTTCTTATCTGCAGAACGCTTTGGCTGAAAGGTCACTATGTAACAGTCTTTTCATTGTGCTTGTCTGCAACTCAATGTCTCAGCTTTATGGTGAGTAGTGTCTATCCTTTTCATAATATTTGAATAAATCACCTGTTTATCCAATCTGAACTCTTTGGTGTTGCCTACAATCAGTTATCCAAAATAATACAACCCTTTTTCACCATTATATTGATATTTCATCTATTTCAATTTGAACTGTGTTTAATTTTGCATAATTTGCCAAAACTTAGATAATTTAAGCTGCAATATCACAAGTTAAAACAATCTTGCAGCAAATTTAACTGCTGGGCATGAAACCAGACAGTGCACTCACTGCCTGAGTGTAAGACGATATTGACCTAATATTTCAAATAGAGTCATGCATCTGCCCAATTGAGTGTTTGCAAAGTATATCATTCACACTTGAAAGATGCAATTGGGTATTCTTGTCTGAATCATTTGGTGATGCAAGAATGTAGTACACAGTGGGGTTTTCCAGCCATGGGACATTAATTTATCCTTGGTACAATTAGTATTGGAGTTTTTGTACAGAAATGAATTCAAGTGATTTTTCATCCAGAAGCTCACAATCAGCATTTTCTGTGATACAGTCACGAATCTAAGGCATAAAAGGCAGTTTTGTGTGTGGGCACCACACTAAAGATTTTGTAGCAGTTGTCTGCATATAAGTGAGGTAGCAGAAACTAGGTGTGGGAGAAGAAGACACCAGTAGATAGTGGGTGGAGTTTTGCCGATCACGTAAAACCAAGAGCAGCAACGGGGACTTCAATGGTGGCATGGGAATTGACTACAGCACCAAGGGTCTTCAGTTTCAGCATCAACAGCAACTTTATCTCCAGCAACAGCAGTAGAGCAGAGGCAGTCAACATGACTGACAAGCTAAGTACTGACACTGAAAATGTTAATATATGTGGATTAATAGATTTGCTGTCAGAAAAGGACTCTGGCATGATGAAACAATCACAAAGTTTATGTGAAGCAGATAATATTAGTGGGCCAGATAGTCCAAGATCAGAATGTGGACGTGTCTGGGTGGCATCTACATCAGCGAGGTAAAAAGAAACTAACAGCACACATAAACATAGCAGTTCAAGTCTTGAATTATAGTGGTTATGAAGAGTATAGAATAGAAAGTGATATGAAACAAACAAAGCCTATAGAATGATACAAATGTTGCTGCGCCACTAAGAAGCATTTTTTCAAAACTCAATAAATGCAAAAAAATAAATTTTTGAGGAAAGGCATTTTTCAAATATCTTATTGAAATACTGAATACATAAACCAGATAATCTGACATTAACACAGATTTAGTAGGCATGATACTCTGTGTTTGACTTTTCAAAAATTTTCATTGTTTTCTTCAGAATAGAGGGCCAAATCCTCGAAGTTTTTACAAAAGTTGATAAAGTCAAAGAGAGAAATTAAAAGTGAACATTGTTAATATACAATTCCAAATTGATTTTTTCTTTTCTTTTTTATCTTCAACATTATTTACAAAGAAAGCTACTTTATTGTCAATTTTGCACAGAAATATCATTATGAATTACAATATAACACTTTAGTATCACACTCGTCCATAAATGTTTGATAAGCAGATGTGTAAATTAGTGAAAATGCTATTGAAATACAATACAAAATACTGGCTACAATACTAAACTGGAAATCTATTTAACACTTTCAACTACATCCTTGTAATATTCTTGTGGTATATTAAAATGCCTCATAAGTTTTAAGACATCCTCCCTCTTTTCCTTACTGACCGTGTTCTCCTTTTCCAAGATGGCAAGGAAGAGAAGCTTCCACCAGTGCACTTACCATAGGCCTATGTGAAGGGTGTCATTGAGCTGCTAGGCAACGTCCTCAGCTGATGAGGTTTCAAACCGATTTTCTGTAGAAGCCATAGGATCTGCAACATGACAGGTTCCACCAAGGATGCTAACTAAACACTGCAGGAGTGCGGAGCTGCTTACAGCCTATCTTGTTCTAGGAAGTTCGTGTGGTGGAGAAAAAGTTGTGGATGTGCCAATGCAAAATTCGAGACACAACTGAAATTGTTAAGCAGCCAGACATCAGTAGAGCGGACGGCTGCATATTTCCAGCATCCTAGCTACCGGCTATCCCTGTCCAATGGACCGCAAGTGATCGCAAGGCCGAAGCCTCACCAGGCACTGATTTTCAGACTGTTGCCAGTCACAGACAATCTGGCTAGCCCACAAATAGCTTCTTTCCTACCCTCTCGTCTTTCGTCATGACTAGCCTCTTGTATTCTAGGGCCAATAACCTTACACAACTGTCCCTCTCTCTCTTTTTTATTTTGCAGAGAACTCTCTCACATTATCATTGACAACAATGTCCTAACATTGTTATTCTCCGTTTAGATCTCTGAGAAGCAAACCACAGTTTGCTTTTATTGACTTTTGCTTTAACTGGCTGAGAGCAAATATCGTATTTTGGAAAAACTTGCAGTTTTTGACACCCTATAACAACAGCAAATATTGGGTTTTGACAAAATGGTTTCAACAGGTCATGTGTGCAACAAGCTCGATTTCCAACTATAAAAATTTAAATTTTGAAAAACTGAGCATTTATCAACTTAAAAAAAAAAAAAAAAAAAAAAAAAACTTCTTCAGTGGATTACGAGGGGGAACAGTTCAACAAAATAAAGAGAGAATCCCAAAATCTAACATTTAAACTGAAGATCGTTGGTACTGTACACATACCCTGCAATGATCAAGATAGTGATAAAACTGTACTAGTAATATACCACTATAATGTCCAGTCACTATATAACAAAACAGACAAATTTAATGCGTCAAAAGTGAATGGATTGCAAAATGTTTCCATATTGTTCCTTTCTGAACACTGGCACTATATAAACTCATTCAAAACATTCTCCCCCTAAACCTTTACTCAGGCTCAGATCTGCAGACTTACTGCAGATACATGGGGGAGTAGATATCTGTTATAAAAATAATACAGAAGTCAGTAACCTGTCAGTAAACCTCATATCCTACATTCTAAAATTCACAGAAGAAAGGATATTGTTGAGCTTAGCCACAGCCTTCAGGACTGTTTCCAGAATTGTGTGCTGATATGAAACATCATGCAGATTAAAACTTTGTGCTAGTTGGTTGGTTGATTTGAGAGGAGGGGACCACACAGCGAGGTCATCGGTCCCATCCGATTAGGGAATAGCGAGGAAAGAAGTTGGCCGTGCCCTTTCAAAGGAACCATCACGGCATTTGCCTGAAGCAACTTAGGGAAATCATGGGAAACATAAATCAGGATGACTGGATGCAGTTTTGAACCATCATTCTCCCTAATGCAAGTCTAGTGTGTTAATCACTGTGCCACCTCGCTCGGTATTTGTGCTGAACTAGGACTCGAACCTGGGAACTTTTCCTTTGTAGGCAAGTGCTCTACCAACTGAGCTATCCCTGCACAACTCATGGCTCATGCTCACAGCTTCACTTCCACCAGTACCTCATCTCCTACCTACCAAAGTTCACAGAATTTCTCCTGCATAACTTGTGGCACTAACTCTTCTGGAAAAAGGATATTGGGAAGACATGGCTTAGCCACAGCCTGGAGGATTATTTCCAGAATGAAATTTTCACTCTACTAAGGAGTCTGCACTGATATGAAACTTCCTGGCAGATTGAAACTGTGTGCTGGACGGAGATTTGAACCTGGGCAAGTTCTCTACTGAATGAACTATCCAAGCACAGCTGACAAGCGATCCTCACAGCTTTACTTCTACCAGTATCTCATCTCCTGCCTTCCAAACTTCACAGAAATTCTCCACTTGAGGTATTACGCCCCTGGAAAAGAGGATACTGCAGAGACATAGCTTAGCCACAACCTGGAGGATTGAAATTTCCACCCTGCAGCAGTATGTTGATATGAAACTTATTGGCTGATTAAGACTTTGTTCCAAACTGGGACTCCAACGTGGGACCTTCGGCAAATGATTTGTCAACTGAGCTATGTAAGCATGATGCTAAGTACACTAATACTTATTCATTCCCATTTTAGTTTGGATCCTTCATGGCCACCATGGCCACCCTCCTCCTTTCTCCTGGCTTGGGACCGGCAACAGCAATTGTATTTGAGTTTGGGGCCAGAGAAATACAGGCCATCTTTAGGAAGATTCGTTAACAGCAGTGTTACTTCCAGTGTACATTTGCGAATTATCCCACTAATGGAAGCCATTGAGGAAGGTGGTACCGATATGTCATAATTGACCCTCGTAAATCAACAATGAACTCTCATGAAGTATAAAATAAACTTTTCTTTAGATGAAGTTAAGTGATCGGTGTAATTTCTCCTGTTTTGCTATTGGTGGCACATTGAATTCTGCCTGTACCATTCTAGTGAAAAAGTTGCCGAGACATCTGGAAACATAGCAAAGAGGTTAGAAATCGTATTTTAAACAAGAATTAGTAATTGGCATTCTGGCAATTTATATTACGATTCTCAAGATCACACAAAAACATGACGTTTATACTTTTTCCACTAGGTACTAGAAATTTAAAGCTCCAGAAAGAATTTTAGTTAATACTTTCTACCGACTATTTTATTGGGATAAAATTTTCTCTGTGCACCGAACTTGTCTACATCTTCCACCAATTTGAAAACTAAACACGCTAACTTTTTCGTCCTGACAAGTTAAGTCCCTTTACAATCACACAATTACACTTCACGCCAGCACAGTTCAGGAACTATGCCACTTTTTTATGTAACAGAACCTTCGTTATAGCTGCCAGTGCATATTCCTAAATTACAAGGTAAGTGCAGGAAGGTGCACTCGTAAACCGTTGTTTTTGACTTTTTTAAAAAGTAATGTTAACCATAAAGAGCGTTACTGAAAATTAAAGAGTTTAGTCCAGAAGCGTTTGCATTTCGCTTGAAGAGTTTTGGGAAGCTCTGACTCATTCCTCCATTTTACTCGTGATCCCACGGATGATCTGTACAACGTATTTCCTGAAGCATGTAGTGTCTAATTGTAAACGTTTCATCGTGCTATGAACTTGAGGGTAAGAAAATAATCGAATGTAATTTATATACTTAATAAGCTAGGATAAAAAGATTTATATGAGGCCTACAGCCATTTACTGGCAATTCTTTTACGGCATTCTTAGAACGCCAACCCTCCTCCTTTCTCCGGGCTTGGGACCGGCAACAGCAACTGTAGAGCTACCAAAGTCGCTCTGCAAGTACTGTAGGCGGAGTTAAAGGTTTCACAATACCATCACGCAAATAAGACGTTAATAACTAACAACCGCAAATGAAACCACAACATCTACAGGGGTAAAGGCAGTGTTAATCTATCACGAGATCAATATGGCAGTTTCGCAGTTTATGGGCTGCAGCGGTACCGATAGCTAGCGAGCGCAGAATCACTGAAATGAAATTTATTGTCCTTATCTTTCCTTAAACCTATAATATCTTATTTTAGTTAATTCATTTTGAGTTTTAAACTCAATAGATACGGATTATGGTACATCATTGGTGTAATAAACTGCACAAAAGTGGAGGGAGACCCCGTTACGTTGTGTTTCTCAACCGCTATACGAGATGGCAGCATGTGCATAATATTCTTGCGATGTAAATGATGTCCAAAGATTTTATAACGATGCAAGCCCTATTGGAGTGTATTTATCATCTTTTTTTTAATAAATGTGTGTCGAGATAAAATGAGACAACAGATACACTGCACATGTTGAGCACGTTTTCAATTTTTATTTGCTTATTTCGCAAATAATGGGAACGGAAATCTCCCAAAAAATTGCAGTTGGGACTCCCTCTGGAGTGATAATTAATTATTATGTGCGTATTAGTTGATAATAAACCTCTGCAAACGAAGGGGAGTGCTTAAAGATTATTACAGAGTTTTGTACCCTTCAACTATGGTGCTGGTATACTATATTAAGTGCCACTACTGCATTTGAATGCATACGGTACTGAATGTTCATTAGAGTGCGGAATGTTGTCATAAACTAATTTATTTTTTATTTTATTTTTTATTTTATTTTATTTATATCGTATTCCATTAATCCGTATTGTGATAAATCACAAGGATGTGGAATGAGTCATGATTACATACAACAGATATAATACACATATATAAAATGACAAAAATGTACCATAAGATTATGAATAAGTTTGTAGGTTAAAATCAAATCAAAGGTATAGCTCAAGTAATATAAAACAATACCTAAAAAGGAAATATAGTACATTTTCCAAATTAAACAAATAATACACATATATAAAATGACAAAAATGTACCATAAGATTATGAATAAGTTTGTAGGTTAAAATCAAATCAAAGGTATAGCTCAAGTAATATAAAACAATACCTAAAAAGGAAATATAGTACATTTTCCAAATTAAACAGTTAATGTGATCTATAGCAAACAAATTTTTATCAGTATAAAAAATCATTGCTTTATCTGTAGATACTCATCAAGAGAATATAAGGAATTTACCATTAGGTATTCTCTCAATTTACATTTAAAAGTAGGTAAGACATTAATGTGATCTTTAATACCTGATGGAAGGGAGTTGAAAATTTTTGTGGCTGAATAATGAACACCTTTCTGAACAAGACTTAAATGTTTCAGATCCCTGTGTAGATTATTTTTAGACCTAGTATTATGATCATGACATTCACTATTAGTTTTAAAAAGAGATAGGTTGTTAGAAACAAAAATCATCAAAGAAAATATGAATTGAGAGGTAAGTGTTAATATTTGTAACTTATGAAACAGACTTCTGCAAGAATATCTTGGATGAACACCACTCATGATTCTAACAGCTCTCTTCTGTGCAGTAAATATTTTTTTGGCTAAAGGCTTGTTGCCCCAAAATATTATGCCATACGACATGATAGAATGAAAATAACCAAAGTAGGCAGCTTTAGTAGCGTCCTCATCACCAATGGGGGTGATTACACGCAGAGCATAAGTTGCCACACTGAGCCTTCTATGTAGGTCTAAGATATGCTCAGACCAGTTCAGCTTGCCATCAATTAGAATGCCCAAGAACTTAGATGATTCACAGTGTAGTATATTTTGGTTACCACAGTTTAAGTGGCATACTTCATTTTCTTGTTGAGATGTGTGAAATTGCATATACTGAGTTTTCTGAATGTTTAGAGTTAGTCCGTTGCACTTAAACCAGTGTAGGATGTCAACGAGTACAGCATTACATTTATTTTCTAGGTCACTGTTAGTTCGACTTTCAAGCAGAATAGTGGTGTCATCGGCAAAAAGAGTAAATTTACACTCGGTGTCTGTGCAAAGTGGGAGATCATTGATGAAGATAAGGAAAAGCAAAGGTCCTAGGATGGACCCCTGAGGCACACCACACTTTAATGTGCCCCAATCAGAAGAAATGGGACTATCATTGGCACCATTAATTATCACCTTCTGTTTTCTGTTTTGCAGATATGATTCTATCCATCTACCAATGCTACCTCGCAAGCCATAAAAATTAGCCTTATGTAAGAGAATGTTGTGGTCCACACAGTCAAAGGCCTTAGACAAGTCACAAAAAATTCCAATAGGTGACATTTTATTATTTATTGACTCTAAAATTTCATTTGTGAGAGAAAAAATAGCCTGCTCAGTTGATCTACCTTTTTGGAAACCAAACTGGTTTCTGTTGAGTATGTTGTGGCTGTTAAGATGTTCTACAATTCTTGTATACATTAGTTTCTCTAATACTTTTGAGAAACTACTTAGTAGTGATATTGGACGGTAGTTAGATAAATTAGTTTTGTCACCCTTCTTGAAAAGTGGTTTCACAACAGCAAGCTTTAATCTCTCTGGGACAACACCTTGCTGGATAGACTCATTAAAAATGTGACACAGGACTTGACATATGTGGTCACTACAATGCTTCAGTATTTTTGGTGAAATGTTGTCAATACCAGTGGAATTTTTATTTTTTAAGGCCTTGATGGTATTTTTAACTTCAGTAATAGTAACTGGGGCAATACAAATTGGGTCATACGTGTTAGGGTTAGCTCTGTGTAATAAATGCGTAGCAGCATTTAAGGAACCGTTACAACCTACTTGTTCTGCTGCAGTTATGAAGTGATTGTTGAATATGTTGGAAACTGTTACAGGATTATGAATAACCTCATCCTTATAGCTTATCTCTGTGGTAATAACATTCTTGTTACTCTTGCCACACTCTCTCTTTATAACATTCCAAACTGCTTTTATTTTGTTCTCAGATTTATCAATTTCAGACTTAATATACAGGCTCTTGGATTTGTTTATCACCCTTTTTAAAATTTTACAATATAACTTAAAATGAGACCTTTCAAGGGGATCATTTGATACTCTTAGTGAGGCATGTAACTCCCTCTTATTCCTGCAAGAAATTTTTATACCTCCAGTAATCCATGGTTTACTGGAAGAAACCTCATTGTTCTTTCTGACAGTTTTTTTTGGGAAAGCCATTTCAAATACAGATATAAATTCATTTAAAAAAAGGTTAAATTTATCATTAACATCTGATGTGCTGTACACTGGCTCCCAATCTATCTGTGACAAATAGTCGTTAAAGGCAGACACAGTTTCAGTGTTTATACATCTATAGGACCTATAGGTGTGGGAGATTTTATTGCACAAACTGATGTTATTTACTTTCAGAAGTTGTCCATCATGGTCAGACAGGCCATAAATTACTTTGCTCACACTAGCACTGTTGACTCTATTCTTGTCAATGAAAATATTATCTAGAAGGCTCTTGCAATTTTCTGTAACTCTAGTGGGCCAGGTAACCATCGCAGCCAAGTTGTAAGAATTCATTAAGTGGTCCAGGTCAGTTTTGAGGTTGTTATCAGTTAAGAAGTTGACATTAAAGTCACCTACAATTATTAAATTTCTAGTTTTAGAGAACAATTTGGTCAAAAGAGATTCTAACTTATTCATAAAGATGCAAAACTTCCCTGCTGGAGCTCTGTAAATTGCAAGCACAGTAAAAAACATGTCCTTTGCAGAAATTTCAGTCCCGCAAACTTCAAAATGTTGATCTACACAATACTTACTTAGATCTAAAGATTTATAAATGATTTTACTGTCTATATAAATTACAGCACCACCTTTCTCCTTACTTGTTCTGCAGTAATGAGTAGCTAGATCATACCCATCAAGCTGCAGCCCATCAATTCCAACTGTTACATGATGCTCAGTAAGGCATAAAACATGAGGACGGTCAACAGTGTCCATGTACGTACGTAATGGACCAGAGGTGTTTCCTTAAAAGTTATTTGTCTGCGTTATTATTACTATGTAAATGATGCCCAGGGGAATGAGAGGCAGGTGCTCTTTACTAGGCCTATGTAATAGCACCTCAGTTTTAACAGCGTTTCGTGCATAAGATGAGAAAAAGAAATTGCATTCATTTTGATTAGGGCTTTTTATGTGACTTTCACTGCCGAATTATAAGTTGTATTTTTGTATCACCGGATACTGTTAGTACCGTAAGAGATCAGACTTTTTTTTTTTTTTTATATAAACGTGTTATACTGCTGTAGCCTACACACTGCATTCATTAGTGAGCAGTTGTCATTGGAAAGGGTATTCCTGCACGAAGAAACGTTATCATAGCTTATATTTGTTCTGAGACACCGAGATATTGATATTACTGGTACAAGATCTCTGATTCTAAGCATATCACAATAAATTTACATAGCGCAACAGTGATTAATAATTTAATTCTGTCGCAATGTCGATGACACCTTCGTCTTACAGCCACGTGGAAAAGACCGGCTGAATTACTTTCTCCTGCATCTCAATTCCGTATACGAACATCAGTTTTACATGAAAGTCTGGATTATTTCCAGAATGATATTTTCACTCTACGGTGGAGTGTGCACTGATATGAAACTTCGTGGCACATTGAAACTGTGTGCCGGACTAAGATTTGAACCTGGGACTCTCACCTTTTGTGGGCAAGTTCTCTACTAACTGAGCTATCCAAGCACAGCTTACAGTCCATCCTCACAGTTTTATTTCAGCCAGTATCTCACCTCCTACCTCCAAAACTACACAGAAACTATCCTGTATAATTTGCAGGACTTCTCTTCTGGAAAAGAGAATACTGCAGAGACATAGCTTAGCCACAACCTGAAGGACTGAAATTTCCACCCTGCAGCAGAGTGTTGATATGAAACTTCCTGGTAGATTAAAACTTTGTTCCAAACTGGGACTCCAACCTGGAAACTTCCACCAAGTGCTCTATCAACAGAGCTATGCAAGCATGATGCGAAGTATACTAATATTTATTCATTCCCATTTTACTTTGGATCCATCATGGCCACCACGTTTCAAGTATTTGAGCTTGAGGCCACAGATATACAGGCCATCTTTAGGCCGATAAAATTCTTATTACTTTTTTAATAAGTTCAGTTAGGTATCACACATGTTAGCCCACCAGTATACAGTGTGAGAACATATACATGTGTGAACAGCACCACCTCGCTCATTGAGGAAGGTTACAGGGCTGTTGGATATGTTACAAAGAGTTTCCATCTACATGATTCAAATTGTTCAGGAAGTGTTGACATGGTATAAGATTTTAAATATCTGTTAAGTCATTCAGATTATGTTGGGTGGCATGCTTTGGAAGTGGCCACAGTTTAACAGTGGTCGTTCATCCAAGTAAACTGTTTGTGACCATACGCGCATATAATGCTGTGGCTTAATTGGAGCTATATTTTAATTTTGATGCATCTGCTTTCACAAGGTGGCTCTGTCTTTGATGGAGTACAGTATGACTGACAGGGCTCCAATAGGAGATTTTGAGTAGAGGAATGGGAGAGGTCTTGCACATGGTTTTTCCATTGGAATATTATGAATTTACCAAGGGATTGGAGGCAGAAGCCTATGGTAGAGAAGGATCATGCATATATTATATGCAGGGCAAAGGCCCTGCATATTTGCCTGCCATGTTTGCAGATATGCTTCACAGGCCAGGTGTGGCCCCTTCATTACTTCAGACAGCTGTTTATCAACTCCTTCAATGAGCTGATTATCGCAAAGCCTTCTGCAGCCACCACAGCATTTGGGAGCAGTCTGTGCCACTAAGGGGTATGCAGATTGTGGTAAACAGAACTGCAGTTGTGGCGGACCTACTCACCCCTCTGCACAGTAACTTGTCCACACATTGGGCTGCAAAAGTACTTAGGTTGCTGCCAAGTCCATCAACGGCCAGTTCGACTCTGGCCTTCAGTGGCTCCTTGAGATTACACTGTGGACTTCAACTGATGTCGCTGCTGCAACCCAGCCAACAGGCTACCTCGTGTCTTCACCGGGCTTCCAGTTGCTGTCAAGTGACTGCCGAGCCAGAAGATGACACTTCATCACCTTATCACCATTACTGATGATCAGGGACTTTGTCCCAGTGGGCACTGGTTATGAATCAGCACAGGTCATTTGCATTATATTTTTGTACTACCATAGAAGGACATTTCAGTTTCATTCATGTGTGAATTTTGTTCTTGAACTGTACTTGATTTAATGTTCAATAAACAAACAGTGTTACCATAAGTGTGCCAGACACTAATTTGTTACACCACTCGGCAGGACACTTCAGTTGGTGATGAGGATATTGGTTTCTTTCTTGGTGCTCTTCTTTCGCCCAGCATATATTTTAGTTGGTGTCATGGATACTGGTTTAGTGATACATGTGACACTCATAGTTTTTGTGGATTTTCAGTGCAATGGTTCTTCACTGTGACCACTACAGGCTCTATTTTCCTACAAGGCTGAGAACAACTGTCGACCTCACAGTAGGAGCTACTTGCATATGTTGGTCAAGCACACTGTGGATTTACATATCACCCTGTGGAGATGCCTCATCCTCCGCCACCACCACCACACCACCACCACCACCATCACCACCACCACCACTACCACCTCCTCCTCCATCACCCCTGCCACAGCCACCACCATCACAGCCGTCCCTCTTATGGCCAGCTGCCTCCACGATGATGCCACGGCTGACACTGCCACCACCAACATAGCCACTACCTCCGTCAGTGCCTCAACGGCCATCACTTTCATGGCTGGGCCTCTCCGTGACGACACCCCACTGTCATCATCGGCATTGCCACGGCTGTCCCTCTTGTGGTGTGCCCTCTCCACGGTACTGCTAACGCCAACACTGCCATCACTGGCACCACCACGGCAAACCCTCTCACAGCTGTAGCTCATACGGCTGTCTCTCTCTAGTGATGGGAACAACTGAATGAAAACAGTCAATTCAATCAGTTGTTGGAAAACAATTGACTCATTTGACTGTAGTTTTACGTGTCAGTTGAATTATTCATTCATTCCTTTGACTGAAACCAGTCTATGGGAGCAACTTTATAAAAACAGTCAACTCATTTGGTTGCACTATTCATTCGTTCTTTTGAGTGAAACCAGTTTGTAGGAGAAACCAAATGAAAATGACCAAGTCAGTTGCTGGCAGTTTTATGTATCAATTGGATTATTATTCTCTCATTTGTTTTGAGTGAAACCATTCTGTGTGGACAATCAAACAAAAATGGTTACCCAACCCACCATAGTTTTGCATATTGACTGAATTATACTCTTCATTCTTTCTTTTCAAGTGAAGCCAGTCTGTAGTTTTTCTGCCGGTTGAACCATATACATATATTTCTTCTCTCAGATGAAATCACTGTTTCCTTTGTTTTAGTCAATTGAGCTCACAATTCATTCTTATGAGTGAAACCAATCTGTAGTACTTTCATCAGTTGAACTAAAGTGGTAGTACACAACCAGAGTACACATACCCTGGAGGGTAAGATCTTCCCCATGGGTATGTAAAGACATCTCTGGGGGTACTCCAAACTTAAAATAAACATTATACATGTTGTTGTTGTTGTGGTCTTCAGTCTGAAGATGGGTTTGATGCTGTTCTGCGCAAGCCTCTTCATCTCCCAATAATTACCACAACCATATTATATTCATTTATTTATGTACTGAATAGACTAACTCGTATTTACATCATTTAAAATTGATTAACATACTGCTGTGGATTAAGTGATTCCAGACAAAATTAATATGTAACTACCTTCTTTATTGCTAAATAGTGTAGAGGTAATAAATGCGTCAGGGTTCAAATATTACTATGGGTCTTTTTTTAATTCTTTTTTTGTTCAGTTCAAATACGTGCATCATTTAAACATAAAATTCATCAAATATATGCTAATTAACACATATCTAATTATTCCTTTTATGAAAAATGCATGTCTTCATATTGCATGCAAAATTCCTGAGTTCACTGCAAAGCAATTTCTTAATTAAAAATATTTTATAAAAGATTGTTAATACACATATGACTTTTTAAATTTAAATGATATTTGTTAACAATATATTATATAATATTGATGATTAATGATTTGTAATTAAAACTGGAATTCTGGATGTGATACGTAATTAGAAACAAGCAGATATACATTTTTGATAAAACTAATGATTCGATATATGTTAATTAGCATATATTTGATGAATTTTATGTAAAATGATGTAGGTATTCAAAATGAAAAAAAATAAAATATCCCATTGAAAAAATCTGTGGTTACTTCTGAGACAATATATATGAAAGTTTTGCGTAATAACAACATTACAAAATGCTCTTCTCTTTGTGTGCTACCATTTACTAAAAACCAATTTTGATACCTAGAACAATTTACAAAATATGATGGTTGTTATGAATAATTCACTATAGCCATATCATTGTGTGTGTGGGCGGAAGTGAGAGTGACACATAAAATTTATTTTCTCAAGATTTGAGACAGATATAGACTTCCTCCCAAACTGTGAACTCATAGTGACCATTGTTTTTTAATGCAAACTATTTGAATTTCATGTGGAGACATACATAATCCCTAAATGTCACAATAACTGTGACCTTTAAAGAAAAGGTAGGCAGTTCATCTTGAAACTGATATATGACAGTAAATAACAGAGGAATAAAAATTTTTTTATCTACTAGTTTCCATAATATCATTTGATGAGCCCACCCTTTCTTTCTGCCAGAGTAGAGCACCAACGTGGGCAAACAATCTATGTGTGAAGGGGACCACTCATGCGTCCAAGTTGAGACTGAGGCACCTAGATGTGTGCCTCTACTTGTGTGTGTGGCAAGCACAGCCACATGACAACTAGCCACAAGGTGAAAAGCCTTCTGTGCTACACCCAGGGCAGCAGAAGCTCCAGAGAGGTGGCACGTATCCTCTGCTGGCTGCAGCCATCTGTTATTACAGCAGTGGGTGTACGTTGCCACTAGTGCTACCTCCTATATTTGGCTGCTCTCCTGGCCAACCAGAAGACAGGCTGCACTCTGTAATGCATGGCAGGCATGCAAATTGCCAGAGGGAGTGAGTGGGAAGGGAGAGGATATTTACTGTCAAGGCATAGTTGGTGTTCATAGCTCAAGCAGTATCCAGTAATGGTCTGCTGAGAGTTCTTTAATGTGAAAAATGTATAATGAAGTTTTCCCCCAACAAAGTAATTAATATTTTTAGAAATATAGTTTTCATTCACCTCTCCTTGATACCAAATATGTTATCTGTCTCTAAAAATGTTGGCAACCCTAGTTATTATGCATGTAAAAGCTGAAAAAATATGTAAGTGAAATCACTGAAACGCAGACAGAGACTGAATGAAAACAATATCGTTCATATGACAGACGTAAATGTCAGATACTTGTTTGTGTCAGTCAGTTGTCTCAAACTGAGTGAAAAACATTCATATAGATGACATAGCCACAGAGATTAGTCACATTCAGTTGTTCCATCCAACTGAAAAAAAATCGACTGAATAAAAAAAACTATCGATTGGCTAAATCAGTTGTTAAAACAAGTCACTTGTCCCATCATTATTCCTCTTGTGGCCATCCCTCTTGTGGCTGTCTCTCTCTCTCAGTCAGACCTCTCACAGCAGGCCCTCTCCGTGGTGACACAGCCATCTCTGTCCCAACAAGCCCACTTGATATCGTCCTGGCCACCACCACAGTTGCCTCTTCCACAACCATCCCTGCATTCATCCAGCTGCCCTTGTGGGCACTGCAAGACACATTGTGTTCTTCCAGGCCTGGATTGTGTTTCCATGCTGCTGCCTTGTCCTCTGCCCATGCCTTTCCTGTTGCTGCCTCCGCTGGATTGTTTCTATCTCTGTGCCGACTCTTTGTGCTTCATTTGTTGGGACTAT
Source organism: Schistocerca cancellata (assembly GCF_023864275.1). Classification (NCBI taxonomy): domain Eukaryota; kingdom Metazoa; phylum Arthropoda; class Insecta; order Orthoptera; family Acrididae; genus Schistocerca; species Schistocerca cancellata. The sequence continues at coordinate 657,505,715 of NC_064629.1, forward strand.
TTTCATTCTTCACTGCCTGATTATCTTGTTATCTTATTTCATTTCATGATGGTGGCTGCCTGTGGCCTTCTTCCCTGGCTGCTGCATTTCGCTGAGATGGTTGCACCATCTCCTTCAAGGGGAAAGGGGTGCTGTATACACAGGGTGGAGCACCTGCATATTCGACCATAACATTCACATATATGCTTTGCAGGGCAGACAAGGCTACTGCATTTCCTCAGCCAGCCATTTATCAACACATTCACTGAAATATTTACTGCCAAGCCTCCTGCTGCTGCCACAGTGTTTGGGGGTGCAGGCTGCTCCACTACGCCATGTGGAGATCACGATAAACAGTGCTGCTGTCACGGGAGACCTACTCACATCTGCGCAGTCACATGTTCATGTGACACTGTGCCTGTGGCCCTCCATCCAAGTACCTATGACATTCCCGAATCCCTCGATGGGCAGTTCAACTCTGGTCTAGATGAATCACCGGCCACATAACGCTAAGGACCTTGTTGCCTGCCACTTCTGCAAGCGAGCCAACAGAGCTGCCTTGCACCTTCACCAGGCTCCCAGTCAGTTCCATGTGACCACTGTTCCAGAAGACATCAGTTCCTCAGCTCATCACCACTTCCAACAATCAGAGACATCATCCCAGTGAACCACAGTTATGCATCATCACTGGAGATCATTTCAGTTGTATTCTTGTGTCATCACAGAAGGAGATTTCCATGTTATTCATGTGTTGGCTTTGTCCTCAAATTGTACTGAACTGAGCTGATGTTCAATAAACAGTATTACTTCAAGGATGCCAACCAATTACAACATTCGTACGCCACTCAGCAGGACACTACGCTGCATACTCACCAGGTTCATTAAGTTCCAGGACTACCACAAAATAAAATATAAAATGAGGTTGAAAAAATTACTAATGTATTAGTTTTCAGCATACAACCTCCCCATGTCACACACTTGCAGGTACCCAATTAATTGATGGTGAGCTGATTCTGAGACTGTTGGAAGGAAAGCAAGTACCACCTCAACATTAGGACTAATCAACAGCAACATTAATAGTAGCCAGAGTTTAAACTTTGCACTTTGTGCTTAGCTTAGTATTTTTAATGCCTCTGTTTGGAACCCATGCACAGAGCTGTGCATGTTAAAGCTCCACTTCTGGGATGGAGATGTGTGCCAGTTCCATATTGGATCTGCCTGGTGGATTAATGATGAGGGTGGTTGTGCCAACCAGTGTGGATGTGGTTTTTAGGTGGTTTCCCACATCTGACTAGGTCAGTACCAGCATGGTACCCAAGTCTCACCTCAGTTGCATGATTTCTAAACATTTGCAAACTTTTTCTCACTTTCACATCAACAACACTACAAAAGGACAGTTGTGGTACACATATCCCATCTCTAGGGGTACCAGGATGGCAACAGGAAGGGTATGCAGCCACCCTTTAAATTAACTGTGCCAAATCCTTTCATAACCACACCGACACTGAACCGATGTAGCATAAATACACAAGAAAAAGAAGTGCCTCTGTCAGGAAGCAAGTAGCGCTTTGTAATTTCTTTACTTGTTTTTCTTTATTTGCAAAACTTAGAGTCATGCATTGCTGGCTCTGTAACATCAATGTATAGAAATATCAGTGATCCTGAAAGGATGGAGACAGTAGAATTGAAGCTGCTGCCATGTGGACTGTGTGATTAGTGACTGTATTTGACATGGGGCATGCCACAAAGCACAGCGTGCCTGAGCAGAGCATACCTGACAAAACAGAGATCACACTCACTTTCTACACCAGCCTACGTTGTGCCTGCCTCAACTGCAATTTTTATAATGGACATTTCTTGTATTATGAATGCTTGGATGATGATCCTAGTCTACTGATACATAACTGTGATTGTAGAATAAACTGCACCATGGATAATACATTAGAGATGAGGCTATTTGAACTCAATATGTGCCTCCTTATGAATACAGTGTTAGTAAAGATGTTAGAACAGCAAGGAGAAACATTCTCAGTAGCTAACTGAATAGCACCAGCTCTTACTCGGTCTACTATTACAGCAACAATAGGCCACACTGTTAAGTGAGCAGGCCACAAGCCACTTCTGGGTTTCTGCCCATGGTGCTTGCACCCTACAATGAGGTCAAGTTAGATAGGGACTCATATGTCTGATGGCTTCAGTAGAATTTTCAGATGTTCCAGGGATCAGATCCACTGCTTGAAAAGTCTTTCTTATTGTCATTGTCTAATCTTGAGATTTGCTGCATCATGCACAAATTAATTCCCATAGCAGAACCAGTAGACTTGTCATTTCAGGAAACATGTGATTTATTCAGCAACCATTTTTGTAACCATATTAATGCCAAAGTGCCCTGACCAAATGCCCACCAACTTTACAAATGAGAAGGGTAATCATATCACTTGTAAACTGCCAATTTTTGTAGCATTAGCCATAAACATAAATTTGATTGTGGGATATGTGAAACAACTTAGAAACAACTTATACAGACTCCCTGATCTGTGATACTGTCTTAGGCTATGCCCTTGACAAGAAAATTTGGCAGGAAACATTACAATAGCTGGTTCTTCCTAGATGAAATGCTGCACATATCTCTGACTTTTGAGATGGCATAAGGCAGGAAAGAGCTGCATCACATGAACATATCAACCTCCAGAACTGGCCGTCTCTTTCCTCTGCAGATGAGTCTGAACAAGCATGAGGTAAGCCAGCAGTCAGGCAGTGTTCTGTACAGTGCGAGAAGGAAAAGCCAAAATATTGTTAGAAATCAAACAATGGAAACTCTAGGTTGGAATATCAACAATGTAAGGAAAGGCAGATTGCTACTTACTGTAAAATATTGTTAGTTAGCTCTGTGTTCCATACATATATTTATGATAAATATTATGATGTGGAAGATTTCAGTTGAACAAAAGACTAGAGAAACAATTAAAAAATATTCTAGCCATTTATACGATTATCATTGACTATTTATTTCCGTTCAAGAATTCTTCCGTGGTGCAGAAGTGTTAGAAAGGAGAAACAACTTTAATCTCCATTTGGAAATATTTTTGCTTACCGATAAATGTATTATTTGCATGGGCAGATTATCAAAGAGTTTTATAGCTGTGTTTCAGTCATTTCTGTGTACACTTTCCAATAGTCAGGAGCCCCAGACCGGTGTCTTCCAGCTGGAAAAATATTTTAATGTAAATGTTCTTCAAGATTCCATTAAAAGAGGTGCACAAATGATAGGCTTATTGTATTCAATTTACTGGATGTAAAAAACATCTTTGTGTTAGAGGCCTAAATGTATTTGGTTTCTCAATACAAGAATCAGTAAATATTTCACCCAAATAAAGGGTCTTTGTCAAGATTTTCCACTTCTTTTTGAGCCCAGGCTGGGATGCACGAATAAATTTCACGTGCCTATTAGACCATCAAGGTGCACAGGTGGCACAGTGATAGGACACTGGACTTGGTTTTCAGCCAGACGATAGTTCAAATCCCCATCTGGCAATTAAAATTTAGTTTTTCCTTGATTTCCCTAAATCAGTTATGGGAAATTTCAGAATAGTTCTTTTTGAAGAGCTTGGACAATTTTTTTCTCCATGCTTACCCAATCCAAGATTATACTCCATCTATAATGACCTTGTTGTCAATAGGTTTCAAACACTAATCTACCTTCCTTTCCTTCCAGCAACTAAACAAAAAATGTGTAGGACTCACCCAGTTCCATTCACTCTCACAGAATCACTAATGTAAGAATTTAACAGATTACAAGCGACTGGAGTTATCAAATACATTCCCGTTACTGACTCAGTCACATCCATAGTAATCACTGTGCTATTATGTGACACATTTATCAGCAGCTGCAATTATAACAAACTTTTTGTTTGACTCACAATTGACAGGCTTTGATTGAGCCCCATAAATACTTAGTTGTGAACCTGGTGGTGTCCTCTGTGCTGAAGCTGAGGAGGTTCGGAGGAGCAGCGTGTTAGGTGGTGGTGTGTTGGCATCTGAGTGGAAAAGTTATCTTATTGAGAAGGAACACAGTTTGGCAAGTGGCTAGAATGTGAAAACATCAAGAGTGCCATTGTACTGAAATGGAAGAGGGGCTGCATGTCACTGTTAATCTGCTGCATTGGTTATATTGGTACTTGCAATGTGACTTTTATCATTATCTGTCCTCTAACTCACGTATAGTGCAGTACACTATGAATGTCTTAGACCAAGATGTTGTCAATGAAATTTTGGTGCAATTGTTTTACAATAAAGTAATTAAGAGGAGGAAATATGTGAGGGGAGAGACAGTGCACTAAACAACTTAGTGAATTGAAGTGATATGTTTTGTTTTGCTTATTACCTATGTGCTTGCTGATTGTAACACTATGAATCTGCCTGTCCTCTCTTGTCATATGCTTGAACTTTTGAATGTGCCAAGACTACTTTGTAAGAAGATTACACATTGTAATACATACAGTATATATGTATATATTTGTTTTAATGTATGTACAAAAGACAAGTAAGACTTCTGCATCCTTTAAGGATCAATTTACATTAACTAACACAATATAAACCCAGATTATAAACATCAAACTCCCCACAATAATTTCCTTTAATGTCAGTGGGGCCTGTACTTTCTTACAATGAAATGAACAACACGGTGCGTACAACAGACCATCATTGTTTTCTATCTTCTGTGGACAGAGATATTTAACTATCACAGCCAGAAATTCTTGTGCTACAGAAGAGGTACACAATTGTCCAGACAGGACACCAGAGCATGAATTCAACTCCTTGCTGTTATATAACTCTAGAAAGTCATATGACTTTTAAGTTCTGTCAGGCCAGAAAGGGTTAAGGAACTCTGACCATGCATTCGGATATTAGTATTTGTTTTGACTTGTCATGGTGGTCCTGGATATGGTTCCCAACTGACTGTATTTCCTTGTGCATGTATTTGGCCAGAACAAAGCTTGCAAATGGGCACCATACCAGATTAATTACAGTTCCTCACAGATAATGACATTTTGGTTTAAGGTTATCATAGAGTAATTTGTAATTTCACGTCCAGGAGCTGTGGGATGTTGTTTTGTTGCTATGATTGTGTATTAGATATTGTTGTCTCAGGGTTTTTAAATTTAAATTGTGCTGGACACACTAAAATTTTTTCTTAAATTATCATTTCGAACTTGCTGACTAGCATGCCTGTTGTAAATTCTTACCACTGAGCATTGAGTTTTGCTTTTACTAATACATAATTAATGTAATTGTAATGTTTGTTTAGTATCTTAAATGTACCAGCAAATTATAATATTATGTTTTTATTAGAAATTTAATTTGTGAATTCTTCACAGGATGTTATGTATTGACATAAATACTGTAATTATTGCTATCTTACCCCAATGCTAGTGATGGCTTCTTTTTCAGATAAGCAAAATTATCAACTTGTGTATACTAATTGCCAAAAGAGATGGATGGATGAAGATATGTACCTGTATGTATGAGAAGCAACAGTATTATCAAGGAGTGAAGGCAACTATTGTCATTATCCTGAGATAACATAATCACTAATTGTATTAATAAAAACTGCTGAGGTAGGCAGTGTAATTTATTCATCAGTATTTTGTTGCAGCATAAAATCGTCAGATAGTTTTTGGAATTTGTAATATTAAGATAATAAATGCTAACAGGTCATTTTGCACATTAATTACTTGCTTTATCATTCTCATTACTTACCAGTGTTCTCTAGATTATCGCACAGATGACAAAATGGTAGATATCGAAATAGATGACAGAGGGATAGAGAAACAATTAAAATCGCTCAAAAGAGGAAAGGCCTCTGGACCTGATGGGATACCAGTTCAATTTTACACAGAGTACGCGAAGGAACTTGCCCCCCTTCTTGCAGTGGTGTACCGTAGGTCTCTAGAAGAGTGTAGCGTTCCAAAGGATTGGAAAAGGGCACAGGTCATCCCCGTTTTCAAGAAGGGATGTCGAACAGATGTGCAGAACTATAGACCTATATCTCTAACGGTGATCAGTTGTAGAATTTTGGAACACATATTGTGTTCGAGTATAATGACTTTTCTGGAGACTAGAAATCTACTCTGTAGGAATCAGCATGGGTTTCGAAAAAGACGGTCATGTGAAACCCAGCTCACACTATTCGTCCACGAGACTCAGAGGGCCATAGACACGGGTAGATGCCATGTTTCTTGACTTCCGCGAGGCGTTCGATACAGTTCCCCACAGTCGTTTAATGAACAAAGTAAGAGCATATGGACGATCAGACCAATTGTGTGATTGGATTGAGGAGACCCTAGATAACAGGACGCAGCATGTTATTCTCAATGGAGAGAAGTCTTCCGAAGTAAGAGTGATTTCATGTGTGCCGCAGGGCAGTGTCATAGGACCGTTGCTATTCACAATATACATAAATGACCTGGTGGATGACATCGGAAGTTCACTGAAGCTTTTTGCAGATGATGCTGTGGTGTACCAAGAGGTTGTAACAATGGAAAATTGTACTGAAATGCAGGAGGATCTGCAGCGAATTGACGCATGGTGCAAGGAATGGCAATTGAATCTCAATGTAGACAAGTGTAATGTGCTGCAAATATACAGAAAGATAGATTCTTTATCATTTAGCTACAAAATAGCAGGTCAGCAACTGGAAGCAGTTAATACCATAAATTATCTGGGAGTACGCATTAGGAGTGATTTAAAATGGAATGATCATATAATGTTGATCGTCGGTAAAGCAGATGCCAGACTGAGACTCATTGGAAGAATCCTAAGGAAATGCAGTCCGAAAACAAAGGAAGTAGGTTACAGTACGCTTGTTCGCCCACTGCTTGAATACTGCTCAGCAGTGTGGGATCCGTACCAGATAGGGCTGATAGAAGATATAGAGAAGATCCAACGGAGAGCAGCGCGCTTCATTACAGGATCATTTAGTAATCGCGAAAGCTTTATGGAGATGATAGATAAACTCCAGTGGAAGACTCTGCAGGAGAGACGCTCAGTAGCTCGGTACGGGCTTTTGTCAAAGTTTCGAGAACATACCTTCACCGAAGAGTCAAGCAGTATATTGCTCCCTCCTACGTATATCTCGTGAAGAGACCATGAGGATAAAATCAGAGAGATTAGAGCCCACACAGAGGCATACCGACAATCCTTCTTTCCACGAACAATACGAGACTGGAATAGAAGGGAGAACCGATAGAGGTACTGAAGGTACCCTCCGCCACACACCGTCAGGTGGCTTGCGGAGTATGGATGTAGATGTAGATGTAGAACATCACAGAGAAACCAAATGGATCCTGAAGAGTTTGTGCAGATTTCCATAATATAATGAATGCCTAAGCAATATGACACACATGCTCCATTCCATGCATGGATAAACTTTTAGATAAATTATAAGGTGGCAAATATTTTTCTAAAATTGACCTAATGTAAGCTGTCTTACAACTTTCCTTATACGAGGCATTATGGAGAACTGCTGTAATATATATTCCTTTTTAAACCTGTTTGTATATAGCTTATCTCTTGGAATGTCAAGTACTTCAGAAGTATCCCAAAGTTTCCGGAACAACTAACACAATGTGTATGTGATCAGTTGTTCTTTGTTCTCTCAGGATATGTATAGTGGCCTAGGGGGCCAAAATCAATTGTGGTATTTAAAATTAAAATAAAAGTGCAGCCTGTACTGTCATTTTATTCGTAATATATATCAGTACATGAACTATCTCCATGTTGTTATTGTGAGAGGAACTGACCATAACATCACACATATGTTGTTGGATGGGATCTGCCTTTAGCAAAACACAGTTTTGTTTTTTATACCAAACATGTTTCACTGTAGTTTGTCACGTCCCGGCACAGGTCCCAGACACCAATATAGAGTTGGTCGAGCCTGCGTGGTGCAATCGGGACGTTGACGACAATTATGGGTTTGTGGTTCCCTTTAACTAGCCTTTATTACAGAGGTGAGAGGGAGTAGAATTTCCTGGACTCTCTAAGGGCATGTAGGAGGTGCAGATACATTAGACAATACTTTCAATAGATAGCGGGTAAAAGGGGGGAATTGGCAGCACTGAACTGTCAAAACAGTAACGTGAGATTTCTCCTTTAATGCAATTTATTGAACTAATATCACAAAGGACATGTGAGGTGTCAGACCCTTCCCATTACTCTGTACACTTCTATAGATTCAGCCCGAATCTCCACTTCTCACTCTATGTCAGAAACGAATACTCACGAGAACTACCACCTTTCAATTCACTCTTCGTTTAAATAATGGACCCTTGTCCTATCTCGCAGGAGACAAGCACCAGCCCGTGGCTTGTTCCTTCTATTGCTGAAACTAACTGTAGAGGCTACTTGAGACAGAGACAAACTGTCCCTGTTCAAAACTAATCCAATGCAAAACTTCTACTTAACTGACAGTTGTAGTTGTGTCCACCAAAGCATCACCGTCTTCTCGTAGTTGCAGTTCCTATAGACTCATCAGTAGTGGCTGCTACCTTCTCGATGCTGCCGGGCCTCGTCTGCTTGTGTCCTCTTCAACTTCTGCGATGACTCTGCTTCTTGCTGCTCGTGGATGCACTTAAATACCCATTCCGAAGGTCTGCCCTGCTTGGATGCAGCCCTCGTGTCCACTTTCTCTAACTTATTTTTTGGTATTCCCGGACATTTCGTCGCTGTGGACCTACATTGGTTTCAATATATCCGGCAGAGTCCCATGCCGGGAAGTTCCTTCTCACCCTACAAGGTCAGAGAGACACACTGTTCATATCCTTGATGTGTTTACTAGCTCAGGCTATTTGTACTGTGTGACACTTTCCCTTCTGTGTCTTCGGAACTTCGGGTTTCACTGCACGGTGTCCATGTAAGAAATACTGGCTGAACCTTTACATTATGTGTTGCTAAGAATAACTATGTCATTTTGTTAATTAAATCCTCTGGGGACCTGACAAGTTGCAATATCATCAGTGGGCTTTTATTTTATGGCTGTTAAAGATAAAGAATGTTCTTTACCATTTCTATACATGTAAATATTACTTTTTAAAATCATAATTACAGATTTTTGAAGAAACACACAAAATTATGGATTCATAAATTATGAATTCATACATTTTACTGAGAAATAAAGCAGTCACTGTGTAAACATAATACATCAGGAAAACCGCACCACATGGTAAAAAGGTATGAATTCATAATTTTGTGTTTCTTCAAAAATCTATAATTACGATTTTAAAAGCAGTGACTGTTCTCTTTCACAGTAGAAACAAAATACATCAGGAGAACCATGTGGTTAAAAGGAGTGACTTCATAATTTTATGTGTTTCTTCAAAAATCTGTAATTACAATTTTAAAAACTAATATTTACATGTATACAAACAGTAAAGCACATTCTTTATCTATAGCAGCCATAAAATAAAGCCCACTCATGATGCTGCAACTGCAGTGAAACATGTTTGGGATAAAAAAAATAAAAATATGTTTTGCTAAAGGTGGACCCCATCCAAAAACTTACGTGTCGTTAAAGCAAACACGGAAAAAAGAGCTTCAACACGAAGATGATTATGACTATAAGATCATTTGGATAATATCATGAAATTATTAGGTAACCCAGATGTGATAAGCTTAGAATGTAACTTAAAGAAATGCAGTTTGTTTCAAGAACAGATAGAATATCATGGACATGTGCTTAGTATGAGAGATATTTAATCTATAAAGCTCACATGTAAGCAATGGAGGTTTTACCAGTCCCACAAAACTTAACAGAGCTGCAGGTCTAGTTGTGCTAGATGGGCTACTAAACACATTCCCAATGCTGCATAAAGTAAGGACCCATGGCTGGTTCGAGAACAATTTCTTATATAACTGAGTTATCATTTGATGTACCCCACCTCTCCCTTTCCCATCATACATTTTTACGTTTGTCAGTTTTTGTAATAATTTTGATTCACATTGCATACAAATCTTTTACCTGGGTGCCCCACTCAGCTTAGTGCCCCAAGCAGCTGCAGTATAGGAAACTTGCAGTTGTGACAGCTCTGATACACCTGTCAGATTGGCACCGCATTGACGGCTTGTGTCACTTGCACCTTACACTGGCCCAATATGCACCCATGACGTCGTCTTTGCCTTTTGTTGGTTGGCAGACTGTGAGGCAGTGTTTAGATCCCTTTAAACAAAGCTATGCCTCACACTGACTCTCATGACACTCACACCAGACAGACAGCCGATATTGCAACAGATGCATCCCTATACAGGATAGGCACAGTACTATAATACGAAAATGAAAGTGGTAGTGAACACCCTGTTGCATGCACATTTAAACACTATTTTTACTGGTTAACTATTGAAAAAGAGCCCTTAGTATCATATGTAGGGTAAAGAAGTTCCACATATTTCTCTGTGGGATAGAATTTTACTTCACTATTGCCCATAAGGTATTAGTCACAATTTTTGATCCACATAACAATATTACACAACAAACAGCAGAAAGCTTACAGTGATGAGAATTAGTCCTTAGGTCTTACAATTATTGTTTGCCTCTGCAGCTAAGTAGGCCAACAGTCTTGCCGCATTGGTAACACTGGATCCTGTCAGATCACCTGTGGGCTGAGGATGACACGGCTGCCGGTTGGTACTGTTGGGCCTTCCAAGGCCTGTTCTGATGGAGTTTAGAGTTTAGTTCTGTAGCTAAGTAGCCTGTATGTATGATTGCTGTGTGTAAGATCCAGTGTCAGTTCCTGCTACTGCGAGGGATTTTTCTTTGGTGAGAATACTGGAATGAGGTGCAGTCAGCCTCATGGTGGTAACTGACTAGCAGCTTGAATGAGAAGTAGGGGCTCCAATGCGTAGGAAGTTTACAACACCAGGGATGTGCTGACTCCGTATCCAAGTGACACCATTGACAGAGAGTGAGTAGCCTATCAGGGCCCAGTACATGGAACTAGTTCTTGAAATTATCATGTATTTTATAGTCTAACTGTGGATGTTCTGTTAAAACTTCCAGTGTGCCCAGACCTAGAATTTGTCATAAGAACTAGTATTTTACCAACTTGATAATGATCTTTGTATGGTGGTGGATGGTTTGTTATTATGACCTAAGTTACTGCATTATTTACAAAACAGGGCCACATCTTAAAATATTAATTGCATTTGAGATGTAACTAGCATGCAAGGAGGGCTACATAATGAAGTACTAATACTGGATTGATATGGGAGTAGGCAATACACTTTTCAATAATTGCACTATGTCATACCTACAATTACATGAATACTCAATACATTATATTTTTATTATTTTTACCTGCATTTTGTGTCCTTGGTTTTTACTTCCACATGTAATAAGAGGCCTTTTCATAGCTGTTTCTTCTCGGCAACTGCAGTATACGCTGACAAGCCATAAATGTATGACCACCTGTTGAATAACTTGTTGGTCCATCTTTGGAATGCAGTGCGTCACAGATTCTGCATATCATAGATTCAACAGTTTGTTGGTTGGTTTGTCACACCAGATGTCCACACACAAGTCATGTAACAATAATAATGTCATGTGACTAGGGCCTCCTGTTGGGCAGACCGTTCGCCGGGTGCAAGTCTTTCGATTTGACGCTAGTGTGGCGACTTGCGCATCAATGGGGATGAAATGATGATGATTAGGACAACACAACACCCAGTCCCTGAGTGGAGAAAATCTCTGATACAGCCGGGAATTGAACCTGAGCCCTTATGATTGACATTCTATCGCACTGACCACTCAGCTACTGGGGCAGACATAAGTCACGTAATTTCCTGATTTTTGCATGTGGTGATGGCACCTAATAACAACCCAAATGGCTGTCATTGTATTCACATCAAGTGAATTTCATGGCCAAGACATCAAATTGAGTACACTATCATGCTCCTCAGACCACTGTAGCATGATTCTGGCTTTGAGACATGAACAGTTATCCTGCTGGAAGATGACATCGCTGGCGAGGAAGACATCAAGCATGAACGGTTGCAGGTGGATCACATCTGTCAGCGTGTCTTTTATTTGTACCACAGGTCACTTTCAAGCACAGCAGAATGTCTCCCAGAGCTTAGTACTACTCCCACCAGCCTGCATCCTTGGTGCAATGCACATTTCGAACCACCGTTCACATGGATAATGGTGTTTGTGGAGATGGTCATGGACCTGGTGTAGCAGAGATGTGATTCATCCAACATCATGACATGTTTCCATTCATCCATTATCCAATTTCATTGATCCTGTGGTCACTGCAATTGTAATTGATGATGTCGTTTGGCCAACATGTAAACACATAGGGATATTCTGCTGCAGAGCCCCATGTTCAACAACGTATGATGAATAGTGTGCTCGAAAACACGTATGCATGCACCAACATTGTGCTCTTTAAATAGAGATGCCACAAATTGACATCTATGCTGCTTTAAAGAGCAGGCAAGTATCCCACGTTCTGTGAAGAGTTGTGGATATCCAACCAATTATCACCCAATGGTAGTTTCACTGTCATTCTGTCACTTTCCATAGATGCTGACTACAGTATCATATGAACATTTGAACAACTACACCATTTTTGAAATACTCATTCGCAGGCTCTGGGTAACAATAATATCACCTTTGTCAAAATCATTTGTGTCAGTAGATTTTCCCATTTGTGACCCGTGTCATTGCTAGAATGATACCCCATGTGTCTTTGATCCACTTATACACTTCCTTTACCATGTCACATTGCCACATTGCCACCAGGTGACATCCATCATTGCGGTAGACAGTGGTCACAATGGTTTTGGTTACCAGTTTATGCTTCAGAATGAAATTCAGTTGTCGAGTGCACGCTTGGGAAGTTTATTTTGTTTTACCAATTTCAACAGATTAATCTGCCATCTTCAGAACCCTACAAAATTTGGGATACTATTAATCTTTAGAATTTGGCCATACATGTAAGTAAAGTATAGGAAGTGTATTACAACTGCCACTTAATATTGGTTTAGTGATGATAGACAGTTGTTTTTCCCTCGCTGCATTTGCAAGTCGAACAGAAAAGGAAATGACTACTAGTGGCACATGGTAACCTCCACCATGCTCTGTATGATGGCTTGTGGCATATCTATGTAGATGCACATGAGCCACAGAGTGATAATTTACAGTGAATGAATCACATTTATGTACTTAATGAACATGTACCATCAACCAGGAATGCATATAAAAACTTATAAAAATTATATCTACATCTACATGATTACTCTGCAATTCGCATTTAAGTGCCTGGCAGAGGGTTAATTGAACCACCTGCAAGCTATTTCCCTACCGTTCCACTCTCAAATGGCATGTGTGAAAAACGAGCATTTAAATCTTTTTCTGCATACTCTGATTTATCTTATTTTATCTTGGTGATCATTTCTCTATATGTAGGTGGGTGTCAGCAGAATATTTTTGCAATCCAAGGAGAAAGTTGGTGATTCAAATTTCTTGAAAAGATCCTGTCACAACGAAAAATGCCTTTGTTTTATGACTGCCACCCGAATTCATGCATCACATCTGAGGCACTCTCTTCCCTATTTTGCGACAACACAAAATTGGCTAACCTTCTTTGAACATTTTCAATATCCTTCATCAGACCCATCTAATGCGGATCCCTCACCTCACAGCAATACTCCAGAAGAGGGTGGACAAGCATGGTGTAAGATGTCTCTTTAGTAAGCCTGCTGCATTCTCTAAGTGTTCTGCCAATAAATCACTGTCTTTGGTTTGCTTTACCCACAACATTATTACTGCAATCATTCCAGTTTAAGCTGTTCATAATTGTACTCTCTAAGTATTTAACTGAATGTACAGATTTTAGATTCATGTGATTTATCGTGTAACCAAAATTTAGCAAGTTTCTTTTAGTACTCATGTGGATGACTTCATACTTTTCATTATTTAGAGTGAATTGCCACTTTTCATGTCATACAGATATCGTGTCAAAAACATTTTGCAATTGGTTTTGATCACCTGATGACTTAACAAGATGGTAAATGACTGCATCATCGGCAAACAATCAAAGTGGACTGTTCAGATTGTCTCCTATGTCGTTTATGCAGATCAGGATCAACAGAGGACCTATGAGACTTCCTTGAGGAATGCCAGATATTACTACTGTTTTACTCAGTGACCTTTCATTTCCCTTGAGGTAATTCATAATGTTCCAAAATCCTACTGAAAATCTGTGTTAGTTATATCGGTCTGTAATTCAGTGGATTACTCCTATTTCTTTTCCTGGGTATTGGTGTGACTTGTGCAACTTTCCAGTCTTTACGTACAGAGCTTCTGAAGAGCAAGGGGTTGTATATAATTGCTAAGTATGGAGCTATTGTGTCAGCATATTCTGAAAGGAACGTGACTGGTATACATTCTAGTCCAGAGGCCTTTCCCTTATTAAGTGATTTAAGCTACTTCTGTCTTACTCTTCTTGGCAGTTGTCTTAGATTCAAATTCTGGAATATTTACTTCATCTTCTTTGATGAAAGAGTTTTGGAAAACTGTGTTTAGTAACTCTGCTTTAGTGACATTGTCATCAGTGACTTCTCCATAGTTATTGCTCAGTGAAGATATTGAATCCCTCTTGCTGCTGGTGTACTTTACATATGACCAGAATCTCTTTGGATTTTCTGCAAGATTTCAAGAGAGAATTTCATTGTGGAAACTATTAAAAGCATGTCACATTGAAGTTTATTCAAAGCAATTTTGGGAATTTTGCAGATTTTTAAATTTGTCATGCTTTTCTCATTGCTTCTGCAACAGTGTTCTGACCCATTTTGTGTACCATAGGGGATCAGTACTGTCTGTTATTAATTTATATGGCGTATATCTCTCAATTGCCAATGGCCTCTCCACAGCTATCTAGCCCTTGGCTAGCACTTGGATGGGTCACTGTCTGGGTCTGCTAAGTGCCATTGGCAAGTGGGGTTCACTCAGGCTTTGTGAGGACAATTGAGGAGCTACTAGATTGAGGAGTGGTGGCACTGGTCATGAAAACTGACAATGGCTGGGAGAGCAGTGTGCTGAACACATGCCTCTCTGTATCCGCATCTGCCAGCCTTTCTCATATTTAAACTGCAACTTGTCTACACTTACATAGTGAGATTGGAAGGAGTGGAAACTGTCTCTGAGAAAGGTGTCAAATGAATTTTTATCTGCTATTTTAAATAAATGTACTTTGTGTTTATTTGTGGTCGGTTTGGATGTTACGGTATTCAGTCTCGCTACAACTGCTTTATGGTCACTAATCCCTGTTTCATCATGATGCTCCCTATTTGCTCAAGATTATTTGTTGCTAAGAGGTCAAGTATGTTTTTGCAACCATTTACATTTTGAATGGGCTCCTGAACTAACTGTTCAAAATAATTTTCTGAGAAAGCATTCACTACAATTTAGTATGATACTTTAAGCCTACCATTTGAGCTCCAGTGCTTTCTATTAGCAGTTGGATCTCTGGTTCTTTCCCAACACAGCTACAAAAATTTACAACTACAATACAGATTGTCACTAGGTCTACATTCTTGTGCTTGCCTTGTGCCCTTTTAGACTGCCACCCTTTCTGTAGCTTCCTTAGACCCTATAACCTAAAAAGGTATATAAAAAGGAATTTATATATCACACACATGAAAAACATGACACATAGTTCCACGTAAGCTATTGTTAACATTAATATCTAAATGAAATGGACTAATGTTCATCATTTTATAAGAGGCGCTATACAATCAAAATAGTGTATATTTTTCAATGCAAGCTGGTCATTCAACAAATCACTGGAATTTAAATAGGAAGTTTTATCTGTTTTGAACTCTTTTAAGAGGTTCATTTTGTAGCCCTTATTGATTATATGCAAAATTTCCATATTAAATAAAAATGAAGGAGGAAGAGTGTGTTTCTCAATTTTGAGATGTTCATCAAAATATGAAATATTAATTTTCACTATCTTCATTGAGCAATGACAGACAGAAAGGGCAATTAAGACCCACTTTTGTGAGCACTTGTTCAATGAAGACAATGGAAATTCATATAACTCAACTTTTGAACAAAGTTCAAAATATACAGTGTGAGTCATAAAGGACTTTACAACTTTGGAATGATATAGAATTTTATTGAGATAATTTATAGAATCAGTAGATCTGTCATTTTGTAGCAAACAACCTCATGTTTCACATAAAAGTGTGAAGTGTCATTTTGGTTTGATATGACTACCATTTGTGACATGACAAACATCCCATCAGTAATCAATTTCTTTCCACACTCATTGCAGCAAATCAGATGTAACTTGTACAACGGCAGTGTAGATTCGATTTTTCATGTCAGCTAAATATTTTCGTAGGGGAGGAACATACACACGGTCTTTAATGAAAACTCAGAGAAAGAAATCCAGTGGTGTCAAGTCTGGGGAGTGAGGTGGCCATCTGATTGGTACTTTGCAGCCAATCCACCAACCTGTGAAGGGATTGTGGAGGAAACCTGAAACTTCTGTGAGGAAATAAGGTGGTGCACCATTCTGCTGGTAGTAAACCATTCCATCTTGGTTATCTTCATAAATCTGTGGAATTGAAAAGTTTTCAAGCATATCGAGATACACAATACCAGTGACAGTTTTCTCCATGAAGAAGAAAGGGCCATATACTTCCAGTTTGCTAAGGGCATGAAACACATTAACTCTGAGGCTGTCACAGAAGTGTACCATGACTGCTTATGGATTTTCACTGTCCCATATTCTACAGTTGTGGGTGTTCCCCATGCCACTGATATGAAATGTTGACTCATCACTGTTCAGGAATGTCTATGCACCACACCAGTGAAAGTAGCCATTTTAATTGTGCACTACACTGGTGCTCCTGCTGGCAGAATGCACTATGCACTGATGCACTATGTGAATCAAACTTAAGGTACCAAGCAAGATGGCACAGTGGTTAGCACACTGGACTCACATTTGGAAGGATGACAGTTCAAACCCATGTCCGAACATCCTGATTCACGTTTTCCATGTTTCTCCTAAATTGCTTCAGCTAAATACTAGGATGCATTCTTTGAAAGGGCACAGCTGACTTCCTACCACATTCTTCCCTTATCCAATGGGACCAGTGACCTCGCTGTTTGGTCCCCTCCCGCAAATCAACGAGCGAGCCGACCAAACTTAATGTTTTTCTACTACAAAACGACATGTCTACCAATTCCATAAGTTATCTCAAGCTGTAAAGCCTTTTTTGAGTCTCTCTTTATGAGCATGTTGCATTCTCAAATATTGTTGCACAATGCCCGATATGTATGGTTCACATGTTTGACAGCTCTATGGTGGATGGTTATGTTGCTGCCAGTGAAATAGACACCAGACATTCCACACAAGTTCTTTGTGATGAATCTACAATCATAGTATCTGAATGTGACTTTTGGCCTCTGAGCCACTTCACAAGTATCCACCGCCAGGACAGTTTTTCAATTTCCGAGAAGAATTTATGTGAGAGTTATAGGTTATTTTCAATTTATGTGACTTTTGGCTCCCTGTTATTTGGGATAAAGTACGAGTGTACTTCCTGCATTTTTCTAGTTTCCTGTCATTTTAATTCAGGTCTTGCAGGATGTGGCTGTGTTGGGAAGAATAGCTTCTATACTCCTCTTTGTGTGAGCACTTCACCTCTGATGCCTGTAGCCTGTGATGCATCACTAGCTGGACTGTGGGGTCATATCACAGTGCTTTGTTTATGCTGCAGAGGTCTCGTTCAACGTGACATGGCATGTTCAGTGGCAGACGTAGCCCTCCTGAGGTGGCTAGTGTGTGCAGACTGCTCCCAGGGGCAGCGATGTGTCCGGAGGACCCTTTCCCTCCCCAGTGTATTGTTAAATAAAGATTCAAGTGGCAACATCCAAACTTAGAGTTAGGTGAAGTAGCATCCAATGACCATACACATCTCAGTGAATAACAGTCTGAGGAAAACCTGCCAGTGAGGTCAGCACACACCTATCTCACATTCTTTGTCTCAGGTGGTAATCTGACATCTCAGTGCCAGTATTTCTGAAATTGGGTTCTGGTGTCACAGACCCAATGCCAGTATTACAGGTCAGCTAGCACGACAATGCACCATCTTGGATTTTTTAATTTCCCACCAATTTATACTTAGGACTACAGCCCTATGTCATAGGAGAGGTGGTAGGGGCAACACACTAACGCAACTGAACTATTTTTTTTTAATTCCCATCAAAATTTGAATTTCCTGCCATATTACACATATGGCAATAGACAGTAGTAAGGCAATGTGTGATCTGGCACACTTTTGATATCAAATTAATTATGCTAATTGATCATTTAGTTACCTCTTGCCCCAGATGATATCATGGGTTATCCCTAGCTTGCATGTGTCACCTCCCTCACCACTCCTCTGAGAAATCCCTGAGTGAGACATTACAATTTTTGGTGGTAAATTCAAATATTTGGCGAGAAATAGGGCAACTGGGCTACTTAACTTCACTCACTCCTATTATGTCACCCCCCCCCCCCTCCCGCCCACCACCACTACCGCACTTCTCCCCTCCTTCACTTGTCAGGGAGCTTTAGTCTGTGCCAAGCTTAGCAAGAGGAATGACGGAATTGTTGACTGTGTACTTTGTGTTCAAGGGATGAGATGTCTGTGCTGGAGAAGGGAGAGTTTAACAGGTGTACTAGCTAAACTCATGCAGCTGAAAACTATGTCCAGAGCCACCTGCATGATGCTTGGAAAGTGACGATATATGGTGAATCTACAAAGAAGATGAATATGCTGCATCAAATAATGATGATGCAGCAGGATGGGGCTAAGTTACACTTCACAACTCATGCTGATAAATGTGTGTACTGGAACTGTAGCTCATCTGATGAAAGTCCAGTCAGTCTTCCAAAGCACAAGAGGTGAGATGCTCTTCTTTTCCAATGCAAACATACATGTGTACAATTGAAGAAATGTTGGTGATGAGCTTGGATGAGTTTAATAAGTGCACTACATGCAAGCACACAGCTGAAGACTGTATCCAGAACCTCCTACACAAGGAGTGGAAAGGAAAGACAAAAGATGAGCATGGAGTGAATACTTTTAGACAAATAATGGCAATGTAGTGAAATGAGGTGAAGATGCACTTCAGAACTCGTGCAGATAGATGCTTGTGCTTGAACTGAATTAATTAATTGATCAATTAATAACCCATAACCCCCTGATGACATCATGAGCATCATGAGTTTTCCCCAGCTGGCTCGTGTTCATTCCCCGACCACCCCATTATGCTACTGCTCCACACCCACCCCTGGAAATGATGAGAAATTAAAATTTGGTGGGAAATTTAAAAAAAATGGCGAGAAATTCAAATTGAACAGCAGGAATATTAAATATTGTGTGTTCACATCGAGATTCAGAGACCAACTCACCTAGTTCACAACACCATCACCAGAGGGTGCTGTTGGTCCTGCCCACCCCTCCCCTCCTCTCCCCTCTCCTCCCTCATATAAACTGGTGGGATAAGGACTCAGTCTGTGGGCTGCTGGATAGGATGGATGTAAGTGTTTATTTTGTACACAATGTGGTACTTGCCGATCTAAAAAGGAATAGCTGCTGGTGGGGGAAGATAAGGATGGGTAATAATAGTATTAGAATAGCAATCCACTGCCCCACTGCGCCTTTTTTTTTTTTTTTTTTTTTTTGCCTTTATTGGGTTTCGATTCCCCCTAAAGGGGGCGGGCTGGCAGCAGCTTATTACGCCGCTCTTCAGCCTACAGAATTTGTTTTAAAAAGATGAAGATAATAAAAAATAATAACAGTTGGCGATAAAATCGGTGACTTAAAGGTAAAAATGGCAGAAAATTCTGGAGCGTAAAACATAAAACACAGGGTCGATGAAGCTAATAAAACACACAGGAAGCAGAAAAACAAAGAGACAGACAATTAAAAAAACACGGCGACAGTCTGGGTTCTGTTCGCAAGAGATATAAAAAGCACACCCAGCGACAGCATGATTTCTGTTCGCAACACTGTGGAAGGACGCACAACACCGAACACTCACTTAAACACTGCGCTAAAAGTTGGCACAAATACGACATACCACACCTGAGAGCAGGTGGGGGGAAACTGGTCAGATGACGGGAAAAAGGGGGCGGAAGGAGAGGAAAAGTGAAGGGGGAGGGGGGAAATGAGCCAATGGAAGAGGAGGATCCATAAGAGGGGTGAGGGGTGCTGAGCAGACGGGCCAGGGGTTGGGGAAGGCAGAGGAGGGGAGTACAAAAGGACTCGGGGGGAGGGGAGAGAAAGGAGATGATAGGCGGGGAGAAAACACAGGATGGAAGGGGGGAGGAAGAGGGAGCCCAGGGAAAGGACGGAGGAAAGGAGGGGGGGTTGAAGATCAGAGTTGATAGGAAGGATAAATGGAGGGAGAGAGGGCATCATCCGGGAGGGGGAGCTGATGGAAGCCACCTTGGGAAACCACTGCGCCTGTAACATACAGGACTCCTGTCGCAACACCATTTGGGAATGGAACACCCTTATACCTATTTACAATTTGAAAGTCGCTTCCTATCAAACAGAAACACGGAAAATTTAACATACAATATTTTTTATGAATGTAGTGCTCATTATCTTACCTGAACACTGTGTCTAAAGGTGACAAAGGAAACTAATCAGCCACCTCCAGTCTAGTCCAGCGTCATACAGCGAGTGTATTGTGTACCTGAAGAGCCATCCAGGTGAGAAACCACTGACTGCTGAAGGCCAGGCTTATCTGCAACTTGTTGTTGCTGCCTGACCCACTCGTGACTCCCGTCGTCGCCAGCTGCAGTACAATGCAGCTGGAATGTACAGGGTGATTATAATTAAACTATCAAAACGCTTTAGAAATAACACTACTGCTCAGAATGACGTCAAATTGCAATGGAATATTATCGGAGAAGGGGAGAAAATGTATGTCAGAAGCAAAAAAATAGTGTGAAAATTCATCAATAGATGTGTCAGAATACATAAATGAGAATACCTGTCATGTGTACTACCTATTGAAGTTGGTGTAAACACACTGGGCACATGGCTTTTCCTCCCTTTCGCATCTGCGACATTCGCCATGACTGTCTCAATGCAGGATCGTGCTCTGCATGTAAAGCTGTATTACAAGAATGGTGACTGTGCACATGTCACTCTGCAGAAGTTCCAGACACTGAAGGGTTTGAAAAAAGTCTTTGGTCTGATGACTGTCGTGGGTCTGGAGAAAATGATTCGTAAATTCGAAAAGATGGATTCTTTTGTTGTGTAACCTGGTAGAGGGAGGAAATGAATTGATTTGACCTCAGTGGAAGCAGGAGGAGGTGACTGGTGGAGTGCAAACGTGTCGTGCATGGAGAATTGCCCAAACATTCAATGTACACATGATCACGGTGCGTAAAATCCTGCAAAATATCCTTCTTTGCTATCTATTCAAAATTACCCACGTGCATGAGTTGCTTCCTGTTGACCTGCCAGCAAGTGTTAGAAATTCTTTCTCACATGGAAGTGGACAATGATTGGCCGTGGAAGATTTTGTGGACAGACGAAGCCCACTTCCATCTGACAGGATAAGTCAATACACAGAATTGTCGAATATGAGCAACAGAAAATCCACACGCAAATCAACCAGTATCACTTCATCCTGAAAAGGTCACTTTGTGGTGCGGGTTTACGGCATCAATTATCATAGGGCCATAGTTTTCGATGAGACGGGTGCTTCCAGCCCTGTTACCTGTACCGTCACTGGTAAGTGCTATGAGTGTCTTTTGCGCAACCACGTCATTTCAGCTCTCCAACAGCTTGGATGTGTGGATGGGATCATTTTTATGCGAGATGGCGCACCTCCGCACATTGCAGATCCAGTTAAGCAGCTGCTGAAGCGCCATTTCGGAAATGATAGAATAATCAGCCGCCATTTCACCACAGCCTGGCCGCCCCGTTCACCTGATCTTAATCCATGTGACTTCTGGCTGTGGGGCTATCAGGAAGATGTTGTGTTCAGTGTTCCGATTGCAAACTGCTGTTTCTCGATTTCAGCTTGTCGCAGAAAACGGTGGGCAGCGTATTGAACACGTTTTGCGCCAGTCACACGGAAATTAATCATCCGATTTGATTTAGATTGATGCTTTTTATGCGGTTTTTGGCCTCAGGACAATAAAAACCGATTTTTCCCATCCGATGTGATATGACCTTGCCATTGGGGATGGGCTTACGTAACTAATAGTATCACACCTGTACAACCAAGCACATTGAGTAGTACAACTTGATTAGTGTCAAATATACACCTTAGGCATTGTTGTGTGATTCAGTTGTCATTTGTAGTCGACCACTTTTAAATTATGATGCTTACAGCGCCATCTATTGCTACATTTTGTAACTTTATTTTTCTTCTGCCATACGTTTTCCTTCTTCTCGGATAATATTCCGTTGCAAATGGTTCAAATGGCTCTGGGCACTACGGGACTTAACATCTGAGGTCATCAGTCCCCTAGACCTTAGAACTACTTAAACCTAACTAACCTAAGGACATCACACACATCCATGCCCGAGGCAGGATTCGAACCTGCGACCGTAACGGTCGCGCGGTTCCAGACTGAAGCGCCTAGAACCGCTCGGTCACATCGCCGGCTATTCCGTTGCAATTTGATGTCATTTCACACCAGTGGTGTTAGTTCTTCAGTGGTTTGAAAGTTTAACGTCAATTATAATCAATGCATATAATAGTTCCATCCCTGACATATACTCCTCACTTTAAAAAATCTGCAGCGGGGATGTTGTTTTGTCAATACACCTCGAATTTCTCACGAGAAATGTAGACCCCTTGCTTTTATAGAAGTTATTTTCCAAGATAGAAAAAATCGGGCCATACTCTCGTTTTCACATGACTCAAGTATTGTTACTTCTTGTGAAAATTCTATACGACACCATGGCATAGGCTGTATTTCCTCTAAGTATTCTCTCATCAGGTAGAAAAAAATTGTTATCAGACATGTCCTACATCACAGGATTAGAATATTAAACTCATTTTTGGCTCATGGCAGAGTGATATGAGCATGCTCTACCTCTTACATACGATGTCTCCTCACTCTCGAACTCTCATAAAGTAAACAAATGTCTCGTTTCATACGAAGTCTCTCAAGGTAACAGCACAGAGAAGTTGTAAATATCAGGTTTATACCAGGTATCACTTTGTAAATTCGTTAACATGACTGATTTTATTACGCTGATCTCTCACTGTGTAGATGAGAAATTGAAATTCGTCAAAAGATCTCCCAGCCACGAAAAACGTCTAATTACCACGTCTTGAATCATCTCCGTGGTACTCCCACCCTCGCTTCCTCCCACCCAGTGGCACGTCATTAATATCGAATTGATAGGCTAATTAAATAAATTGATCACGAAATTCTCTTTGCATGATGAGTAATTTTTTTTCCTGCAGTCGGATTACACTCTCCAGGTAACCGTTAGAGACACTTCTGTGACGTCTATGTAGGCTTCCCACAGGCTAGGTAGTTACTTCCTCTGATACCAAATGGATGATAAGCATTGTCAAATAGCTGAAGACATCAAACGCTAATTGCGTTCTGTCTCTTGGTTGTCTTGTCATGCTGGTGGAAGTAGGTCACTTAGAATTCTGGTATACTGCTCCCGAACTAATCTTGTTGAGACCTGTCGGTCTATGAGGGTTGAAGGATGTTTCAGACTCTTCCCCACATAATCATTCGTGACAATGGCTAGCTTGGACTGTGTAAAAATTGGACTGTGTAAAAATTGGGACTTTGTACGGGCGTTGATGACCGAGCAATTGAGCGTCCCACGACCAAACATCATCACCATCACTTTTCTACACGTCTACAACACCTCCGCCGCTGGATTGCATGACAACAGCTGCCACCAGATCGAAAACTTCCGCCTGTGTGTCAGGGCTGTACTGCTCCGAGTCGACAACCCACCGCTGGACAGCTGTTGATGATTCAAGACTCGCAAAAGTTATCCTATGCTTCTCAAAAGGACTGTGTGTTCAAATGTCATAGGGGTAAACACCAGGATATTGAACAATATGCTTCCCATAATTACTCCTGCAAACTGAAATGTTCTGAGATGTGTTTTCGAAATATCCTGGGAAGACTGACACAGTGAGCAATAACAAAATATCTGTCTACTCACTGCCACCTTCAAAAAATGTACGAGTCTGCAGACCTAGGTCTCCCTCAGAATATAGCCCTTTTGAAGCATTCCTATTGGCCCCTGTGAAATTAGTGGGCAGATGCTTTGAGAACTCAAATGGGAATCACTGAAGGGAAGACGATGTTTTTTTCGAGGAAAATGATTGAGAATTGGCATTTGAAGCTGATCACAGAAGGACTCTACAGCTGTCAATGTACATTTTGCATAAGAACCACGAAGGTAAGATACGAGTAGTTAATGCTCATAGGGAACATATAGGTAGTCTTTTTCATTCGCTCTATTTGCGAGTGGATAAGGAAAGGGAATGACTAATAGTGGTACAAGGTACACTTCACCTCACACTGTACGATGGCTTGAAATGTAAGCATATAGATGTGAATGTAAATTTAGTCTACCTATTAAGATGCCAGTCCATCCATTTATAGGTACACAAGTTATGGAAGAATGTTGTCCCTTATTTATCGAGAAAACAAAAGAAAGAACTTCTGCTGCTGATTGTCTCTCTGTAGAAACCGTCATATTAGCTCCTAATTTTCTCTCTCCAGTCACCTCGCAAGACATATGTGAGAGGCTGAAATATGCTTGCCCACAATACTTAGAAGAAAAAGGTATAGAGCTCACCTCTAAACTCCCCTTTCGTCACAGTAATGCTTACCTGTTGTATTCTCATGAATCTACCAGTTTTCGATATACAGCATTTGAATCTACCTGGTTTTGATGAGTAACAGATGTCCCCCGCCGCCGCGTGGGCTTGGCCGAGCAGGTCTGAGGCGCTGCAGTCATGGACTGTGCGGCTGGTCCCGGCGGAGGTTCGAGTCCTCCCTCGGGCATGGGTGTGTGTGTTTGTCCATAGGATAATTTAAGTGAAGTAGTGTGTAATCTTAGGGACTGATGACCTTGGCAGTTAAGTCCCATAAGATTTCACACACATTTGAACATTTGTCCCCCGCCAAGTTGCAGATGCATTCTAATTCTCTCAAAATCCCATTACGTTCTGACAGCACTGTTCCATTAGGTAGAAGGCTGACAGGTAGAGAGCTATCAGGACGAGAAAAATAGCACACTAACATACAAGAGGAAATTCACAACAATGCAGTGTATACATGGATTGCCCACAGAAGTTCAGAAGTATAGCACCTACAATTCATCAATATCGAATGACAGTCTATAAATATCACTCCGTACATGTCCTAATATCCTTTACCATGTTCCTATGATACCCACACAAGAAATACGACAGTGTAATGGTGACCGAGTCTTTGTCGACAGCACAGTGTCTCTCCCTCCTCTCGTTACTTTTTTAATATCCAACAGAGTAAAACTTTCACAGCACACAAGATGGTTTAAATAAAAGACAGAGGCTGTATTTCTCACTGAGAAAAATGTGGAAGGCGTCGCAACATATGGCAACTGGAAGAGTTTGTGGCATTGTTGAGCGTTTCCAAAGAGCTGTCCAAAGGTGATGACCTCTACATTTAATTTCGTTTCCCACAGTGATGGGGGTAGCAGATGTCTCAGCATTCTGTTTCAAAGAGACCAAGAGCATTGATTCCTTGTACTGCAATCATGTACGTGATTACTTCACTAACGTTACGTTACTTCACTAACGTTACATGGTAGAGAACTCAAGACAACTCAATAAGATTTTACCGTATTTTGCTTTCCTCTGATATATTGGAGAAACAAATACCGTCTGCATGTTGACACCGACCATATGTGGTGAGCCCATTAAAAAAAGTGTTATCATTCCACTGGTGCTGGAGACCAGATATCAAAGTCACTTTCTGGAACGCGTGCGAAGTTTGGTTGCCTGTACTGGAGAAATACTGTATCGACAATAAATCACACGGAGACGGTTACTGTATTGTTGTTTCATAAGCAGTTTGACACATCCAAGCAGTGTATGGCTACAGCTTTGTACACTGCCATACATTTTTGTTTTTCCACCACGACTTTAAGGTCTGTGTTATGTACTAAACCGACAATAACATGCTTCAATCCATTGACCCTCACAGAAAGGTAGACATCGCATGGTGTAAACTGTGCTGCTTTCACGGCACACAAGATGGTTTAAATAAAAGACAGAGCCTGTATTTCTTACTGAGAAAAATGTGGAAGGCGTCGCAACATATGGCAACTAGAAGAGTTTGGGGCATTGTTGAGCGTTTCCAAAGAGCTGTCCGAAGGTGATGACCTCTACATTTAATCTCGTTTCCCACAGTGTTGGAGGTAGCAGATGTCTCAGCATTCTGTTTCAAAAAGACCAAGAGCATTGATTCCTTATACTGCAGTCATGTACGTGATTACTGTTCTGATGCTGGTCATCCCTGGAAGGTGTTGCTAACACCAAGACTCTCTCCATCTCAAATAAGTGGTATCAGAGAATCAATATGTGGTGATCAACAGTGTACCAGTGGATGGATAGGATGGAAAAGACACTGTCGATGTACTGTAATAAGCACCATAGTTGCAATCAATTTTAGGAATTTTACCAGCTTTTCCGTAATTTCAACGCCAGCCAGTCACATGGCTGCATGCAGTTTTTGTATCGTAGCTAAATCTCTCCTCCATAGCTTTGCGAGTACCATATAGTAGATTGCGAATGACTGTGTAGTACGTCCATTCATTGTTAATTCTCGAATGTATACACCAAAGTATACCACACAGCGTCCTATACTGATGCAGTTTGGTTATCTACATATTTCTAGCACTTCCATCAAAATGCGGAATTTACGATTATGATTGGTCATCTTTCCTGTGTGGATATGAGTAACAGAGTATTCTCCCATTCGTAGAATAATGTTGGATATTGAAAGATCACCCCACATCGTGTTTCACCAACCCTCCCTGCAACATTATCGTTTATTTAATTTGCAGTTGACCAGAAGCAGGAGGATCCCTATACACACTAAATTCCACATCTCATGAAGGAACAGAGTGAGCTGAATCCGTAACTGCTGTTCAGCGAAGACTGTTTCACACCAATCTTACAGCACTCATACAAGTGCACAAGATCTCTCCAGATGAGTGGGTGTCAAGGAGGTTAGCACCCCTTATCGGTGTTGAGTAGACATCAGGGATTTTTGATGATGTGATAGATGGTTGAGAAGAAATATGTGGTTTATGCACGATGGAGGTATTGATGGGTGGAGTTTGAAATATTTTATGTAAATCAGTTCTGAAGTAATGTTCTGGTGTCTGGGGTCAGAACTTGGAAGGTATTAGCAAGAGAGCAATGATCAAAGAACATAGCACACACACAAACTCTTAATGATACACGGTTCTGCACTTAAACATGCTGTAATATTTAAGCCATGTGATGTGCAATGCTCTGAAAACTCTAATGCAGGACATACACTCCGGGAAATTGAAATAAGAACACCGTGAATTCATTGTCCCAGGAAGGGGAAACTTTATTGACACATTCCTGGGGTCAGATACATCACATGATCACACTGACAGAACCACAGGCACATAGACACAGGCAACAGAGCATGCACAATGTCGGCACTAGTACAGTGTATATCCACCTTTCGCAGCAATGCAGGCTGCTATTCTCCCATGGAGACGATCGTAGAGATGCTGGATGTAGTCCTGTGGAACGGCTTGCCATGCCATTTCCACCTGGCGCCTCAGTTGGACCAGCGTTCGTGCTGGACGTGCAAACCGCGTGAGACGACGCTTCATCCAGTCCCAAACATGCTCAATGGGGGACAGATCCGGAGATCTTGCTGGCCAGGGTAGTTGACTTACACCTTCTAGAGCACGTTGGGTGGCACGGGATACATGCGGACGTGCATTTTCCTGTTGGAACAGCAAGTTCCCTTGCCGGTCTAGGAATGGTAGAACGATGGGTTCGATGACGGTTTGGATGTACCGTGCACTATTCAGTGTCCCCTCGACGATCACCAGTGGTGTACGGCCAGTGTAGGAGATCGCTCCCCACACCATGATGCCGGGTGTTGGCCCTGTGTGCCTCGGTGGTATGCAGTCCTGATTGTGGCGCTCACCTGCACGGCGCCAAACACGCATACGACCATCATTGGCACCAAGGCAGAAGCGACTCTCATCGCTGAAGACGACACGTCTCCATTCGTCCCTCCATTCACGCCTGTCGCGACACCACTGGAGGCGGGCTGCACGATGTTGGGGCGTGAGCGGAAGACGGCCTAACGGTGTGCGGGACCGTAGCCCAGCTTCATGGAGACGGTTGCGAATGGTCCTCGCCGATACCCCAGGAGCAACAGTGTCCCTAATTTGCTGGGAAGTGGCGGTGCGGTCCCCTACGGCACTGCATAGGATCCTACGGTCTTGGCGTGCATCCGTGCGTCGCTGCGGTCCGGTCCCAAGTCGACGGGCACGTGCACCTTCCGCCGACCACTGGCGACAACATCGATGTACTGTGGAGACCTCACGCCCCACGTGTTGAGCAATTCGGCGGTACGTCCACCCGGCCTCCCGCATGCCCACTATACGCCCTCGCTCAAAGTCCGTCAACTGCACATACGGTTCACATCCACGCTGTCGCGGCATGCTACCAGTGTTAAAGACTGCGATGGAGCTCCGTATGCCACGGCAAACTGGCTGACACTGACGGCGGCGGTGCACAAATGCTGCGCAGCTAGCGCCATTGGACGGCCAACACCGCGGTTCCTGGTGTGTCCGCTGTGCCGTGCGTGTGATCATTGCTTGTACAGCCCTCTCGCAGTGTCCGGAGCAAGTATGGTGGGTCTGACACACCGGCGTCAATGTGTTCTTTTTTCCATTTCCAGGAGTGTAGTTGTCCAACATCTGACATACATCCACCCTGCAAGTTTTCTATGCCACTCACTATGGTGACAAACTTTAAGATGATGAATTTACTTGCTTCTCCAGCAAAGAAAACCATAGATTCTTTGTGATACATGTAAAATATACTTTCCAGAGATGTATAACATCCAATGTTCACATCTGACTATGGTTCAGAAGTTATGTTATTCTCACATAATTTCTATGCAGTGATCGCCAGCAGTGGAAAATGCATCTTATGAGGAAACAGACAAATGTATAGCACTGGTGTTTGACATGTGAAGTTGCACACCATGCTGGACTAACTCTGTAAACACACACACACACACACACAAGGGCTACGTGGTTCTCCCCTTAAACATGCTATAATTCAAGAGCTGTTCAGTTTCCGATCTGTTACTCATGTGGAATGCAACGCTGTTAATATTCCAATGTAAGATATATATTTCCAGCTCATGACATACATTCTCCATGCACGTTTCTCTACGATAAACTATGGAGACAAACTGTAAGGTGATAAAAACAACTAACTTACACACCAAAGAAAACATCGATTTTTTGTAGCATGAACACTACATGGGTTTATGGAGGTGCATGATGCATGCTGTTTATGAAGTTCAAGCCTGATTATGTTTTGCCAATTATGATATGTTCACAACAGCCCTATGAAATGATCGTCAACAGCCAAAAATGCATAGGGAGAAACAGTGACATCTTATGAGGAAATAATCATCACGATCAGTAGCGAGAGAGGATGTCACAGTCTTACTGCAGTTTACCACCACCCCTGCAAACCTTCCTCTTGCACACAGACTCATGGTCCAATGTGAGGCTGTATTGCTCATGAACAGGAAAATATTGCCGTTTCGCCTTGACAACGCATGTCTGGAATTCCTCCTCTATCCATTATTAAGGTATTTATATACAGTATCAGTTTACTCTCCTCCTCCAGAAAAAAGCAGCTTTATCGATTTCACTCAATACTAATTTCATGATATTTTTTTCTAATTTGACGTATTATCAGTCAAATTCAAATTTTATGAGGTTTTCACTGTTTTACACATTTCAAGGTATTTCCCTCAATTTTTACGTATTTTGCTTCAGTTTTACGTGATTATACCAGGTATCCCTTGTGGTTTTTCATATTTTCTCGACAGCTTACCATTTCCATATGGTCATATTGCTAACATACCCATGTGTTGATTGATTTTCTATGAGAATATTTGGGCGTCTTATACACCAACCTACTAGGAAGTCCTAAGATTTCCCCTCTCCCTGAAGATACACATGCATGCATTTTGGATAGGACGATCATGAAAAGTATAATAACAGTCGCTTCATATGTATATGAGACTCAGCGAATGGTGCAGATGATGGATGTATTGGAAAATCAAAGTCTGGAAACAATTCTGTGTACTGCTCCGACCCAGCAGAGAGCCTGTCTGCAGACTCATGTAGTGCTGCACTTGATGGAAACTTAAAGTCTGGAAACAGTTCTACATTTGACTACCACTTTATCATATACGGGTTTTACAACAGGGATTTGACATGTGTACAGAGTTGATTTCTATTGTTGCTTAGATTTTCTTCCATAAGTATATGCTCTTATTGCTTACTAGATATGCTTCGTTATGCTGTTCTTCCAACTCTGATATGTACCCACAACCCTGTCAGGCCTTCTACAGACTACAGCTTTCGGGTGTTTATTTTTATTGCTCCAGTAATAAGTTACTCACTAGTTGACAGTGTGTCGACTGTAGGTTACATATTGGGCCGTAAGAGTTTTCCTTCTCTACCTACAACGTGGATCTCACCTGCAGCATCATTTATAGACGATCAGTTAGCAAGTAATGTGACCAAACGGTAACCATCCACCACTGACCGCTTTACACACATACACGTAGAGACTCCACAAGCATGTTACCCATTGTGATGTCTCGATTCCAACCACTTGTACGTTATTTTCGACAGTGCTACAGCTCTGCAAATAGCGAGATACTCTTCGCAAAACGTTCTGCATTGTGTGTAAGCACATTTAAATTCATCCAGCTAAAGAGCATAAAATCTTCATTATAATTCATATTACCAATATTTGTAACAAGATTTTCTATATTCTCCAGTAATAACAACCATTCCAAGCGTACCACTGCACCTGTCATACCTCCTTTACACTCTACAGATGCATAATGATGGTACATTATCACTCCATCGTTCTATATTGTGTTACAGATGTCCATTGGATGGAGGGAGAAGATCCTTCGTGATTATCTTTCTTATGTGTGAGACAGAATAGCACATTAGTCAGACAGTATATAGTCTAGCAATGTACTAGAAAGCATCCAGTCACTTCCAACCACATATTCTACGGCTGCACTGCATTTGGTCTATTTTGTGTATGTCTGTGTTGCGGATGGCTCCCATTAACCAGTCCTCCCGCTGGTGGATCCACCTTTGGACACAGAACACCTCTCAAGACACAAGTTGTGATGGACCTAACTTTGAACTCTGTCCCAGACGTAGTGAACTGTGGGTCCATGTCTAGACACCGTTCCGGATATAACCCATGGTGGCTCCACACTCAAACCCTATCCCAGATGTATTGTATTGTGAAGCCGCATCTGATCATCTCTCCAAATATAAAGTGTGGTGGATCCACACTTGAAGACTAACTCAGGTCTACTCTGGCTCATGGGAGCCATACGTGACACAGACACACAGAAATGAGGCAAATGCAATCCAGCTGTAGAATATGTGGTTGGAAGTGACTGGATGCGTTCGAGTATAGTACTATACTATACTGTCTAATTAATGTGCTGTTCTGTCTCACATATAAGAATGATGATCACAAAGGATCTTCTTCCTCCATCCAATGGACATATCGCACAGAAAGTACCATATGGAGTGATAATGTGCCGTTATTTTGGATCTGTACAGTATAAAAGGTGGTGTGACAGGTGCAGTGGGACACTTTGGATGGTTGTTATTACTGGAGAATCTCGACAGTCTTGTTACAAATTTTGGTAATGCAAATTATATCGAAGATGTTATGCTCTTTAGCTGGATGAATTTAAATGTACTTAAACCCGCTGCAGAACCGTCTTGCGAAGAGTATTTCGCTATTTGCAAAGCTGTAGCTCTGTCGAAAATAACGTACAAGTGGTTGGAATCGAGACATCGCAATTGGTAACATGCTTGCGGAGTCTCTACGTGTATGCATGTAGAGCTGTTAGCGGTGGATGGTTGTGGTTTGGACATATCACTTGCTAACTGGTCATCTATAAATAATGCTACTGGGGAGACGCACTCTGTAGGTAGAGAAGAGAAACTCTTATGGCCCAAGATGTTACCTACAGTTGACATTCTGTCAACTAGTGAATAACTTATTACTGGGGCAGAAAAATAAATACCCTAAAGCTATAGTTTATAGATGGCCTTACAGGGTTGTGGGTACATATATGAGTTTGAAGAATAGAAATAACGAAGCACATCTAGTAAGCAGTAAGAGTATATACTTACGGAAGAAAATCTAAGCAACAATAGAAGCCAACATTGTACAATGTCAAATCGATGTTGTAAAACTCGTATACGATGGAGTGGTAGTCAAATGTAGAACTATTTTCAGACTAAGTTTCCAACAAGTGCAGCACTACATGAGTCTGCAGATGGGCTGTCTGATGTGTCGAAGCAGTACACAGAATTGTTTCCAGACTTTGATTTTCCAATACATCTACCATCTGCACCATTCATTGAGTCTCATATATGTATGAAGCGACTGTTATTATACTTTTCATGATAGTCATTGTAGGAAAGCAGCCTACTCACGCCATATAGAGTTCATATGATTTCCATTGTGTGCCAGTCAAGTCCGCTGTAACTAGCTATGACGTCACGAATGTTGCGCAATACCTTAAAAGTAAAGTAAATAATCTGAAAATTTAATAGCATGTTAGGAATGATGCTAAAATGATAATGTGTTAAGTTTCAGTTTAGTAACTTAAACAATTATCGAAATTTGGACCTTTTCGAAAAAATCACCGGCGCGACGGGAAGGAGCTAGAAACTTCAACATTTATATTCGGATTTCTTTTTCATTGTAATTTAATGGAAACAGTATGCTGGATCTCACAAAGTAATATTTTGGTTGAAATCCATGATTTTCTGTTTTTGTGTCCTAAAAGTACGGAAGCGAGATAAATTAAGTAAGTGATTAGATAAAGCTAGGATGTTTACATTTAGGTAGAATGAAGATACGCTATAATAACAAAGATGTGAGAAGTTTCCAAAAGGTAGCTATAAAACTATAGCTGTAGTGTCTCTCCAAAGGGCAAGTTCAGAGCTCATCTATTGCGTGCAGTGCAACTAAAATAATTCTCTCGGCAAAAGTGTTTAGCTTAGCCACATCAGAATTTTATTACACAGACCTACCTGTGTGCTGATAGCACAATTAAACTGAGAGCTTCATTGGCCTTCCGTGAATGAAGCAATTAATTATGTAATAACTTGAAGTGGTGCTCTACTATCCCCAGCGGCTGGTCAGGAAAGCAAATTTTGTCGGCTGCGCCTTCGGCGGCCACCATAGCGGCTTATAAATAAGAGCACTGCGAGCTAGTAAGGCCCCAGTTCTCTTCTAGACTCGTATCAGCGCGCACTCCGTGTCAGAAGCCACGTCGCGTCTGTGCAGTTGCAAGGAACATCCTTGGATGCCGTATTACATAACTCGGTATGCACGTAACAATGAGTTCGCATTGGGGTAAAGTGTTGATTGCGGAACGACTCCAGTGATTTATTCTCAGTTTGCGTTTGTCGTATTTTCACGTGTCGCCACAGGACAGACCTTCTATCATTACTAGTGTGGCATTTGATAAGGATTAACATCAAATTTTGGCTAGCATTCACTTTGAACATTTACATCAATAACGATTATTGAACAGTTTCGTTATCTACGGATAATAGGATCCACGGAATAGACTCTGAACAGGTCTGATAGTACAATCGCTGATAGTATCATTGCTTGGTCAAATATTTATTTGAAACTTTACGTTTTATCGTTTTCAGAATATAGTGAAAACTGTTTTAGTAAACTACATTTTCTATGAATCCCAGACATCATCCGAAATCCTCAGATTAATGAACTTCAATGATCAATAACTTTATTTCTCCATCAGAGTGGACACAGTGAACTTTAATTGCAGGCATCACGTTTTTGCTAATTACTCTCTGGTTGCCAACATTGTGGTTAGAGAGTCCGTGTTGAGAATGGCAACAATACAAAAGAAATAAATTTTCCGCCCGCCGCTCCACATATGGTGCTAATCGCCGGAAAAAAC
Source organism: Schistocerca cancellata (assembly GCF_023864275.1). NCBI lineage: Eukaryota > Metazoa > Arthropoda > Insecta > Orthoptera > Acrididae > Schistocerca > Schistocerca cancellata. The sequence continues at coordinate 657,540,061 of NC_064629.1, forward strand.
ACTGTTAAACTGAGTGAAAGTGATTTTAGTTATTCGGATTCGGGAGTGAAATGCGACACGCAACTCAACAATACAACAGTGATGAACAGTGTTACGTGTGCATACTGACAACGCAATTGGATTAACAACGCCTTTGGATTAAAACCCATCTTGATTAACGAAGCTGATGCTGAATCTATCTGTGCCGCCGTCATCGCAAGAATCCAGTCTCACCCCACTGCAGTCGTCTGTTGCAGCCGGAGCCGCGCCTGCTGTTGCCGGCCACACACACACACACACACACACACACACAGCAGCTGTCGAGGTGCCGTCTGCAGTTCAACGTGCCGCGCCATGTTAGTAATCCTGGTACGCCGCGCTGGCATCGCCATACGCCGTGCAGAAGGAACTAAGTGAAGTGAAAAGCTGTTCAACTTTTTACTAACCTTCGCTAAAAGATTGTCGATGATGGAACCGCCAAAAGAATGTGAGGTTAAAATTAAATTAGAACCAATGTCTCATGAGGAAAGGGCAAATCTAAATCTACTTGAAAATAGTGATGTTAAGGTGAAATTCGAACCAATGTCTCCTGGCAATAATGTGAAAAGAGGCAATGATTCAATAACATAAACCCCTGTAGTAAAGCAGAAATCAGAGATTGTTAATTTACTGGATGATAGTTTCTCTGATGATTTAAAAACGAAACAGTCATCAGAGGTGGTAATGTTTAAAAAGGAAAAGTTAGATATAGCAGATCAATCAGATGTTTCATTTGGTATTGATGATTCAAGTATTGAGTCTAATTCAAATGGTTCAAATGGCTCTGAGCACTATGGGACTTAACTGCTGTGGTCATCAGTCCCCTAGAACTTAGAACTACTTAAACCTAACTAACCTAATGACATCACACACATCCATGCCCGAGGCAGGATTCGAACCTGCGACCGTAGCGATCGCGCGGTTCCAGACTGCAGCGCCTAGAACCGCGAGGCCACTCCGGCCGGCTATTGGGTCTGGTTTTCGTCACCTGAGCGTCATAAGAAACCAGCTAATGAGCAACCCAAAGATACTGGGGCAATTGATTTAAATGTAATATTGCAGGCAATATCAGCTAGTAACGCTAAAATGACAGTCAGTAATGCTAAAATGAGAGCTGAATTAGAAACTTTCTTCAAGGCTGGCTGCAATAAGTTGAGAGAGGATTTAAATAAAAGAACTTTGGCCAGCCAAACTAATTTTAATAAAATGTTTGAGGTAATGGACCATACCTTCAAGGTTGCTGCAATAAGTTGGAAGAGGATTTAAAAGCTGAGCTCAAAGCAGATCTGGACAGTTTAAATTATAAGATTGATTCCAACCATGCTGACATTAAGGAAAAGGTTGCTCGGCAATTATCTGAGTTGCATAAAACGGCAAAGTACGAAGTTGCCGAAATTCACAAAGACTTCCAAAAGGAAGATGCGTAACTGGAGCAAAAGTTAACAGAAAAGATAGAGGCGGAATCTGAACTGTGCTCAGACAGATTTAAAAATGTTAATGTAGAAGTGCACATATGTCAAACAGAGGTAGAAGCAATTAAGACTGATACTACTCATGCTGTGCGACGAGTAGGTAATGTTGAAATGAAAGTAGAAACTATTAGCACTAACATTACTAAAATTAAGGGTGAAGTAGCTTCAGTAGCTTCTGGTAATGGTAGTGTACAAGTTGTAGCTGCAAACGCCGCTTTCATCGGGTGTCGGCAGTTCTTACGGTTCGATCCAGACAAAAATATATAAACCAGTAATTACAGCGATTGGTAAGACAGATCAAAATAATCAAACCGAGCATTCAGATGATGAGTCGGTAGCCTCCAATGATACAGCAAAAATATTAAACCACTCACAGTATTAAGTTGATACCGTGTTAGAGATGCTTTCTAAGTGGGAAGAGCAAGAGGAGGCGCAGCAACGTAATGTTAGGGAAGAGCTACAAAGTACTGAATTGTCAGGTGAAGAAGCAGAAGAAATAAATGCTTATATTTACGATGAGAATGATGTGCTCTTATGTAAAGTGCCTGTGCAGGATGTTGACACTGTGCTGATAGATTTAGGGCAGCAGGTAAGTGAAAACGTGGAGGGTAGCCTGTTGTGGGTCGATGAACCCGGTGGCTGTGACCAGTTGTCACTTGAGAAGAAACCCGACCATAATAATGAAAGTGGTTTAGCTGTAACTAGTGTTATGCCCGGTTTGGAGGAGCAGAGTCGCTGCGACCACCATAATTTGGGTTGGGTCACGTTCAGCAAACTGAATGTAATGAAGTCGTGTGCTGTTTTGATTTGAAATTAGTAGACCGAATGGAAAAGGCAACTGAAAATGTGGCTCAGGAAACCCGTACACACCTTGACCTAAATGTAATGAAGACAGATGTCGATCACTTTAGCTGGAGACAAATCCAAAAGAAACTGTTGGATGAAATTGAGGAACCACCTGTACAACCTAGAATAAGCCACCCTATAATACTAATAAATATATTAGGCATCAATGTACGTTGTCTCTTAGATAGTGGCAGTGAGGTGAGTGCGTTGTCTCAGTCCTTCTTTGATGCCTTACCTAGTAAAGATAAGCTTACAGTAATGAGGGTATCAGGACTGATACTGGCTACTGGCAAGGTGTCAAAAACGGTAAAGCAAGAAGCTTTGCTGCCCTTTAATGTTAATGGTAATGTAATTGATCATCCATGCTTAATAGTAAACAATCTCCGTATCGAGGTTCTAATTGGCATAGATTTCTTGTCAAAGTATCAAAGTGTTGTTGACTTTAAAAGAACCCAGTTAAAAATGGTCTTCCCAATAACCAGAGTAATTACGGTACCATTTATTGACAAACACCTAGTAACTAATGATGAGACTTGGGAGCTGCCTATACGAGTTCTGAAAAATAGAAGGTACTGGGACGAAGATGTTGATCTTAGTAAATGGTTCAAATGGCTCTGAGCACTATGGGACTTAACTTCTGAGGTCATCAGTCCCCTAGAACTTAGAACTACTTAAACCTAACTAACCTAAAGACATCACACACATCCATGCCCGAGGCAGGATTCGAACCTGCGACTGTAGCGGTATACCAAGGACCTTTCAGGATTATAGGAAAACCGAATGTAAATGCGTATAGGCTGGAGTACCCGAAGAGTAAAAGAGTATTAGGTCTCAGAAACGTGATCGACCTAAAGAAATTCATAGGTAGTGAATGAATTCTGTAGGGAGGAGGTTGTTTTGCAACCTCTACGCAGTGTGGCAGCTGTGCAGTCCCAGCTGTGTGAGATAGTCTTTCTCCCTTTTCAGGTCTCACTCATTCTTGATTTTCCTAACCCCAAGATTTCGATTTCTTCTTCCCATAACAAATTTTGCAGATATTGCCAGTAACAAACCATGAGTTCTGTAACCATTCTATCCACCGATTAGTGAAGAAACTACTGGATATGGCAAACCTAATAGTGACAAGTAAACAATAGAGAGGTATGAAGTAATGAAGACGACGTAAATGTATCTGAGTACGTTAGGAAGAGCCTTGGTAATATTATAAGTACGAAGTGTTGTTTTATTGGAAATGGTTCCACAGTAACACTAAAAAGATATGCAAATTCGTTTGTAAGCAGAAGCTGAAGTGGCAGTTAGACCTACTGTCTGCATTAGAGCTATCTAGTAAACAGTAGAGAAGATTGCTTAGTGTTATGGAACATATGCAGATAAGTTGTTATGATGAACTCACCCTGTATAGCAAGGAGTGGCTATAATAATGGAATTGAACAGTGTTTGTGGTTGAGACGTGAGGAACACGTCCTTTAAGAATTTATGACGTTGGAGCTGGCCATTATTTTGGTGTAGTGTGTGCTAGGACACACCTACAGGTATTAAGGTTATGAGCTGGAGGCGTGAATGCGACCGTAGGTATCCTTATGTTAGATGAGACAAAGCACCTCATGGTGTCCTATAGGTTTAAGGAATTTAGCATAACGCATATCCATAATTACTTTATGCGCTTTAGTGGTAGTCGACAGAGACTACCTGTTGTTTCAGCATCCAAGCGAGTGGAAATGGATTGCCACGTGAGCAAACTGATCAGCTGCAATACACCACAGAAATGAAATCAATGTGCTATCCTGTGCTTTAAATTATTAATAGAGTGAGTATTACATAAGTACATAAACTAGCAACGTAATTAAATAACAGTAATGCAGATGTGAAACATTATTAATAGCTCAGCATTATTAAACTTCAATGAAACGTGGAACTGACACAGCAGCGAAAGACCAATAAGTTAATTTAGTAATCGGCTAATCATAGTGTGTTTTGAACACTCAGCATTTGTACCCCTATTACCAGAAGTTACTCAAATCTACAAAAAAGCTAAGAATGACAACTAATAATTAAGTATACTCATACCATATCTATGAATGAGATAGTTGACGATGAGTCAGCCCGTAAATAAATACAGATGTGTCAGGAATGTACCGAGCATTGGTTCAGTGTTCCGGCCCAGAAGTAATAATTTGAGACCGCGGGACTGCTACGGTCGCAGGTTCGAATCCTGCCTCGGGCATGGGTGTGGGTGATGTCCTTAGGTTAGTTAGGTTTAAGTAGTTCTAAGTTCTAGGGGACTTATGACCTATGATGTTGAGTCCCATAGTGCTCAGAGCCATTTGAACCATTTTTTGAATAATTTGAGATTTAAAGGTTTCATGATTGTATGCCTTGGGCATAGAATTTTCTTTAATACGTTATTAACGGCGTATTGGGCGTTTTGTTTACCTTTAATTACGGCATAGTAACCATGAGACTGAAATAGAAAACCGTTCTGTTAACTTTGTTTCAGTAACGAGTTGGGAGGTAAAATGTATATATCCTCATTTCATTGTGACCCTCCCATAGTTATTAAGTGAATGGAGTCTGAGGCACTCTTTTTGTTTGTTCTACAGCACAAACCAGATAATAGCAACCTGGTAGCTGCGTGAAAGTGTAGAGTGACTTGGACACAACTCACAGTGACCCCTTCCCTTTCCCCATCGTAGTATAGAGTGGACGTGAAGGACGCACAGCATAGCAACCTCCCCCCCCCTCCCTCCCCCTCTACCTTTGTGAATCGAAATGCAGAACGCCAGCCAAAGCGGCTACAACAACATATGTAAAAGTGGAAGTGTTATGATTCGTGAAATTCTCTTTTAGGTGTAGAAAAGACTGCCAAGATTTCATTATTTATTTATGTAACAAGAATAACCATGTAATTTTCTTTGTACGTATGTGTGTAAAAATACCTGCAGTCAGTTTAATAGGATTAAGATTTTCACCTAATTAAGTGAAGCTTGAGCCAAACATTTTCATAATTTTACATGTTTATGGGTTTATGTATTTGAGGCAATATGTATGCCAAATTGTTTCATTGATTTTCGAAACTACTTAAAATTTTGAGTGATTTTCTAGGCAGTATCATGTCATCCGTTTAATACATGTTTCATGAATAATTTAATATTCGTAGCGTTAGTGTCATGAATTTTGCAGACTTGCAATGTATGTATTTTATAGATGTTCTTATTAGTTTTGCAATTTTGCTTAAGAGGCAGTGAACATGCCAGCAATCTAAATAATTGGAGTAGGTAATAAGTTTTCTTTAAAATATTTCTAAATGTTTAAATTTCAATTTTTGCATTTTTGTAGGGAGTTAAGCTGTACTCTTGCTTCCCCTTTTGTAATTAATATTTTTTCATTTACATGCAAAAAAATTAATTAGAGGGTGATGTTCGGAAGCAGCCCACTCACGCGATATACAATTCATATAATTTTTTTGTTTTTAAAATTTAGTCTTAATCACACCAGGTATATTACAAGAACATAGGTGACTGGTTTCGCTCATATCACATGACCATCATCAGATCCATGGCATCCTTCGAAGAGTGCTCCACCTACCATCTTCGAAGGATGCCATGGATCTGATGATGGTCATGCGATATAAGCGAAACCAGTCACCTATGTTCTTGTAACACACGTGGTGTGATTAAAACTGAATTTGAAAAAAAAAACAAAAAATGAAAAAAAATTTAATCACTATTCCAAAAATGTTTATTAAAATTGTTTAGAATTCATATGCTTTCCATTGTGTGCCAGCCTAGTCCGCTGTAACTAGCTACGACGTCACGTATGTTGCGCAATACCTTAAAAGTAAAGTAAATAATCTGAAAATTTAATAGCATGTCAGGAATGATGCTAAAATGATAATGTGTAAAGTTTCAGTTTAGTAACTTAAACAGTTTTCGAAATTTGGACGTTTTACGTAAAAATCATCAGCGCAACAGGAAGAAGCTAGAAACTTCAAAATTTATATTCGGATTCCTTTGTCATTGTAATTTAATGGAAACAGCATGCTGGATCTCACAAAGTAATATTTTGGTTGAAATTCATGATTTTCTGTTTTTGTGTCCTAAAAGTACGGAAGCAAGATAGATTAAGTAAGTGATTAGATAAAGCTACGATGTTTAGATCTAGGTAGAATGGAGATAGTGTCGGCTTTTCGGGGATGATGCTGTAGTATACAGAGAAGTTGCAGCATTAGAAAATTGCAGCGAAATGCAGGAAGATCTGCAGCGGATAGGCACTTGGTGCAGGGAGTGGCAACTGACCCTTAGCATAGACAAATGTAATGTATTGCGAATACATAGAAAGAAGGATCCTTAATTGTATGAGTATATGATAGAGGAACAAGCACTGGTAGCAGTTACTTCTGTAAAATATCTGGGAGTATGCGTGCGGAATGATTTGAAGTGGAATGATCATATAAAATTAATTGTTGGTATGTCGAGTGCCAGGTTGACATTCATTGGGAGAGTCGTTAGAAAATGTAGTCCATCAACAAAGGAGGTGGCTTATAAAACTCTCGTTCGACCTATACTTGAGTATTGCTCATCAGTGTGGGATCCGTACCTGGTTGGGTTGACAGAGGAGATAGAGAAGATCCAAAGAAGAGCGGCACGTTTCTTCACAGGGTTATTTGGTAAGCGTGATAGCGTTACGGAGATGTTTAGCAAACTCAAGTGGCAGACTCTGCAAGAGAGGCGCTCTGCATTGCGGTGTAGCTTGCTGTCCAGGTTTCGAGAGGGTGCGTTTCTGGATGAGGTATCGAATATATTGCTTCGCCCTACTTATACCTCCCGAAGAGATCACGGATGTAAAATTAGAGAGATTCGACCGCGCACGGAGGCTTTCAGGCAGTCGTTCTTCCCGCGAACCATACGCGACTGGAACAGGAAAGGGAGGTAATGACAGTGGCACGTAAAGTGCCCTCCGCCACACACCGTTGGGTGGCTTGCAGTGTATAAATGTAGATGTAGATGTAGAGATACGCTATAGTAACAAAGCTTTGAGAAGTTTCCAAAAGGTAGCTATAAAACTATAGCTGTAGCGTCTCTCCAAAGGGCAAGTTCAGAGCTCATCTATTGCGTGCAGTGCTACTAAAGTAATTCTCTCGCCAAAAGTGTTTAGCTTAGCCACGTAAGAATTTTATTACAGAGACTTACCTGTGTGCTGATAGCACAATTAAACTGAGAGCTTCATTGGCCTTCAGTGAATGAAGCAATTAATTATGTAATAACTTGAAGTGGTGCTCTACTATCCCCAGCGGCTGGTCAGGAAAGCAAATTTTGTCGGCTGCGCCTTCGATGGTCCGCACCGCGGCTATATAAATAAGAGTGCTACGAGCTAGACTCAGGCCCCAGTTCTCTTCTAGATTCGTATCAGTGCGCACTCCTTGTCGGACGCCACGTCGCGTCTGTGCAGTTGCAAGGAACAGTCTTGGATGCTGTGGTACGTAACTCGGTATGCACGTAACAATGAGTTCGCATTAGGATAAAGTGTTAATTGTGGAACGACTCCAGTGATTTATTCTCAGTTCGCATATGTTGTATTTTCACGTGTCGCCACCAGAGACACCTATCATTACTAGCGTGGCGTTTGGTGAGTGTTAACATCAAATTTTGGCTAGCATTCACTTCGAACATTTACATCAATAACGATTATTGAACAGTTTCGTTATCTAGGGATAATAGGATCCACGCAATAGACTCTGAACAGCTCTGATAGTACAATAGCTGATAGTAGCATTGCTTGGCTAAATATTTATTTGAAACTTTACGTTTTATCGTTTTCAGAATATAGTGAAAATTGTTATAGTAAACTGCATTTTCTATGAATCCCAGACATCATCCGAAATCCTCAGAGTAATGAACTTCACTGATCAATAACTTTATTTCTCCATCAGAGTGGGCACAGTGAACTTTAATTGCAGGCATCATGTTTTTGCTAATCACTTTCTGGTTGCCATCATTGTAGTTAGAGAGCCTGTGTTAAGAACGGCAACAATACAAAATAAATAAATTTTCCACCCGCCACCCCACGTCCTATCCAAATTGCATGCATGTGAATTTTCAGGGAGAGGGGAAATCTTAGGAATTTATAGTAGGTTGGTGTGAAAGACGGGCAAATATTGTCATAGAAAATCAAACAACAGATGTGTATGTTGGCAATATGACCATATACAAATTGTAAACCATCGAGAAAATATGAAAAATGACATAAAATTGGTAAAATCCATGTAAAACCGTGTATATTCACATAAAAATGAAATGAAATACGTAAAAATTGAGGGAAATGCGATGAAATACGTAAAATAGCGAAAACCACTTAAAATTATGGAAATTGACTGAGGATACATCAAATTACCCCCCCATGAACCATGGACCTTGCCGTTGGTGGGGAGGCTTGCGTGCCTCAGCGATACAGATGGCCGCACCGTAGGTGCAACCACAACGGAGGGGTATCTGTGAGAGGCCAGACAAACATGTGGTTCCTGAAGAGGGGCAGCAGCCTTTTCAGTAGTTGCAGGGGCAACAGTCTGGATGATTGACTGATCTCGCCTTGTAACATTAACCAAAACGGCCTTGCTGTGCTGGTACTGCGAACGGCTGAAAGCAAGGGGAACCTACAGCCATAATTTATCCCGAGGGCATGCAGCTCTACTGTATGATTAAATGATGATGGCGTCCTCGTGGGTAAAATATTCCGGAGGTAAAATAGTCCCCCATTCGGATCTCCGGGCGGGGACTACTCAGGAGGACGTCGTAATCAGGAGAAAGAAAACTGGCGTTCTACGGATCGGAGCGTGGAATGTCAGATCCCTTAATCGGGCAGGTAGGTTAGAAAATGTAAAAAGGGAAATGGATAGGTTAAAGTTAGATATAGTGGGAATTAGTGAAGTTCGGTGGCAGGAGGAACAAGACTTTTGGTCAGGTGATTACAGGGTTATAAATACAAAATCAAATAGGGGTAATGCAGGAGTAGGTTTAATAATGAATAAAGAAATAGCAGTGCGGGTTAGCTGCTACAAACAGCATAGTGAACGCATTATTGTGGCCAAGATAGACACAAAGCCCATGCCTACTACAGTAGTACAAGTTTATATGCCAACTACCTCTGCAGATGATGAAGAAATACACTCCTGGAAATTGAAATAAGAACACCGTAAATTCATTGTTCCAGGAAGGGGAAACTTTATTGACACATTCCTGGGGTCAGATACATCACATGATCACACTGACAGAACCACAGGCACATAGACACAGGCAACAGAGCATGCACAATGTCGGCACTAGTACAGTGTATATCCACCTTTCGCAGCAATGCAGGCTGCTATTCTCCCATGGAGACGATCGTAGAGATGCTGGATGTAGTCCTGTGGAACGGCTTGCCATGCCATTTCCACCTGGCGCCTCAGTTGGACCAGCGTTCGTGCTGGACGTGCAGACCGCGTGAGACGACGCTTCATCCAGTCCCAAACATGCTCAATGGGGGACAGATCCGGAGATCTTGCTGGCCAGGGTAGTTGACTTACACCTTCTAGAGCACGTTGGGTGGCACGGGATACATGCGGACGTGCATTGTCCTGTTGGAACAGCAAGTTCCCTTGCCGGTCTAGGAATGGTAGAACGATGGGTTCGATGACGGTTTGGATGTACCGTGCACTATTCAGTGTCCCCTCGACGATCACCAGTGGTGTACGGCCAGTGTAGGAGATCGCTCCCCACACCATGATGCCGGGTGTTGGCCCTGTGTGCCTCGGTCGTATGCAGTCCTGATTGTGGCGCTCACCTGCACGGCGCCAAACACGCATACGATCATCATTGGCACCAAGGCAGAAGCGACTCTCATCGCTGAAGACGACACGTCTCCATTCGTCCCTCCATTCACGCCTGTCGCGACACCACTGGAGGCGGGCTGCACGATGTTGGGGCGTGAGAGGAAGACGGCCTAACGGTGTGCGGGACCGTAGCCCAGCTTCATGGAGACGGTTGCGAATGGTCCTCGCCGATACCCCAGGAGCAACAGTGTCCCTAATTTGCTGGGAAGTGGCGGTGCGGTCCCCTACGGCACTGCGTAGGATCCTACGGTCTTGGCGTGCATCCGTGCGTCGCTGCGGTCCGGTCCCAGGTCGACGGGCACGTGCACCTTCCGCCGACCACTGGCGACAACATCGATGTACTGTGGAGACCTCACGCCCCACGTGTTGAGCAATTCGGCGGTACGTCCACCCGGCCTCCCGCGTGCCCACTATATGCCCTCGCTCAAAGTCTGTCAACTGCACATACGGTTCACGTCCACGCTGTCGCGGCATGCTACCGGTGTTAGAGACTGCGATGGAGCTCCGTATGCCACGGCAAACTGGCTGACACTGACGGCGGTGGTGCACAAATGCTGCGCAGCTAGCGCCATTCGACGGCCAACACCGCGGTTCCTGGTGTGTCCGCTGTGCCGTGCGTGTGATCATTGCTTGTACAGCCCTCTCGCAGTGTCCGGAGCAAGATGGTGGGTCTGACACACCGGAGTCAATGTGTTCTTTTTTCCATTTCCAGGAGTGTAGATGAAATGTATGACGAGATAAAAGAGATTATTCAGGTAGTGAAGAGAGACGAAAATTTAATAGTCATGGGTGACTGGAATTCGTCAGTAGGAAAAGGGAGAGAAGGAAAAATAGTAGGTGAATATGGATTGGGGGGAAGGAATGAAAGAGGAAGCCGCCTTGTAGAATTTTGCACAGAGCATAACTTAATCATAGCCAACACTTGGTTCAAGAATCATAAAAGAAGGTTGTATACCTGGAAGAATCCTGGAGATACTAAAAGGTATCAGATAGATTATATAATGGTAAGACAGAGATTTAGGAACCAGGTTTTAAATTGTAAGACATTTCCTGGGGCAGATGTGGATTCTGACCACAATCTATTGGTTATGAACTGCAGATTGAAACTGAAGAAACTGCAAAAAGGTGGGAATTTAAGGAGATGGGACCTGGATAAACTGAAAGAACCAGAGGTTGTAGAGAGTTTCAGGGAGAGCATAAGGGAACAATTGACGGGAATGGGGGAAAGAAATACAGTAGAAGACGAATGGGTAGCTCTGAGGGATGAAGTAGTGAAGGCAGCAGAGGATCAAGTAGGTAAAAAGACGAGGGCTAATAGAAATCCTTGGGTAACAGAAGAAATATTGAATTTAATTGATGAAAGGAGAAAATATAAAAATGCAGTAAATGAAGCAGGCAAAAAGGAATACAAACGTCTCAAAAATGATATAGACAGGAAGTGCAAAATGGCTAAGCAGGGATGGCTAGAGGACAAATGTAAGGATGTAGAGGCTTGTCTCACTAGGGGTAAGATAGATACTGCCTACAGGAAAATTAAAGAGACCTTTGGAGAGAAGAGAACCACTTGTATGAATATCAAGAGCTCAGATGGCAACCCAGTTCTAAGCAAAGAAGGGAAGGCAGAAAGGTGGAAGGAGAATATAGAGGGTTTATACAAGGCCGATGTACTTGAGGACAATATTATGGAAATGGAAGAGGATGTAGATGAAGACGAAATGGGAGATAAGATACTGCGTGAAGAGTTTGACAGAGCACTGAAAGACCTGAGTCGAAACAAGGCCCCGGGAGTAGACAACATTCCATTTGAACTACTGATGGCCTCGGGAGAGCCAGTCATGACAAAACTCTACCATCTGGTGAGCACGATGTATGAGACAGGCGAAATACCCTCAGACATCAAGAAGAATATAATAATTCCAATCCCAAAGAAAGCAGGTGTTGACAGATCTGAAAATTACCGAACTATCAGTTTAATAAGTCACAGCTGCAAAATACTAACGCGAATTCTTTACAGACGAATGGAAAAACTGGTAGAAGCCGACCTCGGGGAAGATCAATTTGGATTCCGTAGAAATGTTGGAACACGTGGGCAATACTGACCTTACGACTTATCTTAGAAGAAAGATTAAGAAAAGGCAAACCTACGTTTCTAGCATTTGTAGACTTAGAGAAAGCATTTGACAATGTTAACTGGAATACTCTCTTTCAAATTCTGAAGGTGGCAGGGGTAAAATACAGGGAGCGAAAGGCTATTTACAGTTTGTACAGAAACCAGATGGCAGTTATAAGAGTCGAGGGGCATGAAAGGGAAGCAGTGGTTGGGAAAGGAGTAAGACAGGGTTGTAGCCTCTCCCCGATGTTATTCAATCTGTATATTGAGCAAGCAATAAAGGAAACAAAAGAAAAATTCGGAGTAGGTATTAAAATTCATGGAGAAGAAATAAAAACTTTGAGGTTCGCCGATGACATTGTAATTCTGTCAGAGACAGCAAAGGACTTGGAAGAGCAGTTGAACGGAATGGACAGTGTCTTGAAAGGAGGATATAAGATGAACATCAACAAAAGCAAAACGAGGATAATGGAATGTAGTAAAATTAAGTCGGGTGTTGCTGAGGAAATTAGATTAGGAAATGAGACACTTAAAGTAGTAAAGAAGTTTTGCTATTTAGGGAGTAAAATAACCGATGATGGTCGAAGTAGAGAGGATATAAAATGTAGACTGGCAATGGCAAGGAAAGCGTTTCTCAAGAAGAGGAATTTGTTAACATCGAGTATAGATTTAAGTGTCAGGAAGTCGTTTCTGAAAGTATTTGTATCGAGTGTAGCCATCTATGGAAGTGAAACATGGACGATAACTAGTTTGGACAAGAAGAGAATAGAAGCTTTCGAAATGTGGTGCTACAGAAGAATGCTGAAGATAAGGTGGATAGATCACGTAACTAATGAGGAGGTATTGAATAGGATTGGGGAGAAGAGAAGTTTGTGGCACAACTTGACTAGAAGAAGGGATCGGTTTGTAGGACATGTTTTGAGGCATCAAGGGATCACAAATTTAGCATTGGAGGGCAGTGTGGAGGGTAAAAATCGTAGAGGGAGACCAAGAGATGAATACACTAAGCAGATTCAGAAGGATGTAGGTTGCAGTAGATACTGGGAGATGAAGAAGCTTACACAGGATAGAGTAGCATGGAGAGCTGCATCAAACCAGTCTCAGGACTGAAGACCACAACAACAACAACATCAAATTAGAGAAAAAAAAATACCTTGAAGTGAGTACTGAGTGAAATCAATAACATTACTTCTTCTGGAGGAGAAGATTGAATTGATGCTGCATATAAATACCTTAACAGTTCAAAGAGGGGGAATTCTAGAGCCGTGGTGTCACGGCTAAACAGCAATATTGTCCGGGCACATGAGCAATACAGCCTCACATCAGACCATGAGTCTGTGTGCAAGAGGAAGGTTAGCAGGGGTGGTGGTAAACTGCAGTTAGACTGTCATATCCACCCTCTCGCTATTGATCATGATGTTTATTTCCTCGTAAGATGTCACTGTTTCTTCCTATGCATTTTCACATTTTCAGCTGTCGACAATCATTTTATAAGACTGTTGTGAACATATTATAATATCTGAATGGGCTTGAACTTCATAAACAGCGGGCGTCATACACCTCCAGAAACCCATGTAGTGTTTGTATTGCAAAGAATCGATGTTTTCTTTGGCGTGCAGGGTAGTTGTTTTATCATCTTACAGTTTGTCACCATAATTTATCGTAGAGGAACTTGCATGCAGAATGTATGTCATGCGCCAGAAATATATTTCTTACAGTGCAATATTGACGGCGTTGCATTCCACATGACTAATAGGTCGGAAACGGCACATCTCTAGTACTATAGTCCGCCCGCGGTAGCTGAGTGGTCAGCGCGACAGACTGCCAATCCTAAGGGCCCGGGTTCGATTCCCGGCTGGGTCGGATATTTTCTCCGCTCAGGGACTGGGTGTTGTGTTGTCATAACCATCATCATTTCATCCCCATCGACGCGCAAGTCGCCGAAGTGGCGTCAAATCGCAAGACTTGCACCAGACGGACGGTCTACCCGATGGGATGCCCTCGTCAGACAACATTCATTCATTCTAGCACTATAGCGTGTTTTAAGAGCACAAACGTGTAACCCTTGGAATGTGCTTACGTTCCACAATTATTTCTCTCTTGCTGACATCTCCTTGGTAAGGACACCAAATATCAGAACAGTACTTCAGATTTGTTAGCACAAGTGATTTACATAAAATTTTTTAACCCGTTTTCTAAGTTGCTGACACAAATTTGTGAGTTACTGCAAACCTGTGTATGTGTGTGGGTGTGTGTGTACATTTGCTTGACAGTTGTCCTGTTTACAGATTTAGTCAAATGGTTCAAATGGCTCTGAGCACTATGGGACTTAACTTCTAATGTCATCAGTCCCCTAGAACCTAGAACTACTTAAACCTAACTAACCTAAGGACTTCATACACATCCATGCCCGAGGCAGGATTCGAACCTTCGACCGTAGCGGTCACGCGGTTCCAGACTGTAGCGCCTAGAACCGCACGGCCACACCGGCCGGCTTACAGATTTAGTCCAGCATGGGGCGCAACTTTACACGTCAAACACCAGTGCTATACATTTGTCTGTTTCCTCATAAGATGCATTTTCCACTGCTGGCGATCATTGCACAGGAATGATGTGACCATAGCATAACTTCTGAACTGTAGTCCGGAAAGAATATTGTGCATGTATCACAAAGAATCTATGGTTTTCTTTGCTGCAGAAGCAAGTAGTTTTATCATCTTAAAGTTTGTCACCATAGTTAGTGGCATGGAAACTTCCAGGGTGGATGTATGCCAGATGTCGGACATACACTGAAGTCCCAAAGAAACTGGTACATATGCCTAATATCTTGTAGGGCCCCCACGGGCACGCAGAAGTTCCACAACATGACGTGGCATCGATTCGACTAGTGTGTGAAGTAGTACTGGAGGGGACTGAAACCGCGAATCCTGCAGAGCTGCCGATAAATCCGTAAGAGTATGAGGGGGTGAAGATCTCTTCTGAGCAGAACTTTGCAAGGCAGTCCAGATATGCTCAATAATGTTCATCTCTGGGGAGTTTGGTGGCCAGCGAAAGTGTTTAAACTCACAAGAGTGTGCCTGGAGCCACTGTGTAGCAGTTCTGGACGTGTGGAGTGTCGCATTGTCCTGCTGGGATTGCCCAAGTGCGTCGGAATGCACAATGGACATGAATGAATGCAGGTGATCAGACAGGGTGCTTACTTATGTGTCACCGATCAGAGTCACACCTAGACATATCAGGGGCCCCATATCACGCCAGCTACACACGCCCTACACCATTACAGAGCCTCCACCAGCTTGAACAGTCCCCTGCTGACATGCAGCGTCCAGGGATTCATGAGGTTGTCTCCATACCCCTACACATCAATCAGCTTGATACAATTTCAAATGAGACTCGTTCAACCAAGCAGCATGTTTCCAGTCATCAACGGTGCAATATCAGTGTTGATGGGCCCAGGCGAGGCGTAAGGCTTTGTGGTGTGCAGTCATCGAGGGTACATGAGTGGGCCTTCGGCTCCAAAAGCTCATATCAATGAAGTTACGTTGAATGGTTCGCATGCTGCTGACACTTGTTGATGGCCCAGCATTGAAATCTGCAGTAATTTGCGGAAGGGTGGCACTGCTATCACGTCGAACGATTCGCTTGCAGGATCTCTTGCAGGATGTTTTTCTGGCTGCAGCGATGTCGGAGATTTGATGTTTCACCTGATTCCTGATATTCACGGAACACTCGTGAAATTGTCATAAGGGAAAATCCCCATTTCATCACTACCTCAGAGATGCTGTATCCCATCGCTCATGTACCAACTATAACACCATGTTCAAACTCAATTAAATCCTGATAACCTGCCATTGTAGCAGCAGTAACTGACGTAACAACTGCACCAGACACTTCTTGTCTTATATAAGCACTCCCGACTGCAGCTCCATATTCTGCCTGTTTACATATCTCTGTATTTGAAAACGCATGCTTATACCAGTTTCTTTGGCGCTTCAGTGTATATGTCTTGCATTAGAGTTTTAAGAACGTTGCACATCACATGGCTTAAGCATAATAGCATGTTTAAGTGCAAGAATCGTGTATCATTATGAGTGTGTGTGTGTTATGATCTATGATCATTTCTCTCTTGCCAATACCTTCTTGGCACGGACTCCAGACACCATAATAATACTTCAAACCGATAGCACAGGTTATTTGCGTAAAATGCTTCAAACTCCGTCCATCAGGAGCTCCATCATGCATAAACCACATGTTTCTTCCTAACTATTTGTTATATCACCACTGCACTCCCATATCTACTACACACTGATAACTCCTTGACATAGATGCATCTGGAGAGAATTTGTGCACTTGGATGGGTGCTGTGAGTAAGATTGGTGTGGAACAGTCTTCGCTGAACAGCAGCTATGGACTCAGCTCAGTCCGTTCCTTCAGGTGACATGGAGTGTGGTGTGTATAGGACCCTCCTTCTTCCTGACGAGAGTGTTGCAGCGAGGATTGCTCAAAGAATATGGAGGGAGATCTTTCAATATCCAATTTTATCCTATGAATGCGAGAATACTCTTTTACTCCGATCCACACAGAGAAAGATGACCAGTCGTAATTGTAAATTCCGCACTATGATCGAAGTGCTAGAAACTGGGAAGCATGCAGCCGTGTGATCGATTGGCGTTGAAATTACGCAAAAGCTGGTAAAATTGCGAAAATTGATTGCACTATCAACTGTGGTGCTTATGACAGTGTAGTGACAATGTCTTTTCCGTCCCATCCGTCCACTGGGCGCTGTTAATTACCACATGATGATTGACTGACACCACTTGTTTGAGATGGAGAGAGTCTTGGTGGGAACAACACTATATCAGGATGGCCAACACCGAAACATTGATCGTTTACATGACTGTAATATAAGCAGTCAATGGTCTTGGTCTCTTTGAAATGGAACGAAGACATCTGCTGGCCCATCACTGTCGAAAATGGAATTAAATGTGGAGGTCATCACCTTTGGGCAGCTGTTTCGAAACGCTCCACAATGTTGCAAACTCTTCCAGTTTCCATATGTTGCGATGTCTTCCACATTTTTGTCTATAAGGAACACTGACTGTGTCTTTTATTTCATCTTTAGTTCGTTAAAACTAGCTCCTAATTCGTTGATCAGCCTGAGAAAGGTCTGGACATTTGCGTCTAGCTCCTCTACTTTATGTTCAAACCGAGCTACTAATTCGCTGACCAGCCTCAGAAAGGTCTGGGTATTTGTGTTTAGCTCCTTAACTTTATGTTCAAGAGACTGAAATTTTCCATCTATATATAGACGCATTCATTGTTTATGCACACCTGTCCTCTCGGGCTGAGCGTCTGATGAACATGCGAACTTGTCCATGGTGTCATGTATACTAACATACTCGTCACTTTTTTAATATCTATATATATAGGAACTCCTTTAAGTTCCAGCTATAATTACTGTCATTCAATTTTAGTGATTTATCATTAAAAGAAACCCGTACTGTGTGAGTCACATGGCTCTGAGCACTATGGGACTTAACATCTATGGTCATCAGTCCCCTAGAACTTAGAATTACTTAAACCTAACTAACCTAATGACATCACACAACACTCAGTCATCACGAGGCAGAGAAAATCCCTGACCCCGCCGGGAATCGAACCCGGGAACCCGGGCGTGGGAAGCGAGAACGCTACCGCACGACCACGAGCTGCGGACATACTGTGTGAGTCCACCAATCTGTAGATATCTTTAAAAAATCATTGAATGACATGTCAGTTCCTACATGCGCCTGGTAAATGTGTTTTGTGTTTAAATTTTCTTGTTTAAAAGCTATAATGAGATCTGCAGTATCACTCACCAACTGTTTCGGGATTCTGGAATGTGTCTGACTCAAACAAAATACGCCGGCCGGTGTGGCCGTGCGGTTCTAGGCGCTTCAGTCTGGAACCGCGTGACCGCTACGGTCGCAGGTTCGAATCCTGCCTCGGGCATTGATGTGTGTGATGTCCTTAGATTAGCTAGGTTTAAGTAGTTCTAAGTTCTCGGGGACTGATGACCACAGATGTTAAGTCCCATAGTGCTCAGAGCCATTTGAACCATTCAAACAAAATACGTAAATACCCACATGACGACCGAAACATAAATATCATAGAATTTGATGGTTTTCCACAGCAGGATCGTCAAATATGAACACTAGGCTTGGCTTTACTTTCTCTGGCGGGGAGATTTCACTGCTTTGACTGAATTTCATTATGTTCCACCATCTACGCCCTGCAGTATTTTTGCAGTAGCTGGTACTTGGGCTGAAAGAGCGGTTTTGGAAATACATGTACAAAGCTGACTCGTCTGGGTGTATTAGTAGTGACACGAGAACATTTGTCTTGGTGCAGTTGCACAGTTATAGCTCTTACGTTATCAGAAAGGAGTATCCCATTCTTCTTCTTCTGGTCTTTTTCCACACCATCACAGTACCAGTTACTTACTTCGAGGTCCTGATGCTTCACCCACTCTACCATGATACCAATTACATCAGGTCAAGATGTGGTAATGCCCTAGAAGAATGAACGCTTTTAATAATAATAATATGTGTGGCCACTGCATCACATTCATCTTACCGACTGAGCAACCGTGGCTATGTTATAATGAGAGGATCATGAAGTAAGGATTAACACACAGGATTTGAGATTGTATATATATATATATATCATACATTGGATGCAATATATCTGAAAACCAACAGGCTCTTTCTTCACTTCTGTACAGAATTTACCAAATAACAGTTTCTTGTATGAGTGGAATTCAGCTTGAATTTCTCTCAAACTTATTAGTTGTCCTTTAGTTTCTTTCGGCACTTATTGGTACATAGGTGTAAATCGTCAGCATGCACAATATTCACATGTAAATAATCTACAATGTCTTTATACACACTTTCGGCACACTGTAACCGTCTGTTCAGTCTTTTCAACGCACGGGATTATGCCAACCCTGGACTGAGCACGTTTGTAACAGTGAAGTGTCACAGATAAATCATTGTGTACCTTGATTTCACACGGAGTGCTGAGTCATACTCTGAGCACCACAGTTAATGTCTGGTGGGGTACGAGTTGGATAATACTCAGTGGTCATCTGCTGACAGAGACAGGCTTCACCACATTTCATTTCATACCAGTCATGCTCAAAAAATTGCACTTTAACATTTCAGATGCATTTTCAATTTATAACGACACAAACCAATCACTGGCTACTACAGCTGCTAGTATACTGATATTTAAACGCTTTGAACCTGTAGATAAGATTCTATAAGGATTATGCGAAAGAACTTGGTTCCCTTCTAGCAGTAATTTATCGTTGATCGCTTGAGCAACGAAAGGTACTAAACGACTGGAAAAAAGCGCAGGTCATTTCCGATTTTAAGAAAGGCCGTAAGACAGATCCACAGAATTATAGACCTATATCGTTGACGTCAGTCTGTTGTATAATTATGGAACATGTTTCATGCTCAAGAATTATGACGTTCTTGGAAACTGAGCAGCTCCTCTATAAAAATCAACAGTGATTCCGCAAACAGAGATCCTGCGAAGCTCAGCTCGCTCTGTTCCTCCATGAGATCCACAGTGCAGTAGACAACGACGCTCAGGCTGATGCCGTGTTCCTTGATTTCAGTAAGGCATTTGATACCGCCCCGCATTGCTATTTAATGAAAAAAATACGAGCTTACGGAGTGTCGGAACAGACCTGCGACTGTATTCAAGACTTTCTTGCAGACAGAACTCAACACGTCGCTCTTAACGGAAATAAATCGACAGATATAAAGGTAATGGCCGGAGTACCACAGAGAAGTGTTGGTGTTCACAGTATATGTAAATGATCTAGTAGAAAGCGTCGGATGCTCTTTAAAGCTATTCGCAGATGATGCAGTTGTTTATACCAAAGTAGCAACGCAACAAGATAGTAAGAACTTGCAGAACGACCTGCAGAGAATTGATGAATGGTGCAGACTCTGGCAGTTGACCCTTAACGTAAATAAATGTAACATATTGAGCATACATAGGAAAAGAAATCTACTACTATACAGCTATACTATCGATGGCAAACAGTTGGAGACAGCGTCTGCCGTAAAACCTCTAGGCATAACTATCCAGAGCGACCTTAAGTGGAATGACCATATAAAACAGATAGTGGGAAAAGCAGACACAAGACTCAGATTCATCGGAAGAATCTTAAGGAAATGTAACTCATCCTCGAAAGAAGTGGCTTATAAGGCGCTTGTTCGCCCGATTCTTGAGTATTGTTCATCTATCTGGGATCCCTATCAGGTAGGACTGATAGTGGATATAGAGAAGATCCAACAAAGAGTGGCGCGTTTCGCCATGGGATCGTTTAGCTGGCGAGAGAGCGTTTCGAAGATGCTAAACAAACTCCACTGACAGACGTTACAAGAGAGACGTTGTGCATCACGGAGAGATTTACTATTGAAATTTCAGGACAGCACTATTCAGGAGGATTCAGTCAACATTTTACTTCCAGAATGAGATTTTCACTCTGCAGCGGAGTGTGCGCTGATATGAAACTTCCTGGCAGATTAAAACTGTGTGCCCGACCGAGACTCGAACTCGGGACCTTTGCCTTTCGCGGGCAAGTGCTCTACCATCTGAGCTACCGAAGCACGACTCACGCCCGGTACTCACAGCTTTATTTCTGCCAGTAGAGCACTTGCCCGCGAAAGGCAAAGGTCCCGAGTTCGAGTCTCGGTCGGGCGCACAGTTTTAATCTGCCAGGAAGTTTCAACATTTTACTTCCCCCCACATACATCTCGCATATTGACCACGAGGAGAAAATTCGAGAAATTAGAGCCAATACAGAGGCTTACCAACAATAATTCTTCCCAAGTACTATTCGCCAGTGGAATAGGGTTGGAGGGAACAGGTAGTTGTACCGAAAGTACCCTCCGCCACACACCATTAGGTGGCTTGTGGAGTATGATGTATATGTAGATATTAAATTATCTGTTGAAACAAAAAGCATTAGAGTGCTAAGTGGAAATGCTAGCTTCTCATCTGCAATATCTAGACCTCGTTCTTCTTGCAGTGTCATCGGAATCATCTGAGATGGTTCATATGTTGGCATCCATTACTGACCTGTACCGGTAGGGTAGGACCACCTGCACACTTCTGTGAGTCAGGGACAGGATGGGTGTATTCATCACTGAGTGGTATTGACAACAGCACAGTATTGTCCTGCTCCAGCATACTGAGAAGGCGCGCAACAGGATACCATGGTGCCGATGCCAAAGCCGATGCTGATGCTTGTCCTGACACATTGGAGGTCACTGCAGGCCCTGGCAACTTGGTGGTCACTGCTGTTGCTAGTCTGGACATGTCAGAAGTCACCACTGAACGGAGAAGAAGAAGCAATAAGCATCCGCACAGACAACTAAAGTGGAGTTGAACAAAGGAAAATAAAATAGAATTACAGTGAAACTAAATACATATATACATACTTACTTTAAAGTTCTTCCTATATTGCTGCTGCAGTGTGCCACACGATCTCAAGTGCTGCTGGCAATGTTTCATTGTTCTTCTGCTTCCAGAGACAGACTGAAACTAGCGAGACGCTGACGCTAAACTGACGGGCCTTATCCTTGGCCTGAGGATGGTGGAGTTCTGGCCTGTTACGGCCTATCCTCATGTTCCTTGCTGGGTGTCTGATGGTGTTTCCTCTCTTGATGATTTGTCCTTGCGTGGGTTGTCGATGTCTCCTGGCTGCTAGCATGCGAACATGCTAGCGGTGGACTTTGTTCTTTTGCGTCTTCTTTGCCTCGCACGAGGCCTGCTGGATTGCTGTCTCGAGCTCTGATGTGAGCTGCCTTTCGCCGTCGCGAACCTCCTTCCTCAGCCATACGACTGCGTCTTCCAGGATGTAGTCCCAGTCTCACGGCGTGAATACGGGCTTTGCGTTGATGACGTTGAGATCCTTTCTCGTGGCGAACTCAAGCATGATTGCTCTCTGTCCGCCACGGAAGTCCACCGGCTTGTGAGGTAGCGAGGGCTTCTGTGCCCCTTCTACCTGGGCGAAGAGGTATGGGTTTTGCTGCGCGTTGAAGCGCCCATCCCGCAGCACGGTGGCAATTTTCCTCAGTACCACCGGCATGTTGCTGCTGTCAGGGAAGGGTATGACGTCGATGCGCAGCTTCCCACCCTCTACGGTGCCACGTCCATGGGCGTCTCCCCGGTCTCCTGTATTACTACGGGTTCTGGGGCGACGTCCGTTTGTGTTGCTGTGTCCGTCCGCGGCGAAACACCCGTCTGGGTCGCCGCATCCACCCCTGCTTGTCGAACCACCGTGGTTGTGTCGTCGGGGGCGAGTGTCTTCTTCGTCGCCATCCTGAGTTCCTCCCGCAGTTGTTGGAGCAGCCGGTGAACGGCGACGAGCTCCTTCTGCGTGCCTGCCCTCTCTGCCTCCATCGCGGCTTTGAGAGCAGCCACTGCGTCGTCGGTGGCGGCGCTGGGCGGGACTCCCGCCTCGCCGACATCTTGTTGGCGCGGTCCTTGTGAGGCCGCAACGTCTTCATTATTTGCCGCTTTTCTTGCGGAGGCCTGTGTCCTCTTCTTTAGATACGTGCAGTTGCGCGAGTTAAGGCCAGTTCCCACTAGGGCTGCCGCGCGTCAAAACCGCGCGTCAGCAGCGTGGTTGCCATGGAAACGGCGTCAGCGGCACGGCGCGGCGGGCCCTGCGTCGCGGTTTGACCATGTCGAACCGCTTTAGGCCGGTTCCCACTAGATCGCGGCAGCGCGGCGTGCGGAAACGGCAGCGGCAAGCGTTTTCCGCGTTGACGCGGAGGCTCGCGGAATTGGCGTTCCCATCTGGAAGCGGCAGACGTTAGCGGTAGCCAATGACGGACCCACTGAAACGCGCGGTGCGTTTGATTAACTATATCTTACACCTACATGAAGGAAAGACGAAGTTGGGTGAAGACATACCAATTTTTCATTTTCTGTACAATGTACTCTTTCACATATTTCATTATTCATGTTTCCTCATTTCACCATGAACAGATTTACGTAAACATTTACACGAAATTTTAATGAGTGTGCAGAGGTAAAAACGCATTGCGTGGACTTTGCGTAGAGTTCATTTTAGGTAATACATTATTGCGTATGAAATTTAGTCAACATATCGAAATTGCTTTTAAAGCTGAGAGCAGAACGATAGCTATCACCGTTCTCGAGATATTGAATGGTATGTCGGCGGACGGGCTGTGCGGTGACCGCGAGCGGGTCGCTCGCGACGCGACCGATACTTCGTCCTGCTCGTTGTAAACCATGTGGTTGTATCAACTGCAAATTTCGTAAACGGTTCAAGAAATCTAAAAGCGTTTTTTTGCAAACTTGTAAAACGTCATGTATTTCGTCGCATGATAAATATCCAAAATCTGTTTATCTACTGAGATATGAAAGAAACTACAGTTTTTCAGAAGGGATAGATGATTTTTTTAAAACAGCATTTAATAGCATGTGGAATGAGAAGTTAAACAGAAACTAATTTGCTGGTATGTCATAAGATGTAATTTGCTAAGTATCTACAGCTATTGATTATTTCCTTTGGTAAGTAACAACCTTTTTTTTTTCTTTATCGAGTGTACTTTATTGGTTCAAGACCCGTTTCGCCTTTTACTTTAAGGCATTTTCGGTGGAATCTAGAATGATTCAGTTTTGTTTTAAATGCATAACTGATTACTTACAGTGAATCGAGTTTTTGGCGGACATATACGTTTCCCCTCACCCGGTCACATGCTGGAGGTTGAACTAAAACTTAGATTATGGAACATAAGCACATTTTCACGTTCGCTCTTTTTTCTTCTGTCACTAGCTGTAGACATTTTACCGAAAACACTGATTTGAAGTCGTAACTACAGTTGTGTTCACCTCATGCCCCTTCCTGTTTGGTTTGTTTATGTACATGTTGCCAACCTAAAGAATTATATGCTGAAATTGTTTGTTTATTTCTGTTCTCCTTATATCTGTATATGTGTGGGGCTAGCCAGTGATAGTTATAGAAAGTTGAAAGTGAATCCAGTAGTTGTCAGACAGTGGTTGAAAGGTTTGGTGTTCACCTGATTTCAGTTTTGGTTTAAATGTTTTGTGGAGGAGTGCATGGAAGACTAAATTCACTGCTTACATTAACAGATAAAATAGTAGAATAGCATTTGAACAAATGATTATTATCAGAATACTATCACCCAACCCCTTTATCCGCACTCTTTGACGCCTCATAATATGTCCTGTCAACTTACCCCTCATGTAGTCAAAGTTGTGCCGTAATTTCCTCTTCCTACTCTATTTAATTCCGTACGTCTTCTTTAGTTACACGATCCTCATATCTAATCTTCAGCATTCTTATTGATCACCACGTTTTGAAAGTGTCCATTGTCTTCTTGACAGAACTGTTCATCGGCCACGTTTCACTTACAAGGCTGCACTCCACACAAATACCTTCATAAAATAGTACGCAATCATTACAATTTATATTTCATGTGAACAAATTTTCTTTTTCAGAACGCTTTTCTCGTTATTCACAGTCATCATTTTATATCCTCTCTACTTCTGCCTTCTCAATTACTGCTTCCCTTTCAAGTCATTGAAGTCTTAGAAATGCAGTTTGGTTTCTGTACAAGTTGTAGATAATCTTGTGTCCCTGTGTTTTATCGATGACATCTCCAGAGCTTCAAAGAATGTTCTAATTAAGATTGTCAAAACCTTTCTCTAAACATGCAAATGCCATAACTACAGTTTCGCTGTTCTTCAGTGTGTCTACTTAGTTAAGTGGTAGGATCAGAATTGCCTTGCGTGTTCAGACATCTCACAGAAATCTAACATTGTACTTATGTTAGTTTGTACAACCCCTCCCCCTGTCCTGTCTACATATTCCTTCCACTATGTAGCCTTCTCTTATTTGCTTAGTTCTGGCTTGCCAAATGAGTTCTTGACAGTTGCTTCTCCTTTGAGCAAAGTTTTCTTTGTTCTTTCTCATTTTCATTCCCCTATGTTTTCCAAGTGCAAAATCACGTTGCAATTTAGGACTTTCTGTCAATGTCATGTTTAGACATTTCTATTTCCAATGGCCTGCTTTATTTGCTGCATTTTTATATTTTTCCCTCTTGTCAGATTTAATATTTCACATTTTATCTAACGATTTCTACTGTACCTTCTTCCCGTTCTCATATTCTGCTGCATTAACCACTTCTTCTCTCAAAGATATCCATTCGTATTCTAGCGGATTCCTTCCTCTGTTTCAGTCAGTCGTTGCATTACGCTAACTTTAAGATTATCGAAAAACTGTGGGTCTTGACTTATTCAAGTTTCATTTCCTTAATTTGCTACCGTTTACTGTCTCTTTAGTTGTAAACTGCAGCTTGTAACTAATAAAGTATTGTAGGTTTGCGTCTGCACCGGGAAATGTCTTATAATTTAAAATCTGGTTTCGAAAACTTTGTTCCAAATATGTATTATTCTTTCATGATTCTTAAGCAATGTGCTAGATAGTGAACAATGATGAACGGTAGTCATGAAATCTGTTTATGGTGAAATGAGAAAACATGCATAATGGAATATGTGAAAGAGTACATTGTACAGAAAATGAAAAATTGGTATGTCTTCACCCAACTAGATATAGTTTTTCAAACACACTGCGCGTTTCAGTGGGTCCTGCCCCGTACCTCAGTGGCTGTCCGTCATTGGCTACCGCTACGGTCTGCCGCTTCCAGATGGGAACGCCAATTCCGCGAGCCGCTGCGTCAACGCGGAAAACGCTTGCCTTAAAGGCCGGTTCCCACTAGAGCGCGGCAGCGCGGCATGCGGCAATGGCAGCGGCAAGCATTTTCCGCGTTGACGCGGCGGCTCGCGGAATTGGCGTTCCCATCTGGAAGCGGCAGACATTAGCGGTAGCCAATGACGGACAGCCACTGAGGTACGGGGCAGGACCCACTGAAACGCGCGGTGCGTTTGATTAACTATATCTTACATCTACATGAAGGAAAGACGAAGTTGGGTGAAGACATACCAATTTTTCATTTGCTGTAGAATCTACTCTTTCACATATTTCATTATTCAAGTTTTCTCATTTCAACATAAAAATATTTCATGACTACCGTTCATGATTGTTCACTATCTCCAAACACATTGAAACAATGTACGATAAAAGAGATTATTCAGATAGTTAAGCGAGACAAACATTTAAAATGTGACACGGTAGCAGGTACACGAAAACGGTAAGAACACAAAGGCTTGGTGGAAGGGATGAAAGTGGAAGCCACCTGATGGAATTTCACACAGACCATAATGTAATCAGCGCCAGCACCTTGCTTAAGAATCACAAAAAAATGATATATATTTGGAACAGAGTTTTCGAAACCAGATTTTAAATTGTAAGGGATTTCCTGGTGCAGACGCAAACCTGACTGAAGACTGTCAATAGCAAGAAAAGCGTTCTGAAAAAGGAAAATTTGTTCACGCCGAATATAAATTCTAATGGTTGGATACTATTTTACAAAGGTATTTGTGTGGAGTGCGGCTTTGTACGTAAGTGAAACGTGGACGATGAACAGTTCTGTCAAAAAGACAATAGACGCTTTCAAAACGTGGTGATTCATAAGAATGCTGAACATTAGATACGAGGATCGTGTGACTAAAGAAGAGGTACGGAATTAAATAGAGGAGGAAGAGGAAATTACGGCACAACTTTGACAACAATAGGGGTTAGTTGACAGGACGTATTATGGGGTGTCAAAGAGTGAGTACAAAGGGGTTGGGTGATAGTATTCTGATAATAATCATCTGTTGAAATACTATTCTACTATTTTATCTATTAATGTAAGCAGTGAATTTACTCTTCCATGCACTCCTCCACAAAATATTTAAACCAAAACTGAAATTAGCTGATCACCAAATCTTTCAACCACTGCCTGACAACTACTGGATTCACTTTCAACTTTCTATAACTATCACTGGCTAGCCACACACATACAGATATAAGGAGAACAGAAATAAACAAACATTAGTTTTCAGCATATAATTCTGCAGGTTGGCAACATGTACATAAACAAATCAGACAGGAAGGGACATGAGGTGAACACACTGTAGTTACGACTTCAAATCACACTTTCGGTAAAACGTCTACTGCTAGTGACAGAAGAAAAAAGAGCGTACATGAAAATGTGCTTATGTTCCATAATCTAAGTTTTAGTTCAACCTCCAGCATGTGACCAGGTGAGTGGAAACGTATATGTCCGCCAAAAACTCGATTCACTGTAAGTAATCAATCATTCACGTAAAAAAAGCTCTGAACTGTTTTATAATCTGCAAGTATGACATATCAAAACAAAACTGAATCATTCTAGATTCCACCGAAGATGCCTTAAAGAAAAAGGCGAAACGCGTCTTGAATCAGTAAAGTACACTGCATAAAGAAAAAAAAGTTTGTTACTTACCAAAGGAAATAATCAATAGCAGTAGATATTTAGTAAATTACATCTTATGACATACCAGCAAATTAGTTTCGGTTTCACTTATCATTCCACATGCTATTAATTGCAGTTTAAAAAAATTCATCTATCCCTTCTGAAAAACTGTAGTTACTTTCATATCTTGGTAGATAAACAGATTTAGGATATTTATCATGCGACGAAATACATGACTTTTCACAAGTTATCGTTTGCAAAAAAACACGTTTCGATTTCTTGAAACGTTTACGAAATTTGCGGTTGATACAACCACATGGTTTACAACGAGCAGGACGAAGTATCGGTCGCGTCGCGAGCAACCCGCCCGCGGTCACAGCACAGACCGTCCGCCGACGTGTCATTCAATATCTCGAGAACGGTGATAGCTATCGATCTGCTCTCAGCTTTGAAAACCATTTCGATATGTTGACTAAATTTCATATGCAATAATGTATTACCTAAAATGAACTGTACGCAAAGTCCACGCAATGCGTTTTTACCTCTGCACACTCATTAAAATTTCGTGTAAAGGTTTACGTAAATGCGATACAGCAAGTAACCACGACGAATAACGAAAAGAAATTCGGTCCTTTATCGAGAGAAGATATCAGGCTGTAACATGCCCAAGAATCAAATTTTTCTGCCGAATAGTTACCTTGGAATCGGATGATAAGTATTTCATAGCTGCCGCCGCGTCCGCGCCAGCGGTTCGGCGAAAGTTCGTGTGGCCCGGGGTTCCGTACCTGATGTCACGCTCAGCGCGTTCTGTGATTGGCGGCGCGCACCTGGGGCGCGTCACGCGGCAGCGGAAGCGGTTCGACGTGGTCAAACCGTGATGCAGAGCCCACCGCGCCCTGCTGCTGACGCCGTTTCCATGGCAACCATGCCGCTGATGCGCGGTTTTGACGCGCGGCAGCCCTAGTGGGAACCGGCCTTTAGCAGCATGCGCGCCCTCACAGTTGGCACACGCGGGCCCCCTCACGTGTTGTGGCTTGTCAAGGTCGCGCGTGTCATGCGCCTTAGCGCACTTGAAGCACGCGATTGCCTCATTGCACATCTTGGCGACGTGCCCGACCTTCTGGGAGTGTTAACACTGACTCTTGTGCTGCGATCTGCTTCGCCTCTTCTTCTTGTTGCCACTGCCATCTCCCGCCAGCGTGAGCAGGAGCTTGGCCACAGCAGCTAGCTTGCCTCCCTTTCCGCGTCCCGACACGGCATTGGGCTATTGGCGTTGGCGTGCGCGAGTGATGGTAACGAATGTGAAACTAGCGAGCTGTTGCATTTGCCTTATATCCTCTACATCCCGATTTTGTGGCCGGATATAGCATTCCTGCACGCCTATTGGCTCCTGAGGGATGTGGTGGGGATGGACATCAGTGCCCTCTAGTGGTGATATTAGGAACTAACTCACTCGAGACCCAAAACACCTTTGGCAATCTCAGAAAATGTAGACAGTTCCAGCATAAGCATCTATCTGGTGAATTCTGAAATACATCTTCACCCTATCCCACTGCATCGCCATTATTTGTCGAAAAGTATTCACCCTACACTCATCCATTATCTTTTATTTCTAGTCTTCATGTAGGAGGCTGTGGGAGCAGTCCTCAGTTGC
This sequence comes from Schistocerca cancellata, assembly GCF_023864275.1. Lineage (NCBI taxonomy): Eukaryota > Metazoa > Arthropoda > Insecta > Orthoptera > Acrididae > Schistocerca > Schistocerca cancellata. The sequence goes on from NC_064629.1 coordinate 657,569,480, forward strand.
ATGGTTGCATGTAGCGCACGTATTGAACTCCTCTCTGTTCATAACCAACATCATCTCAATTGAACAGATTGTGCACATGTGGGTGCTTGCATCAAAGTAAATGAACGTGTGGCCTCTTCAAAAATGTTCAAATGTGTATGAAATCTTATGGGACTTAACTGCTAAGATCATCAGTCCTTAAGCTTACACACTACTGAACCTAAATTATCCTAAGGACAAACACACACACCCATGCCCGAGGGAGGACTCGAACCTCCACCGGGACGAGCCGCACCGTCCATGACTGCAGCTCCTTAGTCCGCTTGGCTGATCCCGTGTGTTTTGAAAGACTGACTCGGCTTTTCTTGAATGATCTGTAGTTCCAGCACAGACATGTATCCACATGAGTTGTGAAGTGTAACTTAGCACCATCCTGCTGCATCTCCATTATTTGATGAAACATATTTATGTTCTTCATACACTTGCTCACTACTGTCACTTTCCAAGCAGCGTGTAGGAAGCTATGGAAACAGTCCTTAGCTATATGATTCCAACTAATATAACCGTTAAACTTCTCCTTGAGCAACACAGACATCTTGTCCATTGAATGCATACTACAGAGTAAAGACTTATGTCTGTAATGTATGACAGCTCAGCAAATGCTGAAGGTCCCTCACAAGTGGAGGAGGGGAGGGAATGTGGGGTAGTGGGGGAGGGCTGGTGATGAGGGTGCAGAGGGCCAACAGCACCCTCTGGTGGTGGTGTTGTAAATTAGGTCAGTTGGTCTCCAGACCTCAAGATGAACACACAAAATTTAATATTCTGTCCAAAAAATTTGAATAGCTCCCCATTTTTAATTTACTGCAAAATTTTCCATTTCCTGCCATTTCGTGAGGAAGTGAGGGGTGGGATAGGGGGAGGGGATGGGAGGTGGGATGGTGGTGGGGGAAGAGACCGACGTGCCAGCTGGGGAAAACTCCTGATGTCATCAGGGGGTGGGGGATTCCCCTGAATGTATGTAATCTGCACTAACAAATCCACTTTACCCCTGTACTATTGACCTATTGTCAGCCTGGGAAGGTGGGAAGGTGGGAAGGTGCGAAGTGTGGGTAAATCCAATGACTCAACAATTATGTCATCAAAGAAGTCGCAGGTGAGTTACTTTGGTGCCAGAATGGCCTCAGAATATCTGCTCACTGAGGGGGCTCTGGTCATTACTGTAACAGGGGAGGGGGAAGTATTTTTTGATCGTTAACACAATGACACACTCGTCAGGAATTGCCCCGTTTCTCAATTTGGATAGGATAATTCTCCAAGGTTACATGGAGCCAATGAAATCTCTCTTTCCCGGGAGTAGTGGGGAGTTGGTGGTTGGCCGAGGTATGGTCACTATTCCCAGAGCCGGCTGCAGGTGATGCTTATTCTGGCGCCTTAGGCTCCCTATGCTCCACTGCTGTGGCAGTGCTGACTGAGACAGGCAGCCCATGGTGGTGTTTTTACTGTTATCAGGTATGTAAAATAGTTTATTTTGTTGCATTGTGGTCATTGCATCATCTCTTATATATTTGGCGAGGAAATATATAACGTGAATTATTTCTGCATCTATTTACGAGTCTTCTAGCATCGTCACAAACCAATAATATTGGAGGGTTTATTTGCATCAATATCGTCTTGTGGAAGGTCAGTAGTAATGTGTTGGCATTAAAAGCAAATAGGTATATGCAAAGTCATCCATTATTACTGTATACATAAGTTTTTCATAGGATAATTTTCTTTTAAATGTGGTAGTATACTAGCTGTTTAGTGTATGTCTTTGGGATTCTACGACACAATCAAAATTACGTTAATAGGAGTGGCCACACTCGGGTTTTCCTGTATTTAATGTGCGGGACTTATTGTAATGTTGCATATTCTAATAACGTTGCAGTGTTTGTTTTGTTATATATCGTAATTGTAATCACGTCGTCATTCCACCTGGGAGTGCACTCGGGTAGAAAATGAGGAAACCAGTGCATAAGCACATGTTTTAAAAGAATAACGGTTTGGGGAGGAAGGGGATTTTATTTCTCATTTGTCCAGCGGGAAAGGGGAGAGGAAGGGAATGCTCGGCACTTAAAGTGTTAGCAGCATTTATCTGCAAAGGGGTCAGTGAGTTATGACTGACTTTCTGAGGCAGCATGTCCGTTCCCTGAATGACTGAGTGCCTTTCGTGTCAATCAATGATTACATCTATAATTATGCACATTTCTCGGCAATTGCTTGCTCAGTGGCTGTACTCTACGCATAGGAGTTCGAAGGATGGGCTAACTTGCAGGTTATTTTGAGGGATGTTTGAGATACTACTCGCCTCTCTAGGTGCGTTTCGTTTTGGAGCACCGAGCAACAATTTTTCTGTAAAGTCATTATTGCCACCAATACGAGAGCCAGTTCATTTTAATAGTCCCTATTACTGTAGGGATGGCTTTGCAAGTGTTTATGTACCGAGCTGTAGTATTTATGCTGGGTGTTTCCACGAGGCTACTCTCACCGCCGTGATGGACGCAGACAGCTCACCTAGATGTGTGAGTAGACTAAGATTTCGCAAAACATGCAATGACACACAAAAATCAAATTTAGGTACAATAATGTCATGCTCTCTAAATGAGTGTTCTGTAACGCTGTGCCACGCACACATTATCTTTGGTTGGAAGCATTAGAATTTTGCTATATCATACAATCGAGTAATGCAGTGGTGACAAAGCAGGGGTTTAGCTCTTGCTGAGTGTATATCTTATATAATCTTATACATACAGTATCTCTGGTTGGAGACTGGTAATGCTTCTAGAATTTGCTATGAGATCATTTTTTCTAGCAATTTTTTCGTTTCTAACACATCCACAATGACGTCACACACACTAGTAGTGAAGGGGTGGCTTAGCAGTGTCAAATAAATCAGGACCATACTACATTGTGATTGCCTAAGAACATATGATTCGCCACGACGTCAGGAACAGTGAGGTTGATCTTGTGTAACTCGACAAAATACATGTAATGTGAAAAATACAAAAATGAGTGACAATACCTAAAATAGGGTATAAATGAGACTATTTTTATTTGCCTTGGCGTGATCTCTGCTGGTGCCTTGAATGATGTGATATTAAGTTTTTATTAACAAATAGCCTCCACCTAGACCTCAGTGACATGACCTACTGCAATTTGTTATTATCAAATTGACACAGCCTACAATTCCAGAGTGCCACAGTTATGTAAGAGGAAAATTGTGGGAAACAGAGAAGTGATACAGCTGTATGAATATCAAGAGCTCAATTGGGAAACCAACCCTATACAAGGGAGTTGAACTTTAAGGCAGTATTATAGAAATAGAAGAAGATGTAAATGAAGATGAGCTGGGAGATAAGACACTGCAAGAAGAATCTGACAGAGCACTGAAAGACCCAAGTCAAAACAAGGCCCTTGGAGTAGACGACATTCTGTCATAACTACTGATAGCCTCAGGAGAG